>NC_134525.1:31172713-31772713 GCF_027942865.1 Odontesthes bonariensis
CAACCGCTTGGGCCCCCAAGATCAATAAATAAATAACCTGCTGGGTATGAAGTAGGGCCTAGGAAACTCCCACCCAGGAGCCCCAAAAGAAAGTAATGAAACCATAACGTTCAGGCAAATACTGAACAACTTAAGTGAAGCCGGAGTCTATACCAGGGCTTTATAACCGTATAAACAAAAACAGTCGCTGCATATCTGTGCATTCCCATATTCAAATAAATTCAAATAAAATTAAGGCCTGGAAGACTTGTCTCATCAGTCCGTTTAAGTACATATATATAAGGAAAATAAAACAAATGAACCATCCATGCTGATCATCCCACTTTCAAAAGTTCGTTCAAGCAAATATTGTCCCGTAAACGTCCAGACACGATGATTTAGCTGTGGCAATATTACTCACTCAGCCCTCGGATACAGCGATGACATTCTTCTTGATGTAGCTCATGGCTTTACCAGCATCCGTGACCTCCTTTTCCTCTCCGTTAAACGTGATGCGGAGACGGGCTGGAAACAGGATACCATACCGGACCCCCTGCCGGTTACGGAGAAGCTTCCTGACCTCATTGAACGCCGCCCTGGCCTTAGCGACACTTGTAGTATAATCAGGAAAGATAGCAATTATCGCACCATTGAGATGGAGCGGGGCTCGTGAGCGCACCCGGCTCAGTACTTCCACGCAGTCCTGGTAGTAGTGGAGCTTGGCTATGATGGCACGTGGTTTCCCATCCTTTCTCACAGGGCCCAGACTTCTGTGAGAGCTGTCCACAAGCACATCTCTGTCCATCTGCAGCGCATCTCTCAGTAGATTTGAGACCGATGTTGTCAAGCTTGATCCATTTGTCTCCGCCACTCCCAGGATCCTGATGTTACATCTCCTCAGTCTTCCCTCCATGTCCTCACACTTATTTTTGAGTCCAGCCACCTCCGCTGCCAGGTCACTCACCGTAGTCTGCAAGACTGCCACCTCGTCTGACCATGTCGTTAGCCGACCTTCCACTTCTTTAATTGTAGCTTTCATTTGGTCGATTTCTGAGCGAATTGCGGCCGTGTTGTTCTTTATTTCTACTTTCACCGCTTGCAACTCATTCTTAAGATAGTCAAAATCCTCAGCGAGTGCAGTTTTCAGTGCACCTAGCGTTAGCCGCACATGTTACGGTGTTTACTCCTCGGAAGCAGGGGACTGCTCGGTCTGCTCTTCGGTCTGCACAGTTTACATTGGATGCATTGATATCAAGGGAGGCAAAAATAGCGCCAAGCGATGTGAGGTCTGACTTTTTCCTGGACAACGATTTTGTGATGCAAATGTATCACTCTTTTGAACGCATATTGTTTTGAGAAGCAAGACGCTTTATTTTTGTGTCCCCAGCCAACTAGCCGGACTACCTTCGTCAACTCCAAAACGAGGCTGGAACTCAGCTCACAGGACGCAGTGGGGGGTAAAAAAATGTTCATAAAGGATGTTGCTAATTTGGGATGTTATACAGCTTCATGTCAAAAGAGGCGAACTATCCCTTTAATGTCATCGAGTGGCACGTGTGGCTTGGAGAAAAGCATCGGAATGGTCCACTTGGCAGACTACTCCATGACATGAGACTGAAAGACAGCTGGACTAACAGGCAGCGGGGAGACTGACAAGACAAAAGGCTGGCGGGGATAGACAGACAGACAGTGGAGCGACAGACAGTGGAGAGAGAGACAGGGAGAGAGAGACAGGGAGAGACAGACAGTGGAGAGACAGACAGGGAGAGAGAGAGAGACAGGGAGAGACAGACAGTGGAGAGACAGACAGGGAGAGAGAGACAGGGAGAGACAGACAGTGGAGAGACAGACAGGGAGAGAGAGACAGGGAGAGACAGACAGTGGAGAGACAGACAGTGGAGAGACAGACAGGGAGAGAGAGACAGGGAGAGACAGACAGGGAGAGAGAGACAGGGAGAGACAGACAGGGAGAGAGAGACAGTGGAGAGACAGACAGTGGAGAGACAGACAGTGGAGAGACAGACAGGGAGAGACAGACAGTGGAGAGACAGACAGGGAGAGAGGGAGGGAGACTGACAGACAGGAGGGAGACAGTGTACAAACGGACAGGGGAAGACTGACTGAAAGACAGGAAGTTGACACATTGGGCAGACAGATGGGTATGCAGAGGCAGCCTGATATGGCTTTGCAACATAAAGACACACAAACACACACTGTTCTGCTATTTTCATGCCCTCTCAACATATTGTTATTTTTGCTCTTATGTGTTTCACTAAATAAGAGATCAGATGTTGATGTATGCTCGAGATTCTCCTCTGTGCGAGTTGAGATGTTCTTTCACCTATGGTTACTAGGGGTGTAAATAGTAATCGTTTTGGGTCGATTCATCGATTATACAGCCGACGATTCGATGCGTCGACTCGTCCGTGAGAGAATCGATCAGTGTGATTAATTAAATTCATAGTTTGCCGCCTGTTCGCCTGTGCATTTTCAGCATCTACTCGGACGTGTGCGTTTCTAATTACCATACTCCTAATCTGCGGGTGGCCCTATTGTCTTACTACTTCACACGCCCCTACCGTCAAACCTAGACTACTTCTGCACGCCATCCTCAGTGAGAGCGATGGAACCGCAAGACATATTTACTCCTGTCGGCTTAAAGTCATGGGTTTTGAAATATTTTGGCTTCAGAAAAACAGGAGGAAGATGTTGCAGTGTGCAGAGACAAAGGCTGTCAGGCTGAGATCAAATACCACACTAATACGTTAAATCTATCTGCACACCTGAAAAGGCGTCATGGTATCACTGAGACCGATTGTACAGAAAGAACAACAACGCCACTGACAACGTTTTTCCCTCAAAAGTTGTCGACAACTTCGAAAAGGTCAAAAAGAATAACCAAGGCCGTTGCGTTTTTTAGGTGCAAAGACAAGAACTATTGTGTTGTAGAGAACGAAGGCTTTAGATACCTGCTCGAAGTCCTTGAGCCGAGGTACAACATCCCCTCGTGGCAACATTTCAGTGAGTCCTACATTCCGAAGATGGACAGTAAAGTGCGAGATGAAGTTATTCAGGGGCTGAAGAGTGCAGGGCGAGTAGCCATAACCTCCGATGGATGGACTTCATGCACAATGGAGTCCTACATCACTGTAACGTGTCATTTCATTGACAACGAATGGCAAATGAAAAAGCATGTTTTACAGAGTCGTATCATGGAAGACACTCATTCGAGATGGAACAGTTCGTTCGACATGCTGGAACGTTTTCTCGAACAGCAACCGGCAGTGACAGTGACAGGTGACACTGCTGGATAGAAAGGTGAGACAAGGCTCGAGTGACGTGCATACGCTGAGTGAGAGCGACATAACAGTTGCCGAACAGATGCTGAGTCTACTGGCCCCACTAAAGGCGGCTACATCTTTGATGTGCGAGGACAACCAGACAAACTGTGTCTGTCCTGGCACCCCTCCGAATGAAGTTGTTGGCGCATTTCGAGGAGGCACCGGGTGACGCCTAGCCTGGGTGCCAGCCGAACGTAGCCCCGCCCATAAAAGTTTTGGTCGGGAAGTTCGGTCTGGCTCTGCTTAGTTGGGAAATCATTATGCCCGACATGGAATCAGTCGACCCAATCAGATTGCCAGGGCGGGCTTTATACGATGATGGACAGATGCTCAACAGGGACATTATCGACTACGTCACTAAAGAGCGCTTGGTTTGAATTCTGATTGGTTGTAGGTCTATCCAATTGAGCAAAGAGGCATTTTTTCTCCTGGTTCGGTTGAAACATGCCCCATACTCAAAACTCTATTGAGTGGTATCAGACTCACATTCTGACTAGAATCGTGAGTATGACGTAGTCAGGCTAGGTGACGCCCACTTGATCAAATAAATTAAACGACTCACGGCTGAAGATCTTAGAGAGCGATATGTGGATGAAGAATCATTCTTACTTTGCGCAGCTGGGTTGGACCCCCGATTCAAAAAGCTTCCTTTCCTCAGTGATGTGAGAAGAAACCAAACCTTTGAAGATATTGCTGAAGAAGCGGCACAGCTAAAGGAACAGAGGGTAAGTTGCTTCTCATTTTAGTAATTTAATCTAAATAATAACACTGATAAAGCCATTGTCTCATTGAAATTTGAGCACCCTACCCTACCTTTTACTAATAAGTTTCTGTTTACGTGTCTCATTGTCTCATTGTTGAGGGAGCTGGGTGTAAGTGGACAGAGTGTGAGGAAAATAGTGAAGGAAGTATCAGATGAGGCAGTAAAATCCAGTCAGTGGATTTGGATTAGAAGAAGCAATAGCAGCTGGGGGCCCAGCAGGGGCAGCACTTAGGGTAAACAGACTTTTGGAAAAGTAAAGAAGAAGTTCAAGATATTTAAGTGGAGGGTAAGCCCCATGTGAGCCTTTTAAAACCTGGCGGCCATTTTGGGTGAGTTGGCTTGGAGTGAGTTGTATGGCTTTGTTTTTGCTGGCATTTTTAGTGATTATAGGACTGTTTAGGTGAGTTTGTCTGCCTTTGCCTGTATTAGTAAGCAGTTAATTAAAGTTTGAGTGGGAAACTTTAATTAACTGCTTACTAATACATTAATTAATGTGTTTGTGCCTGAGGCACATCTTGTACCGGCTGTCAGTCAATCACAGGGTATACACAACCTTACTTTGTGGAAAATGTTTATTGAGTGGACATCAATGCATCATGTTGAATGAGGAATTATGGTGTATTTGAACTTGGAGGTGGGAATATCTGAGTTCCAAGTTTAAAAAGCCCCTCGCAGTTTGATTTCTGGCCTTGAAAGTCAAACACACCCCGTCAGCTATGACTTGAAAGATTCACCACAGCTGTCCCTCTCCTATAAAGTTGCAATAGCAACAGTTAAATAAAAGTTCAGTATCACTTCTGTCAGTTTGTGTCTCATTAAATCAGTCACACACATCGTATTTTCCAACCCCTATCACTGAACACATTGTTGTGATGTTTGAACGTGCACTAAACAGCAGTATTGGCTTGTTTTGTTATAGCAGATAGCCTGGTGTTAGCGCAACAATAAGCAGAACCTACTGGTTTTCTGACTTACATTATGTTAATATGGGTGTTACATTGAACCCAGCTTCAACTTCCCAGTTTCCAAGGTTTGATATACAAGTGATGAGCATGATCAGATTTGGCTTTTTACAAAAAGGAAAAAAAAATTACAAATGCAGTTTATACCCCCACTAATGCTGGGGATTGTCAAACCTCTGAGAAGAGGGCAATCAATTTTGCCATTTGTGTCTCAAACTTCTAACATTTGCTTCCATCCCACGGATAATCTTTGCTTTTTGGAATGGTAAAGTTTGGTTCCTGTTCTTTTTGGAAAGAGGGAGATTTCAATAAATCATTTCACTTCACAGCTTATCCCTGCTACAAAAAGGGGACTTGTCTTTTCAATTCCGAATTATGAAAAGTCAGAACCTCACTAGCAGATGTGCTTTGCTTTCATCAAACTGACTCCAATTTGTTAAGATTTATGAGCCGAAAGATATCCAAGATTTGTCAGAAATATCTTACAACTGTAAGAACAAGCAAACACAATCCTGCAACTGAATAACATTCATCAGTCCTTAGATGGTTTGCAAAACGCAAAGCTGAGAACCACTTCATTATAAACTGAAAATAAACAGCCCGCTTTGCCAAATGTTTACTTAAAGCAATACAATGTAACTTCTCAAAAAGCCCATTATGGAGCTCCCCCTACAGGCTTGGAGGTAATGTACGGTTACACTGTCGTAAATACAACACCCTTTCGCTTTCACGTTTCACGTTTGTTGACGAACCGGCGAGGAGTCAGAAGGTGCAAGCTATGTCGACCGAGAAGGTAAGAGTAATCAAATGTACCTGGGAACGTGAGAGGGGTCTATTTGTTTTTGCGGTAGGTGTGCCAGAAAGCAAGTCGAAGTACTTCCGCTCAGCTCCCGGGCCGGTCCAGCAAAGTTACATAGCGCAGGGCATAGGAGACAGGCCAATCGTAGTATTAAAACTCATTCTAGCCGCACAATTTTTTTCAAGCTGTTATTTTAAGGTAGAAATGTTACATAGTATTGCTTTAAGGCATCGGGGATTTGGAATTTCTTTTCCTCAAGCAGCTAACCTGTGAAGCTTTATATCCATATATAAGGGTATCGGCCAATGCCCCCGTTCACTCACATTATATGGATATACGCGGATCTTAATAGCGTTTGAAGGACGCCGACTTTCACCAAACTATTATTGGTGAGTAGATGAACGTATTTTATGCCAGAAATAAGGTCCAGGTATTAAAAAAACAAACTTCGCTTTTAAAGGTAGGGTAGGAGATCCTGGATTTTGAGTCCAGCGAAGCTGCATTTTGAAAATACACAGGTCAAAAGTGCCAACCTCTTTCTTCAGACTTCCCCCCGAAGCCACACCTCTAGAGTACATGAACATGCAATGCTTGTTCACGAGCACGAAGGTGCACGAGTGCTGTTCTGACAGCAAGCATCGATTGGTTTGGCTAACTTTTGCTAACTTTTTCTCATGGCAGATTCACAAGTAAGAAAATACCTTTCAACATCATAATGGGTTTAATAATGCTAGGTGCTAGCCAAGCTGGCTCTAGTTTAGCTTCCTGTCAAGCTTCTGGGCACGCGTAATTAATAATAATAAATTTATTTATATAGCACCTTTCATACATAAAATGTAGCTCAAAGTGCATAACTCCTCAATATAAACACAAGAAACTTGTGCTAAAGAAAATAAAAAATAAAATAAAATAAAATAAAGGACCAGACTCAGTGAATAATTCCCTACACTCCGTATTATATAGATCAATGAGCAGTGCTGACCAACATATCATTGGGGTCATCAGGTGGGAACCTCCTTTCATCAGTGTTTCGTCTAGTTGGGCCCACGACACCTCCAGGAGGCTAGACAATGACCAAGAGGTAAGAAAAGCAGGACTGGGATTCAAACCCTGGTTCGGGTAGGGGTAATGAAAATATAGAGGGTGCCAGAGGTGGAGGAAGGACAAGACAGACTAGCAGATTCAGCAGACAAACTCACCTAAACAATCCTATAATCACTAACAATGCCAGCAAAAACAAATCCATACAACTCACTCCAAGCCAACTCACCCAAAATGGCCGCCTGGTTTCAAAAGGATCACATGTGCCAAACCCTCCACTTAAATAGCTTGAACTTCTTTGCTTTTTCAAAAGTCTGTTTACCCTAAGTGCCCCCCCTGCTGGGCCCCCAGTTGCTATTGCATCTTCTAATCCAAATCCACTGGCTGGATTTTACTGCTTTATCTGAAACCTCCTTCACTATTTTTCTCACACTCTGTCCACTTACACCCAGCTCCCTCAACAATGAGACAACAGACTTTGCAACAAATCCTCTACATCCTACTTCCACTGGACAGATTCTTACCTTCCATCCTCGCTGCTCTGCTTCTGCCCCTAACTCCACATATCTAAGCTTTTTCCTTTCATATGCTTCCTCTACTAATTCCTCCCAAGGAACAGTCAGCTCTATGAAATAGACTCTCATTCTACTCCTAGACCACAAGACTGTATCAGGCCTTAGGTTTGTAGAGGCTATTTCCTGGGGAACAACAAGCTTATTTCCTAAATCTACCTGCATCTCCCAATCACAAGCATCCTCCAAGCTGCCGTGCCTCCTTATCGTCTTTTTAACTTTCTCCCCCTCTTGAACAAACTGAATTGCAACTCTCTGTACCTTGGACCCTCCTAAGTTTACCTGCCTTCGTTTATCTTCAATACCTGCAGCTAAACTTCTTAATACTTGGTCATGTCGCCATGTATACCGGCCTTGTGACAGACTAACCTTACAACCTGACAAAATATGCTTTAGAGTTGCAGTACCTGAACATAACGAACATAACGGGTCTCCATTTACCCAGAGTTTTAGGTTCTGGGGAGTTGGCAATACATCATATGTTGCCCCTATCAAAAATCTAATACTCCTTTCCTCCATACTCCACAGTTCTTTCCAACTAAGCTTTTTCTTTTCTACACCTTCCCATTTCACCCACCGTCCCTGCTTAGCCTGAGCCACTGCCTTTGCACCCCTTAACATTTCCTCCTGTCTACGAATCTGCTCAACAACTAGCTTTCTCTTCTCCTTGGGACCTGCTCTACTCCACACTGGTTTGCCTGGGCCAAGCCCCAAGCCTCCCCGGCCTATTTGCACATTACCCACAATCTCTGTATGTCTAAGAGTTGCTTCTGCCTCCTGAGCTGCCAATCTTGGTTTCCATTTCCTCCCCTTGGTTGGGTTTGGAACCACCTTACTAACTACCACATCTTTACTCCCAGCTAACAGGAGCTCTGTCCTAACTTTAGTACATTTAAACTCCTCTACTTGACTAGATATTGGGAGCTGGAGTATGCCTTTCCCATACAGTGCCACAGTACTTAAGCATCTAGGAACACCTAGCCACTTCCTAATATAAAAGCTAACTAATCTTTCCATTTTTTCTACAACAGATAATGGAATCTCATACACAGACAGTGGCCACATCAACCTAGGAAACAATCCAAACTGCATACACCACAGCTTCAACTTTCCTGGAAGCTCTGATTTATCTATTCTATCCAGTCCCTCAGCAACATCTTCCCGAAACTGCACTGACTGCTTTCCATCATTCATGTCTGCCTGGTACCACCTGCCTAAACTCTTTACTGCCTTTTCCCTTATTATTGGAATGCTTTCTTCATCTATTACAAACTTTCTATCACTTAATTTCCCTCTAATTATTGAGATACTTCTAGACTTAGTAGGTTTGATTTTCATCCCAGCCCACTTTAGATTTTTGTCAAGTCTCTCAAGTATTCTCTTCATACATGGTACTGTTGTAGTCACTAACAAATAAGATCAATATAAAAAGTAAAGCAATAAAGTAAAACAATCACAAGAACAGCAAAATAGAGCACAATAGAACATGTCACTCGGGGGGGACAGAGCGAGGAGGAAACAGACACAAACCAAAGACAAAGCATTGAAAATAAAAAATAAAAAAATAAAAATGAATTTACCAGTAAAATATAGAAACATCAAATGCAATATACAAATAGTAATAATAATAATAATAATAATAATAATAAAATCCATAAAACTAGTAGAAGGCGAGGGTGTATAGATGTGTTTTTAGCTGCTTTTTAAAGTGTGTAATATCTGTTGACTGACGAATGTGCACTGGTAAAAAGTTCCAGATTTTTGGTGCATAAAAACAGAATTCATACAGCTTCACCCGTCTTTTTATATTTCATCCTAGGAACACTTAATAAAGTAGCACCTGATGATCTCAGAGCTCGACCCGGAACATACTCCATGAGTAGTTCCGAAATGTACGGAGGTGCTAATCTATTCAGAGATTTTAAAAACCAATAAGAGAATTTTAAAATCTATTCTAAAAGAAACAGGGATCCAGTGTAGTGAAGCTAGAACAGGTGTGATGTGTTCTCTCTTTTTAGTGCGGGTTAGGATTCTAGCAGCAGCATTCTGAACAAGCTGTAATCTGTCAGTCGTAGATTTTGGGAGCCCAGTAAATAGCGCATTACAGTAGTCAAGTCGTGAGAAAACAAAAGCATGGATCAGTTTCTCAGCATCCTTCCATTTGAGGAATGGTCTAACCCGTGTAATATTTCGTAGGTGATAGAATGCTGTTCTTGTAACATTTCCAATGTGAGGTTTAAAAGTTAATTTGGAGTCTAGAATTACACCCAGATTTCTAATTTCATCCTTCACTTGCATAGACACATTTCCAAGTTGGTTCAAAACCTTTGATTTATCTGCTAGGTTGCCAATTATAAGAATTTCTGTTTTTTCTTCATTCAATTTTAGGAAGTTTCTATTCATCCAGTTAGTGATGCTGTTCAAGCAGGATGTTAGTTTGTCTAGAGCACTTGTATCATTTTCTCAACAGAGATATAGAGTTGCGTGTGTTATGGTAAATTCGATGTCTGCTAACCTTTTGTCTCTTAGATGACACCTTGTTGTAAATCCAATATCTGCAGACCATTCGTCTCTTGATTAACACATAGACAATAATAATTTAAATGACCATTGTCTCCAGATTCTGCATCTCCCCAAAGTGTGAGACCGTCCCCGGGGGAGGTGTGGCAAGGAGACAGTTGAAGAATACACACCTGAAAGAATCAAACCCTGTATAAATGCAACTGATTTCCTTTGTGCTGGGGCTTTCTTCACCATGAACGCTGACTGGTGAGGACTGACCCTTCTACCAGAAGAAAATAAACACGTGGCCGGCCGGCAAAAACGACAGAGATCTCTATATTTCATTTCTCATCAGAGGTATTAGAAAGCAAGGGAAGATTTTTCCATGACACGTGTCATCTGCATAGCTATGATAACTGACTCCATGTTTTTTAATAATGTGTCCTAATGGTAGCATATAAAGAGAGAACAGTAGAGGACCCAGTACTGAACCTTGAGGGACACCATAATTTATATAATAAACATTGGATCTATGCTCGGCCAGACTAATAAAGAACTTTCTGCCTCTAAAGCCCTTTTCGGACGGGACTAGTTTAATGGGGGGACCTGGGGTAAAGTAATAATAACCGGGAAATCTAGTCCCGTCCGAACGCGCCATGTCAGTAAAGATAGCGGAGTATGTCGGTAAACTTTGCCGAGAATTCTACCTCCTGTGAAACGGTCCGGAGTATCTACCATAGGTAATACTAATCCCGTGCGAATGCGACCTTCGGTAATAAGTACGGAATATGTTGTCACATCCTTTTAAAGAGAGAAACAATTAGGTGTGTCTGTTTGCAAACATGGAGGTTCTGGATGAAGCGCTGCTTGCAAGCACGCATGCTTCGACCTGGTCGGCGCCATGTCTGTTTACAGATGGGGTTTACGGACGTGAAATGAAGACGTGCATAGCATCCAGGATGTGACGGTTGTGCGTAACCAACAACTCCTCCCATGTTAGATGAATATTACAGGGATTTCTTGTCCCGTCCGAATTGGTCATTTCTTCTCCCTGGCGTCGTCTGGTTAACCAACATTACCTTACGTCCCCCCATTGAACTAGTCCCGTCCGAATAGGGCTTTAGATACGATTTGAACCACTGTAGGACTGTTCTCGAAAGGCCTACCCAATTTTCAAGTTGATCTATAAGAATGTCGAGGTCTACTGTGTCAAAAGCTGCACTGAGATCTAAGAGAAGGAGGACAGATATCTGGTTTCTATCCGCATTAACTCTGAGATCATTTACTATTCTGACCAGAGCTGTTTCAGTGCTGTGACCTGATCTGAAACCTGATTGGAATTTATCAAACACCTCATTATTTTTTTTAAATTCATTTACTTGTGCAAACACGACTTTTTCTAGGATTTTACTAAGGAATGGTAAATTTGAGATGGGTCTGAAATTATTTAAAACTGATGAGTCAAGGTTGTGTTTTTTCAGTAAGGGTTTAACTACAGCAACCTTGAGGGCATCTGGTACAGTGCCTGTATCTAAAGAACAGTTTATGATATCTAAAACATTATGAATAACACTTTTAAAGAAAGAGGTTGGTATTGGATCTAAAGTACAGGTCGCAGAACTTAGCTGAGTTATTATTTTACGCAGTTCTGAGAGAGAGATCTTTCTGAAATCCTGCATTACAGATTGTGATTGAAGGACTATTAGAGTTTCAGGTTTTGAGCTCATCAGACTTGATCTAATATTATAGATTTTATCATTAAAAAATTGTGCAAATAATTCACACTTGCTTGGCGATGCCTCTAATAGCCAATCTTTCGTGGTTGTGGGATGTAAATGGCAGTCTATGGTTAAAAATAAAAATTTTGGATTGTTACTATTCTCATCTATAATTTTTGAGAGATGTCTCTGTGTTCGCATGGTCTTATTGTACACTTCTATGCAATTTTTGAAAATGTCATAGTGTACATTAAGTTTTGTTTTTCTATACACCCTCTCTGCTCTACGACACTTTCTTTTTAGTTGTTGAAGTTGTTCAGTTTTCCATGGTGTTTTCTTAGTCAAAGAGATCCTTTTTTCTTTTTCTGGGGGAACTAAATCTAGAACTGATCTTGTTTTTGTGTTAAAAAAGTTGACCATTTTTATTTACATCAAGGTCCTCATAGCGAATTGCTGTATTATTTAAAATGTTAGTGAAATCATTAGCAGTTGATGCCTTGAGGTCCCGTTTCCTTTTTAAATTGTTAGTTTTAGTTTTCTTATGGAGTGAAATGGAGTAATACTGTAAAAAATACACAATAGTGATCTGAAACTGCAACATCTAAAATTTCATCAATGTCTAAGTGCAGATTTCTTGACATCACTAGGTCTAAAGTATACCTCTGTTGTGTGTGGGGTTAGTAACATACTGATTCAAATTAAATGTTTCTACCATTTGCATAAAATCCCGAGCTTTTTTATCCGAAACATCATCTATGTGAAAATTAAAATCACCAATAAGAACAATTTTATCATACTGAGTAACACAGATAGACAGTAATTCTGAGAATTCTGGGAGGAACGTGGGTGAATATTTTGGGGGTCTGTAAACAGTCAGCAGAAGGACTGACTCTTGACCTTTCAATATGATTGCTTAATATTCAAATGATTGGAAACTATCAAAATATACAGTTTTACAGTTAAAACAATTTTTGAATACAGTTGCTAAGCCACCCCCTTTCCTACTTTCTCTCCCATAGTTAAGAAAGTTATAACAGTTTGGAGCAGTTTCAATAAGAGAAGAAGCCCCATTTGGGTGATTCTCACGAAAATCAGATGTAGAACGGTTCACGCTTGAAAATTTCAAAAACACTTTTAAAGGCAAATTTTCTTTTTGGAATGCAAGATTGAAGTCTAAAGTTGTTACACACACATTTTTTAGTCAGTTTATTAAATTTTTTATCTATATTTACTGCAGTTTTAGTCTGCCTGAGCACAAGAAATTATCATTACCGCAACATAAGATCACATCAGAAAAATGTTTAAAAAGTTATGTATTTGGCACTTTTTAAATAAATGTTAGTAACAGGTATGTTAAGAGGTGTATTAGAAACCAGGAATTATTATATTTTAAGTTCAATATTTTATTCAAATTTTAGGATTTGTCTCATTACCGCAACACACTTAATGATTTATAGTCTGTCTTTTTAGGATATCTAACTGAAAAAATACTTGTATATATTTTTTTTCTATACAGATGATATATGAAGCACTATAATTTATCTAAATACCATTACAAGCTTAAAGCAGTTTCTAGTAATTCAATAATTTGCAAATAAATATGCGTTGCGGTAATGACAATGATGTTTCGGAAATGAGATTCAATGTTTCGGAGATGAGAATTATTGTATAGGTCCATAAGGATTCCTAGTCAACAGATAATATTTCTGTTAAATGTTTAGAAAACAAGCACATTGAGTATGAAATCTGTGACTATTCAACAAATAACACTTAATTATCAATGTAAATTTTGTACGGTTCAGCCATATTCAACACAATATGGCATGTTCTGTGGAAGAAAAATATATAGCCTACAATGAGAATGAAAATGATTCTTCCAATTATAGTATAATAAAGCTGTGACAATATCCCATTTTGGCACGTGTTAATGACACAAATATTTCAAAACATTTTATTAACCTATACCACAACTATACACAACCTTTGGTTCTAATTCCAGTTTGAAATTTAAAACACGTAATACCATAATGTCAAGCGACAGAACCACTGCATCACCTCACCACACCAGCTACCACACACACCACATACCATTTGCAAAATAACTTTTATTTCATTTCATTGTTAATGTTATAAACTGTTTTTTTCTTAGGTTCATTCATTCATTCATTCATTTGTTGTCTCGTGCATTCATTCACTCATTCAGTCCTGAAAAACATCTGTGTGTGTGTGTGTGTGTGTGTGTCAGAATGTCTATGTGCCTGACAGAGTTGAGTAAGTGTGTGCAGTGCATGAGTGTGTGAGTGTACCAATGACCAATTAAGAGCTGTTTTTATGCTTTGCCCATATGTTGGGCAAGACACAAAAATGCCGAGCAGAGGAGGTGGCAGGGAGGGGTTCTGGTATTGTGTCCCTTATATCTCACCGATAATACCAGACATCTTCTCCTGGATATCTCTTGGATGGGTAGTAGAATCGGTTTTCTCCAATGCTGCTCATCGTCTCCACCTTGTATTGCTCCTCAGCAATCTGTTATAAGAAACATTTTATTAAAATTCTATGAATTTTGTGTGCTTATCACTATAATGCACAGTACATGGAGAGAGATATTAACAGAAAACGTGAAATGTAATTCACCTGTGTGACTTTCCCAGGGTACAAGTCATCATCATACTGGACCAGTACCCACTGCCCAACCTTGATGGTAGTGTCAGTGCCGTCGGGTTCCTCTCCCTCACTGGAAAGGACATGGCTTGTTGTTGGGTAGCATGTGCAATTTTGGCCACAAAAACAGGACACCTCCCTAGTTGCAATGACTCCTGGTGTTGTGGATGTCAGCTGTTAGGGTGGAATTCAATTAAAGGCACATCAGTTTGTTAGTTTATCATTTCAATATTTGCAGACATGGTGTGTGTCCTGGTCTTCACATTATTCACTTTATTTACTTCATTACTTAATTACTTACTGTACTTACATACATACTGAAATACTGTACATTTAGTCATAAAACTGTTAACTCACTTGGTGTATTTTCAGTGTTCCAGGAACAACTTTGAGATTTGGGGGCATCAACTCGCTGCTGGCCTTTATATTCTCTTCAGACACTTTGAAGAGAGTCACTGAGGAGTTGACCTTCAATTGATCATACAGAGAATCTGCATTTGGAATGCTGGTCCCATAAGACACGATTCGATCGGCAAGATTTTTTAAAGCCCCACCCACTCCATTTGGAGCACCCTTTCCATGTGAAGCCTCGGTGTAATTCCAAGTCACTGATTTAAACCCACGCATGAAGGGCACAGTGGAGGCCAAGTAAAAGCATGACTTGTTCCGGTAGTGGGATGTTGGGCCATCTGAAATGAAGTGCAGGTTGCAGGCTTCAGGATACTCCTTCCTAATGCACTTCAACACTGGGTCAAGATGAGCCCATGTTGCTACAGCATCATGCTGTAGGCAGGCGGAGAGGGATGCAAAGGCTTCCACCCTGTCCCTACTTAGGTAAATTACCCCAGTGTGGAGGGTAACCTGGTCATTTCCAGTGCCGAAATGGGTGTCCTTGATCTCTCTGGCATATTTGCAGCTGTAATTCTCGCTGTAGTCAATGTGTATTGCCACAGCATCATCTGCCAGGCTATCTTTCATTGCCTTAATTGCCTTATATTGGTGATTAACATTGAACAGATGGATGGCAAAGGATGGAAGCTGCTCTCTGGTCAGGGCTAGTAACCTCTCAATGGATGATGTCCTACTTTCAAGGAGGGTTTTCTTTGTTTCCCTGTCTACTGCTGCACCATTTCTGTGGGTCTTTGTTACTGTGACAGACCTTGTGAGTCATTCTTGCCAGACAACAATGTTTCCCTGAGTGAGGGGATCTAAAGTTGAAGTGAAGGTTTTTTCGCAGCATTGCTCACATCCGCCATACATGCAGGACATGTTTCCTGTGTTGCATACACTGAGCTGGACAAGATCCTCTGGGCTTGATGTTTCTATGATCCCCAGTTCATGCATTTTGTCTCACATTTTTCTTCTGCACGTTTTAGGCAGACGGGTTGATGCATCCATTGGTCCTGTCATTTACAAATGTTCTTGTAGGGCTCTCAGTGGTGTTCTGTCAGGATTAGGGCCTACTTCCTGTCTTTGTGCTCCATCATTCTCAGTATTTTCATTCTCCATATTCTCATGACTGTCAAATGATTCTGGTGTCAAATCCAGAAGTACTTGCTGCTGTTTTTTTCTTTTGTAATAATTTTCGGAGTTCTTTCGCCATTGTTGCTTTCTTCTTTCGAGCTGTTTGCTTGTCAGATCTTTAGTAGTTTTAAGTTTGCCAGCTTCCTTACGTTTTCGATACCTTGAAGAAAAAATAAAAAACAGGCCTTTTATTTATGCTCCTGCTATATTTCTTTCTTTCAATCAATGGACTGTGGACAAAATTGTGTACACCTATATTTGCTGTGGATGTAACTGTGTCTGAGTGTGTAGGCAACGTGTGCAGCACATGTTCATGTTTTGCATGGCAACATCATACAAGTGTGTCTGTGTGTGTGTGCTTTGGGGAATGTTTCCATTTCTCTGTGAGTGCAAGGCTGTGGATGAGTGTGAGTGCAACTGTCAAACCACCTAACATACATTACATGTACTGTATATTTTCCCTGTTATCACTCTTTCCCCTTACCTTTCTCTCTCTTTCCTTTTGTATTCCTCATGCAAGATTGGATCTCTGTAAATTATTGCCCTATGCTTTGCCAGCCTCTGTTCCGCTGCTGCCCTTTTCTTTTCACCTGATGCTTTTCTGTAACAAAATAGAACATGTAAAGACTGCACTTTTTTTGCAAAAAGATTTAAAGTCATTCCTATGGTTTCTATGGAAAGTCTGTTCTATATGCCTTTAGGCCAGTAATTGTACCAAATTACATAGTTTTATCACATGCTAGTCCGAAGAAAAAAAACGAAAAAAAACACAATATTTAATATTCATAATAATTTCATATTTTTCAATGTTTCAATGATATGTTGAAATTAGTTGTTATTATATACATTAGTACATTATATGTACTATATACATTTACATCCTTTGTATCCTTAACAATACAATGTATAGAAAATGTGTAGTATCTAATTTTATAAATATATAATATAATATAATATAATGCATAATAATGTATAATAAAAATAATTGATATATATATCGGAATGAGCTGTCATTATACATTCACATCCTTTATAATATATTTAATAATGTATAATAATATAATATAATATAATAATGTATAATAATATATAATTGTATATAATCATATGATATAATTAAATATATAATAATGCATAGTAAAATAAATATGATATACAGTGAAATGAGGTTGAAATGTTACATCCTAAGATGTAATTAACAGCTTTAACGGCTCCTTTCAATGTATATCATATTTATTTTATCCTTTTTATGTATATAATATTTATTTTATCCTTTCATCCTTAGGATGCAATAGCTATAACAGCTCATTTCAATGTATTCTCATCCACCGAAACATTGAGTCTCACCATAGAAATAAAGAGTAGAATGACCAATGAGCCTCTGGGCATGTGTCAGAACCGCCGCCATCTTGGTACATGGTTCCAATCAGGTTCCAAGGTCAAACTGTCAGTTAGTTCTACGTGTTCACTTTGAAGATGCTGGATTTTTGTGCCGCTTATGGTTGCAGCAACGAGAGGACGGAAACATCTAAAGAGAAGGACATAACATTTCACAGGTAAGGTGTTATTTTATTATTTTGAATGTTATCGATATTAAGTTTTTTCCACAAACAATAGCATGTAGCCTGTATGAGTACAATTTCATAGCTCTTTCTCTGAGGTAAATCAACGACGATTTAGCTGTAGGACAATCATGACACTTGAATGTACTAAGAAAGGGTTATTCTGAGCCATCTGATTCATTCGTGTTTGTTCGTGTTTGTTTATTGTTGAACTGGTCGTTCAAGAAAGAGTTTAAGTGAGTAACATGGTAAGGATAACTTTAAAGTTAGCATAGACCTAGCATGCCAGTCAATCGTCAATAACAGCATTCCGCACATCTCGGCTGTTGTACAATTTACGTTAACATCTCGCATTAAAAGTGGGTTTCATGTGGTATATAATGTTGGTGTGTTTGTTTATTGTTGAACTGGCCCTTCAGGAAAGAGTTTAAGTGGCTAAAAGACGGTAAGAATAACTTTAAAGTTAGCATAAGCATGCTAGTTGCAACAGTGCTTGTAAGGATCTTGTTTGAGCGAAGTGCCCGATTTGTGACAGAACTGCTGACTTAAGTATGTTTTTTTTTTTTTTTTACACCGTAGTTTGTGAATAAATACCCGTGGAGCTATTCTGTAAGCTGAGTTTTGCCTTAGAAGGGTAACGTTGTTGATAACGTTATTGCTACTACAACTTGTTCTGTGCAGATTTCCCAAAGGAGCGAGGCGACAGGAGTGGACTCAAAGAGAGTGGGCTTTAAAGAGAGAGGGGTTTGTGCCAAAACCACGTACACTTATCTGTAGCTGCCACTTCCTTCCTGAAGATTTTGACAGGACTGGACAAACTGTTCGGCTTAGGGAGGGAGCAATCCCATCAATTTTCAATTTCCCCAAACATTTGTCCAAGGTTAGTCAAACAATTAGTTGCATGCCATCTCATAGTTAATCATGAGTTGTTCTTTATAACTAAAACATTCTACTTTTTTTTAGCGATCTCGTTCTAGATCTAGTAGGACTTCCAAAAAAGCAGATGAACCCTATCCAACACAGTCAGCATCTGCAAGAGAACCTGACGTGTCAGTCGCAGAGAGTATAATATTTTGTTTTTGTTTTTAAAAAGCTGATCATCTGATGTAATGAAGTGTGTTAATTTGACATGCGGAGACACTATTTTTAAAGCTTGAGTAGGCTGTTTTACAGGATCATCAGTATTGCCTTGATCCCGTTGCAACCAAGCAGAAGTTGATTGAATATCAGGACCAGATTGAGAAGTTAAGGAGGGAACTGAGAGATGCCAAGGACCGTGAGAGGAGACAAGGGAAGACCGTTAGATGCCTTTTGGAGGATTTGAAGGAGAACAACATGCTGACTGAGGAACTTCAGCAAAAGCTAGATTTTTACTCAGGTAGGTTGATTCATGTTCCCTTTTCCTTGTTTGGCATTCACATTTCTGTGGAAGCGTGTGTGCCTTGACGGAATGTTTTCACATATTGTTCTGATACTTGCAATACTTGCATGCAATTTCAACAGACACTGGTATTACTGTTGTAGTGATATAATGTATGAATTTTGTGTTCACTCCAAGTGGCTGACAATATGTAGCATTAATGTAACTAATGTAGAGTTAATCCGTCCACCTCCGCCCAGGGTACCCAGCCGGGGGCTGTTGTGAGACCCGAAACACCTAGTGAACCCAGGTGTCAACACTGATGTAGTGTCTTAAGTTGCACGAAAGTGTATGTTAGAACTAACTAATGTAGAGTTAATGGCACATCAACATGTAGTCTGTAGTTTAATCTAAAAATCTTTGTAATATCCTCTCTAAGTATACGCTTTTTAAAAATAGTTTGTTAAATAGCATTGTTATTCTTATTCCTTCAGATCTTCCAGTTGAACTCTTCAAACGGGATTATGCCTTCACCCCAAAGCAGAAGGAGTTTGCTTTGACATTACATCTTCATGGACCAAAGGCTTATAGTTACTTAAGAGACACCGAGAAGATCCCACTCCCACACCCTCGCACTCTTCGCAAGTAATTGTATTTGCCACATCTTCTCAATTGTTGAAAAAATGGTGACCACTGTTGTTTGTTGTGAAATTATCATAATTTCTTTTTTTTGTTTTGCCTGTAATAGGTGGTTACAGACTGTCGATGCCAGTCCGGGCCTCAACGTTTGTCTTCTAGACATGCTACAAAAACGGGAGCTTGAAGACCCTTAGATGATATGTCTATCAGGAAACAGGTACAGTACGAAGCTCACACAAGTACAATGCGGGGCCTTGTGGATCTTGGTATGGGTCTAGATGAAACTACTGTGGCAAAAGAAGCCCTTGTATTTATGGTACTTGGACTAAAAGGTCACTGGAAGTTGCCCATCGCCTTCTACTTCGTAAGCACCATTTCACCAGACGCTCAGAAGATTCTTCTCCTGAATGCCTTGGAGGCTCTTCACGACCGTGGCATTAAAGTTGTGTGTGTCACAATGGACGGCCACATATCCAACATGGCCATGTGCAAAATGCTCGGATGCAACCTGAGGTTAAATGAACAGCCTCTGAAGACCTCATTTACCCACCCTTCCTCGGGAGAAGATGTTTACCTCATCATGGACCCGTGCCACATGCTGAAGTTGGCTAGGAATATGCTCAAGGCTTACGATTCCATCATCAGTCCCTCTGGACCAGTTAAATGGCAACACATTGTTGATCTGAATGATGTTCAGGAACGTTAAGGTCTGCATGCAGCAAACAAGGTCACAAGAAAGCACGTTGACTTCGACGGCCAGAAGATGAAGGTTTCCGTGGCAGCTCAGACATTGAGTCGATCTGTGGCACTGGCACTTACTGTGCTGAAGGATGCTGGATATCAGAAATTCACAGCCTCTTCTCCAACGGTTGAATTTGTTCAGGTAAACTGAATTTCTGGATAAATGGTGCTTAAAATTGTAACAGGAAACACCTATTATGTATAACAATTGACTGCTTATCTTAGAAAGACTTGAAAATGGTTGAATGCAAAATGTTCTTTTCCTCAGCTGGTGATGCAAGCAAGCGCCTAACATTTCTGAGCAACTTTTCTCTTAGTAGATGCCTCTAACGTGGTTTCTGCTTCAATTGCCCTTTCCCTTGCTTATCAGCACTTCATTCTTCCAGGGCACCCATTGTAACAGAGCCTCTTCCACTCAGGTACGGCACCTAATCAAGATTCTGTTTCCCCAACAGGGCTTTTGGTCATTCCGTGACGACTAACAACAAACAACTGTACTCTCTCTTATAACAGATCTATCATTCCCTGAGTAGTAGTGAGCGAGCAATATTGTAGATCACTATAGTAAGGAATATTTGTGTTTAAGGTGATTGACATGTTATTCGACTTGATGAACAGCAGAAACCCCCGTGCTGGAGGTTTTAAATCTCCGTTAGGTTCCTGCAATTGGGAAGAGACGTTAGGGTTTATGACTGCAGCTCGAGGTTACCTGGCCAGTTTGAAGATGATTGATGGCACTCCACTTCATCGCTCAAAGAGGTTTTTGTGGTTTTGCTAGATCAAATACTTGTTCATCAAGTAAGGTAAATACCTTCAGAAAGAATTGTATGAATTGCAAATTCAATCCAAACAGTAGTTGTTGATATATGGGGAGAATGCTCTGTTATCAGTGCTTACAGTAATGTATATAGAAGGTAATGGAGTCAAGTATAGCTGTAGGCAATAGCGAGTGCAATGCTACTGCATCAAGTAAAGTTGGCATGCCCCCCTGCCCCTAAAAAAAAACAAAAAAAAAACCCATTAATAGCAAGAATACTAAGAGTACGGTATTTATCTTATATTGACTTTTAAAAACTAAGAACACAGGAGTTTTAGGGAGGACAGACATATAGCCTGGATAGCCTGAGCAAATTCACAGCCAGGGTATGTCTAGATTTATTGGCTAGCAGACACAATTTGGGTAAGTTACAATTCAAACAAACATTCCTTTAAGAGTTACTCCTTAAAACGCCTGAAGTTCTATGTTTATAGGCCTATGCTTTCCTTTGACGTTGAGTTAAAAAAAACGTCTGCTTGTAGTTCCAGTGTCTTTGGTTTCTCTGTTGACTTGAAGTTCGGAAGACTATTTGGGTAAGGTATTGAGCTTTACTGCATTATCCTCTCTGCCTTTTATGCTGTCGTTTCCCTTCCTTCTATGCTGTTCTTGCAACTTAATAATTGTTCTAAACCGTGTTCCGTTTAGTCAGTGTTACATACAGAGATGGGGACAGATTAAAGTGAAAACATAACTTGTCTCACTTGTCTAGTATGTTCATGTTCAAATCATGCAATATTTAAGTTTAAGACCGCTGATATGTCTTCTCTATATTTTGAAGGTATCTCTCTGTGATGGGGTTCATTATCAACATCAGCTCTTTCACCACAATGATCCCTGCACTTCTTTAGAGACAGCAGTATGTCTGCACCTATCGGCTCAGCCAGGACCACGTGGAGCTCTTTTTTAATTCAATAAGGGCTTCAGGTAAGAACTGCACAGTGTCATAAAGAAAACAAAAAAAAATGAGAGGTTCGCGGGCTGTTTAATTGTTCCATTTCACACTGCGCAGTCAGCGTTCGTGTTCTATCCGTGGGCATCAACTTCTCTTGTGCCATTCATTTTCAATGGGAGCCCGCTCATGACCATCGAGACGGCGCCGCGGATGGCTGCCTCGGTACTTCGCTCTCTCGTGTTTTTTTACGTTTTTGTGCATTTGTCGTGTTTTCTGTGCTCCTTCTCTGGTCACTTACTCCAGAGAAGAACTCCTAAACATTGGTATAACCACCAGCAAAGTTTTTTCTTCGTTCTCATCGATCCGGAAAACTTAACAGAACTACTCATTGGAGGAGCAGCAGCTCTCTGTGGTCTCCACTGGAGACGCCGGACACATCGGGGGAAGCGAGCCGGCGCACTTGTCAGATTGCGGCAGCGGGGGTTTCGCACTGCGCTCCCGTCTATTCACCTGGCCAACGTCCGCTCTCTAGCGAACAAGGTGGACGAACTGCAGCTCCTCAATACAACCAACACGGACTTCAACAGATCTGCTGCCTTGTGCTTCACCGAAACCTGGCTCGGTGAGCACATCCCGGACACTGCTCTCTACCTGCCTGGATTTCACCTGCACCGAGCGGACCGGATAACGGAGCTTACGGGGAAAACGAGGGGAGGCGGAATCTGCTTTTACATTAATGAAGGTTGGTGTACTGATGTCACGGTCCTAAACAAATCATGCAGTCCTCAACTAGAAACACTCTTCATCAACTGTAAACCGTTCTATTCGCCGCGGGAGTTTTCCTCGTTTGTTCTGGTCGGAGTCTACATCCCTCCTCAGGCCTGTGTTACTGAGGCGTTACAACACCTGGCCGACCAGATTAATAACGTGGAGAAAAAACACCCGGACTCTCTGCTCATTGTTTTGGGGGACTTTAACAGAGCAAACCTCAGCCACGAACTGCCAAAATATAAACAGCATATTAAGTGTCCCACCAGGGACACAAACACTCTGGACCACTGTTACACTGTTTTTAAGAACTCATATAACTCTGTCCCCCGTGCAGCCCTGGGACTCTCTGACCACTGCATGGTTCATCTTATCCCGACCTACAGGCAGAAGCTGAAATCTGCTAAGCCTGTGGTCAAGACGGTGAGGAGATGGACCAACAACGCCAAAGTGGAATTACAAGCCTGCTTTGACTGCACTGATTGGAGTGTTTTTGAGACTGCAGCCTCAGACCTGCATGAACTGACTGATACCGTGACATCTTGCATCAGCTTTTGTGAGGACATGTGTGTGCCCACCAAAACCTTCCGCACATACAGCAACAACAAACCCTGGTTCACTGCAAAACTCAGGCAACTTCGTCAGGCCAAGGAGGAGGCCTACAGAAGTGGGGACAGAGTCCTGTACAACCAGGCCAGAAACACGCTGACAATGGAGGTGAAAGCAGCCAAGAGGAGCTACGCTGAAAAGATTAAAAACAGCCTTTCAGCCAACGATCCAGCGTCAGTGTGGAGAGGCCTGCAGTCCATCACCAACTACAATAGACCATCCCCAAACACTGCAGCGAATCATCAACTGGCTGACGAGCTGAATGTGTTCTACTGCAGGTTTGACACATTCACACCTCTCAGCCTCCCCCCCCCCATTGACATCACCTGCCACTCTGCCACCTCTCCCTTCTGACCCCCCACCAGCACTCACGATCTGTGAAGAGGATGTTCTGTCAGTCTTTCACAGACAAAAGATCAGGAAGGCACCCGGCCCAGACGGTGTGTCACCTTCCTGCCTGAAGGTCTGCGCTGACCAACTGGCCCCCATCTTCACCCGGATCTTCAACAGATCCCTGGAGCTGTGCGAAGTCCCCTCATGCTTCAAACTCTCCACAATAATCCCGGTCCCCAAGAAACCCACCATGACAGGACTGAACGACTACAGGCCTGTTGCCCTTACATCTGTAGTCATGAAGTCCTTTGAGAGACTGGTGTTGGGGTACCTGAAGGACATTACAGACCCCCTGCTGGACCCCCTGCAGTTCGCCTACCGAGCGAACAGGACAGCGGATGATGCCGTTAACATGGGACTGCACTACATCCTGCAACACCTCAACTCTGCAGGGACGTACGCCAGGATCCTGTTTGTCGACTTCAGTTCGGCGTTCAACACCATCGTCCCAGCCATCCTCCGCACCAAACTCACCCAGCTCACTGTGCCCTCCTCCACCTGTCAGTGGATTACAAACTTCCTGACTGACAGGAAGCAGCAGGTGAGGCTGAGGAGCATCACATCCAGCACCCGGACCATCAGCACAGGTGCCCCCCAGGGGTGTGTACTCTCCCCACTGCTCTTCTCCCTTTACACCAACGACTGCACCTCAAGAGACCCGTCTGTTAAACTCCTGAAGTTTGCAGATGACAACAGTCATCGGCCTCATCCGGGACGGTGATGAGTCTGCATACAGACGGGAGGTTGAACGGCTGGTCTGCTGGTGTGGTCAGAACAATCTGGAGCTGAACACGCTAAAAACAGTGGAGATGACAGTGGACTTTAGGAGAAGCCCCCCCCACTCTGCCACCCATCACCATCACCAACAACGCAGTGTCTGCTGTGGAATCCTTCAGGTTTCTGGGCCCCACAATCTCTCAGGACCTGAAGTGGGAGACCAACACAGTCACTACCATCAAAAAGGCCCAGCAGAGGTTGTACTTCCTGCGGCAGCTCAGGAAGCTCAACCTACCTAAGGAGCTGCTGATCCAGTTTTACACCGCCATTGTTCAGTCTGTTCTCTGTTCATCCATCACCGTTTGGTTCAGATCAACCACCAAACAGGAAAAAAGAGTCAAATTCCTCGTGTGTGTCCACATACCTGGCAATAAAAAGCGATTCTGATTCTGATTCTGATTCTGATTCATTGCACGCGCACGCCCGCGCAGGAAAATAGACTCGAGTTCTATTTTCAAGGTACCCAGGCTCCACCCTCGCAGTGATGCAACACCTTCGGCTCTGCTACACTTACTCAGGCAAACTGCTCATTCAGGTGGATTCGAGTTCCCGAAAAAATGGGAACTCCACCCACTTTGGGAAGCAATCAACTTTGAGCAGCGCCAACGGCCCAGGGTAGAGCCGTGTTCAAGGTAGTGACGTGGTTGAACTGCCACTCAACCCATGGATTGTACACGGAAGCGCTTCATTCAATATCAACATGGAGCAGCGTCAAGCTTTTGACACTGCTGTAGATGCTGTAATGAAAGTGTTCGACGGGAGATTCTCGTTAAAAATCGAGCAAAGAACAGCCCTTGAATCATTTCTTGACAGGAAAGGCTTGCTCCCTACTGGTTTTGGTAAGAGTTTAATCTACCAGTTAGCCCCGCTGGTAGCTAAATCATACGTCAGAGGAAAGAGTGGTGTGATTGGCTTAAGCTTAGGCACAGCCTTTTCTGGCCACAACCAGTAGCAACCCGAGGGAGGCGGGTTGACCAGGCCATTTTGAATCGTATTCGTTATGGTCTTGGTCAGACTAGAATCTCGAAGAGATTTGAAAGTCTATGTTAATCAGGCTATTTTCAAGGAGCATCGCGGACATGTCTGGTCTCCCCGGAATGATACCGGATATCTCCGGACACGCGATGCTTAAGTCACATGAAAACTGAAAATCAAGTCCACCAATCTCCCGTTTATTTTAATAAGGTGACGTTTCGGGCCATTTCTTTCTCTCTCTCTCTCTTTTTAACAAATTCTAGGTGGATGGAACAACAATCCGAGCGTAGTAAGTTTCAAGAACTACTTCCGCCACGTCATGGTCCGCTGCGGCATCAGTCCAGGAAACACAGGCAATGTTAAAGCACAGGATGGAACTGTGTGTTTGTCAGCAATGGCAATGTCATCAGTTGTGCCAGCTGATGATGATGACGACGACGACAACGACATCATTGTTCCCTCTCCTTTCGATCAAACGGCAGGGCTTGTTTTAGATCACAGCTATTTACCAACACGTTTTGGGGCCCTGACCTAAAATGCGCTTGTGTACATTGCAGGATTTGTTGTCAAATGTGTCCACAGAAAGCTTAAGTATGAGGTTTGCTGCGGTAGTTTGGTTAGCACAGCCCTGCCGTTAACACTTGGGGACGATTACCACCTGCTTGCCCTCCGTAACAATGGAGGGCTGTTAATTCCAAGCGCGGGTAGGGTAAAAGTTGTTGGATATGCTGAGCAGTGCATCAGACGGGTTTGTAATGTGTCGTCCGCTGCCCATCAGTGCTCCGAGTCTTTGCTCGAAAGGGTGGTGAAGGCAGAAATTGGGTCGCAGGATATTTTTAATCTGGGAGGTCACATTGACGAAACACAGGATGGTATAGACAACCATCATTACGACTTAATAACACTCACACTGGCTGCATTCTACAAGTTGAGACAACACCACATAGCTAAACTCCATACAATTCAGCTACAGAGCAAGAGTTTGAGGAAGAAACTGTGCAAAGTGATGTTGTTGCAGGGATATTAAATACTGTACATAGCCCAAGCAAGTGTATATAATGTACAAATTGCAATTAATGTACAAAGTTCATACTCTCCAACTACAGAGCAGGAGATTGAAGAATATATAAAGTGTTGTTGCAAGTTTAATAAATGTGGTAAATATTGCAATCAATTGTATGTGTTCATTAGTGTAGATATTGTTAACAGGATTAAGATATACAGCCGTTTTCCAGGATGCATTTAATCTTTGTGATCACAATGTTGAAACTGGGCCCTTGAATGTGCTGATGTTTATTGCAGGTCTTGTTGGACGTTTCCTCAAACAAGCCAAAACTGTATGCAGCAGTAGCTTGGTTAGTGCAGCTCTCAAGATGCCATTAACCACCATGACTACAATTTAACTGTTGAGACCACAGTTGCAAATATTGCATGTAGACAATGTACATGGCGCATTCAAGTGTAGATTATTTCCATATTGTAACCAATGTACAAAGAGCAGGAGAATGAAGAAACTAATGCTTCATTATAAACAACAACAAAGGCAACAAAGTGTGAAAAGACTGGCTACAGTTTTTGGAGGAGGAAGCCAACGCACACCAGAGGTTTCAAGGTGCAGGTAGCGGGTGTGTTACTTGTTCACTGCAGAGGAAAGATACCGCACCCAATGATGATTTTATTTAAACAACGTTTCGGCCAGTGTACGAAACGTTGTTTAAATAAATTCAGCATTGGACAAGAGTGTGCGGTATCTTCCAAAAGTCTGTACTTCCTGAGAAGGCTGGGGTCCTTCAACATCTGCAAAAAACTGCTGCAGCTGTTCTACCAGTCTGTGGTGGCCAGTGTCCTCTTCTACGCTGTGGTTTGCTGGGGAGGTAGCAGCAAGAAGAGGGACTCTGCCCGACTGGACCGACTGGACAGACTGGTGACGAGAGCTGGCTCAGTGGTGGGCACAGAGCTAGACTCTCTGGCGACAGTGGCAGAGAGAAGGACCATGCACAAACTGCTGTCCATACTGGACAACGCCCACCACCCTCTGCACAACACCTTCATGAGACAGAGGAGTATGTTCAGTGGCAGACTGCTGTCTCAGTCCTGCTCCACTAACAGACTGAAAAACTCTTTTGTTCCTCTGGCCATCAGGCCGTACAACAGCTCTCAGTGATGGCACTTCTGAATTTCACTGATCACTTTATATTTCACTTTCATGTCACTTCACTGGTCACTTTATATTTTTATTTTATATTCTTAAACAGTTTTTTAAATTCTTAGATTGTTTTTAAAGTGTTTATTATTGTATAAACATTTTTACTGTTTTATTATGTCTGCTACTGGATGCTTGAATTTCCTTCGGGATCAATAAAGTATCTATCTATCTATCTATCTATCTATCTACAGTAACATTTTAGGCTTAAGCAAGCTGATCTGTCATTTTAGGAGTTCGTATGAATGAAAGAAAAGGTAATCAGGCCTACGTTATGAGCAGAAATATAGGCTATGTTGACCAACATTGGCTTATCATTTTACCCATGTAAATACATGCTCAACATTTGTAATGAACGAGGATAAAAAAAACACCGGCTGTCAAATATGTCCATTTACGCCGATTTAATTCCGTAATCTGCTTAGTTCCGGTCAATGTTCATTAATTTCAATGCAGCGCTCGGCGGCGCTAGACCTGTTCCAAGATGGCAGTCTGTTGACGCCACCGTTCCAAAGGCCGTTGCGTTCATTGGCCATTCTACTCTTTATTTCTATGGAGTCTCACTACCGCAACAGTTGCGGTGAATGATAATGGTGTTGCGGAGGATGAGTGACCTTGACCTTTACCGCTAGCTGTAGGAGCACCATGAGGGTTAGCTAAACTTTTCTTAGTTGTTAATGTTTAGACCACAGTAGGGTATATAATAACAGAAACATAAAAACAGAAATATTTTTTAAGACTTCATAATGTCATGTTGCGGTAATGAGAATTAAAAAGTGAAATAGGTGCTATAAGAACAAAGTTTTAACTTTTGTCTTGAGAGAGAAAAATATAGCTGCTTACCTGGTAGACATCTTGAGTGTTACAGTCAATTCCGTGCCCCTCCAACAAAATGCCTTGCAAATATTTGTTCCTTGTTGATTTTATTGCTGATTCAAAATTGTTGCGGAGAATGAGAAAGTTGGTGTTAGACACATTTCTTTTTCTTATTATTTTCACTGCCTTTACCAACAGTCACCAAATACCCAATGTACTTTATTTGTGCCTTTTTGTAGTATGATATTTACTGAAATTTATTCTTTTTCATCTTTTTGATTAATAATATTTCCATCTTATACAGCACAAATTTAGTTGTGTACGCGTTGCGGTAATGAGAAATTTACCATTAAATGTGAAAAAAACAACAAAATGTGTAATAGTTATTGTGATTTGGAATAATGACCAATATAGTAAATAAAAAGGTGCTTTTATTGATATCTTTTTTATTTTTATAGAGTAAACTTTAATCATAAAAATGCTTCGTGACCACCTGCCCTATGACACAGTGGGGTTACACATAAGTTACACAAGTTCCTTAAATGAGGAATATAGTCTAGGCGACATCATGAGCTAACACAGATTGAGAGTCACATTGAAACTGCAACGAGGCAAGTTTATTCACAGATTCAACAATAAGAACTAACTAACATTAAGAACTAACAAAAAGAACATTAAGAACTAACAAAAAGAACATTAAGAACTAGCAATAAGAACCAACAAAAATAACATTAAGAACTAGCAATAAGAACCAACAAAAAGAACATTAACTAGCAATAACGACCAACAAAAATAACATTAAGAACTAGCAATAAGAACCAACAAAAAGAACATTAAGAATTAGCAATAAGAACCAACAAAAAGAACATTAAGAACTAGCAATAACAACCAACAAAAAGAACATTAAGAACTAGCAATAAGAACTAACAAAAAGAACAATAACCAATAGTAAAGAAAAACAAGAAAAAATACAAGATGGGTTACTAAATAAAGACCAACTCAAAATAAAGAATTGAGCAGTGGGGGGGCGGAATATAAGTGGAGGACAGAACAATAACCAAGAACAATAACCAATAGCAAAATAAGGGGTTGGAGGCAGGAGATGAAGGCTTATCACAGCATCAAGGTCCAGCTGCAGAGATCAAGAAAAGAAGAGGCGTTAGGGGAAATTCTCCCGGAGATTGACTCATGTAAATAGTTTATGTAAGTTCTAATACAAAGATGGTTCAACAATCAAAAAGGACAAAAATGTTGGTGAAGAACCAATAAGTGGAAAATTATGATTCTAATGCAGGTTTCAATTTCAGGAGACGGAAATGGCGGGGGGGTACGTGGTATGTCAACTGCATTTTGAGGAATGCTACCTGGAAAAAGTGAGTCATGCATTTGGAAGGAAATTACCATTTCAATTAAATAACTGCAATTACTGATGCATGCGTGTGTGTGTGCTTCAAACAGCGCAATGGAAGGGCGGCACTCACCAGTAATGCCGTCCCTACATTGGTGGATTGCGCCAACCCGCCACCACTTGCCTGCCCACCAAGAAAAAGGCAGAAAAAAGTGAAGGTAGCAATGACAAACTGAGGCCAAGACCAACATAAAAAATAATGAAGACAAGACCATGACATTACATTTACATACACTAAATTAACATTAACTGATCCTTTGATATTAATTGACTGATTCTAAAAGCTGAGCTGAGAAAATCTGAGGAGCAGGAGGAATGGAGGGATATTCCAGATGCACAGGGAGCAGTGGTGTAGTCTACCTTTTTGAGGTGGGTATACTGTATAGTTGGCCAGTCATAGCCCCGTGGTACCAAATTAGGGGTCGGGACTCGGGACCAATAGTAGCCCCTTAATGCACGCCGTACCTCCAGTGGCGCGCTGTAATAGTCATTGAAAAGTTATTTACCATAGTACTACAACACTATGACATAACACAGGGCTTTTAATAATGCACTACGACTTGGTCATTGCCATTCTGGTAACAGCATATTTATAATGCTGTCTTAACGTGTTAAGGGACAAACATGTTTGTGGGGTTGCAGCTTTGCACTTGCCCCTTGCATGCATGAGGGACAGCATAAACTCACTTTGATTGTGTGGACTGTGTGCTGTGTATCTCAGTGGCAATGGGACTCCCTGTGGCACTTAATCTTTGTACTCATCCCTCATAGAGCGAGGCCTAACAGAGTGATTGTTTTAAAGCAGCAGAACACCATCACATCTTGAGACAGGTTGTTTTATATATATATATACAAAAGGGCTTTCAGAATTAATTCATTGTAATATATATATGTGTATTACATTCGTTTATATATGTAATATACGGTACATAAAAAAATATATACATACACACACATCCATATTAGTTTTCCACCTTCCACTCCTATAGGGGGCGCTGTTGCACGTTAGAGAATCATCGCTTTCAACTAATACAAAGAAGAAGAGTTTCTATGGGACGTTATTGTCAAACAACTGATAGTTAATCCCTGGGAGATTGACTGACTGCCGCAATTTCCGAATGAATGCTACTCTGAAGTGTTGTCGTTGTATTGTTAAATTATAACAAGGCTTCCATGAGAAGTGGTAGTTGATGAAACGTGGCTGTGCTATTCTAAATATTGAAAAGCGAATTTTAAGTGGCTATACGGAGCATTTTAGGTAGCTATACGGAAATTCCCCCAAAAAAGAGGTGGGTATACGCCGTATACCTGCGTTCAACGTAGACTACACCACTGACAGGGAGGGACAGAAAAAGAGACAGCAGTTGAGCTAGAGAAAAGGACAGAGGGCACAGAAGGGAAAGAACAGGCTCAGGTGACCATCCCCCTTTGCAGCCTTCAACAAAAAGAAAAGGTGATGTTCTGAGCTGCTTGGATTTCAAGATTGCGACTGTAGCATTATCAGAGACACGCATAAAGGATGCATTTTTTGTTATTACAGAGAATCAAACAACTAGAGGCACGCCTTGCACGGCTGGAAAGGCTGAAACACGTGAAAAGGACGCCAGCTGCCAATCCTCACAAATCCAAGTAATGCCAACAAACAAATGACAAAAAAGCTGCCTTTGGAATTATAAACCGTTGATCTAAAAAAAAGGAATAAATGTTAACATTTAATTGTTTTTCTGTAGTCGTCATGACACGATAGGCAAGATGCTCCAGAGGTGTCCTGAGGGCTGCCGAAATTTCACTAAGGCACAGCTGGCAGAGGCAGGGAAAAAGGGCAGAGGAAGGAGGTTTGACCGGCAAATGAAAGACCGGGGGTTGCAAATAATGCATAGCAGTCCAAAGGCATACCGGACACTGAAAGGCATATTTGCCCTCCCCTCTGCAACAACGCTTAGGCGTTACGTTGTTGGACGCGTCGGATATTTCTCTGTAAATACCAAATTATAAAATTAAACAACTCAACTTCACCCAGTTTTCACAATTTTAAGATTTGACAAAATCTGATAATTTAACTTACTTGTTTCCACAGCCCGGCTTCCTACAGGGAATCATCTCCCAAATGGGAGTCACCGCCACCACCATGTCCCCTGTGGAAAGAATGTGCACATTGGTCCTCGATTGAAATGGCAATCAAAAGGCAATTTGACTACGACAAGAGAAATGATGCCATTTATGGCGCATCTCTGTCAGGAGACGCTGCCAAACAGGCAATGGTCGTCATGGCTAGGGGCATTTTGGGGAAGTGGAAGCAGGCAAGCCACACCTTAGAAAAACATTTGTTTTGGTTTTGCTGTGTATATTACAAGTAATGTACCTAAACCATGTCTTTCCACAGACCATAGGATATTTCTTTTCCCCAACGCCCATGCCAGCCGAGAAAATTGCTGTGGTCATCGAGGATGCCATTCGCCACCTACATCAGATAGGGCTGACAGTATGTAATGCACATGAGTTTTTAAAATAGCAACATTAACAAATTACTTACTGCATTGTGTGAGCTTCCACACAAACCTTGTATTGACAAAATGTATTCATCCATTTCAAAAGGTACAGGCAGTAGTGTGTGACCAGGGAAGCCCTAATGTGAAGGCCATGCGTCACCTTGGGGCTAGCCTGGACCCTCTCGGTGGTGAAGAGTCCCACTGCATCCTGGTGGAGGCTCAGAGGGTTCCTGTGATTTTTGATGTCCCTCACCTGTTTAAAGGATAAGACCGGTTTTTTGACATTGGGCCCTTGATTTCACATTATAGCATGATGTTCTACTCACCCCTGCTTGTTGTTTGTCATTTGGAGCTGTTCCGAAGATATTCGCGAGGCGTCTGGCTGCTCTCTTGAGATATTCGGCCATGAAACGGTTTCCTATGGGCAAGCTCATACAGGCACAAACTATGCTGTTTATAATTTATTAATTACTCTACACTAGAACTGATAACGTGGAGGTGCGTCGCTTACTTAAAAAAATCCGGGTTATTGTAATTTTGATTTTTTTGTCGTAAAGTGGGTGTTACTGACGTCATCGTCGTGCTACTGCCACAGGCAGCCCACAGACCTGCTGCCTATTTATTCATTCGGCTAAAATTCAAAATTAGTAACCCGGATTTTTTTAAGTAAGCGACGCACCTCCACGTTATCAGTGCTGGTGTAGAGTAATTAATAAATTATAAACAGCATAGTTTGTGCCTGTATGAGCTTGCCCATAGGAAACCGTTTCATGGCCGAATATCTCAAGAGAGCAGCCAGACGCCTCGCGAATATCTTCGGAACAGCTACAAATGACAAACAACAAGCAGGGGTGAGTAGAACATCATGTTATAATGTGAAATCAAGGGCCCAATGTCAAAAAACCGGTCTTATCCTTTAAGTCCATCAGGAACAACTTGTGCAAATATGGCCTACAGGTAAGCAGAGTAAACAAAGCAATCACAATTGCAATGACTCATACTGAACATACAAGAAATCACTGATTCACATACCAGCTCCTATTAATGTTTATCCTTAGACACAGGGGAAGAGTGTTCTTTGGAGCCATATTTCCAGATTTTATGACCTGGACAAACAGCACACAATTCGAATGGCCCCAAAGCTGACTGAGAGGCACATACACCTCCCTGCCTTCTCAAAGATGCGAGTCAGTTTGGCTATGCAGGTGTTTAGCCACACCGTCTCTGCTGGTAAATTTTCACATGGATTATTCATCTTTTCAATAATTATTAAGTAATTAAACTAAATTAAAATGAAAACTGCAGACTGTAATGTGATACTGACCTCCAAGTAAATTGTCCCATCTGCTGTGACCCAGGCATTTCTGCGATGGTAACATTGCAGAGACTGCCAGCAGAGGCAAAAGACACCGCAGACGGTGTAGCTAAATTAAATCACCTCTTTGTGGTGCTTAATTCTAGGTAATTATGTAAAAATAAAACCTTAACTTCACAAACATACATCTTACTAACTACACTCTACTAACTATGACTTGCCTACCTACAACTATCCTACTTGCAGATCCGCCAAGGATTCAAATCCTTGGCGACGACCCCTCGGAGCAGGAGGTCAGGAGAAGGATGACTTTCTGATTGACTGCATCAGCTGGGTGGCAGGCTGGCAGTTCAGGTCAGTCAATAAGACACAACACCAAATGAACATCTCGGCCGAGCAGTAGCACATCACCATGGCCTCCATGTTAATTGCATGTCTTGAACCCCCCCACCCCCCCCACCCCCCACCCCCACCCACCCTCCCACCAGATCTCAGCGTAAACCACCACCATGCCAGAGTGGAATGGTCCTAGCCATTAGGAGCATTCTGCAAGTCCACAAGAGGTGCACAGATGCTGGAATGAAGTATCTGTGCACCTCAAAATTGAATCAGGACTGCATTGAGGTAATGGAACAGCCAATTACTTTTCAAATAAAAAGTAACCACCTGAAGCTATGATTTTGACCATCTGCTTTTTTTTGGCAGAACCTGTTCTCCTTGATCCGGGGGAAAGGGGGGCACAAATGTAACCCCAGTGCACGCGAGTTCACTGCAGCTCTAAGGGGATTGAGCGTGTCCAACATTTTACCTGCCCTATCCTCATCCGGGACATCCAATTGTGAGGTGGATGATGGAACAACGCTCCTGGCCACAGTGTCTGATGACACCATCCCCTCCACAAGAGCCCCGCCGACCTCACTGGCCCCAGGAGAGGTAGAGGCTGGGGAACAGATGGTGGTGTCGGACATTGTGGAAGACGAGGTCATCTCCACAACACAAAACATTGCATTGACACACCTTTACAGTCATGAATCACATTAAACAAACATTCCACATATGATCATGCTCATATTTGATGTAACACTGTATTTCCCTTACTTTATGGACTGCTGGTGATTGCCTCCAAGAGGAGGGCCTGCACTATGTGGCTGGCTGGGTCATCCGGGTCCTCCAGCAGGAGGAAGTAGTCCAGGCCTGTCCCCAATGTGAGGTGGTTTTGATGGGTGCCAGAGACCAGGACCACAGCTATGCTGCAGCAAGCACCAACCACCCCTTCCTGGAGGCCAAAAAATTTACGTCAACGGCAAACTTAATGAAGCCGTCTGATAATTTTTTCGCAGCCATCCAGCTGTTGGAGGGGGAGTTTGTGAGGCTCATCAACGATTTCTGGCCACACAAGGGAATCACGAAAAAATTAGAGAGCGCTCTCTTCAAGCTGGGGGCATTTAACAGCCTGTTTAGGGCTCACCAAGAGCATGCCAGCCTGTTAGAGGCAATTGCAATAAAAAAAAATTGTTATGTGTAGGCTTGGGGCAGAAATACGTGAGAGGAACAGGAGGCTGCTCAAACCTCAAGGCGCCTTAGCAGCTCAAAGAAAGCTGTCCTCCTTCACGGGCTGAATTCTGCAGCTTGACTGTAAATTGCAGTGGCTGTAGGGGGGGTTTAGTAGATAGATTAGGGGGTTAGTTAGGTTTGTTAGATTAGGTTAGGTAAAATAGGTTATTTTAGGACATTAATAAATATATGTTTAACAACAAGGGCCTACTTTTGGAATCTTTACTTAAGTTTGTGTTATTATTTTTCATACTACATGCAACAAGTGTTACTTATTTAGTCAATTTATTCATTAGTCCTTTGTTTTATTAAGAAAATCAAACTCACTGAACGTGTTCATGCATTCAAACTGAGCTCTGTTGGTATAAACTTTGTCTAAACTTTGTTTTAATTTTCGCTATTGCCACCGTAAGTTGGCTAGGGCAGAGCTATGGAAAGAAGTATCTATATATAGCTCTGGGCTAGGGTACATAGCGATAACCAGCTGACAGCTAGCCGATAGCTAGAAATCAACGTCACTATCGATACCATAGTTTATGGATAACGTTGCTTTATCGCTGACGCGAGTGGAACAAAAAAGACCATCTGCCAGTAATATACATACATAAAATTTGAGTATTTAGGTTATAACATAAGCTAACGCGAACTCTGATTAGCCGATACTCTTACCTCTAAAAGCTACTGCCATGTGCCCGACCGTGCTGAATTGCCAGTGACTCAGAACTTGCCGTAAAGCAGAACGTACGCAATCTGTGACGTCATCACCATTTTTGAACGGCTTTTTAGAACAGATAAGTGAACTTCAAAAATGCAATATTCAGCCGAGTGTATTTTTTTAGTCCCCCCTTTTGAATGCAACTTTCAAATTACTTGACAAAAAATTATATCCTGAGAAAAGTGGATTTTTAGGGTGCAACCCCCATAGACCCCCATTCATTCTGGACTCGCCCGCGAGCGCCCTCACATGGACAGAGACACCAGTTCAGAAACCGGAAGTTACCGAGAGTGGCAGTTCTCTTCCATTAGACATTCTCTGGTCCTACCCAAACAAACAAGGGGGTGTGTTCCAATCTGCTTCATGAAGAAGGGTACGCGCACAGGGGGAAGGAGGGGGAGGGAGGAGCAGATTGCAGTTTGATAGACGGCATCAGAATCCAATCATCATTAACAGTCCGTTCAGTATGATTGGATAGTGTTTTTCCTGGATTGTTTGTTCTGGAGGCCACAAAAACTTTTCAATTTTGTGTCAAAACTTTTAATCAATTGGTTGCAATGTGAAGAGTATTTCAAGCAATATGTAAAAAAATGCTCCAGAAATAGAACCCCTACCCCACCTTTAATGCATGTTCAAGACACTTTGTCACAGCCTGCACCATGCTCAGGTTATGAATACGGTAATGAAGTACTTATATGACAGCACATTAATAAAAAAGTCATATGTGGTAAAAAATTAAATTTTTCTGATGTTGGGTAGAATTAAATTAAATTCAGTTTTATTTATAGACCGCCAAATCCCAACAAATGTCATCCTAGGGCATTTAGAAATACAATCCAATTCAAGCCAATTAGAATCCAATTCATTGCAATGAAATCACATTCATGTCACCAGATTCCTGCTCCACCTGCCTTATCCTAATCATGTCACCTGTGCCTTGCAATCACTCTCATGCTACTCACCTGCCTCTCTCTGTATTTAAGCCTCCTCTTGTCATCCCTCCAGTGCCAGATTGTCTGGTGCCGTTTCCTCAGTGATGCAGCGTTTCCCACAGCCTTTGAACCACAGAGTGTTTCAACCTTGTTTCTGCCTCTGCCTAGCCCCTCTCGGATTTGTTTCGGACCTCTGCCTTCACTTTGCCTCCTTGCCTGCCCCAAACTGTCTGGATCTCAGTTATTTCTTCAGGGGAAATACTGACCGCTGTTTTTGGACTACCTGGTTGCCAGTCCTGGAGTCCATATTGGATTACAGATCCCGTCACTCGGCCTGTTGCTTAGCTGTGACGTCATCACTAACCTCTCTGTTTACCTTCAGTGAATGCAACCCAACCACAAGCCTTTCCAAGCTCTCTACTCTTTAGATGCCCACCTCGTTCCCCACTGGATGACACAGGAAATTATTGCCTCAGGAGTTGCATCCACAGCTGTGCTTTTACCACAGAGCCAGAGAACAAGACCCAGGAAACCAGCTTGCAAATTTTCACTTGCTGGAAATAAAATTGTTAAGACTTTTCATCCAGTGTGTGGTGCAATTCAAGTCTGAGGTCACTGGTCATTAGTTCATTCATTAAATTCCAAATTAGTCCCATTCATACATACAGAGCCAATTCAAAGAAAGTAGCCTAGTTAAGGAAACCAACATATTGCACCGAAACTTTACCTCGATCGATTCTTCTATCCTCAGCATGCACAAGGTGACTGTGAAAACAACAAAAAAAAAACTTAACAGGAAGAAACGTCTGGCAGCACCAGACTCAGGCTACGTGCCCACGGTAACGACAGATAAACGCAGAACATTTCGACAGATGTGCCTATCTTGCACACGGCAACAGCGTTTTTAGGAGTTCAAAACGGAGAAAACGCAAACGCCCTCCAAAGTGGAGATCTTGAAAACGATCCAACCTCTCGTCGCCGTAGGAACAGTTCAAAACGCAGAAGTGCGTTTTTTGCACACGTTAAGTGGGTAGTTCTCCATTAATGACTCACATATCTCACTATATTTATTTTGGACACTCTCCCAATCCACATTATCCACTGCCTTCCTGGCTTTGTAGTTCAGTGTCATGTTCAGGAGCAACTGGACCTCATCATCTGTCCAAACAAAGTTTGAAGGCGTACTGTTGTTGCTGCCGCGCTTCGCCATTTTCTTCCAACTGACGCGGAGGAAGTAGCCACAAAACAGGCATTTCCTATATTTATTAATATATAACTCATTTAACAATACCAAAGGTATTGTTGCTACTGCCACCTACGTCCGGGGCGTGCATACTACATCGGCAAACTACGAGTTTTAAATGTTTTCCCTGTTCCCATGGGTAGACAGATATCCACCCCAAGACGCTCGTGAGAACGCAGATAAATTGTGGAGGAAAAAAACGGACATCTGTGTTTATGCTTCAGAGCGTTGTCATGGGCACGTAGCCTCAGGAAGGGTGGCCATCTGCCTCGACCAGCTGGGGTTTGAGAAGACAGAAAAGAGAGGACAACAAACACTGTAACACCAGACCAGAGGGGTGTTCCACGAAAGTAGCTAAAGAAAGCCAGGCTGTAGATGGAAAGCCTCGCTTGAACTAACACCATCTCCCAATTAAGCCTCAAGTAGTTCCACGAAGCCAGTTTAGCTGCATGTAAGCGAGGCTAATCCAAGAGAGGCTTACATAGCCTGGCTAAGTGCGAGGCTTACATAGCCTGGCTAAGTGCGAGGCTTACATAGCCTGGCTAAGTGCGAGTGCACGAAGAACGTAAGAAGCCCTGACGAGTGGATGGTGGAAAGACGGAGATGGCAGAAAAGGAGAGCAAGACGAGCTGTTATTTTTTTCAGCAGCTGAACAAATAATGCTGATGGAGCTGTATGAGGATTTTAAGTGTCATCACCAGAAATGGTAATACAGCTGCGATCAAAAAAGCGAAGAAACAGCATGACTAACAACTGCAGACAGACTAAATGTGTAAGTTATGAAAGTTTCATGCCATTGTCAATTGTTACACATTTATTTCACTGTCCTCATGTATTTATGCTCTCCTCTTTGTGTTATAATTTGTTTACATAAAGCATGCTGAACTGACTCTGTATGAGATGTACAGCACAAATATACAGGCCCTGCTCAGTTTATTAATAACCCAATAATCGACACGCATCATCATACTTTGTGACTATATTATTGTGAGTGTGTGACCCACATATTATAATTTCACTGTTACATCTCAACAGGAGCAATCTTAACAGCCAAAAGCGAACCTGGCAGCAAGTGAAGGTAAAGTACAGGAAAATATTTCAGAGTGGTAAGTAGCCTTTGAAGAAATGTGTTTGTCCAATAAAGAGAGCACCAAACGAGATATGGAACACAAGAAACTGAAAATTAAAAAGATCAAGCTAGAGATTATGAAACTGGAGAGGGATGTTAGTATAAATTCAGATAAAGGAGAAGATCATGGTGTGAACTGTGTTTAATTCTGTTTTCTCATGGAAAAAAAACATGAATAATTAAACAATTCAACACAACATGAACTCAAACTTGTCATTATTGTATGGTTGATGCAAAGTGTTAGAAAGTTGTTTATACATTTCTATTCACAGTGGGGTGCCATGACCTAACGTGTGGAAAGTTAAAAATCATCTCTGTCCATTTAGCCTTAAGGCTGATTTATGGTCGCCTACGGAAACCCTCCCGGAGACGCTCTCCGTCCCTTGCGTGCGTCGGCCAAAATTCCTATCTATCTGTTGACGCAACGGAGAATGCAAGGGTTGTGATTGGTTGGCTAAAAACATCATTTCCAGAATCACTTTTCCAGTTTAGCGCCTTCCTCTCAGAACAACAACACCGCTATTTTTTTTTAAAGAGTTTACTGTGTGCCGGTCAACATTTGGTTAAAATTATTTGCATTTCAATTTCAACAAGCTCCAACTCCAACAACAGTCTTTCTCTCTCGGTCGCCATCGTTCACTGTGAGGAGTGGAACGGAGCCGGAAGGTGAACAATCAATCAACGACTGTCAAGATAGACGTCGTGAGATTAGGTCGTCTAACGTAACGACGCCTACTGATCAGGAGGTGAACTGCCTTTTGTATCCGACAGCCCGACGGGGAACTTTGAAAGGATGGAGAGCCTCCCCGTGACTACGGAGACGGATAGCGACGGAGAAGCATACTGAGGCCTTTACACTTGCTCTAACTTAAACTGCTACTGTGTCAATGCTAAATTATGAAAATAAGTTTTAACTCAAAGGTCACAAAAATAAGGATCAATGGAAATATGTGTCCCTGTATAGGTCCCTCACTGTGTCAGAAGAAACTGAGTCCTTTCAGGCACTGCAACCTGCAGGGACTCAACGAAGAAAAGACTTCAGCCTGAAAAGTTGTTCACAAGACAAAATGTATAAAATATGAAGTAGACTATCAAATTTAAGATGGCTCTGTCAGAAGTCAGCCATGGTGCCTGAGAACTTTAAGCAATGAACCTGTATTTAATTTGGCCAAAGGTCATTTCTATCTGTGCCCTTGTTTTAGCATGTGCATGTGCATGCCTTTGTTCCTGGATCAGGATATGGCGTGAGGAGGTACGGCCAGCATGCATAGCCTCTGTCCCCAAGCAGGACACCATTGAACTCTCCTGCAGAATAAGAGAAATGTTGGATGGATATCCATGTGTTAAGACTTGGCAATTTGATGCAATATGTGCCTTATATGGCTATCTATAATAAAGTATGACGAGCACTTTAAATTCCTTCATCTGTATGCACGGAGGATAGGAGTCAATGATGAGGTACTTGGTTTCACAGGGCATAAATGTAACATTGCTCAGCATTACTCAAAGGGGTTGATGTGGTGTTTTTCGAAATGAGAAATCCAGTTCAGAGTCTATGGACAATTATCCCCAAGTGTACCTGTACATTTAGGATATGGAAAAATTTTCGGTTTACATAGTCAGCCTCCGCGGGTCCAGCAGGGGCCTGGATGCGAACATGGGTATAGTGTAGTGCACCGATAACATTGGGGAAGCCTGAGAGAGATGATGAACTTAATGCAAATACTTCAGCCAGTAGGTTGTTTTACATTATCGGCCTCTGTAAATGTGGAGCAGCAACCTGAAAGGACCTGTCCCCCTTTTTCTGAGTCTGGTCCTGGGTGGGTGTAGGTCGGGTGTTTGTGAAATGTGGGACGGAAATGTAATAAGGTATCAATTAGTTTTAATGAATTCCATGTTCTTTTTCATTTAATTTCATGTTAACTACTTGTATAGTTGCGTTTCTTTAGTTGCACTGACTGATATTGATTTTCCGAGACGGTGATAGTAGTGATATGATAACCGCAATTTTTTTTTTTGTTGTTTTTTTTTTATACAAGACATGAGTTGCGAGAGCGTGGAATTCTACCAGGTGGAAATTTGTTTCGGGAGTCGGTCAGACATTCTTTGAGACTAAGCTAAGCTTGAATGTTACCCTGTCCAGGAGCAGGCTAGTTCAGTGGCATAAGTTACCATGGTTACTCAGTGGGCATTCAAATAAGCCACGTTAGTGGAACGGAACTCTCTCTTAGATTAGCCAGAACTATCGAAAAGCCTGGCTTTCCGCTAATCCAGCTTCGTGGAACACCCCTCTGATTACCGAATAGAATTATGTATACAGTGAAAAGAATCAGTCCAAGCACATAACCTATGTCTAAAAATCTGACATTTTCTCAATTGTTATACAAAAGCATTGACACAATGAGCGTTATATACTGAAAAGTAGATTTAAATACTGTAAATAGAATTCTTTTTTTTATCATTTTGTAAAAGTAAGTCATTTATCAAATAAAACATTTATCAGGGTCGTGTAGGTCAGTTGTGCATGGGAGACTGTTTGCACGCTATATGTAGCTCATTATGTTATAAAATGTAAAGTGAAGAAATATAAGAGAGAACTCCACATTGCAACACACTTTAAATAATTCCTATTACACTCTCTTCACTTTGGTAAAACTGTGCTTTTCTCTCTCATCCATGACAGCTAAATATTGTATGTGCAAGCACATAAGAAATTCAAAAGCACACATTGAAACAAACATAACAGTGTCCAAGGCAGTTTAGGTGTTAGGTTAGAGAATATGAAAGCATCAGAACAGCATGCTTTGCTTCTCCTTTTTAGATTTGTGTCTCTTGATGGTTCACAAGTTCTTTAATGCCTGTCTGCTCTTCTTGTGACCTTTTCAAAGTTATGCATACAAAATTAGATTTTTTATTTCCCTTCAGGAATGTACCATTTGAGAGCAATTTCATATTTCAGAAGACACTATTTAGCGCTCCAAGGATTTTCAAATGCCCATTGAGATATATTGTGTATGATTTCTTTCATTTTTTTTTCTTGCTCATCCTTCTTCTGCCTGTTTTCTATAATCATTCCCACAGCCCAGCTCTCACTTTACATCTAATGTTGGACCAAGATTTCAATTTGTTGCATGACCTTTCTCAACTACTTTCTTTGGGAAAGTGCAAACAGCATTTTGCTCCCAGGACTTTAATTCTGGGCGCTGAGAGTCTGCAGACAGAACACTCTATCTTTATTCTTTTTAACTAGTATGTCCAATCGATATGTAATGTTTGTTGATACCTTGGAAATATAGCTATTATTTGCAGGTATGACATACTAGTCTACACAACATCAGTTATGAGAAATGGAATACATCTCTGTTCCTGACTTCCCCACACCTACAATAGCATCTGAATGTTTTACATGACCAATGGTGTTTTCATTGTGCAAATGGAGGTTGGATCATAAATAAGCTTGTTAATTTTTGCCCTGCTGTTTGTGATGACAAATCACCCGCTGTGTAAACATTGTCAACAGATGGCAAAATTACTCAAGCGAGGGTGTGCCTGATACTTCTGGGAGGTATAATGGTAGAACTGTGTCTGACAATGGGATGCTAAGTGATGCAGAGCTCCATTCTTCTTAGCTGAGCCTCAGCAAACAGCTCCATACATCATGTTGATGCCCTCCTCAGGCAGATGGATGCATGCAAGTCTTACCTCAGATGGATCTTGTCCAAAGAAAGCTCACGATGGATATTCCACAGTTGCCAAGCTCACCAAGCCCTGACCATAACAGCTCCCCACCGACCCACCCTCTACCTTCCCCAAAATGACCAAAGACTTTTGCTTTTGTGGCCAGATTTATCACATCCCCTTTAGTTCTTACAAGTTGTCGCTTCATGAACTCATGTTTCACAGCTACACCTTTTACAGGTTGAAATGGCAGTAAGAAAACAGATGGTATGGTTTGCATCCTTTCCATCCCGTCCACTTTCTTTCCTCCTCCACCTCTTTAAAAGAGGAAGATAAAAAGAGACAAATTTAGCTATTATGCTGCAAACAAGTGGAACAAACTGCCAGTGGAGATTAAACTTTCACCAAATGTAGACATTTTTAAATCCAGGTTAAAAATATTTCTTTTCTCATGTGTCTATGCATGAAATCTGCACGGTATCTTTGAACTTATCTAGACTGTTGCTTGTTTTTCATCATTTTCATTCATTTTAATTATTTTATTTGTTTCTCTTTATATTCTTTTATGTATTTTTAATGCTTCTTCCACTCCCTGCTGCAATGCTTTTATTTTATGTTAAGCACTTTGAATTGTTTTGTACATGAAATGTGCTATATAAATAAATTTGACTTGACTTGAAATAAAGTGATTCTCAGAGCACAGATACATCTTTTAACATGAATGGGTGCATTGTCGTTGCCTAGAAGTAATGCCACTGCCTTTTGTTCGACTGCAAGGTGTTTCCCCACCAGCTAAGCAGTGATGAGATGATGCATGTTTAAGGTTCAGTCAGATTTATCAGTTATTAACAAGAAGTGATTTGGATTTCACACATGCACACCCTCTTGGGCAGCATGGCTTTCTCTTGAGATCATCTTATATTATCATTATTAGAAAGTCTGACTGTTTTCTTTATGGCACTAAAAAACACCCTCTGAAGTCAATAAAAAGCAACCTGTCAAGTTGCTAAACATTCGTAACAAGGTTCATTTAACAACACGCAGCACTTTTTTTTGTTTTAGTCATTTAAGTATTGGTTGTGAGCCCATGGCTCTGGTGTACTGCCCCTTCCCCAACACAATGTCCTTCTGTTCTGTTTAAAAACATATCACTTGTCTGTTTCTATTGAGCACAATCCAAGCTGCACAATCTTAAATTATCAATATAAAACAATGTTACCCAATTTTGCTTCATGCAGCTTTACATTTAGGGTGAATTAATATCTATTAGACAACAAATAGTAACTGTCACTCGGTAAAAACATGTATGTTTGCATAGTGGAAACGGGGCTTAAGAGCACTGCAGTCAGTCACCAGCCAGTTTGTCCTAGACGTTTCAAGATGCAGCTTAAACCACAAAGATGAAAGGATTTACAGTGACTGTGGAAGAGTTTACCTTTTCATATAAGCAATGTTCAGACTGTAGATATATTTAAATTGTTGCTTAAGTCTCAACTCGAGTATAAAGCAAATTGATCATTTGGTTTTTTTTGTCGTGCTTTCATTTCCTTTCTATACCGTTTTTTTTGTGCTTGCAGTAATTTTATTTTGTATTATCTCTTATTGCCTTGCTATTGGCTGTACATTTCATTCACTGTTAAGCACTTTGGTCAATTTATTTTTTTTTTTTAAAGATATGCTATAAATATACTTGACTTGACATGAGGGCAACTGGGCTACGATTGTGTGCAGATGGGTGATGTTTTAGGTCATCAGAACAAGGCAAGATATTCACACATTCAAACTTTCTCCTTTCTCAGGCCGAGTTGGAAGTGGTGCTCTATAATCCCACAAAGCTCTTGTTTACTGACAGAGGTTTGCTGTCAGTAAACATCTTGAGTCACTGTCCCTAGAAACTAAAGACCAAGTCCGGAACCTCGGCGTGCTGATAGACTCAGACCTGACCTTCAACAATCATATCAAATCAGTCACCAAATCAGTCTTTTAACAACTTAAGAACATATCCAGAATGAAGGGTTTCATGTCCCAAACAGATCAGGAGAAGCTGATTCATGCTTTCATCTCCAGCAGACTTGACTACTGTAATGGTCTTCTGACTGGACTCCCCCAAAAGAGTCTCAAACAGCTGCAGCTCATTCAGAACGCTGCAGCCCGAGTTTTAACCACAACAAAGAGATCACATCACATCACCCCAGTTCTCAAGTCTTTACATCGGCTCCCGGTCAGATACAGAATAGATTTTAAAGTTCTGCTACTCATCTACAAATCACAGAATGGTTTAGGTCCAGAACACATGAATGACATGCTGGCAGAGTATAAACCCAGTAGAGCTCTGAGATCTGCTGACTCAGGTCAGATGGTGGAGCCCAGAGTTCAAACTAGACACGGTGAAGCAGCTTTTAGCTGTGATGCTGCACACAACTGGAACAAACTACCAGCAGAACTGAAATCAGCCACAACTGTAAGCACTTTTAAATCCAGCTTAAAAACATTTCTCTTTCGGTGTGCTTATGGTTTATATTGAGTTTATATTTTTCTTTTTCCCCTCTTCTTTGATTGCTTTTAACTGTGTTTTTAATTTATATTCTATCTTTTTCTCTTTAAATTGCTTGTTTTTATGCTGTTCTTTTAAATGCCTTGTCTTTATGTAAAGCACATTGAGTTGCCTGTGGTATGAAATGCGCTATATAAATAAAGATGCCTTGCTTTCTGTGCAGGCTTTTTCTGACCCTGAGACTGACACCATCTTGACCCGCAACTTTAACCTCAAAGGCTGATATTTTTCATCTCTCTGCACATTGTTCTGCTCGAGATTTTTTTTTCAGCTGTTTCTGTTATGTCTCCCTGTCTCCCTCCTTGAAAGCTATCTTGTTCATGTTGTATGAATTTTTCAGGTCATTGGAGATCCAGGGCTTATATGGAGAAATATGCCACTGCCCAGGTGGGGATGATCTTCTGTGCACAGAAGTTGAGGTAGTCTGTCGCACACAGAGTCATGGTAATGACTCCTTTTCTACTCTTAATTTGAGCTCTTCTTCAGATCAATAACCTGATGTCTACTCGACACGTAGAACTTGTTAAGCACTGAATTGACTGTCATTTTATAATCACAGGATAACTGCTGAATGTGATTTAAAACAATGTGAAAGCAGGAGGTGATGCAATGGGATAAAGTCAGTGACTGAGCATTATAGTCAGACATTAAATTAATCCTTTCAGCTATGTAGGTGAAATTCAAGGTAGAAGATACAGATTCATTCTCATTAAGGTTATTTTAAGAGATAAAATACCTTATTTTCAAAGGAAGTACAAAATTAAAGGAAAGAGGTTGGATCTGAGTGGAGGGATAATTAGGCATTTCCTGCTATATTAATTGTTGTTTACTGACAGCGGAAGATGTAAGGGCTTGTCTTGCTTTGCTTTATTCCATTTTCAAATGTGTAACTCTTTATCTTGTTCATATGAACATTTGATGATTTAGTGCTGAGAGGAGCCTTGCAGCATTTAATTATTTCCTTCTTCTATAAAAAATGATGTTTACAACATTGCATCAATAATGAGCAAATATCACTAGCAGAACTTAGTGAAAGAAAAAAAAAGAAAAGAAAATCAGCTTATAGTTAACTGAACACTCAGAGGAAACAGTTGAAAACATAAAGGGTAAATAAATATCTTCAATATTTTTGGGGACAACACATGTATATGATATTCATTTAATTCACCATCCGTCCCTGATGTCTCTGTGTCATTTTAAAAGGTAATGATAGAAGGGCTAGATAGAGACTGTCATAAACAATACAATTGTGCTGCTGCAGCACAGCTCATTCACTTCATCATACTCAAAGTAGTCGTCCACGTCGTCAAAATCTGATAAATATTCTGTCATGTTGCACAAAACTAGCAGTACCAAATTCCGTGTGAAGATAGCTGACTGTCACAGAGTACGGAGTACATAAGCTGTGCTGCAGCGGCGCACGTCCATGACATCAACCCACCAGACGCATGTGTAGAAAGCCCCCGATAGCCCCCAATAACAACAACACGGCAGCTGTGAGCTAACAGTGCAATAGTATCCGTTCATTCATTAATTCGTCTTAAAGTATTGGTGAAATAAAGACAGATAATAGCTTATTTAGAGGCTGTATAATCGATGCCCGGTTCACTCCCGTTATATGGATATACGCGGATCTCGAGTGATCTTAATAGTGTCCAAAGGACGCCAACTTTCACCAAACTGTTATCGGTGAGTATTTTATGCCAGAAATAAGGTCCAGTTTTAAAAAAAACGAACTTCCCCTTTAACACACTACAACACGCCATTAGGCTCAGTAATACTGCCTTACCCTGGTTCAAATCCTACACCTCTAATAGAACTAAATATGTCTCCATGGTTGGCTCAAGATCCAGGACTCACACCATCACCTGTGGGGTTCCTCAGGGATTGGTGCTCACACCCATTATGTTCACACTGTACTTGCTCCCACTTGGCCAAGTCATCATATTTTGGGTCATTTCCTTTTCCAGCAGTTTTTTTTTTTTTAATCAAGGTCTTTTTTTTAATTAGAATTTTCAAATAGTAGACAGTACCCCAGAGGGGCTTAACAGACAACAAATAACATACAGATATAACATAATAACACTATAAAGGAACAAACAAAACACCCCCCACCCCCACCCAGTACCAGACGGAGAACATACATATTACACATTATACAGCCAGACCACCATAAAAGAAAAAGGGCAAGAGAAATTGAATTGATGTCACCATCTATATCTTCAACAAAGGTCAAAAAAGGTTGCCAATTCTGTAAAATTTCTTAGTTGCTCCCCTGACAGGATATCTAATCTTTTATAATTTAAGATGACACATGACTACTCTGATCCAGTGACTATATGTTGTTGGAATACGATCTTTCTATTTAAACAATATTAATCTCCTAGCGAGGAGAAAATGTGTACAACTTCTGCATGTCCAAAACATGTGCAACAGAGTAGCTTAAGTCTGTCTGCATCGATCACATGTGGGATCTTTGTCGGAATTGATCTTAGAGAGTCTAGCTTTCGACCAATGCAGACGGTGAACAATTTTAAATCGGACAACTGCATGTCTGAGATATATGGAGGAGAAGAAAATTCTTTTAATTACTTTGTGCCAATTATCATCTGAAATTGATTTGCCTAAGTCTGTTTCCCATTTAGACATGCCATGGTTATTTTTGTGAAAATGCTGGGTTTGGGCATCAAAATTTCAAAATGTTGTGGCTGGGCAGTGGTAACAGATAGAGCCTAACAGTAAATTAGAGAAATGTTGTGGATGACCCAAAGTTTATTTTGGGAGTAAATGTCCCCACCTAATTTGCATATTATGACATCATATGGTGGTGGCCATTTTGAATTTATAATGAAAGATCTAAAATTTCCAATACATTTGAATAAATGATTGCATATATTTTACAATATTTTCCCCCTACCATCACTAATTATGTTGTACACATACAGTAGGATTGGGAAAACAATACATTGTAAACTAGCAATGCATATTGTAACTAATATAGTGCACAAACAATGGTCGGTGGGTCTTTTGACTGTCAGCATAAAAATCTCATAAGACTGTGAGATGACATTGGTGATATTGAGTGTAACTGAAGATGAAGCAAACATTTATAATGACCCAATGTTTATGTCTGGAGTAAATTTACACATCTGATTTGAATACTGTGATGTTATAGGGTGATGGCCATATTGAATTTTGAAAATATTTTGCATAAATGTTGAAGTTATTTCAACATTTCCCCGCCCACTAAATGCAATGTTCCACACTTACTCTATACTCAGACAAAATCAGAAAAAAGTGAACATAATGTAGAACTAGAAGTATTTACATGAATAACCACAACTGTAACTGTAACTATAACTAGCCTATGTATAGTGTCATATGGAAACATGCATGTAAGGGTGTGTGTTTTTTTGTTTTTGTTTTTTCTACTGACGCTTGCTCCGCGTGGAGCAGGTGCTGCGTGATGGCCACCTCTCCCTCTCCCTCCCCTACCAGCCTTGCGCACTGCCTGGCTCTCGCGGGTGAAAGAAGTATCATTCCTGACACGACTATTCCCTCGAGTCATTCTCCGACCCCGTTTACCTCTTCCACCTGCCCCAACATTTCCTCCACTCATTTCGCCATCACCCTGCAAACCCTCCCCATGAGCAGGCACAGCGTGGCCGGTGCGGTAAAACGACCCAACGCCAAGACTTTCACCAGCCCGGTTTTCGCTGCGTGCAGTGCTACCACCACGTCCCCCAACCTCCACATGAACATCAGAACTATAACCACCATTTGCATTTGGGCCAACTTCAATTTTGATTGACCGCAAAAGGGTCGGGGGTGTTTGGTTGTGCTTGTGCAACACGTATCTCAGCCACAGACTCTGCCTCTGCCACAGGCGAGCCGGGAGAACTCGGATCACTGAACGAAATATCATCCTCTGAAGGCATATATTCCGCTTCAGAATCGGGATCTGCAAACAGTAAGCCTATAACATCAGCTCTAGACATGTTTCGCGTTGCCATTTCACCGTAATCTGCACAATATAAACTATAAACCGCTAGCTCATCAAACTTTGCTACCTCTGTTAGCGCCGGTAAAATCCCACACGTTTCAGTGAGATTTCCTCGAATAAAATACATTGGAGGCATACGTTATTCTGAGTTAGGAATGAAGTAGAACAGGTCTGCCCCCAGTGGAATGGAGTTTGAACAACATTTAACACTCTACATCACACAACAGGCATTTTAATTCAGTATCGCGTCCTGTCGCAATTTTGCGACCACGGCATTAAAAGGGTTAAGGAGATTTAAAGGTGTCAAATCATGCATGCTAAGTAAATCATGGATAACACTTATTGTCTGCTTCCGGGCCAGTTTATATTTGAAAATTGAGTCCAATAAAGAATTTGAAGGGCACAATGGGAAAATATCTGAATTTGAGGCTAAAAAGTTTCTCAGCTGAAAATATTTATAAAAATGTGACCAGGGAATGTCATATTTCTGTATTAGCTAATCGAATGTGACAAAAAAACACCATCAACGTAAAGATCAGACAATAAGATCTGGACCAACTATCGAATGTCTTATCTGTTAATGATGGGATAAACAAGTGATTATTTGCAATTGGCCCAGTAAGTGGCAGGTCCGTAAGAGACAAAGATCTTCTAAACTGATTCCAAATTTTGATTGAGTATACAACAACTGGATCAGTGGTAAAGCTAGACAGAGGTTGTATGAATGGTTATTTAGCACCCAGTAGGCCCGCCAGGGAGGTGGACCCAATGGATGCCCCCTCCATAATTGTCCATCTGTAGCACTTTCCATCATCCAGTACAGCAGTGATCTTGTGTTAGTCGCCCAGTAGTAGTACATGAAGTTTGGGAGTGCCAGAGGAAATGAGTCTAGGAGTACCTGGCCTGTCCCTTCACCAGGCATCAATTGCACTTTTCTGAATATTGACCTTGTAGCCCGATATTTTGCCAAAATCTTTGACTAAGACCATTAATTCAAGGAGACTCAGAAGGGGCTGTGAAATGAACAATAGCATATCATCTGTATAAAGTGAAACTTTATGCTCTATCCCAGGTAGAGCATAAAGCATTGCAGCAGGAAGTGGAAGAAGCATTAAAATACACAATAGAATATAAAGAGAAACAAATAAAAAAATAATTTAAATGAATTTAAATACAAGCAACAGTCTAGATAAATTCAAAGATATCGTGCAGATTTCATGCATAGACACATGAGAACAAATGTTTTTAACCTGGATTTAAAAATGTCTCCATTTGGTGAAAGTTTAATCTCCACTGGCAGTTTGTTCCACTTGTTTGCAGCATAACAGCTAAATGCTGCTTCTCCATGTTTAGTCTGGACTCTGGACTGGACCAGCTGACCTGAGTCCTTGGATCTAAGAGCTCTGCTGGCTTTATATTCTCTGAACAGCTCACAGATGTATTTTGGGCCTAAACCGTTCTGGGATTTGTAAACCATCAGCAGGCTTTTAAAATCGATTCTGTGACTGACTGGAAGCCAGAGTAAAGATTTTAAAACTGGTGTGCATTTACTAGCATCTGTTGATAACCACAGTGCAACACGGCTGAACTATTTCCCTCTTGGATCAATAGAGTTACTATATATATATATATATATATATATATATACACACACACACACCTTGAGTGGTTTTGGAATGACTGGAGGAATAGCTCCATAATGCCTGTGTTTACTGTAATAATTGTATATAATAAGGTGCCCAGGTTTTGATGACAGGTGACGTACATAAACACATTGTATAATATAAACACGTCAGCATGACAGTGTGCCGGTAACCTACAAACGTATGTAAAAAATCTCAACATGCCATGAAGGTTCAGGGTCTGACTCTTGTTCCAACTGATTTAGTTCCATGGTGGTGACAGAGACAGTTGCATTCTGCTCACAAACCATCTCACTCCCCCCACTGCAGGCACAGCAGTTGCCATGGTAACTGAAGAACAACCCCAGGAAGAGTGGGGGGTAGTTGCTCACTTGTACGTGCCCTTCAGTCTCTGCCCCTCGAGTGATATTTTGACCAAAGTCTGTCTCAAACAGTTCCGTAAAATCTCAGGGAATTGTGCAAACTTGTTAAAGAGGAGCAGACGACGTCTCCTTTAACACCACGCATCTTAGACTTTATATCGGAATCACTTTGCCAGTTTTATAATGTGAGCATTTAAACGAGCCAAAGCTCAACACTCCTGTTTGAATCCTTCTCTTAATCTTTGAAAATGAAATGGTTAATGATTTGAATTCATTAAACCCTCCTGCATAGGGAGGTTGGTTACTTTTCATTTGAGATGTGCTCTCTTATCTCTGATTTTATTTTTTAATTCCAATATGAATGGTGGATTTTCTTTTCTGCAGAGAACAAAAACAGGGCAGAGGCTTCTTTTAATTTAGATTAGCATCTTGACAGTACTGAAAGTATTATAATAACTGAAATTTATCGGCTAGTAGGTTATCATTTTGACTCTTAACAAGACAACCGTAATGCGAGGAAACAGACTTGAAATGAAGTGAGGTGCTTTTAGTTTTAGTCTGCTGTGTGTTTTCGCCCCAACAAATCTTTTTATTTCCGTGCTGTTTGAATAACTATTACATTCTGTAAAATGCGCTGAGTGCTTTCATGCTTCCTTTTTTTATAAGAGGAGTGAAAGACACTTCCCCAGCAGTGGGACTGCCACTGACCCCCTGGGATTCCTGCTTCTGGGTAGAAACTTTACTGAGGTTTTTAATGTGGGCCTGAGTTTGCTCATCACCCTCTTCTGTATTTCCACTGGGACCCCAGCCTTTTTACAAAGATTGAGAGGAAAAATCAGCATACGCAAACTGTTCAAGTTCAAGCCTGTTAAAGAAAATGAATCGTCAAGGGCTCAATTGTTCAGCAGCTGGAGATAATACTGAAGAGAACCTAAAATAAGCGTTGAATGTGTACAGAATAGTGAGTGCAAAGTGTCCCTAAAGTCAGTGCCGAGCAGTGTGAGTAATTTATGCAACTAAAATTACACTTCTTGTCACAATTTAAGAATGTAGGACAGAATGTATAAGAGGCGTTTGATGAAGAGAAAATAACATGTTGTCTCACTCTTCAATGTTGCAAATAACATCCTTATTGGGCGGATTACATTCTTTTTCTCTGCACAGGGAGGTGATCTGTTCATTCTGAATGTCAGAAGAGAGGCAGTTTGAGTTGGAGGAGTTTGTTTTAGGAGCCGTGATTCATGTTTTATTTACATTTCTTCACTTTGGCTCTGACGTGAGAAGATCTGAAAGCACAGTCACAAGTAGGGAAAGAATTACAACACAATAACATCGTTATTGTTTTTATTTGTTTATCTTTCATCTTTATACTGTGGAACAGCTTCAGCAGCAGTGTTACTAATGTAATGCAAACCTCAACGATCATCCACACAGTAAGCACACAAGCCTTTGTTTGATGTCACCTGCACTCATTATTTTAATAGACAAAAGAAAAACAGTTCTTTTTTCTATGATTGATCTCTCCCTTACACTTTAAATAAAGCAGCAGTTGCCATATGTGCGTTCTTGAGATCTGTTGACGGCGTGCTGGACATTTCTTCAAAGGTTCAATCCCACTCATGCCAGTTAGCCAATTATTCATTGCAATACAGAAGCCTAATCAAGGAAACCAACAGATTGCACTGAAACGTAACTTTGATCTAATCTCCTGTCCTGGCCATGTACAAGGTGACACAAGGTAAAAAGGAAAAAAAAACCCTCTCTTTTAACGGGTTGAAACCTCCATCAGAACCAGACTCAGGGTGGCCATCCACCTGGACCAGCTGGGCTTTGAGAGGACAGAAAAGAGGGGAAACAAACACCATAACACCAGACCAGGGACATCTGGGGTCCGTTTCACAAAGCAGGTTCAACAAACTCTGAGTCTAACCCTGAACTCTGAGTTGATCGACTCTGAGATAGAAAACTCTGAATTTCCGGTTCCAGAAACGCTGATTTGAGTGACTTTAGTCAACTCTGAGTAGTTTCACCTTGAGTTTTGCGTGTGTCTTATGCTACAAACACGCAAACATCCGTATTATATTTCTCCTGTCAATTCAAATGACTGTGGTTTCGAAAAGGGGGACATTGTCAAACCTGGCAACGCAGCACGCTTTAGGCATTGTTTACAACTTGACCACAGTGCACGCCTGCAGGTTACTAAAGTGACGTGCACAGGGCACAAAGCTAACATTTAATAACATGTAAGCTAAAATTCACATGATGACATTTTACATTTAGATGGAAAACAATAGGCGTACGTTAGCATTTGTCTGAAGTCACCTGAGACAATATGATTCGGAAACTCTGAAAGTGAGAAACTTAAGTGTAATAAACTGTCACGTTTGGTTGTGTGCGTTGTGCGTGGCGTGGAGAAGGTAGGACCCGGATGGAGATATTTCCAAATGAAACTTGATTTATTTACAAGAAACAACAAAAAGGGTGGCTGAGCTGGAATACAAAAACCTAACTATGACTGAGAAAACATGGACAAACCTGACATGACATGACATGACATGAATGCTGTGACCTGGAATCACTGAATGAAGGTGACTATCATGGGTGACGGTGAGGATCTGGCAAAGTGCACGAGGAAACCTGGAAACTAAATACTGAGGGAGTGATTGGTGAGTGAGTCCAGCTGATGGCAGTGCAAGAGATACTAAGGAAAACATGACAAAAACTATAGACTAAGCAATAACTTAAAACTTAAAAAAACTAATAGACATGACATAAATTATTTAGAGAGCTACTTACAGTCAACTACAGCTACTTGCAACACAGCACTCTGCCGCAAAAATTTTTTTCGTGCACCCGCCGACTTGGACGTGAGCTAGTGACAGGCAGACAGTCAATGAAATGGTATAGTCCGCTTCAGGGGTGTCTGATATTTTACTGCAAGCATCTTCCTGGCATGAATATAGAATATACTGTGTATTGTAATATTTATGATTACGGATAATGATAAATGTTTTAATCTGTTATTTGTACGTCTTTTAGGGGGGATGAAGTTGTAGATAGGGGGGTCAACCCCACCCCAATCCCCCTGTAATTCACACTATGAATGGAAGCAAGTATAAAGTGAAAAGAATTGGTCCAAGCAGCACTGAGATCCAACAGGACAAGCACAGACACAATGAGATCATTGGTAACTTTCACCAGTGCAGTTTCTGTGCTATGATGCACTCTGAATCCTGACTGAAACTCTTCAAACTGATTATTTCTGTGTAAATGATCACAAAGTTGAGCTGCAACAATTTTTTTCAAGAACTTTTGATATAAAAGGCAGATTGGACAGTTAGCTCAGTGAGTTCGACGGGTTGCCTGGTTCCTCGTCCTAACTGAAAGAAGGAGGACATGGTGCCATTAGTAGGAACTGCTGCCCGTTGTGCTGAACACAAAACCTTCATCCATTTGATAAACCCCTCCCCAAAGCCAAAGGCCTTCAGAGTATATATCAAATATGCTCATTCCACCCTATCAAATGCTTTCATGGTATCCAGGGAGAAGGCAGCAATGGGAACGTCTATACTACAAGGTGTAATAGGCGTCTAAGATTTAGCAAACTAAGCTATGTCTCTCTCTGTTTGTCAAATCGGCTAGCATCTCCCCAAGCTCTGCACACTCTTTAGCAGTTCTTTGGGCTATCTGATTCACACGTTCGTTGTCGTCCTCCAGTTCAGAAACACAACCCTCAGCCTCATCCAATTTTGAAAAATAGATGTAACATCGTAACATACGTCCATCTTGTTTCGCGGAGCCACGTAACCCCAAGAGTAGGTTTTTTAAGTAAAGGTTTAATTACAGCAACCTTAAAAGTCTGAGGTACATGTCCTGTCAACAAAGACAGATTGATCAAATCCAACATGGAAGTGTCAATTAATGGGAAAACCTCCTTGAACAGTCTGGTTGGGATTGGGTCTAAAACACAAGTTGATGGTTTAGAAGAGACTATTGCTGTCGTTAGTTCAGAGAGATCAACTGGGCAGAAGCCGTCTAAATATAAATCAGGTTCTAAAGATACTTCTAAAGCTGCTGTACTTGATGATACATCACTGATAATAGTGGGAAGGACTCCAGCAATCTTCTCTCTGATAGAAACAATTTTATTGATAAAGAAGCTCATAAAATCATCACTGCTGAGAGTTAAAGGAATAGCTGGCTCAGCAGAGCTTCAACATACTTTGTTCAGTATTTTGCATCCTGGACACTCAGTGTGCAGAAACCAGCAGGGACTACGGCACATGTAAAGGGCTCTAAAAGTCATTAAAACAGCTGTAGCACGCTGTCACCTGTAACCTTGGAAGCTTTCTTCAGGTGCATGGTTGTGTTCTGATTTAATGCGTTTCATTTGAAGGAGGAGGTGTTCATGTTGTGTGTGTGACAGAGAGACGCGGCAGCTCTGCAATTATAGAGTTCACTCTTTTGGATAATGAAATGTAAAAATGCATGATTAGGTTGTCAAATATATCTGGGAACCCATTAATATATATCTATAAAGAACAGACTATAGCCCGAGCTCTGACCTGCTCCCATCCTCCGTTTATTTGGTGCTGATGCTTTGTTGGCTTTGTTTGAACATGGGAGAAACAGCTTATCTATGACATTTTGTTAGAAATACAGTTTGATGTTACCTAAACAGTTTTACACCACATGTTACTATGTGTCAGAATGTAACCATGTCTTATGGCTAAAACTGTCTTTTGTATAATGAGACAATCTACAGCTGCAAAAGCAAGATATATTTCATGTCTCCCCTTCACTGATGTCCAATGTGCTGCCATGAGCTTATTCACTCTCTTCAGGTGTCATCTACATCCTTGCTATGTTATTATTTGTTCGCTACTATCCATTCTGAGTGAGGAAGAGTGACCGCTGCTTAAAGCCAAGATCAGGAATAATTCATTTTCCATCTGGCCCCTCTGCTCCCTCAGACCATCACTGTGATGCCCAGCAGCTGCTGTCCACACACCAGGACTTACCTTTTCAACTCGTGTCCACACTGACTTAAATGAACAGTGTTACTGATGGGAGATGACCACGCTCCAACCACCATAGTGACATTTCTGATTCAATATCTACAGACATGACATTTCAGTGGGGATGATGTTTGCACACATGGCTGTTGTGTTTCCACCTCGGGATGGTATTTCAGACTTCAGCAGTGACCCTCTGTGACAGGAACTCTGTTCATCTTTTCATTGTCCTTTTCATCTCTTTGGATGCAGGATGGTTTTTCTAGTTGTTCATCCCATCACAAAGGCGACCCAGATAAGGGCTGCCACTCTGTTTCCTGCCACTTGTCTGTGAAATGTTGAGCCAAGACCAGTCAGGATCTGGGAACAGTCTTTCTGTGCTGTTCAGGCTCCTAAAAGGCGAGAGCCTAACCCAGCTGACATTGGGTGAGAGGCAGGTTGTACTCTGTACAAGTTGAATTAGAATTGTAGATGGGAATTGATTGGCACCTGGCTGGGAGAGGCAATAGCTATAAAGAATCTTGTACCGTTACAGCTGTGATAATCCCAGCACTACCCTGCTGCCTGGAAAGAGTTGCTTATAATGAGTTATCTTAAATAATCCACATCTCAGTCTGTTATTCTTTTAAATATGAGCTCAGGCTTTACAGTTGGTCTTTCCCTTGTGACGATCCAGCCTCTTTTGAATAGATAAGCTCTCTCAGGTATAGCACAAAATGATTCTTAACATGATTAAAAAAGATAACTTATTATATGCTGCCCTTGAGAGCAGACGTATGGAGCAAATGGGAGGAAAAGTTTCGGCTGGGCTTGAGAAGAAGGATAGAAGAAGAGAATAAAAGGGCTACAGCACGATTTTTTTTTGGTACTTTTTTAAATGTCAAACTTTCTCTCTTAAATTATTTCAAATGTTTTATTTTAAAGTTGTGAACACGTTTGGCTCACATTTTATCTTCAGTATCTTTATGTTCTAATATTACTATTTATGAAGAACTAGAAAAAGTATAGATTTCCATACTATACTTTACATTTGAATTGATTGGAAGTAAATTATGGCATCTCTTTTCATTTTCTTTTCCTTTTTACAGTTTAGCAATAACCTTTATTTTTTTTTTACTCACTTTTACCAATCATAGTGACATGCTACTATCACCTGTAAGTCACTTGAGTTGAACTTGTATGAGAGGAACTGTGAAAAATATAGTTTGATGGCTATAACACAATGAAATATTAGTATAAAAAATGGGAAGATGATATAAACAAACATCAGATGTCACGTTTGCTTAGCCAGCCCAGTCTCACAAGAAAGACTAAACTATTTACAAAACAAAAAGCCATCCAACATGACTCTCACTGTAAAGTATTTCTGTGGGATGTGTCATTCATGTGGCCAGCACCCTTTATATGTTTAATCATGGAACTTGGACTTGGCAACCAGAAATTCAGGAAAATTCTATTTTAGTGCGATAATGATATATATAAATATAAAGACTGAATTTCTTGTTAAAGAGGATAAACCAACATGAAGACCAGAGAGCTGTCTATGGGAGAAAAGCAAGCCATTTTGAAGCTGAGAAAAGAAGGAAAATCAATCAGAGCCATTGGACAAACATTGGGCATAGCAAGCACAACAATTTGGAATGTCCTGAAAAAGAAAGAAACTACTGGTGTACTGAGCAACAGACGTCGAACAGGTCGGCCAAGGAAAACAACAGTAGTTGATGACAGAAATATTGTGAGAGCTGTAAATAAAAAAAAAAAACATCAGTAAGTGACATCACCAACGACCTCCACAGTGCAGGGGTGAAGGTATCACAATCCACTGTTCAAAGAAGACTCCGAGAGCAGAAATATAGAGGCCATACTACAAGATGCAAACCACTCATCAGCAGTAAGAATCAGAAGGCCAGATTGAAATTTGCAAAGAAGTACAGAGATGAGCCGCAAAAGTTCTGGAACACAATCTTATGGACTGATGAGACCAAGATTAATCTCTACCAAAGTGATGGAAAGGCCAAAGTGTGGAGAAAGAAAGGAACTGCTTATGATCCTGAAGCATGGTGGAGGTAATGTCATGGCTTGGGCATGCATGGCCGGTTCTGGAACGGGCTCATTAATATTTATCGATGATGTAACTGATGATGGTAGCAGCAGAATGAATTCCGAAGTGTACAGAAACATTTTGTCTGCCAATTTACGGAGAAATGCATCCAAACTAATCGGGAGGAATTTTATCATGCAGTAGGACAATGACCCAAAGCACACTGCCAATAAAACAAAGGACTTCATCAGGGGGAAAAACTGGAAGGTTTTAGACTGGCCAAGTCAATCACCTGACCTTAACCCGATAGAGCATGCATTTCACCTCCTGAAGAGGAGACTGAAGGGGGAAACCCCCCGAAACAAACAAGAACTGAAAGAAGCTACGGTAAAAGCCTGGAATAGCATCACAAAGGAAGAATGCAACAGTTTGGTGATGTCGATGGGTCGCAGGCTTGAGGCAGTTATTGCAATCAAGGGTTATGCCACCAAATATGAAATGTTACTTACTTTAAGATTATTTGTTCCTTTACTTTTGCTCACCTAAAAAATGCTGTGGTGTAATACAAAGGGTGATATATCCTAAGTTGTTTAACGCATCTAGATGTAAATACCAGGAAATAAAAGCTGACATTCTGAACTCTTGTCTCATTCTCATCTTTTGATCTTAAACCCAAATGTCTTCAGTGAACAACAAAAACAAGGGAATTCGCCTTGCTGTTCCAATACTTTTGGAGGGGACTGTATTATTTTTTGTTAGGCTTTTCAGAATACAACCATATGTGTCACTTTTGCATAGATGTTTACAGTTATTTGAAATACTTGAAAATGTCAAGGTGTTTCAAACTGCCTCAAAGTCTCTGAAAAGGCCTTAGACCCCAGAGGGTTAAACATCATCAAAAATGAATACAGCTTCATTTAAAAGATTGTTTTCAAGTCTTACCCGGTGAATGACAACAGGTTTTTAATCTCTGCATGAATCGGAACGGACGAGACAGCAAGCATGAAAATGTCCACACTCAGGAAGTAGGACTACCGAGCTGGTCACCTGGGACTCACGGACTTCACGGATTGGCTATTTGGAAAAGCCTGTGCAGGGCAATTTGGGTTGTGTGCAAATCATTATTTATTAAAAATAAAATGAATTGTTTGGGGGGTTTTTAAGGGATAGTTTTAATAAAAGGATGTCATCTCAGAGTCTGAGCTACACACGGAAATGTGTTATATCTGTGAGACATAAGTTGCTGAAAGCTTGATAAAAGGCAAAGAACTGAAACACTTAATTGTGGAGTTGGACTGTAAAACAGTTTTTCATCTATTTTCTAATCATAATTTTTAGGGCTGGTCTGAAATCTAATTTCCATTACACAGTGCAGTTGAGTATGAATAAGATAAGCACAAGTCATCCCCTTACACTGGAACTGTTACGGCTAGTGCCTAGCCGACTGACAAAAGGACCCAAATCAAATTTATTTGTATAGCACATTTCATGTACAAACAATTCAAAGTGCTTCACATAAAATAAAAGCATTGCAGCGGGGAGTGGAAGAAGCATTAAAAATACATAAAATAATATAAAGAGAAACAAATAAAATCATTTAAATGAATTTAAAAACAAGCAACAGTCCAGATAAGTTAAAAGATATTTCATGCATAGACACATGAGAACAGAAATGTTTTTAACCTGAATTTAAAAATGTCTCCATTTGGTGAAAGTTTAATCTCCACTGGCAGTTTGTTCCACTTGTTTGCAGCATAACAGCTAAATGCTGCTTCTCCGTGTTTAGCAGACCCTGTAACAACAGGGGTTGAAATAAGAGGTTTATTAAATAGAAAGTGATGTGGGGAGCCAGAGTGATGGATCCAAGAAACGGGAGTCTTTGAGAGGAAAGGGATATGAGAGTTTCAGTGTGAGACCAAATCCACAGAATGATTGTTTATCTCTTACTGAATCCAGGTGGGTGTCCGAGCAGAGGGGGGGTATAGTCAGCTATGATGCAGAGGTCCTGAGTCCGCAGTGGGGCGAGCAGGCAGGTAGGGGAGGCTGGTGGGTAAAGGCGGCGTTTGGATGGAATGTGAAGTGTCGGAAGCCAGAGCAAGAAAAACGACGAAGAGGATGACTGGAAACACATGGAGGCAGGGTAAGCAATGCAAAGAGATCTTTTCACAAGGAAAACCCAGCTAACAGCCGGTTTACCACAGTGTGAAGTGAGCAAATCTGCCGAGGACTGGTTGCTCCAGCAGATCCTTAAGAGGAAGCCTGGATGAGGGCAGGTGAAGAACAGATGTGAGAGCAGGAGCTGACCAGACTCCGTCCGGGACTTCCTGGAACCTGCTCAGCCTCACCTGAGGCTCAGAAACCAAGCAGGATGGGACAGGAACAGCAAAGAGAAGTGCTGCAACAGAAACCAATCAAGACATTGTATGGTTGTATATTGATTTGTTTCTTGGAATTGAGCATTTTTAAAAAAAAAAAAAAATCCAACTTTTTTTAAAATCAAATTACTTGTAAAATGTTGTAATGTAACAATGTGTAAAGTGTCACTTTCTATAAATTAATCCAGGCAGTATCATTTTAATCTATGTGTAACAGACTCCTGCAATTTGAATGAACATTTAAATAAAAATCCTCTAGGCCTCTGTAGTTTATTCCTTCTGCTCAAAGGCTCCAAAGAGGTGCTAACTGTAGTTGAGATGAGCTGAACAGGTGTCTCTAATTTTGAAAATGTAGAAATATCTCATTTGTACAGAAGAGTATTAGGGCCAGGCATAAGAAAAAATAATAATATTTTGCCTGTCGAGATTAAAGTCCACGTCGAGAATAAAGTTGAAATGTCATTTCAACTTTATTTTCGACATTTCGACTTTATTCTACACATGTTGACATTAATCTTGACATGTCGACTTTATTCTCGACAGGCAAAATATAAATATTTTTTCTTATGCCTGGCCCTAATACTCTTCCGTACATTTGTGATGGTCTTTTCTTACATAAAAAATTCTCCTAAGACAAACAGCCACCAACAAATGCTTACTCTAGACTCTAGAGCATGGGCCTCAAACTCGCGGCCTGATATTTAGTGGCCCCCTACTTGACATAGAAGTTTAGTGTTAGTGCGGCATTGCATTTTTCTCACACGCACACCTGTTGGCTGATTCATCGCCCGGGCGTTTTATATTGTTTATCACTTACGGGCTACCATAGCCCAGGCACGTTACAGCCTCCGGTGGTGTTTGTTGAAAAGTTAGCCAACGCAAATTAGCAACGGTTGAAATGCAAGTGGAGGGAAAATGTGAATATTAATGTGAATTTTGGACATAATTTCAAGGTTGGCTTCACTCAAAAAATATCTCAATGCTCCCTCTCAACATGTGCTAATTTAAAACTGGTGTCCTATTGAAGGAGAAAAACTTGGAATTTCTGTTGGCCAAACATTCTATTCATCGATGTAAGTATGTAAAGACTAAACCCCATAATAACGGATGCAAGAATGAACTTCACGATATGAAAAACAAAAATGACCAAAGACTTTTTTCCTTGATGGACCATCATTCATGTTGCTAGACTGAGACCCCCATCTTGTTATTTTGATATTTGCATTTTTCTATATGAGTCTTTATGTTGATATTTGACTGTTCTAGAGCTAGCTCAACATATCTGTACAACGTTGCCATGCTTGTTGTACATTTACGTAGACCAATAAAGTTTGTTTAAAAAATGAAAAAATAATTTTAAAAAAGTTGAGGGAAAATACATACAAAGTGCCCAAAAAAGGCTACGAACATTGATAAAGTTTTCAAATCCCTCTCAGAATATATAGAAAGGGCATACTAAAATGAATTGAAATAAAATGAAAACAAAATCCCAAATACTCAGCTATTGGGATAAAGACATGTAAATATATCACAATGTGATAACGCTGACCAAAGCGCTGTAAAATGTATGGTAGGCCAAAGGTTCCCAAACTGTGTGCGTGTGCCGCGGGATTTTGTGACAACCATACGTATTATTTCAATATACAACTACACAAAAATAATTATTTTCATTTACTATATCAGTACTTTGAATGCACTAATTTCGTAATACAGAGGCAAACTCTAATAATGAATGGAAATGCCCCAATAACTGCAACTGTTGACCAACCGATAAAGGCATAACTTCGGATTTGTTCCAGTTGATTTTGTAACCTGACATCAGGGGGAAAATCTCATAAATATCCACGACACTTGGAATAGAAGAAGCTGGATCTGACAGACATCTATACTACAAGGTGTAGTAGGCGTCTAAGATTTAGAAAATTAAGCCATATCTCTCTCTGTTTGTCAAATCGGCTAGCATCTCCCCAAGCTCTGCACACTCTTTAGCAGTTCTTTGGGCTATCTGATTCACATGTTCGTTCTCGTCCTCCAGTTCAGAAACACAACCCTCAGCCTCATCCAATTTTGAAAAATAGATGTAACATCGTAACACGCGTCCATCTCGTTTTGCGGAGCCACGTAACCCCAAGAGTAGGTTTTTTAAGTAAAGGTTTAATTACAGCAACCTTAAAAGTCTGAGGTACATATCCTGTCAACAAAGACAGATTGATCAAATCCAATATGGAAGTGTCAATTAATGGGAAAACCTCCTTGAACAGTCTGGTTGGGATTGGGTCTAAAACACAAGTTGATGGTTTAGAAGAGACTATTGCTGTCGTTAGTTCAGAGAGATCAACTGGGCAGAAGCCGTCTAAATACAAATCAGGTTCTAAAGATACTTCTAAAGCTGCTGTACTTGATGATACATCACTGATAATAGTGGGAAGGACTCCATCAATCTTCTCTCTGATAGAAACAATTTTATTGATAAAGAAGCTCATGAAATAATCACTGCTCAGAGTTAAAGGAATAACTGGCTCAGCAGAGCTCGGACTCTTAGTCAGACTGGCTACAGTGCTGAAGAGAAACCTGGGATTATTCTTATTCTCTTCTATCAATGATGAATAATAAGCAGTTCTAGCTTTACGAAGGGCTTTCTTATACATTGTTAAACTATCTTTCCAGACTAACTGAGACTCTTCTAAATTAGAGGAACGCCACTGTCTCTCCAGCTTTCTTGCAGTCTGCTTTAAAGCACGCAGCTGTGAATTATACCAAGGAGCCAACCTCTTCTGACTGATTACCTTCCTTTTCAGAGGGGCAACATTGTCCAGTGCTGTACGCATTGAAACTATAGTGCTGTCAACAAGAGAGTCGAGTGCTGCTGGAGTAAAGTTTAGGTAGTCGTCCTCTGTCATATCTGCACATGGCAGTGAAGAAAAGGATGATGGAATTTGTTAGATTCGGTTCTTTAGTAGGAAGCTCAAGAACGGACCGCAGTAATTCAAGTGAAAATGAAGTGTTTATTTGTAGTCACACGTCAAAGCGTATCAGCGCTGGGCTCAGTGGAACAGCGCTCCCGCAGGAAGTCCATCAGACTGAACCCAGACGGTTATAATTTGTATTTATAGCCTCATAGTTTGGACTCACACTCGACCGAGAATGATTGGACATGAGTAGGTTCAACATGCTTCGTCATATTCTCTGGATCAGCCAAACAGTGTGTGTGTGAATCTGCCTTGCTTTCCCAGGCTTTCCCAATTGTTTTGTCTTTCTACTCCTGGATCACTTAGGTCATCATGGAAAGTACTGAGACTATTTCATTCCTAATGTCTAAGAACAAAGCCAATTTTTACGGAATTAATTCTTTAAATCTGGTTACAGCATCCTCTGATAGACACCTTCTATACGTAAATTTCTTCTCAGAAACTGTATAGTCAAGTAATGTAAACTCAAAGGTTATCAGAAAATGGTCAGATAAGACAGGGTTATGAGGGAACACTGTTAACTGTTCACTCTAAATGCCATAAGTCAGCACAAGATCAAGGGTGTGATTAAAGGATAACTGCGGTATTTTCAACATTAAGCTTCTTTTCTGAGTCGTCTGCAATGTTTTAGAACCTCCCTCACCGCTTTTTTGATATTTACTGCTGTCTCCGGTATTTGCCTAATTTTGATTCATCTCAACCTGCTTCAGAAAGTCATGTGCGTGTCCAAAAAGCACCATAAACTCACCGGAGTGGTTACTGGTGTGCACTGGTAATCCATATCAAATTTCGTTGCGAAAAGTTGCTTCTGTCGTGTTTTATTTGGCAGCTCGTTCATGCTCGCACTATTTTCTTAGCCACCTCACAGCCGTGGATAAACTTCCGCTCAGCAGTTGAATCTGACTTGCTATACTCCACACCGTAGGCCAACTGAGCGACAGGACTACAGCTAGGTATTATCCTGGTTTGCATTTCCGGTGCGAGAGAACTACAAACATCTCCTCTTTCCGGTTTCGGTGACGGAGTAATATCAACGAACATCCAGTCTTCAATAGAACTCAATGGGATTTACAAAATGTCAAATAAAACACGAGAGAAGCAACTTTTCGCAACGAAATATTGTGCAGATATGTACTTATCTATAAAACCAGATGAACCCAATAGGTTGGTCAGACTACAAGCATGTCTTAAAGACATAAAGACCTGGATGACTCAGAACTTTCTGCTGCTAAATTCAGACAAAACTGAAGTCGTTATCTTTGGACCTGAGCGTTTGAGGGAGAAATTGTCTAGCTATATAGTTACTCTAGATGGTATTTCCTTGGCTTCTAGTTCTACAGTGAGGAACCTTGGAGTTATTTTTGACCAGAACTTATCATTTGACTCGCATTTAAAACAGGTTTCTAGGACTGCCTTCTTTCATCTTTGTAATATTGTTAAAATCAGGAACATCCTGTCTCAGAGTGATGCAGAAAACTAATTCATGCATTTGTTACTTCAAGATTGGACTACTGTAATTCTTTATTATTGGGCTGTCCCACATATTCTCTGAAAAGCCTTCAGCTGATCCAAAATGCTGCAGCCAGAGTTCTGATGAGAACTAACAGGAGAGCTCATATTTCTCCAGTTTTAGCTTCTCTTCATTGGCTCCCTGTTAAATTCAGAATAGAATTTAAGATTCTTCTCCTTACATATAAAGCTCTTAATGACCGAGCTCCATCATATCTTAAAGATCTCATTGTAAGATATTTTCCTAACAGAGCACTTCGTTCCCAAACTGCAGGTTTACTTGAGGTTCCCAGAGTTTCTAAAAGTAGAATGGGAGGCAGAGCCTTCAGTTATCAGGCCCCTCTATTGTGGAATAAGCTGCCAGTAAATGTCCGGGAAGCAGACACCCTTTCCACTTTTAAGACCAGGCTTAAAACTTTCCTTTTTGATAAAGCTTATAGTTAGGGATGGCTCAGGTGACCCTGAAACATCCCATAGTTAAGCTGCTATAGGCCCAGCCTGCTGGGGGGCCTCATCTGTCACACCTTTCCTCACTTTACTCTCTTTATATATATGTGATATTATTATGGTCATTAACTCGTGTTTCCCTGTTCCAACAGATATCCTTTGAATGGTGTTACAGTGCCCCCCCCTCCCCTCTTTCTGTCTTCTCAAACCCCAGCTGGTCGAGGCGGATTGCCACCCTTCCTAAGTCTGGTTCTGCCAGAGGTTTCTTCCTGTTAAAAGGGAGTCGTTTCTCTCCACAGTCGCCTCAGGCACGCTCAGGACGGGAGATTGGACCGAATTGTTTAATTATTATTACATGTTTCTCAAGATGTGGAGAGAAAACAGAATTAAATACAGTTCACAACACGAAATTCTCCTTTATCTGAATTTATACAAACATCCCTCTCCAGTTTCATAATCTCTAGCTTGATCTTTTTTATTTTCAGTTTCTTGTGTTCCATATCTCGTTTGGTGCTCTCTTTATTGGACAAACACATTTCTTCAAAGGCTACTTACCACTCTGAAATATTTTCCTGTACGTTACCTTCACTTGCTGCCAGGTTTGCTTTTGACTGTTAAGATTGATCCTGTTGAGATGTAACAGTGAATAAATAATATGTGGGTCACACACACAGGATAATATAGTCACAAAGTATGATGATGCGTGTCGATTATTGGGTTATTTATAAACTGAGCAGGGCCCAGAGCTGCCAACTCTCGCGGTTTCACCGTGTGACACACTCTTTTGCCTGTTTTCACACGCACACACGCCACACATCACATTTCACACGGCAAAAAATAATAATGCGACCTTGAGCCGCGAATACTCCTCCCCACCGCTAGTCGGCGCTAATGAGCGCCACTGAACCCTCTGCGCTGCATCCAGAGTCAGCAGCAGAAGAAGAGACACAGCGGGACAGCTTGAGAAAGTCTGATGGATGAGAGTAATACATTTACAAGGTATGTTATTGTTAAAGGCATATTCCGGTTTTTAGCACTTTGAGCCTTATTTTGAGTTTGTTTATGATGAACTATATCAGTTCTGGTGCTAACTTGCACAAAAGTCTGTGTTTGGCGAAATGCATTATTTTCGCTAGCTACTTTTGACTGCTGGTGTTTTATTTTTGTGGGAACTGTGCAGAGCTAATAAATGCTTGTTGCTAATGCTAAGTAGTCATCCGCCTACATTTTTCAAAAATTGTACATTTCCACTTTTATTGTTCACACTTTTCACACTTATATTTGCAGTGTGCACTTTCAAAACTTCATCAATTTATATTTTATACAAAATGCACCCAAACTCATTAACTTACAGATCCTGAAATTTCAGAAACACATAACACACATAAAACATCTTTCTGTGGCAATGTCTGCTTGGGCCTGGGATAATGTTGAAGTCACCAGAAACTTGAGTGACTTGCATAAAAAAATCAATTCTCAATCTTGCCATTATGGTTTACATTAAAAAAAATCAGAGGGCTGTGAATCAGATGGGATTTGCCATTATTCACCCCAGAATTGGTTAAAATGCAGGAAATTGCATCTAAGAAATAAAAAAATTTCTGGGGGAGGACCCCCAGACCCCCCCCACAAATGAGGTGTCCCTCAAACTTAGTTGGTGGTGGAGTGGCAAATTATGTCCCCACCAATGTCAGCACCATTATTACGCCCTTGCAGCAGAGTGTCTAATCCCTCTCTGATTGTTGATTTGCTGGAAACGGCTTGTCATTACGTCAGTCGGTACGTCAGTCGGTACGTCAGTCGGTACGTCAGTGACGTTGGTTTGCCAAGGCGAAATCTGATTGGTAACGCAGCCCTGTCTCACTACAGCAATGTAGTGTTATTCGATTCAAGCGAATTTAGGATTTGCCATGTCTAAATAGTCACCCTAAAATCGACTAGAATGGAAGAAATTGCATTTAAGAAATGCAAAATTTTCTAGAGGAAGGCCCCACACTCTGCACTATTGCATATTCATAAAATGTATACATGTATCTACACAGATATATATATATCTGTACTGTGGAACAACTTCTGAGATGCGTGTCGCGAACCGACCCGCTGAAATCTCACTCCAAGGTTTTTGGAAAAGTTGGCAACCCTGGCAGGGCCAGTATATTTGTGCTGTACATCTCATACAGAGTCAGTTCAGCATGCTTTATGTAATTAAAATTATAACACAAAGAGGAGAGCATAAATACATGAGGACAGTAAAATAATTGACAATGGTATGAAACTTTCATAACTTACGCATTTAGTCTGTCTGCAGTTGTTAGCCATGCCGTTTCTTCGCTTTTTTGATCGCAGCTGTATTACCATTTCTGGTGATGACACTTAAAATCCTCATACAGCTCCATCAGCATTATTTGTTCAGCTGCTGAAAAAATAACAGCTCTTGTCTCGCTCTCATTTTCTGCCATCTCCGTTTTTCCACCATCCACTCGTCAGGGCTTCTTACGTTGCTCGTGCACTCGCACTTAGCTAGGCTATGTAAGCCTCGCACTTAGCCAGGCTATGTAAGCCTCGCACATAGCCAGGCTATGTAAGCCTCGCACTTAGCCAGGCTATGTAAGCCTCGCACTTAGCCAGGCTATGTAAGCCTCGCACTAAGCTAGGCTATGTAAGCCTCGCACTAAGCTAGGCTATGTAAGCCTCGCACATAGCCAGGCTATGTAAGCCTCGCACTTAGCCAGGCTATGTAAGCCTCGCTTTCCGGCTATAGCCTGGCTTTCTTTAGATACTTTTGTGGAACACCTTCCAGGTTTCTGTAAGACTAAATATATCAATATTTTTTTTAAATATATTAAAAAAATCAAGTCATTCACTAACAGAGACTTCGAAAAGAGAGATCTGATATTCAGAAAACCACATTTAATAGTTTGATGTTTTAGGTTTTCTGGATTTGCTCGTCTTGTGTTTGATTTATTTAATGTGGGTGGTGTGGGAGCAGACACAGTCATTGTGGGGTTTTGGGGGGTAGCAGTAGGTGGGAAGCTGCAGAGAAGTGTGTAAGACTACAACTCTGCATCCTGGTCTCAACCCTGGGTTGTCATGTTTTTGCACATGTTTTTTGTCATGTTTTTTTAACCCTGACAGACTCTGAAGGAGTCACCTGGTGCAAGTTTTAGAAACTTTCTGCTTCATTCATTTGGAATGCTGAGAGGTCCAAACTCAATGACAGAAAGTGAAAATGTTCTGTGGGTTCTTTGATGTTATTTGGTTTCTTGGATTCATGCCATTTTTGGTGAAAATTATTTTTGAAAGTAAATTCTTTTTAAGGTCTTACTCCTGTCTTTGTTCAGGTCATTTTTGCTGCGCTCTGTATTCTGATTAACTTTCCTTCCTCTTTTATTTTCACCCTTTGCTTCTTGGCCTTGCCACAGGTTTCATCAGTGATTGGCACTCAGCTGTTTTCCCCCCTCTGTATATAAAGTGCTTGCTTTACTTTCTGTGTTAATCTAACTGCCACTCTTGCTTCTTTGTTTGTTTTCCGTTTCTTGCATCCATTGATTATATTTGTTTGGAATACCTTCTATGCAGCACTGATTTTCATCCTTCTGACAAGGAATTAAGTTTGTTTAGTCCTGTTAGTCCTGTCAGGCTTTGACTTTACAACATTTTCCTTCGGCATTTGCAACATATAGAAATAAAAATAAAAACATATAGAAATAAAAACATATAGAAATAAAAACATAGAAATAAAAATATAGAAATGTACATAGGTTATATTTCTATATTTTTATCTCTATATTTCTATTTTATTTAAGAATATCCTATTATAATATTGTCGTTGCATGCTTATCTTATCTTTTATTATATTTGGACATCCAGTTCGGGCAGCAAAGCAAAGAATTTCATTGTACAGGGAAACACGTTTCTAACTGCACATATGTAAATAAACCATTGAATCTTGAATCTTGAATCCTGGAATTTCCCCAAAAATCTGAATGTGCATTTAACACTATTCAGCCTGTGCTGCTGTGTCAGAAGCTTCAGAAAACGTACATGGATCTCTCTACCACCATCTGAATTATTGACTTCCTTACAGAACAGTTTCCGTGACTAAGAGGTCGTTTGCCTGAGTCATCAGCACATAAGCACTGCAGAGGACATTTGTTTCACTGATTCTCTTCACGCTGTACACCTCAGACCTCCAGTACAGCCCAGTCTTGTTATGTGCAGAAATACTCAGATGACTGCAGTTGTGAAGAGTGTTAGTGGTGGACAGAAAAACGGTGGAATATTTAGTGGCATGGTGTTTGAACTATCACCTCATTTTGAACGGGAACATGACAAAGGAGATTTTGCTTTAGCGATTGGAGGAGTAGGAATAAACTGAGATCAAGTTATCTCCTGGGAGAAGAGATGGAAGTAATGGAATGGAAGATATACTGTGAAATCTAACATGCTGTTTCAACTTAAAAACATGAGTGAAAGGGCTGCCATAAAATTCTAAGTTAAGTGAAAAAAGAATTTGTTATCTAGATTTAATATTCCTTGTGTAAACATTGTGTTGATTTGGTTGATTTAGGTTTTATAATTGATTTAACTCCTTCGGGTAGCTGTTGGAACTTGCAAATGTATTTCAGTTCACTTACAATGGTCAGTTGTGTGAACCTTTTGTTTCAGTTGAGTTGACTTGGATGTATTAATTGATTTAACTAGTTAGGGTCGTTATTTGAATTTGCAAATCTATTTTAGCTTAATCAAAAGTATCAGGTCATTTGAATTCAATGAATTAATCTATTGAGTTCATCCAAGATTTCTTTGAACTTAAACGTCCAGTTCAACATAACTATGGTAGCCTTTTGGAATAACTTTGTCTTTTTAAATTAGATTTAAATTTGACTTATGACTGATTATTCAACTCCAAGTTCTAGTTGTTTAAACTTCCAACTCCATTGGCCATTTAACCTAATATTCAAAATCATGCTTAGCAAAATGATTTAAATTAAAAAAAAAGTGATTTAACAAAATAATTACAGTAAGCTACTTAATGGCGATAGCAAGTTTGTTTCAAAGAGAAATATGACAAGCAACAATTAACATGCAACCAGTTAAACATTTATTGGTGCACACACTTTGTCAAGATTTACTCAACCTCCTTAAAATGTACAGCATTGCAAGTATCATGTGACAACATTGCCATCTAAGAGAATGGATGGCTTTACATATACTCACCTGGCTGCCAGGGAAGGGGCCACAAAGATCAAGGATGACATTCACATCCAACACCACAGGACATATTTGAACAGATCAAGACTTGCTCAACCCCCTGCATAAAATCAAAATCTGAACATTCCAAGTATAAATTTGTCAATACAAAAAAAACGAGTAGCCTCAACATTGTAACATCTTCTTCAACTGCACATGTGCCTGTCACCATAAAACTGGAAATGTTGGATGTAAAATCTCCAAGCCAACAACAAAAAAAGCAATTAAAAAACTATGAATGATCGTGAGGATCTTTGAATAACTGCAGTATATTGTATGGACCTGTGTTCCTTTGCAGATGAACTTAGGAAGTGTCATGACATTAGGTCCAATCTTTTGCCTTGAACATAGACTTTATAAACTGTCTGCAGTTACATCTGTATGGAAGCCCATTTCCGCCTGTTAAAGAAAATAAACTCCTAAGTTTGACTTTGGGGGGACCCTTCTTTTTTTTACTGACAGGAATGGGCTGCTATGCATCTGCCTATTTAGTAATAAGAAAACAGAAAAATTTGCATTTGCAAATACTACAAAATAGTCAACACACTCAGTGGGGTTACATGATGAGATTAATTCGATTAAAACTATAGTTGGATTATGCTCCTTATTTGAGTAAGGGGAATTCTCCTTGGATATATGGCGGTGAATGAATGGGATCAGAGGCACAAAGCGTGTCATACCCCGGTATGATAGGTGGCGCTGTACCCATTCCAACTGTTGCTAACAGAGCCACTTCCTGTTGACCCCTTCAACACCAACAACAACAACAAACTCAGGCATTAAAGAAAGATGGAGAACGCAGAGCCAGATGAAGCTACGTCCCTCTACATTTGGTCTGTGATGAGCTGCTTGTTGCACAGACTCGATGCCAAACGGAGCATTCTCCATCGCGTTGTTTGTTTCTTTCTGACGGCGACAACAACAGGAATATCGTCTCCTTTGACTTCCGGGTCACGACCCCGGGAAAACATCTGGAGCATGCGCACAACGCAAATTCTGATTCACCACGTGCTTCAGCGTCTACAAGCAGGTTTAGTGTGACTTTCAACTCAGTTATCTGGGGGTCTGAATCCGATCTGATCCAAATTTTAGTCAGATTAAGGTGTCTACATGAACTTAATAACTCAGTCTGATTGTAATTTAGCCAATAATCCGATCCTTTCAGTGCCATGTAACCCACTGAATAAGAACTTGACTTGAATACCAGAAAGTTAACCCTCAGGCATGAGATGAGTCATCGGAGCACAATCTCACAGGGTTTTCCGGAGGAGTCTGTTTCTTAAACCATGCACAAGTGAGGAAGACTGTACTCCACCGATGTTCATCAGGACCTTCTGAATGACTTCAAATGTGTACCTTAGTTTCATTGGATTAGAGAAAAAGAAGACCCATCAGCAAGGCAATGGCACGTGGGATGTCCTTCAGATCAGACAGGACCACGGACGTGTCAATGTCTTCTCCGTCCTTCACCATCATAACACCAACGTCCATCCCCTCTGTGAACGTGTCCTCATCATCTGTGGTCTACACAAGATTTCAAAGAAAGCAAAAATATCTTCCCATCCTTAATTGTTCTATCATGTAAATATGTTGGCATCTATAAGAACAGAAACAGGGTTACCATTTTAGACATCACCCGACTAAAGGGCCATAGAACAAAAAGTTCAAATTACTGATTTAGACCAAACCTGGTGTCAAATATGGATCAGTTTTTTTCTAAGCTGGACAGATCTTTTCAACCATTTTCGTGAAGGAATGGAGTGTATATTTTTGTCTAACACCTACACAAAGCACATGTTTATTACATATATTTTAGTAGGTGTCACTATACAGGCCCTACAGGCCATTTTTACTTAACTTATTCTTGACCACTGCAATAAAGAAAATAAATAATGCTTAACTCGACTGTCTTAAAAAAACAGGAGGGATCCTCCTTGAGAAAGTGAGGAAGGCCCAGCAGAAGAACTGTCCTCTTTCGGTGTGGGGAGCTCCGTTTAAAAAAAAACAAACAAAAAAAAAAAACAGTACTTGAACAACAACTGGTATTTGTTCCATCTACTTTTAAACAATTATTTAAGACCTATCACAAGTAAAAATAAGACATCTTATGGCTATACATTTTTTAAATGATTTAATACTGTTAAAGACTTTAAAGGATCCACTATGCTTATCAGTGTTTTCTAGATTCTTTGGCATCTGGTGTGGCTGAGCAGTCACAAACCCAGCCACCTCCACATTGATAAATAGGTCATGGGCCAAACAAAGAAGTCAAAGAACAAATCAAATGAATTTCCCCCCAATTTTTGGTTTTTAATTAGCTACTTGACGCAATGAAAAGCAGGTTTTTATGTCATGACTGACAGCTCAGCTCTGCTCATGACTGAGTCTACCAGCTGTATGGGCAGACTCTCAATACACCGTCTCCAACTGATCACCACTGCACAGAATCTGGCTCCAAATAATGTCATCTGGGATATTTAGGCTTCAATTTGGACAGTGAGAGGAAGTGGAGACGAGCTGTCAATCTTCATTCATGACAGTGATTGCACAGGACCCCCCTATTTGGGGTTCATATCTGAGGATAAAAAAAAACCATCCAACACAGAAGAAGCTGTGTGCACTGTGCACTATTATGTAACTGTACTGCAGATCAGGAAGGAAGTTTCACAAATATGGCGTGGAAGATGCTAACAACAAATGTGGGGGGCGTGGATGAAGAAAAAACATTTTTAACACTTACGTCTTCCTTGAGACATCTCATCAGCCTGGTCAGGTCCGCTATGCCACTCTTTGCTTTGTACAGCTCAAGGAACCTTGCCAGATACTGGTCCAACCGGGCGAAGAAGGAGCCTTTCAGGTCAACAGATGTAAGGCGAGAAAATTCTAATTCAATCTATAGTTAAATTTTTTTTTTTAAAGAACAGTCAAAGAGTATGCTTTTAATTAGTACTCAAACTGGACACTTTGAGTTTATTTAAGTTTAAAGAGATAGTTTGGGTTGTATGAGGTACTTATTCATAGTCAGTGTCGTAGCTACAGTAGATGCTGCTCAGCATACTCCCAGTTTGCAGAAGCAGAGACAAGCACCAGCAACAAAAAGAGTTTAAAAAGTCCACCATAAAAACAAAAATACTTCACCTTGACAACAGACAGCCTTTTCTGATGGGAAAACCCAAAAATCACCCAAAGGTAAAGCGGGTAAAGTGGTGAAAATATTCCTAAGTGTACATTGCTTAGCTTCTGACACCAGCACTTCTGCAGTACGGTATGCAATACAACGATTTCTCTTTCTCTCTGTGGAAGAGGTCGCATTTTCTCTCTGCTCCTCCCTCCCTGTTTTTGCCCTGCTCAGCGTGTCTGTGTCTTTTGGAGCATCTTTTTTACATATCAGACGAATTCAAGTATGATGGATCTGGTCAAAGTTTGGGAAAGGAGAACCCTCACGCCCCGACGGAACATTCTACGCTGGATACTCAATGGACGCCTGGGGGAAGTGGCAAATTCTGTGTCTGGCGTTGTTGGGCTTCGAGGACGCAGAAGATGTGTACATATTCGGATTTCTGATACTCGGATTCCTGCTGTTTGGAGTTGGAGGATACCTGGTATTTCACGAAATTAAGAGAACGTGGACGGCGTTCGACGGGGTCACAAGAGCAATCAACGCTCAGACTGAGATGCTACGTGAGCAGAATGGGAAGCTGGATGCGATCCTTACGCAGGTTCGCAGGCTGGCTGAGATTCCTGGAGTCAGAAGAGATATAGATTAATCTGGGAGAATGGTTGATTGATCACTTGGACCGGGCGGAAAGGGTCCACATCCCACAATTCGGCGGAATTCGGGACTTTCGCCATGAGATAACCAGCAATGAACAAGAAGACAGACGGCATAATCAGTGTCTGTCTGACCTAATTAAATTGTTATTCCAATCCGGCGCCCCACACTGGCCTTGTAGCCAGCTGCAAAATCGTTCTCCATGTTTGTTACTGAAACATGTTGCTCTTTCCCATGTGCTCCCCCTCCCCTTCCTGAGCCTCCTGTGAGAACTGTTGAACTGGCTGACATATTCCAACTTTGTCAAGGACAAATCGCCTGATACAACACTCTGTGCAGACTTATTGAACACACACACATGCACACACACATATGCATTGATAACACACGCAACTCCTCACCTCTTCACTGTCCCATTGCTTAATGATGTTGTGTGTCTGTGTTGCTTTTTTTGTGCTGAGGTTTTTTTTGCGATCTCAAATCGTATCCTGATAAGGGTAAAGTGTGAAATATGACTTTTCTTTTTTTTTTTTTTCCCCCCTCACCCAACGTGGTCCCTTTTTTTTTTTTCTTTTAAAGGAGCGGCTGCGCTCTTCAATGAGCTGCGTGCCCTCGTCTCCTGGCAGCGCACCGCAAGGAGCGCATGGCCATGGTCACCTGTCTCCCCTGTCTGTTTTTCATGTTGTCTGTCCGGATGGGTGTAACTGGAACCAAGTTTCGTTATGCTGTAAGGTGTAATGACAATAAAATGTGATTGATTGTAAGGATGACTATTTCATACAATCAGACTTCAAATAATCTAAACTATCCCTTTAAGAGCAACATTTTATTTGAGAAAACCACTCAAAAACACTACCATTCGTTCAGAGAACAAGGCTGGCCGCGTGTCTTTGACTTGTGCCACAAGGGGTTCATCTTCAACAATCGCTTTCCTCCGTAAAGGGAATGCGTTACTCATCATTTTGCAAATTTGTTTCCAGTCGACCTTTTTTTTTTCTTCATCTCACCGACTATGGCAGATCTCTGGATCTTGAGATCAGCCTTGGGCTTTCCCTTCTGGAAAATCTGGCAGGCAATTCACTTCGGACTTTCTTCTGACCTCTTTAGTCTTTTTGAACTTGTTGATCGAGAGGTACGTGCATCAACTCTGAGCTCAGAGCATCCAGCCACGCGCATCTTCTGCCGGAAGTTGCCCATTTTGAACTTCCAGCAATACCACCCACCGACAGACCCTGGTTCCTTCAGACAAGGATGCTTGTTGATGAGAGCTTGGGCCACATCATCATACTCATCACGTTATGAGTAGGGATTGTGAATATATATGACTTCTGCTAACTTGTCTACGATGTCTGATTTCATGTCTTTTGAAATGTCAAGAAGGGTCCCATCTCCATGGAAGGCTTCATTTCCTTGCTTCAGTTTCAACTCAACATCAAAAGAAAAGGCAGGAATGACCAATGATTAAGGCAGCTGACGAGTTTGGCTACGACTGGGGCTCTCCTCGAGGCAAGATGATGACAAGCTTGCTGTGTCTAGAGTTGAGTCTGTGTGGTATGATTCAGAAGACTTGGCGTGCACTTTCAAAGTTGCTTCATCTTTAGGAAGCTCCGACATGCTTGCACAGTTCATGATCAAATTCGGGGTCTTGATACTAAATCACAAGGTCCCCCTCCAGTCCCAGTTTGGTCTTCAGGATTGAGCAGTCATCAACAGGCAGGCAAGTTGTCAATGGTAACCTTTCTGATGTCCTTTTCACTCAAGATGATGTGCAGCAGCATGATGAAACTGTCTCAAAATTTAAACAAAATCCACAGAAGTTAAATAATTTGACAATCGGATTGAGTGTGGTCACATTCACAAAATCGGCCTATGTGGTGGCTCCAGGGCCAGATTAACACTTTCTGAGGCCCGGGGCTAATTACCAGGATGAGGCCCTTCATATCATGTTCTGACGTATGACCTCACACAAACCCACTGACACATCAGCGTACACAGTACGCTATCTTTAGACTACCGTTTAAAGTGAACTGGTAATATGATTTCAATTCAATTAATTTAAATTCAAGGGTAGCTTTATTATCATTGCAGTAGTGTTGACAAAGCTGACAGAATGAGGATGGGAAAACAAAATGTATCTGAATAAACCTATTGGCCTATTTGAAAATGTAGGAAAAAAGAAAGTATGAAATTGGTGATTTGGTGACTTTGGCAAATCATTACAGAAAATGTAATAAAATGCATTTGCTATCAAGTACAGCAAGTTAGGCCCAAACAACATTAAATTAACTGTTTTTTGAAAGTTACTTAATTTATAGAAATGCATCCTGTTTTTGTAAACTCATCAAAAACTATAAAACAATGTAGGGCCTTTTGTATTAAACAAAACTCAATGGAGGCCCCGGCTATGGCTCAAACGGTTTGGGCATTGAATGGTTAACTTACTCCGGGAGTAAGGCCCTGGTACATGTCCAGTTACTCACAACAAACCCCAACCAAGAAGACAGGCAGGAATGTATGACATATTTGGGGTAAACTGTTTGAAATGTGCACATAAACACGCTCAAACTATTTTACACATTAATGGGGCATATTGAGGAGGCAGCCGCGGCCCGTCAGAGAAAAAAACATGACTCACCAAGTGACTTCAAAAGGCCCGTTTTCTGCTCTTGTTCCGTGCGAAATCATTGAGCTCCTCAAAGTCCATTTGGGCCAGCATGTCATGCTCAATTGACATTAAAGTCAGATTGTTAAGTCTCTCCTCCAACATTGTCGTTCTCAGCTTGTGCTTGATAATGCCAAGTTTGGAAAATGACCTCTCCCCGCTGGCATTGCTGACAGGCAATGTAAGGTAAATCCGCAGTGCTATGTCGACATTTGGAAAAACATGTTGTAGATTCCTTTCTCGAATGAATTACAGTAAGTTCATCGGCTGCCTCATCTGTCAGTTGATCCTGCAGCCCCGCGTCGATCCCACGCACCTACGTGCGCGCAAGCCAAGTAAGCACAGCCTTTCTGTGGGGCTGGCCCGCTTCGTGCATCTCAACTCGGTCAACTGAATGTTTTCAATCAGAGAATCCGTGCGCGAAAGCGGACGAATCGTTACTGAATAGTTTGCAAAAAAACCAAAACACATTTCCAGTAGATGGGAAGTAAGACAACCATTCTCTTGCCACCTTCTCTCCATTTCTGAGCAAGCAACTGAACAATGTTTTGCTCAGACATCGCTTCTGATTTTTATAGCTCCTTTCAGAAGCCGAAAAATCGGCATCTTCATGTTGACATTGTGTGGGTGCTTCAATTCCCTTTCCGACCCAATAGTTTCGCATCTCCCCAGCATGCAATATCTGTTGATATATCTATTTTCGCCCCTGCCTCAGAATCAACAGGCTCATCTGCTACATTACCCACTGGTTCTTCTCCATCACTTGTTTCCTCAGAGATTGTAGCACTATTGCTAGCAGACTGGCTAGTTGGGCTGGTAAGTTGGCTAGCGGTGGTAGCTGCTACAGCAGGCTGACTACTCCACATCTTGGTTAATTTGGGTGTTTTCTGTAATAATTCTGTCGCTCTTTCCTTTTTGATTGCTTGTAATTTTCGTTTTTTTTTCTCTGCTCTCGTGTTTCCTTTGGCCCGACATTTTTGCTCGTTTTCGTTTTTTTTTTTTTCTTCTATTATTTTTTGTCATTTCACATTCAGCGACCGGAGGCCCCCCCCTCCCCCCCTAGTGGCGAGGCCCGGGACTGCAGCCCTTTCAGCCCATTCTTTTAATCCGGCCCTGGGTGGCTCATCAGAAACGTGTGAAGAAGTCTGAGGATACAAGAGAAGGCGTGGAAGCTTTAGTGTGTGTGGTCTAACCTGAGAGAGGCGAACTCAGACAGATCTGAAGTGGACGTCTGACTCTATAGAAACGAAAGCCGGTGTTCTTCTGCTCGATGGAGTTGATCTCACACAGAGCCGCAGGATGGATCAGCACCGTCTTGTACTCTGTCAACGTCTGACTGAAACACACACATAGAAGACAGAGGCTGTAAGCTGAAGCTCCAAACTCCAACTGTGAAAAAATAAGAAAATACATTTTTAACAAACAGAAAAACTTTGGTGCAAAAGAGGGGGGTCTTAAGAGCTAAAAAAAAATACTTTAATGGACAAGAAGTGCCTTTGGTGAAACCACGAGTCGGCCTTGCACAGTGTATGCTGACAATGGAATGTAGTGGTTCAGCTCTTCAGGTACAGTTACTATCAGTAGAGCAGGATCGCTTGCAGACTTCATAACATCGGAGGTGCTCCAAATACCAAGCTGAGAAAGGTTCAAGAAGAAAGGATAGCTTGTTGCATACAGGCAACACATGGACAATCTTACAAAAATCTGGAAGACGAACCTTCCCTTGGTGTACCTCGTTCCCTGAATGTATACAGTTGTGGCCATAGACACACTGCTCAGAGTTCTACATTTCTTCTCAATCACTTGCTTGACAGGAGGCCAGAATGTCCAGGGAAACATTTCATACTCCCTTTACTTCCACCTTTGGTTTAAACAGGCTGGGCATGTCCATGTAGTATGCCAACTAGAGTATGGCAACCCGACCGAAGCCCGACGGGCCCGGTCGGAACCCGACGGGCCGGGTCGGACTCGGACAAAAAATTAGAATGTCTTGTCGGACTCGGGTCGGGCTCGAAAGCAAGCAGACATCGTGAAAATTATAAACAGCCAGAGGACAGTTTTCAGTTCATTGCAAACATCAGTTTTTGTGATAAACATAAATAATTGAATATGCATAAATGAAAATGTTGGTAGGTTACTCGTGCCTCATGCCGTGCAGCATGCAGTGTGCATCTGTGGTGTGTGCATGAGCGAGTTGCCAGTGGCAACGTTTGAACGCCGACTCTCCGAACCAGCCGATTCAGAATCAGCACGGAAGATGCTGTGAGCCAAGTTGTGGAGTTGTTTTCTTAATAATAGCCAAAGTATCAGTTGCCAGTGAAAGCGCGGTCTTTTAATGTATGTTGTAGTATGCCTTCTAGGCTTTCTTGAAGTCAGAATATAAAATTACGAAGTTTAATCACTGCATTCGCCAAGGAATGCATTGCAGCATGGGCTAGCAAGAAGAGCACAATATGGTAACAAACTTTGGAGGAAAGCAGCACCAAGAAGATATGATGCACTCCCACCCACTCCTCTTCCGTTTGCTGCTGATGCCGGATGACAGCGTGCCAAAGAGTACATTTTTGCGGGCCTCCACTTCGGACAGTAGCACTTCCAATTCACTTTCAGTGTAATTTTTCTTTTTTCCCGTCTTACTCATGCTTTTTTTCTTTATTTTCTGATCGTGTAGAGAGGGTAATCGCAGGTGCAGGGCTCATTTAAATATGATTTGCGTATTTAAGTAGGGGCGTGGACAGGGAGGAGTTGGGTGCTCCGACATGTGCGCTCAATTCCACGTTGATTGGGATGTACAAACGAAATGTGCTTGGATACATGCGTGCGCACAGATTCGTACATCAGACGTTGGAGGGCATTTGGGTTTGAGCGTATGCCAAGTTTCAGTAGGAAATCCACGCAAGTCTTTGTACATGAGGCCCCAGGAGGCTAGTATGTCAGGGATATAGAATGGGTCATAGAGCCCAGCAGCAGGATCACTACTTCCTCCTTTGGAGAGTATTCGGGCCCAACATCCACACACGTGGCCTGTGCTTGCAGCCCAACATTTTGGAGTTTAATTTGCATATGCCAGAGGATATCAAAATTGACTTGTTCACCATTTGCGCAGTGTGCTATTCACAGATGCTTTCGCAGGTGGCATAACATTCTACATCCTGTCTCCAGGGTCTGTCTGCTCATTGTGAACCTGCTCTCATTTGTGAAGTGTGCAGGGTGTTGGGCAATTTTGATATTCTCTGGCATATGCAAATTACACTCCACAGTGTTGGGCTGCGAGCACAGGCCATGTGTGGACATTGGGCCCTAATACTCTCCTAATGGAGTCCGTTCCTGACCATTTGAGCAGAAACATGCACTTCAGTGTCCTGCTCTAGCTCATTTACAGGCAGCTTGCTGTGTTTCTTCTGTACACAAAGGAGGAGGTAGTGATCCTGCTGCTGGGTTTTACCCCCTTCATGTCCCCTGACATACTAGTCTGTCTCCTGGTGTCTCTTACATGTTCTGTATACTTCACAGAGACACAGCTGACGCTCTTGCCACAGCTCACATTGAAGTTGCCATCTTGCATGACCTGAGTGACTCCAGTGAGTGATAGTCACCACCTTAACGTTAATCAAGGCATGAGACAATGGCAAAATGCAAATGCAACTAAAACATCAGCCAAAAAGGAGCAGAACAGAGAAGTCTGTGGATGCCACCTACAGAATCGCTCATTTTTAGGGAGTGTCATGTCCGCCTGTTGCCTTTTTAAATTTGCACAACAGTTGGTGAAATGGATTCACCATCACTGTTGCTTCCCAAGTGGACTGGCTGATTTCGCAGAAGTATCATTGCCGTTTCATTGTTTTGGTGTTCCCTCAATTTTTTGAGCATTGCAGTTATTTATGCTCTTGTTTTTATACAGCAACAGATCGATAGCCATGATGCGGTCATCCGTTGTCTGATCCATTTCCTGGGAGAATCGACAGAGGAGCTCATTAAAGACTACCAGGTGTGTTTGTGTGCATGTGTGTGTCTGTGTCCCACCCCTTTTACAATGGCAGCAGTTGGATGTATGGCTTGTGCAGTTTTTGACCACTATGGCACTTCTTTGTGTTGTGTTTAGCAGGATGTTTCCAAGGATGTCATCGAACAAGAGATCAACGACAGTGTGATCAAGATCCTTGTGCTGGGCAGTGCTGCAGAGGGTGCCCCCCCAACTGATGTCATCATTGTGATTGATGGTACAGAGGTATTGGGTGGTTGTAAAACACTCACCAATGCTTGCATTCTGCTCATGGGCTTTGTGTACTCACTGAATCTCAGTTATCCTCCAAAATTGAAATATACATTTGAAGTGTTTCAAAAGTTGCTTTTGGAGTTGCAGACATCCCAAGTCTCCCGGAAGTTCCGGGAGACTCCCTGATATTGATGGTTAATCACGGATGCCCGCGAGTCGGATAAAATATCCCGGATTTTAGACTATAGGAGGGAGTTTTTTTTTTTTTTTTTCAATGCGAGTGAGGGCGTGCAGGCAATACAATAACTCGTGCACCATGCACGTTTCGACTGCGCAAGCACGAGAGAGAGAGGGGTGTGAGAGGTTGCTTGTGAAACCTGTGCGTATCTGTCCAAAGCGATGCTCTGTTCAAAGAGCATTCAAGGCGACTGCTGGTCAGAAGGCGCGCTGATTGGTTTAGTCAGCAAAATAAGCCAATAAGGTTCGGTGTGGGAGGGCTTCGATTTACTCTCTGACAGTTACCTAAGTTACCACTCAAAACTGTGCATCCTGCCAAATGGCAGAGGGTGAATCCTCGAGTAAAAAACGAAAATATAAGACTCATTTTACAGCAGAATATGCTAAAGTATCTCCATGTCTAGTGAAGGTGAAGAATGATGACACCGTGGCTAGGTGCACTGTATGCAACAGTGACTTCAGTATTGCCCACGGCGGACTTAATGACTGTAAAAGACATGTGAAGGTAGGCTAAGTTGAACGCCCCATCGTCTGCATTTTATTTCTCCAGGTTAAATGCTGTTATAAAATAAAGCAAAACGTATCAAAGACTTATTTAAAGTATCAATACACATATACTAAATTGTGTAGGCCTATATCTAACTGGAGTCTGAATCTCTGGTCTGAGGAAAGCAGTGTTCCTCATCTGTAGTTGAATCTTGTCTCTTGATATATTTGAGCTCATTTTGTATCATTCTGTGATCAATTGCTTCTGGATTACTTTTCTTAATGGTAGAGCAAGAGCTAAGCTAAATTGAGATAGAAGAGAACACTAAGACAGAGGTGGTCAAGTTGAGATAACAAGTTAAGCAGTACTTGAAGAATGAGAAAAAATGAGAGAACAGAAAAGGAGGAAATCACCTCTGTTGATCCTTCTTCTCAAATATTGCTCAACTGGTTATCTCAACTTCACCTCCTTTGTCTTAGTTACATCACAGAACATGTCTAGAAAGGCCACAAAGACACACTCTATCTGTCATGGTTCTGCAACTCTCTCTCCCAACTGGTAACTTTCCACTCATTATCACCTGTCATTTGTCATGTCTGAAACCCACCCTGATCTCCAGCCACGGTAATTCTGACCTGCCTTCTGCCTTGCGACTAAGAATTTGGATTTACCTGAACTGTGCTGTTGCCCTGCCTGATCTTTCCTGTTGTGTGTGTGTTCCCCCCCAGGACCCAGAGGGCTCGGACCCTCCACCACCGGCGCCACAGGACTCTTCTCAGCCACTGGGGAACGCACACACACAGGCCCCGGATTCAACCTCCCAACTTCCTCTCCCCCTGAACCCTAAAATAAACTGTGGTAAGTGACGCATCTGGGTCTCTCGTCTGTCTTTCTGACAGTACGATCTGACCAGCATGGACCCAGCTCACGAGTCTTCCGACATGGACCTCACACCCGTCATGGCCTCTGCACCCGAACCAACTGCTCTTGACCGTCTGCAGCACACAGAGGGAGCGGTGGCTCGGATGACCGGCGACATAGCTTCTCTGATCCAACTGGGCCATCAGCAACAACAGCAGTTCATGCAACACCAGCAGATAATTCAACAGCAGCAACAACAACTTGCCCAAGTGCTTCAGCTACTCACCAACCCGACCCTCCCATCTGCTCCAGGTCAGCCTGCACCTTCACCATCTGCTCCGTCTCAGCCTGTGTCTGCTCCATCTGCACAAGCCCTTCGCTCAGGACCAACGCCCCCTCCTGACCCCAACATTCCAAATCAAGTGGCACCGTCTTCAGTCTCCATAGTCCCTGAGCCCAAGGTGAGTAATCCGGAGCGTTTCAACGGTGACCATACCCAAGTCCGGCCGTTTCTGTCGAGCTGCAGAATCCAGTTTGCACTTCAGCCCAGGACATTTGCTACAGAGGCGGCCAAGGTAGGATATGTCATCACCCACTTGACTGGTCGGGCTCGGCTGTGGGGAACTGCAGAATTCGACCGCCAGACCCTAGCCTGCACTTCATTCAACGCGGTCGCTGAGGAGATGGAGAAAGTTTTTGACCTGGGGTCTTCGTCGGCTGAAGCGTCCCAAGAGCTGATGAGTATTCGCCAGGGGAACTGGACCGTGGCGGATTACTCCATTGACTTCCGCACCCTGGCCAGACGCAGCACATGGAACATGGACGCACAGACGGATGCTTTCCTCCACAGCCTTGCGGGCTACCTCAAGGATCAACTGGTCTCCCACGAACCACCCAAGACACTTCATGAAGCCATCGCCCTGGCAGTCCGACTCGATCGTCGGATCCAGACCCGGCGCCGTGAGAGGGGACAACCAAGACAACCAACCACCAGCACTCGGCGCGACGCCACTTCCTTGTCTCCGCTGGCCAACCCCCAGAACCAGCCTGACCAGACCGAACCCATGGAGATTGGCCCATTGTCTTTCTTCTGGGCCGTAACCCTCCCAGTCCACTAAGTACTGCTAAAAGTTTCTTCACTTTATATAAAACTCCCCCGTCGGCCGACTCCAGCGGGGGCTTGGAGGTCGGGACCATGGGGCTTTCCTTGGCGGGCTTGACTTGGCTGACGTGGAAGGTGGGATGAACTCTGAGGGATCGGGGTAAGCGGAGATGGATGGCGGCTGGGTTGATGATTTTGGAGATGCTGAAAGGGGCCCACGAAGCGCGGTGCCAGCTTCCTGCTGGGGACCTTTAGGTGGAGGTCTCGGGCCGAGAGCCAGACCTTCTGCCCAGGCTGGTAGTCGGGTGCAGGGCAACGCTTCTGATCGGCGGCCTTTTTGACGCGGTCCCCCTGGCGGGTCAGAATCTGACGGGCTGCAGCCCAGATACGGCGAACCAGAGCATGGGCGGAGGGAACGGAAACCTCCCGCTCAGCGTCAGGGAACACGGGAGGCTGGTATCCGTAGCCGCACTTGAAGGGTGAGAGACCGGTGGCGGAGGTGGGCAGAGAGTTGTGGGCAAACTCTACCCAGACCAGGTGGGCGCTCCACGTTGTCGGGTTCTGGGAGACCAGGCACTGGAGGCCGGTTTCCAGCTGTTGATTGAGGCGCTCGGTCTGGCCGTTTGCCTCCGGGTGGTAACCTGAGGTCAGGCTGGCTGAAGCACCGATCAGCCGACAGAACTCCCTCCAGAACCGGGAGACGAACTGGGGCCCCCGGTCTGAAACAATGTCTTTGGGGAAGCCGTGGATTCTAAAAACATGTCTCATCATAATACTGGCCGTTTCTTTGGCCGTAGGCAACTTAGGCAATGCTATAAAATGTGTCATTTTAGAGAAACGATCCACCACGGTCAGTACCGTGGTGTTACCTTCAGAGACCGGGAGCCCCGTGACAAAATCCAGCGAGATGTCCGACCACGGTCTGGAGGGGATCGGCACTGGGTGCAGCAGCCCCCTGCGCGCTCCGGAGGAAGTCTTATTACGGGCGCAGACCGAGCAAGCCTCGATGTACTCCCGGACCTCCGGCTCCATGGAAGGCCACCAGAACCGCTGGGAGATGGCCAACATGGTTCTCCGGACCCCCGGATGGCAGGTGAGCAGCGAGGTGTGGGCCCAATGAATCACCTGTGGACGCAGATTAGCCGGGACAAATAAACATTGCTCCGGGCATCCACTAGGTGGAGGGGTCTCACCGTTGGCTTCCTTCACCTCTTTTTCTATTTGCCAATTTACCGCTCCAACCACACAGTTCAGTGGAAGGATGGGCTCAGGTTCCTTGGCAACAGGCGCAGGATCATAAATACGGGACAGGGCGTTGGGCTTGATGTTTCGGGATCCTGGCCTGTAAGACAACGTGAAACGAAAACGGTTAAAAAACAGAGTCCACCTGGCCTGGCGAGAATTAAGCCTCTTGGCTTTCCTAATGTATTCTAAATTTTTATGGTCGGTCCAGACAATAAAAGGATGAGCTGCCCCCTCCAACCAGTGTCTCCACTCCTCCAAGGCGATCTTGACAGCCAACAGCTCCCGGTTCCCCACGTCGTAGTTCCTCTCCGCCGAGCTCAGGCGCCGGGAGAGGAAAGCGCACGGGTGCATCTTACCGTCAGACTCTGCCCTCTGGGAGAGAAAGCCCCCGATGCCCTCACTGGAAGCGTCCACCTCGACCATGAACTGGCGCTGTGGGTCAGGTAAGGTGAGGATGGGTGCGGAGGTGAAGAGTTGTTTGAGGCGGCGGAAAGCTTCTTCTTGTTTTGGCCCCCAGAGAAAACGAACCTGAGGCGAGGTGAGGGCATGGAGCGGGGCGGCGATGGCGCTGAAACCCCTGATGAACCGCCTGTAGAAGTTGGCGAACCCCAGGAACTGTTGAACCTTTTTGCGGTTATCTGGGGTCGGCCACTCAGCCACAGCACTGATCTTGGCGGGGTCCATCTGATTTTTGCCGGGGGAAATAATAAAACCTAGAAAAGTAGTAGTGGTTACATGGAATTCACTTTTTTCGGCTTTCACATATAAATGATTTTCAAGCAGTGTTTTCAAAACTCTGTTAACGTGGGACTTGTGTGTGTCCAGATCAGGTGAATAAATCAGAATGTCATCTAAATAGACATAAACAAAATGATCCAAAAAGTCTCTAAGGACGTCGTTTATCATGGCCTGGAAAACAGCAGGAGCGTTGGTGAGGCCGAAGGGCATCACCAGATATTCGTAGTGGCCACTAGGGGTGTTAAAACCAGTCTTCCACTCGTCCCCCTCCCTAATGCGGACGAGGTGGTGAGCGTTGCGCAAATCCAGTTTTGTGAAGATGGCGGCCTGTTGGAGTTGGTCGAATACAGATGACATCAGAGGAAGTGGGTAACGGTTCTTTATTGTGATGTCGTTTAGTGGACTGTAATTGATACAGGGCCGTAGGGAGCCGTCTTTCTTGGCCACGAAGAAAAATCCCGCCCCAGCCGGGGAGGACGAGGGGCGGATGAGCCCCGCTTTGAGAGATGTCTCGATGTAGTCCTTCATGGACTGTTGCTCTGGCCGTGATAGAGAGTAGAGGCGCCCCTTGGGAATAGGGGATCCTGGGATGAGATCCACGGCGCAGTCGTAAGGCCGATGTGGGGGAAGAGACGTGGCTCTGTCTTTGCTGAAGACTTCTCTGAGATGGTGGTAGCAGGCGGGGATCAAAGTCAAGTCGGGCGGCTGGAACTCTGTGACAGGGACAGAAATATTTTTAACAGTGGCGTGAGCCGGTTTACCCGACTTGGTTGGCAGACATGTTCCCTCGCAGGCTCTTCCCCATCCCAGTATTTTGCCCGAAGGCCAGTCAATGTGCGGATTATGTCTGGTGAGCCAAGAGATTATGTCTGGTGACCCAAAACCAGAGCATGAGAAGGAGAGTGGAACAGAAAAAATTTAATTTTCTCCTGATGACGGTCCGTGGTCATGGCGACGGGTTCCGTAATGTGGGTTATGGAAAACAGGGGCTGTCCATTCAAAGCATTGGCGTTAATGGGTTGTGTAAGTCGTTCCGTCTTAAGGCCCAGTTTTTTAGCTACACCCCAGTCCATGAGACTTTCATCTGCCCCGGAATCAATTAAAATGTCAAGGTTGAGAGTGGTGTTTCTGTGCGTTACCTTGATGTGAAAAGGTTTTCGTGGCGTGGAGCTTGTAACCACAGAGTCTCTCTTTACCTGGGGTGGTCGGATTGGGCATGTGGAGATGAGGTGTCCGATCTCCCCGCAGTAAAGGCATCTCCCCTCTCGGATTCGGCGTTCTCTTTCCGCCTGTGTGAGCCGAGCTCTGCCCAGCTCCATGGGTTCCTCTCCTCCGGCAGGAGGCAGAGTGAGGGGATGAGCGGGTGGAGATCCATGTGCGGGTGACCGTGGGAAGGGACGAGAGGGTTGGAAAAAGGCGGGCGAGCGTTGGTGTTCTCCCTGATGGGCCTTTAACTCCCGCAGCCGGGTCCCTTCAGGAAGACGTCATACAGGGCCCGATCGTTCCAGCCGCTCTCCATGGCCAGGGTTCGGAAGCGGATAGCGAAGTCGCAAACAGTCTCCCGACCTTGTTTGAGACCGCTTAGCTCCCTCGCCTTCTGTCGCTCTGCGGTAACAGGGTCGAATACCTTGCGCAGAGCTTCTTTAAACGCCTGGTGGGAGCTACAAAGTGGGGATTTTCTGTCCCACTCTGCCCTGGCCCATGCCTTAGCCCTCCCGGTCAGGTGCGAGATCATGTAGCCGACCTTGTGGAGATCGGTGGGATATTGGAGCGGGTTGAGAGCAAAATGCAACTCACAGTCACTGATGAATGCTCTGCTCTAGCCGACCTCTCCGGAGAATCGCTCCGGGGAAGCCAGCCGAATACTGGCACCGTAGCTGGGGGGAGAGGGCTGAGGCGCGGGTGCGGCTGGGACCGCTGCAGGTGCATCTTTGTCGAGGCGCCCCAGGACTTGCTGCAGCTGGCTGGCAAGCTGACCCATCCGGCCAGAGACGGCGGTCTGGAAAGCCAGCTGACTCCGGGCGAGGCTGTCGACCATCTGCTCCTCCTGCCGAGTAAGGCGGTCGCTCTACGAAGAGAGAGCCTCGGGCAAAAGCTCGGATCCTGCTGCGTCGATTCTGGCCAGTGTGTACTGTCACACCCAGAGAATGGAGGATGCAGATGCAGGAGGTTTAATTCCAAGACTTTTATTGGAGGGCAGCAGATCAACCAGTTCCTTGTGAGAGAAGCTAAATGGGCTATGAAATATTAATCTAAGAATATACTTTCCAAAAGTGGAGAAGTATATCTATAAAAATTATCAAAACTCAAAATCACTCCACTAGCGGAGGAGAAAACAAAAGACCATGAAACTTTACTTTTAAACTAAATGTCACTCCTACTGAGGAGGAAAACAAAAAGAGCCTCTCCTAGAAATCGGAGGAAATCTGCTGTGAAAGTTTTACAAACAAAAAGGCCACTCCACCCAGGAGCGAAAACAAAAAGGCTATAAGCAAAATTAACTCTGTAACTCTTACAGGTTTCTATATTATCAAAACTTACTCTGGGAAAAACAAAATCACTCTTACGAGGATAAATACCACTGAGAACTCGGAAACGGGCTTGGCAAAAACGCTAGGATGATGCACTATATAGAGACAGATGCAACACACTGGCACAAGACAGGGGGAGACGCAGACTCTTAAGCACACAGGGGTAATGGGAAACAGGTGGAATCATTCATACCACAATCAGACTGGAACACGAGAGGAAGGGCAAGTGACCTGGAACGAGAGGGAAGTTAGTCTTTCAAAATAAAACAGGAAATGACGAAACAATACATGAAACGAGACAAAAACCCAACTTAACCTCACCACGATGTGACACCCGGATTCAACCTCCCAACTTCCTCTCCCCCTGAACCCTAAAATAAACTGTGATAAGTGACGCATCTGGGTCTCTCGTTTGTCTTTCTGACACTATCTTTCTATCTCTTTCTCTCTCTCTATCTATCTGCATTTTTCTCTCTCTCACACACACACTCCCATTCCTCTTTTTTATTTTTGCTTTTCTTTTTCAGTGTTTTATTGAACATTTCATTTTATCATATGTACAAAATGCCCACTTTTTTTGTTTTGTGTGTGCATGTTTTGTGTTGGAAAATAAAAAGCAAAATTCTGGATATTGTGTGTCTTCATTTTTCAGGGAGATTTAAAGGTGTGGCCATTAACATTTACTTGTAGTTTTTACGTGTAAAACGTGTACTAGGTTTTTACCAGTAATTCTTAATCAAAATATAACTAAGTAAAAAATACTTGCTTTCAGCAGTAAACACTACTTTGGTTTTACTAATAAAAACTGTAAGGAGATGCAAGTAAATTTTACTTAAAATTTGCTATGTTAAATTTACTTAGTATTTCTGTGTGTAAAACGTGTACGAGGTTTTTCTAAGTAAACCCTGCTCCATATTTTTTTCCGTGTAACTAAAATAAGTTCAAAAGCGCGATCCATCCCTCCTTTTATTCAGGAGATGCGCATTGCACAACGACGAGGGACAGGGCATGGTTAACCTACTTAAATAATAATTGGATTACATGTTACATTTTCAACATTCTGGGTTCAGAAAGGGTAGGGTAATTAATAACACCTATTGTTTTCATTCCACTTGTTTGCATTTAAATCAATGTAACGTGAGCTGTAGGCTTAGATATTTATGCTCAAATCCACTCAAAGTAGGGGGCGGGGCTCCATCACGCTGTGTTTAAAATCATATTAACTAAAAATACATACTTTTACTTCCAAGAATGGAAATGTGAGGAATGGCATATAACACATGTACAATGTATTATTCTTAATATTCACGGTAGATTTTGGTAGGTATGTCGGGTAGGCTTATTGCTGTAAAGCCTCAGCTGCTTGTGCCATCTGATGCGCTCCTGCACTATGTGCCCCACGTGAAGGATCGGACAGTGGTGTGCGCAGCTAAGATCATGTTTCTTTCCTCAAGCCAATGACAAGAACGTCCGTGAGAAGTAACGCAAACGTCTGAATCATGCGGGAATTGCGGGCGGGAGCGGGACAAAATATGACAGGTGCGGGCGGGAGCGGGACTGTAAATCCTGTCCCGCGCAGGCCTCTACCCTCCAGGTCAACCTCAAGAACAGCGACAGGGGGAGGCAAGCTCCTCTAAGCTCCCATGGAGAGGTAAACATAAACTTGCAGAGAGGAGCCCTCCTGGGCTCCTATAGAGAAAGGATCAGGAAAAGGTATAGAAGTGCCTTCGGCATCAACATCTACAGCTGGAACGGGAAAGCGAGCCCATCAGGGCAACCTGTAGCTCAGGAGGAAGAGCAGTCGCCCATCAAACCAATTACCTCTGGAGCAGGAATGGAGGAAGGCAAGCCCACCTGGACTCCCTCTGAGACAGAAACGGATGAAGGCCCTCTCAGAGACAGGAACAGATTGAGGTGACCCCTCCCTGCTTTCCCACAGTTACTGGACCAGGCAGAGTTGAGCCCTCCATAAACCCCTCAGGAAAAGGTGTGTACCACTGGGCTGAAGGCTGATGTTAGGAGACTGATATTCGGTGGACTGTAGCACTGGAGCCTGATGCTGTGGAGCATCTACCGCCGAGTGCTGATGAACTGGAGACTGGAGTGCCGATGGCTGGAGCTCCAGAGACTGAGGCATGAGTGATTGCTCTACAGAAGACTGAGGCATGGGTGACTGCTCCACAAAAACTTGACACTAAGGTTCAGAAGACAGCTGAGCTGGAGTAATAGCAGCTGAAACGGAGACTGGAGCTCAGAAGCAGGTGAAAGAGCAGAACTGAGCCGAGGCAAAGACTTGGGACAGAATGAAGACCATGATGGAAGCTCCTGATTGAACAAAGACTGGTGAAGACTCAGGGACAGGCGGAACAAGAGTCTGTGGCTCAGATGGTGCCGAGGAAGCGAAAAGGAAAATATTTAGCGCCTTGCCTCCTGCAATGTCTCTGTGGACACCTGTGGAGCTGATTCCTGTAAGTCTTGGCTGATATATTATTGGCTGAAATATTCAAAAAGGGTTATTATCTCTTCCAAAATTTCAGTCAGTGCCAGCTATGGGCAGAGACTGCGGTTCTAGTGAAGGGATGAGGGATGGTGCCCTGGAACCTTTCCTCCTCCAGGATTATTTTTACCCTTAGGTAGCTAAGGAGAACCCTCACAGTTGATCCCCTCGGAGGCTGATTGAGGATGGCGAGGAGACTGAAGAGGCAGACCACAAGAAGACAATAGCTGGCTCTGAATCTCTGCCAGAGCTGCATGGTGCTTGATGATAAGTTTTGGGAGAGGCCAGGCCTGATTGATGCTGCAGGACCTTGGAAGAGTCAGTCTTGAGAGATATGGTACTAGGGGATTTAGAGAAAACTTGAGACATGTCAAGATGGAACCAAGATGTCTGGACCTTCCTTATAGAATTAATATGAGGAAGATAACACCTAAAGAAAGAAGGGTTGTTTTGCATGCACCTTAGATTATAAATAGGACCTGGTTTGAGGTCTTACCTCTGATAAGCTTGTAAGCTGCATGACCCCGTGTACACTGTATTAAAGAATATTCTCTTCTAAAGACTCTTGCTTCCAGTCTCATTGATTCCCGCCTCATCTACCTTTACTCTTGGTCCTGCTGACAACAGAACAGCTGCCCTGGAAACCCTCCTTACAGTGCTCCACTCTAGCTTTCTCCCTCAGCTGTGCCACTACCGAACACAAGAGAGTCATGGCCTCACACGGAGTATGTCCAGGAGATTGAGTCCCACCCACAGCCTTTCCCATGGATTGGAGGGTCCGACTACACAGTCAGAAAAAGCCGTAACAGCACATCAAAATCAGCAAATGATCAGTAAAATTATTTTGTATACATAAAAAAGTAGCTTAACAATCACATTATCACACATTATTGTTAGAAAACAGAAGGGAATTGCAGCATAAACCGTAATTTAGCTTCCAACCAAAAAGAAAAAGTCGTGGTGAACAAAAATACTGAAGCATTCATGCTGTACAGTTGTTGACATGTCAAAGTGATTTTAGCAGGACGTATCAGAGGAAAACTCAAAAACAGGAAACTACCTCCCAGAAGTGAGAAGAAAATGAGCCCGCCAAACCTCATTGTCCGCACATCATTTGAAAGATGAGATGGAGAAATTGAAAAGAAATAAAGAGAGACAGACAGAGACATCTTCTGTGGAACTGAGAAGTGCATTTGGCAGCAATGGCTGAACTAATCAGGTTTATTTAATCAGTGAATCAAGAATGCAAAGTAGGCAAAGTAGCAAAAGAGAGTGAAAGCAGTAGAAAAAGACAGGCACCAATTTAAAATATCCCCTCGGCCTGTGTATGTTAATTCAGCAAGCAATGAGAAATTTATTTATGAGGACGCAAAGAGAGCAAACAACCGACAACCCTCGGGCGCTTTAATCAGAATACTGGTCCAATTGTTGCATAAAGAAAGAGGGAAGGTTGAAATTATTGTATGACTAACCATGTCTAATTCTATACATATTAAACTATTTTGTGTTGCCGCTGTGCCGATGAATCACAGATGGCCGGGATCTGTTCTTTTTATGTGCACCCATCGAGAGAAAAAATTAATACAAAAGGACAACTGAAGTTTACATTTTTCTAAGCTCATGAAATATAAATGGAAACATTATAGAAACATGACCCAGGCTGAGACTACTGTGATTCCAGCTTTAATGCAAAGCACCACACTGCATGGTTTACTGCAATCTGTTTTTGGCTGCTTCCTCCTGCCACCAGGATGACTTTATACATGAAATAAAATTCAAAGGATGGAACCAAAGACACAGTGGGTATGCAATGGCCTAAAATTGGAGATGTGGATTTCCTCTGAGATATGTCTGTAATTCAGGTTCCCCTGCAGGAAATGTAGTTTAGATGTAGCTAAGGTAAGGCAAAAAAACCTTCTTGGCTCAGGGAAGGTGGTGATCAGGGCCATATGAACAGTCCTCCTCTAGTAAAGTCAAATCCTTTGTTAATCTAACAAAACACATCAACTTCCTTAACTTTTTATGATTTAAAACTATATTAATAAATCTAATTTGAATTATAATATCTATATAGATATACATTATATATTGTTTTGAAATTGTTTGATGATAAATGATAGGACTTTTCTACACTAGCTGACCACTCAAAGCGCTTTAATACAACATGCCACATTCGTCATTTCACTCACACACAGCACGTCTTCGTCCATATAGGGTACACAGCGCTTCCTTCTACATTCACACACATTCATACACCGATGGATGCATCGGTAGGCAACGTGGGGTTCAGTGTCTTGCCCAAGCACACTTGTGTCACACGTTGCCCGGGGAAGCCACAGTCGAGCCACCAACCTTCCAATTGGTAGTTGACTCCTCTTCCTCCTGAGCTACAGCCGCCCCAATCGCTTGGGTGTAATTGTGTTATTACCAGCAAGCATTGCATTCTCATAAACAGTTATGGACCAAGCAGAGGTACACAGCAGTAAAGCTAGTACATCATTTATTACTGTCTTTAAACATTTTAGATATTTTGCATATATTCCAGCCGTCCATCAATTTTTTTATACCTGATTAATCCCACTTAATGCAATGCAGGGTTGTGGGTGGGTGCTGGCGTCTATCTCAGCTGCCACTGGGTGAGAAGTGGGTTACATTCTGGATGGGTCACCAGTCCATCACAGGGCCGCACAGAGACTCTCGCACTCACTCCTAGATTCCAGTTAGAATCACCAATTAACCTAACATGCGAATGAGACTGACAAGAAGACTGGGCATAGGTAAAGTAGTTCTGCGCTGTTGCAATGGTGAGAGCCTTTTAACGCACCCTATCTACAAAGCTGTGGGTTTTCTGAATCATAGAGTGAAACAGTTCAGCAAAAAATGATTTAATTACCACAGCAATGTTGAAATTATAATGTTAAACTTCCAGAAAGTAAGAGTATTACTGTCACTCCCTGAAAGTTTGTATGTACATCAGCTTTTTTGCCTCAGCTGTTAGTATAATTTCGTGCGAAGCTGGAAAAGAAACTTTGATACTGACTGATCCCTTGTCTGAAGTTAGGTCACAGAAAGCTGGAACTGATCTCTGAATCCAGTGTTTAACTGGCCCAAGTTGGTAAAATAATCTGATAAAAATGTTTGGATAAACATAAATTGGATAAACATAAAATTTGCCATTTGATGGCTATTCCACGAATATTCTAAGACTTCTACTCAACTTTAATGAAATTCATATACATGTTCTCTCATCTAAAAAAAAAACACCTAACCCAAGAAATTAAAGACGCTGATGTCCCAGAGTGAATTGTCAGAATATCTACAATGGAACCAATTTTACTGAGTACATCAGACTTAATTGCACTAACTAGAGAGAGTGCCACATTCCAGCAGGCGATAAGGACATTAGGCATTGTGTTCAGTGGTGGAGTGGTCCCTGGGGAAGTGGGTATACTTTCAATTTTGCCCCCTTTTTTTAAGAAGAAAAATGCACTGTTTTAGATACGGTGACGTGTAAGATTACTCTATTTAGTTTACCCAATAATCTGTCAGTAGTATTTCCTCACTATTACAAAATTATCATGACTTGATCAGGTGCAGTTTGTAGGTATTACTGGTCACAGAAGTAGCCTGCATGAATGTAAAATATATTCAACGTTAGGCAAACATGGTGTTTCAGGTCATTTTTTTAGCATTTATTAAAATAAAATACTTAAAATCTGAAGTTGACAATGCATCCTTGTTCATATTTCACCATATTTTACAAAAAATTGTTCCCTTCCAAACATCAAAACCAATCAGATAAACTCAAAAGTGCACTGTCGTAACATATGGCGAACAGCACTGACACCAGAACAAGTAATCACTAACTTGATGTCAGATATTTATATATCTTTATATTAGGGCTGGGCAACGATTAAAAGTTTTAATCTGATTAATCGCATTTGTACGCAAAATCCAAAAATGAATTCAAAAGTAGTATTTAGTTTTATTTTAAATGTGCTGCCATTTGAATGAAAGTGCCATAACATTTGTTGTGCAAACACACTTTTAACATCAGCATCTTTCTGTAGTTTTTATGTAGAAGCCTCGCTCCACTGTCTGTTTCCTTGAATGACTTGCTGCTATCAGTTGTGTGTTTTGCCTTTAAGTGATATTTTAGACTGGAACTACTACGCTGAGAAGACAATTCAACTTGGCAGTGTTTACAGATGACTTTGGTTCTGTCGACTCCGCCGTCTGGAAGAACTTTCAAATGAAAATGGCCGAGTAAAAGTTCCGTACCCTTCTCCATGTTTGGTGGATCCGCCAATTACTTTCTTTTCCGGTTCCGCAGCAGACAGCAACAGACTTTTACAAAATAAAAGCCTGTGAGCAACAGACTTTTACAATAATAAAATAAATAATAAAACAGGAGTGGTTTGTGGCGTAGTGGGTTGAGCAGGCGCCCCATCTACAAGAAGCTATAGTCCTAGCTGCAGAGTCCCGTATCGCGGGCGGTCCTGTGCTTCGTGTCGTTCCCCCTCTCTCTGACCCCTGCTTCCTGTCTCTCTGAACTTTCTTATCCATTAAAGGCACAAAAGCCTTTAAAAAAAATTTTGTTTTAATTTATAAAAAAAAATAAATAAAACATGCGTTAATGCGCCCAGCTCTACTTTATATATATTTATATTATATTTCTTGTAAAGAAATATACTGGTTTTATAAAGTGTATTTATACGCTCGGACTGGCAGAAGATGCTGACGGAGGAGGTTTGCAACTTATAAAAAAAAAAGAAACTTAATCATCTTCACTGACGTTTGGCTTATTCGCCACGCTTTCCTCACTTTCATCTGCAGCGCGTTTTAATAAAAACCTGTCCAAGGAGGTTTGGTTAATCCTGCCTTTCAGAATGTTTCTGTTTCTGTGTTATTTTATAGCACAGCCGCACAACCAGTTGCATTTGTTCAGGGTGTTTCTTTTCAATGGACTTTGAAAGTTTGGCTAAACAACTGCAAAAATACGAGCCCAAAACACGAGATGCTTCCATGTGAACGAGTAGGAGGCGGGATGCTGGCCGGATTCACTCACCAAGCCGACTAGTGGCGGTGTTCCTGAAGCTTCATAACAAGTAACTTAAATTTCTGCTCGTAAACCAAAGCAAAAAAAAACAAAAAACGACGGAATAACGGCTCGTAACTCAAGGTACCACTTTATAGTGCTACATAGCTTCATGCTAACGTGACGTTAGCCTTTCATAACTTAAGTCTACTCGTAACTCAATAGAGTAACAATTAGCAACAAAATCTCTTCTCTGAATGTGCAGTGACTTTAAAAAACAATGACTCATTTGGAAATCACATCAAAACTTAACTCAAAATGATGTATTCCAGGAAAATAGGTTCACTCCGACATAAGGTTCAACATGACACTCTTGACGCCTGCCACTCATTTAAAAAACGCCACATTTCTCATTCGCAGAGTGGCACTGAGGTGTCCAATCATGTTCCAGAGGTGACCAGCGTATCTCCCGCCCCACTCTTCCTCTGATTATCTCATCTGTGTTCATGCCTAAAGTTAACCGGAGTAATCAGTCAAGGCACTGGCAGCGAGTACTAGCCGCATCAGGGGGGATTTGGAAGTGGGTATACGCAATGCTGACTGACAAATAAGTAGGTATACGTTGTATACCCGCATATACCCTGGACTCCACTACTGATTGTATTGCTTGTGTAATTTAAATATGAAAATAGCTAAACTGTATGTCATTACACATACTCCCTAATAATATAATTAATTTCTATATCATGATCAAAACTGAGATTGGTTATAAAATAACAAATATTTGAAAATCACTTTACAGCATTTATTTGTGAATGTTTCAGAAGCTACCAAAGTCTTTGCATTTCAAAATCTGTAATTGCAGAGAACTTGCGTAGTGGCTGTTCTTCTTAAGTTGCTCAGATCAGTTCTTTAGACTTTTCCCTGGAAGCTTGTGGCCATGAAACATAACAAGTTCATCTTACAGTGTGTTGGACGGGATTTAGACCAGCAGTCTATTGTTTGAAGAGTTGTCAGTACAATGACGGGAGCTGTATCGTATTAGAAGTGAAATGTTGTTATTGTACAATTTGTCTGCTTTATTGTGAAAATGCTACATATTTTTCATGAGTTCACATTGTTTCTTGTATATCCTTCATCAGCACCAGCTTGATGTGTGTACACATCAAGGACACAGTGATGTGGGGCTGAGCCATCTCTGTTTGACATGTGAATTACAAAGAGGAACAGTTGCAGGTAGATTATAGCCGCATTCGGACAGAGCAGTTCTAAGAACGGTCCTCCTCGAATTCCGTTCTGATAACTGTCCTTCTCCAGGGGAACTGTTTCAGTTTGCATTCCCACATGAGACAGGACCAGGTCGGGACTTATGCGGCGCAGCCGTCTGCGACAGCGACGTGTTACTTTAGCGCCACATTCAACAACAAAACAGAACAAAACAAAACCCGGTAAAAGTAAGGAGAGAAGAAAAACACCACCAAGAAGCTAACATGGAGAGTGGGGAGGCCACCGTGTTCATGGTCTGCATGATGGTGATATTAATCATGGACGATCACATCGGTCGTCTAACATGGAGGCTGGAAGAGCTCACAGAGAGAGTCAGGAGACGAAGGATGGAGCGCAGGCCATACTTCTTGGTTTCATGAAGGAAGGAGAGCAGAGCGCCGCAGACAAAGGAGACCACGTGGAGGTTTAACTTATTAAACACGCCAAAGTTGTGTCTGTGTCGTGTGAGGAAACATTTCAGCCTGACAACATGACAAGGGGCGGAGCTACCAACCACCAAACACCTCCGTCAGATGTGTTCCTATAGAACCCAGAACAGACCCAGCTGAGGAGAAGGAGCTGAAATGGTTCCAGGAACTGAGGGAGATGGTCTATGGAAGTTTTCCGGTGCCATCAGAGTTTGAATACGAATTTCTAATATCGAATTTTTACAGCATCAAAATCAGACTTTGAATTTGAAACCGTGGAAAAAAAAAATTCAGTGGAAAAAAATTCAACTTCCAAAAATTCAGTGGAAAAAGAACCAGACTCAGCATCCGGGTAAACAGGGAGAAGCAATCGATCCCTGTCTCAATTCATCAGATCAGCTCAATAGAGATTGAGTAATATCTATTACTCAATTTTATTAACACAAATGGCAAATAAAGTAAACTCACTCACCGAAGCTGAAGCACCATCACCCGCGTTGGTGGACATGGCTGATCTGTCCAATGGAGCGTAACTTGATTGGCTGCCGTTGGATGAATTGAGACAGGGATCGATTGCTTCTCCCTGTTTACCCGGATGTTGAGTCTGGTTCTTTTTCCACTGAATTTTTTTAAGTTGAATTTTTTTCCACTGAATTTTTTTAAGTTAAATTTTTTTACACAGAATTTTTTTTTTACACTGTTGGTTTTTCAAATTCAAAGTCTGATTTTGATGTTGTAAAAATTCGATATTAGAAATTCGTATTCAAACTCTGATGGCACAGAAAAACTTCCATAGTGGTCCCGAGTTCCTGTATGTGCGAATGTGGGCAAAAACGGCCCCGTGGATTAAAAGGTTATAGGAACTGCCAAAGGTTCCTACAGTGCGAATGCGGCTTATGACACATTTATTTTTCAACTATGAGGCACAACTGATGTGTGAAAGAGACTATGCATATTTTACCTTTAAAAAAAAACGAGTACTCAGACACTGTTTTGCTGGTGCAACTGGAATCAAAGCATTAAAAAGCAATTCTGCTTCAAGACATTTTGAGAAAGGAAATCAGTTGAAGGGAATTAAACACCCAACAAAGTTTCAGTGACTTGTGTAAGTGTTTATCAATAATCTTGCATTATTTATTTGCACTCATTAAAAGTAATCGATTGAAACTGGCATTGATGTAAGGGTCTTTATCGAATCGGTCACTGGATTGTTTTGTTCCACAAAACACTCCAAGGAATGGGAATTTGTTTGTGCACACACTTCGATGCTGAAGGATTTAGGAATCCTTAAAGGCTTTGGAATCAAAATTGTATTGGCATATTATTCAGAAATACATCGTGGCGGGCTTAGAATAGCTGTCAGTAACTTAATACAGCCCTGTCAACTTAAGGTGTGAGAATGCAAAGCCCTGAGTGTACCACAACATAAGAGACAGATGGACCACTATGAAGGCGGTTAAGCAAATATATTGCATTAATATGTCAGTGGGTGTGATGTGTGGGTGATTAAAATGGAGAACCCAAGAGATTTGAGCACTGAAAATGTGTGGACAGAAAGCAAGGCCTGTCTCATCAAACTAAAGAACCATGGAAAGACATTCTTCAAATCTGAACAGACAAATGTGCACTGAAAAAAATCAAAGTCTTACCAAGTATATTTGTCTCATTTCTAGTCCAAATATCTTAGTACTTGTTAGGTAGTTGTGTCTTATATTAAGTGTAATATTTCAGCCAGATATAGGGACTTGTTTGAAGACAATACATCTTGAATGAAATGAAAAATGAAAAAGTCTTGAAAACAAATTATTTTGAATCACATATCATATGAAACAAACTTCTTTTTATATTTGAAGAGGTTTTTAAGCTAATTTCAAGATCACTTTTATCTCATATATGTCACATCTTATTTCAAGAAATCTTGACAAGCCGATTTTCACTAATTCCTTTGGCAGATTTTTTGCTTATTTCAAGCAAAGAACTTAAAAGTGCCTAACGATAGAGACAACCCTCCCAGCTAAATGTTCCTTTGTTTTCCAAAATCACCAAAGACCGCCAAAGGGGCCAGAGACATGACAGCGAGCTGCATACACAAGTGGGACGCATCAATTTATACCCTGCTGTCAAATAAATTCAAGGTACTTTTTGGCATTTCAGTCACTGAAAACAAAACCCTGAAGGGAAAAGTGAAAATAGATGATAGGTTCTTCACATTTACACTGCATGGGAGTCAGATGTCGACACACACCTTTTTCAGTGGGGACATGCTGATTAAATGGTACGTGGTTAATGTCGTTTAAAAGCATTAAAGAACTAATAAAATATGTAGACCTACAGTAGGACAAGCCATGTGACCCTCCTTAACCTTCTTTCTCTCTCAGTGTGTCTAATGATGTTGTTTTGTCAAAGATGATAACATCTGACAAACACAGTGTTAATACACAGTAGTATTAATGCCATCTTACACCATTCATTTCCCATAAATGCCATTCTATTAACAAGCAGCAAGTCTATGTAAGGAGGCTGGAAGAGTCATGTGATAAATCTGAGCAACCCAGGCTTACTGCCAAATGTCAAACAGTCCCATAAACCTAATCTACTGGTGTGTGCCCACAGACAGTTCTCCCTGTTCTTCTGTTCTTCCACACATGAAAATAGGTCCATAAAATACACTGTTGTCACAGCATTTTGTCAAGTAGTAATGTATTAACCTGTTAAATGTGCAGCAGTTAAAGAAGCTGAAGTTAGAGGTCAGAGGGTTGGAGGATGTTTGAGACACACCTGACTGCCATATCCTTATCATGCCATATCATAGTCCTGTCCTGACCAGTATGCTTTGGAGGAAATGTGAGTTTTGCATGTCGCTGCTTGACATTTTACAAACTGCTCGGTTAAGGGTAGGTATGAAACACGAGGCAGTTAAGGTCTGGAAGATACGGTAATAGAACATTAAAATCAGGGCTGGGCGAGTTAACTCGTTAATATCGCGTTAACTCGTGAGTTATTTAACGCTGATAAATATTTTATTAATATATATATATATATATATATATATATTTATTAAACATTTATTTTAAAAAATAAATGGGTTTTTTTGGGGGGGGGCTTATGTGCCTTTGATAGGAAAGTTCAGAGAGACAGGAAGCAGTGGGCAGAGAGAGGGGAAACGACACGAAGCACAGGACCGTCCGCGATACGGGCGAGGACTATAGCTTCTTGTAACTGGGGCGCCTGCTCAACCCACTACGCCACAAACCACTCCTGTTTTATTATTATTTTATTATTGTAAAAGTCTGCTGCTCACAGGCTTTTATTTTGTAAAAGTCTGTTTCTGTCTGCTGTGGAACAGGAAAAGAAAGTAATCGGCGGATCCACCAAACATGGAGAAGGGTACGGAACTTTTACTCGGCCATTTTCATTTGAAAGTTCTTCCAGACGGCGGAGTCGACAGAACCAAAGTCATCTGTAAACACTGCCAAGTTGAATTGTCTTCTCAGCGTAGTAGTTCCAGTCTAAAATATCACTTAAAGGCAAAACACACAACTGATAGCAGCAAGTCATTCAAGGAAACAGACAGTGGAGCGAGGCTTCTACATAAAAACTACAGAAAGATGCTGATGTTAAAAGTGTGTTTGCACAACAAATGTTATGGCACTTTCATTCATGTGGCAGCACATTTAAAATAAAACTAAATGCTAAAAGCTATACGCTACTTTTGGATTCATTTTTGGATTTTGCGTACAAATGCGATTAATCGTGATTAATCAGGGAAATCATGTGATTAATTAGATTAAAATTTTTTATCGTTGCCCAGCTCTAATCAAAATATGTATCTCAAAATACATAAATACATTCCTGCCCTTTTGACGTAATACACAGAATTTACTGGACACATGAGACAGAAAACCTATTGAAATGAAATTTCATGAAAATTTCAATGAAAAGTCTTGCTGGATGGCACAAAAACCAAACAGGTTTTTATCTTCATCAGTATGAACACAAAGTTTTCTGTTTATTGTGAGACTGCTGGTTTGAAAGATGCTTTTTTTCTCCCATGCACTTCACTTAGGGGACCACTGTTCATGTTACTTCTGAGTCCTTTTGGACAATATAGTTGTTTCAGTTACATTTTCATTTGGTAAGATTTAGCCACCACAAACAATGTTTAGGTTTAGGCACAAATGACATAATTGGATTAAAGGATAAGACCGGTTTTTTGACATTGGGCCCTTGATTTCACATTATAGCATGATGTTCTACTCACCCCTGCTTGTTGTTTGTCATTTGGAGCTGTTCCGAAGATATTCGCGAGGCGTCTGGCTGCTCTCTTGAGATATTCGGCCATGAAACGGTTTCCTATGGGCAAGCTCATACAGGCACAAACTATGCTGTTTATAATTTATTAATTACTCTACACTAGCACTGATAACGTGGAGGTGCGTCGCTTACTTAAAAAAATCCGGGTTATTGTAATTTTGATTTTTTTGTCGTAAAGTGGGTGTTACTGACGTCATCGTCGTGCTACTGCCACAGACAGCCCACAGACCTGCTGCCTATTTATTCATTCGGCTAAAATTCAAAATTAGTAACCCGGATTTTTTTAAGTAAGCGACGCACCTCCACGTTATCAGTGCTGGTGTAGAGTAATTAATAAATTATAAACAGCATAGTTTGTGCCTGTATAACGTTGCCCATAGGAAACCGTTTCATGGCCGAATATCTCAAGAGAGCAGCCAGACGCCTCGCGAATATCTTCGGAACAGCTCCAAATGACCAACAACAAGCAGGGGTGAGTAGAACATCATGTTATAATGTGAAATCAAGGGCCCAATGTCAAAAAACCGGTCTTATCCTTTAAGGAAAAGATCATGGTTTGGTTTAACACCCTTTCACAACTATAACTCAGTGTGTTGAAAAGACAGAGCATTACAATGCGATGCAATATTTGATGTGTTGAGTGGGAAAATGTAAATGCATAGGTTGAACGTGAAGCCTTGCTAAACATGAAGTTCGTTTGTTTGTGTAAAGGTTTGACGTGATATAAGGTTGGATTAGTTCTGGAGGAGAACAGGTGGGGTACAATACCAGCTGTGCCCCATCAGTGGATATTTCATGATGCTTCAACAGTTTATATATGAACACGTTTGTTTATATGAATCATTTTAAAATGTTGTCCCTTAGTCCAGCTGAAAATACACAAAGTGTTGTTCAATGCAGTTCATCAAAATGACAGTTGCCATAGTGGAAGGGGTTACAAGATTTAACCTTGTAGCACCCAAGCATATGAAAAATCATTGAAAAAAATCATTTTGGCTCTTCTTGAATGTTTTTGGGTGGGAATAAACCAATATTTTTGGAATTGGGCTATTTTTGATCATTTTAGGCAATGTTGCATATTTGCAGCTGTGGGCTTTCCTGATTAATTTTGTTCACAAAACCAAGTCATTCTCTGCAGATCGTTTGGCAAAAAAGGTTTTAGTGAAAGTTCACCAGTAACTGCTGCTACCACAATAAAATGTATATAATAGACCTTTATTGAACATTCTTAATACAAAGTGCGGAACGCAACCATCATAAACTTTCCATTCAACAACAAATCAAACAGATTTTACAGATCTTTGTTGTGAAAAAGTGTAATGTAAATAAAAAATGTGCACATGAAGCTAATAAAAAAATGCAAAAAAATAATCATAATAATACAATTTGGAGACCTGACCTCCCATTAGCGCTGTGAAAGGTGGACAAAGCAGACCACACCAAACGAGAGCAGAACCAACTAGAACAGACCACCGCAAAGCAGAGTGTAACTCACTGAAATATTAGTAGATCTACCTCAAACGTCCAGTTTGTTATCACCTACAGCTGACTGTGTGAGATGCAGGCTACTTCTTTCCTTGCACGTGGTGGCATTTGATCACATTAGAAGTGCATGTAGAGGTGAGTGTTAATACCAGGTGTAACTCTCACTTAAAGCAGTCCACTAGCAGCTGTAAAATAACTCTTTAATCTTTGAGCTTAATGAGGAACATGACAGTCTGCCAGACCAGTCCTGTCAGGTTTCATCAAAGCATGACGAGCAGTTTATCAATCTACAGTTTCCGAATGATTCTCTGACGCATTTTTTCCGAGGTCCTTATCACAGCATTCTCTGACAGCAGCAACATTTGCCTGCTTTCACTCATAATTCTGTCTGATTGCAGGTGCTTTCAACTACCATCAATGGCAGAAAAGTATCCTCCAAAAGCCCTCAAACTGGCACGTCAAGCTTTTACTCACACTTTTATGACTGACACACAGAATATATTTGGGCTTCAGGGAAATTGCTCGCAAAGTGAAAATAAAGGTACAAACAAGCCACGATGCAACTCTCAGGGGGAAAAGACATGTGCTAGGTACTCACACTGTCCACCAGCAAATCATTTTCCCTCAAATTTTAAATAACCACCATATTTCCAAACGTGATTTCACGAGCTGAATCTTTGTCCATTAAAAGACGTCTTTATGGTGATATTCCTTGGCTAGAATAAATGTTTCTTCATTTTCATTTATATACAACAAAAATGTTCTCAGGCCATTTTATGTGGAGAAAAAAACAAGAAACAGGACCAACTTAAAGCTCTGTGGCATGATCATGTTGCACCTTCACACATGAAGTGGTTGATGAAGATAATGATTCCTTTAAATAAAAACAGGCATTTTCTATTTCTGTGTTTGTTGAGTGAGACTCGCCTGTTAATGCCTTTTCTTTTAGCCCCTCCTCCTTGAAAAACCAAACCGGGGTGAATGGAGTGCAGGTTGCAGTGTTGGCAACATAACCATGCCTGTAATGAATGGCAGTAATGGTCACTAACTCTGATAAGTAAAAGAGCATAAGAATAAAAAATAAAAAACGAGTGTCCTTGGCCGTGCAGAAGAGAAAAATTGAGAAAGATGTTGGGGAAGTGTTTTCATTATTCTGTACTGTAGAAGCAAGAACACGTGATTCGCTGAGTGAGTGAAATTTTCACCATTTATTTGCTACTTGGGATTTATCAGCCTGCTGTTTCCATCTTACATGAAAGAAAATGTGCCTCCTTCTACATGGCTTCAAGCTACAGTTGGAGTTATTTCCCACAGCATCCGACCCAAATGAAAGACTGAAAGCTGTGTTTCTCCTCTCTTTCCGTCAGTATTTTAAACTGCATTTTATTTAACATAACAGAGGTTGCTTGTTAGATTAATTCATGTTTATGAAGAAATGCTGTCAGAGGAAAACTGAAACTCCAAAATGACGTACAGTTTTGTGGCGTTGTGTGGCTTCTCATCCTACAAACTGCAGTGATGGTGGAGAGGGTGTCGGCGTGTGAAGTAAAACACCGTGCTCATTTTTATGGTTAATCACATTTGGGTTTGTTAATGTGGTACAATTAAACCCTGATAAGTAAAAGCATTGACTGTTCAGTAAGCTTTAACCGTGTCCATTCACCACTTCCACGCTTCACACAATATCACCATCATGAATTTTTCTGATCATAAGACCATGTTCATGTAAGGAACCTGTGACGTCTATAAAGACTTCAAGGAAAAACTTCTTCTGACTGAATGTCATCAATTTCACATTATTCTTATATCAATGCAAAATCTCAAATACACATGAAAACACATTGCTGGAAAGAAGTTCTGGCTGCACAGCTGCATCACTGTTGTATGTTGAGCCGACTGCTTCTCTAATGCATTAATGTATTCATGTGGCATGTCATTAAGGCAGCTGCTGGTTACACTTACCTGCATGTTGCTTCATAAACTCTGTGGACACATCTCTTTCATTAATGAAACCAGAATTCTTTCCGTTGGTGCACTTCACATGATTAAGCTTTGAAGTTTAACATCGAGCACGAGCCGTTCATCAACATATTTCCAACCAGTGTGTTAAACTATTATTGAATTTATGGTGCTTCACATTATTAGATATTGTTTTAATAAATAAATCAAAGCACACTTTTCATACAGTATATGGAACTGCAGAAGTTGGCCTTGCTGTTGATAAATTACACGTTTATGTTTCAGCTTCTGGCAATATCAGTACCATTTATTTCCTGGCAATTATCTGTGTGTGCATGTGTATATGGATATATATGTACTCAGTTTGTCACACAGATGTAAATAACAACTGATGTTGTGATTAACCCAACAATGTCAAATCTGACAGCAGTCAGACGTGTTTATTGCCACAAGCTAAGAAACAACTTATGAATGCAAAAAGATCAAATATTTTTAATATAGTCTGCTGGCTAATTAGATTGTTTAACAGGTAGGAATATGTAATAAGAGTCTTAACAAATGTAATCTCAAATAAAAAATGGGATCAAAAGTTGATTCACCTTTTATACCTGATTTACTGTGAGCCAATATGCAAAAAACAAGAATGGCCCAAACTAAAAATGTCTGCTGAAGAAATGTATGGACCCTGCATTTCTAACATGTCTCAAATTGTACAAAATAAGTTTTTTTTAGAAACCTTCAACAAGTTTCATATATACAGTCAGACCAAGTACAGGTTGTTCCAAGGTGGCTCCAAAGTGTTGGACAGAAAATAATGAAAGTCAGAAACAAGTGGAATCAAAGTGATATCTAGGGATGGGAATTGATAAGATTTTTACGATTCTGCTTAACGATTCGGTTCTTTGTCGGTTCCCTTATCGATTCTCATTTGGAGAAAAAGGACAACAAACCGGTCGATTAGCATCAACTTTGTTTAGTTTAGAAGTAACACGAGTCATGACCTTACAAACCCAACAACGGTGAGGTCCACATTGGTCTATCATGGCCTGGGTAATTTAACTCTTCCCTGCTCTGCTGAAAGGAGAAGCTGGAGGTAGACGTGAACTGGGGGTAGTACCACCAGCCTCTGGCTCTGAGCCAGTCAGGCTCTGTCTCTCATGATTTCATCTAAATGTAATGCCTGAGAAGGCATTCATTTAACCTTAACCGTTACTAACAGCAGCTTTTACAATGAGGCAAATGGCGCTAACATGATAGGCAGTGTTTGTTAGTTAGTTAGTTACCTGCAGTATTAGCCGAGGACATGCTAACGTTGCTAACGTTGCTGGGTTCAGATTCACCAACGTTAGTCCAGAGCGGATCGAAAACGCGACATTCATTCATAGTTATTGCATGTTGGTAGTGTTTCCTCCCTTTGGTGAAATATTCACTTTGCAAGTTGCCCTGTTGTCGTCTTTTTTAGGGATGTGTAATCAGACTTTCGAGCGTTTGTACCGCTCGGGCGCCATGTTTACTGTTGACTGCTGGCTGCACTGGACTCACCACGCAACGTTGCGTGGTGACGTCATTCGCGCCCACTGGAATCGATAAGGGAATCGTTTGCAAAATTGCCAAACGATTCCAAGGAATTGAAACACTGGGAACCAGTTCTAAACAAGAACCGGTTTTCGATTCCCATCCCTAGTGATATCCCATCAACACGAACCTTCAATTAGTGTAAGTAAATGAGGGTTTGACAACTGCACCGTCTCAGGTGTAAATATTGATATTTAATTATTACATATCTGGAACTATATTTCAGGGTTACTTTATGTACCATCTGCACAAAAGAGAGCATCCTCTGTCTCAGTGCAACAGTGCGGGATGAGAGCTGCACTGCACAGGAAAGGAAGGACTTGGCCCGTGTGGTCAAGACAGCACAGGGGATTGTGGGGAGTCGTCTCCCACACCTGGACTCAATATACCACCGCCGGGTCCAAAGGAGGGCCAGTCGTATAGCCACAGACCCCACCCACCCACCCAGGACACCAACTGTTTGTGCCTCTTCCATCCTGAAAGAGGTACAGGACTATCAAAACCCACACCAACAGACTGAGACACAGCTTCTTCCCCACAGCTGTAAAATCCATCACCCCATACCCCCACACATCCACCCCAACAGAGAAAGCAAAAATGACAACATATGACATGGTTTGGCAATGAGAAGTCGTGGAGCAGGGGAGGTGGTGGGTGCAGCAGAAGCAAAAAAGAGCAGTGACAGCAAAACAAATTTGGTAGTTTAAATGAAGCGCCCCACATGCCAGCAGCCAATTGCGAGCTGCAGCTGATTACCATAAGCGCAGTTGATTTGTGGACAGCCATAGGGGTTGGGTCGGCGTCAGCCAATAGGCGCGTTGACTACGTGGCCTGCCAGAACTAACGCGTCGCTCCATTTATATGTTCCCGTTTCTTTGTACCTGTTAAAAGCCGAGCAGCAGCATTTTGCACAAGCTGCAGGAATTGCATATAGCGCTGGTCAAAACCTACGTACAACGAGTTGCAATAATCGAAAAAATAAAGGCATTAATCACCTTCTCCAGGTCATTAGGAGAGAGGTGTGGTTTTACCCTTGCCAGAAGTCGCAGCTGGAAAAAGGCACTTTTGACTACAAAGCTAATTTGCCTGTTAAATTTAAACTCACTGTCAAGAGTGACACCAAGGCGCTTCATGACGGAGCAGTTTTTTTTAACTCAGGGAGGGGGGCAGAGCAGCAGCACAATCACTGTAAAGTCCATGACCCCCAAACACCATGACTTCTGTCTTCCTGTCATTTAGATTTAGGAAGCTGAGGCTCATCCAAGTCTTGATGTCGATTATACAGGCAAGTAGAGTTTGAACAGAGTTTTTACAGTTCATTTGTAAGGGCAGATAAATCTGAACATCATCAGCGTAACAATGAAAACACACATTATGTTTGCAGAGAATGGATCCAAGGGGCAACATGTACAATGAGAATAAAAATAGGGAGACTGTTACCTGTCCTTACAATCACTGTCTTTTCAAATCAAATGTTTTCTCTAGTTTTACGTCACATAAATCTCGTTGTCACCCACATTGTACTTCAAAAGACTTAACCCTCTAACCGCCAAAGTCGCAGAATTGCGACATGACGTCACCATAAACAAAACAGTCTGCAGATAAAATAAACGGGCTTTAAGGTGTTCAGTCCTCCTACCACTAGTTGGCAAACATGTTACCCTTTCAAACAAGACCAAGCTCACGTCATTTTGTAGTTCACAGTGTTTTTATAAGGCAGTGCAAAAAAGCCGCGCTAGCTCAGACACGGAAGCAGTTATTCAGAGCTTTTCTGTAGAGACGTGCGAGTCGAATTTTTATTGTCAGCGAACTATTAGTGAGTTTTTAACACCATGGCTTGTAAGAAGTTGAACCGTGCGGAAGTATTGTGCATGCTATTTGCCGATTCCGACTCCGAAGGAGAGTTTTTACCTCGTGAGGAGGAGGATCGGACGAGCGCTCATGCTTCCCACGGTGAAACTTCCGAAGGCAATGGTGCCGGCATGCGAAGCGAGGCTGTTCTCCAAGCACACACACACACTCCAACTCATTCGGTGCCGTTATCCAACCTCAATGGAGTGGGGGGTAGTGGGGAACGCGGTCGCAGTGTCCGTAGAGGTGTTGGTCGAGGAATCAGGGGTGGGAGAAGTGGGTCTGGTATCTTTAGCATGCGCTCTCTCCATCCAGCCCCCGGTGCCGCGGCGCGCCTATCCGCCAGCGCAATGATCCTGACATTTTACCACTTGTTTTATTATTGTATTCCTCATTCCTGATCATTATGAATAAGGTTGAACAGGTTAAAAAAAAAAAAAAAAAATCAATTCAATGTCTTCCACTTCTTGCATGTGTTTTCCTACCCTATGGTAGCCTAATGACAGTATTTTGCCACTTTCTCCTGTTTTATTGTTGGTTTCCTCCTTATGAATGATGGTAAAAGACAGAAAAATTAAAATAAGTTCAAACATCAAGTCAATATCCACCATTTCCTGAAAAAATATAGGCAACTTTTCGCATGTGTTTTCCTACTATATGGTAATGATGATATAGTAATATTTTACTACATTATTCTGTTTTATTGTTGCTTTCCTGTTCCCTGATCATTATAGATGATGATAAATAGACAAAAAGAAAAAAAAGTTTAAAAAAAACAAGTTCATAATCACTCAATTCCAATATTTCCTGAACATAATGAGATTCAAAATGGCTGCCACCTGATGACGTCATAATATGCAAATTAGATCAATAATTTCATACCCCACATAAACTATGGATCATGGGCAACATTTTTCTAATGTACAGTAGGCATCTATCTTTAACCCCCTTTCAGCCACCAGCTTTGGAAATATTAATGTCAAAATCCAGTATTTTCAAAAAACAATCTTGGCGCCTAGAGGGTTAAAGACAGAGATCACTGTCCCAGAATGTGAAACAGCTGAATCACAGTCACATGTTGCTGACAGTGTTTTTCATGTGCCACTTGAGGATAATTCTGATAATGAACCAGACGACACAGGAAAGGCTTGTATCGTTTCTTCTGCCAATGCAAGCAGTACTGCGTGTTTCCAAATTAGCCACTCAAGAAATAGTCAGTGAATTTTATGACATTGGTGTTTTGATTGGTGAACTAAATGCGTACACAGTAAAAAAGGTCTGAAGGCAGCACAGTTGTAACGTTGATTAAAACACCGTAACTTTGGTAACAGACACCTTACACAGCCTCAGTCCACTGCACTCCATTTCCCAGGGTCCTCTTGTCCAATTTCAAAGAAAAAATTGGTGTCATAGACCCAGTTGAGTAGGTTTTAGACTTGCCATTAAAGAAAACCTTTGTTTATGTCCCAGTTCTAAAAACGCTGCAAAGATTGTTAAATAGGAGCAGGGCTGGACTGACAGTCGGGCATACCGGGCATTTTCCCGGTGGGCCGACGCCCCTCGAGGGCCGGTGATGTCGTTTTTTTTTTTTTTGATTAATGTAAAACAAAAAATCTCTCAGAAATCTCTCAGCACCTCTTTGGCCCGCCCCTCCCCTCACCGTTTACCCAGGTCATCAATCCTACCATTTGAGCTGAACGGACTAGGAGAGAACAGTCAAAAACTGAAATGGATAAACAACAGAAACGAAAGGGTGGTGCACAGAAGCTGCGAGATAAAAGGCTAAAAAGCCTACAAGCAGCAAAATGTGCGAAGCTTACTGACATGTTTGCAAGTGCTTCCACCACGACCACAGCACCGGGTGCAGGCCATCAAGTGCAGGGCCAGGGCCGTCAACATCATCAGCAGCCCCCAGAGCACGGTGTAGGACAGTGTAGGCCAAACACAGAGGAAGAAGCTGTCGAGGTGGAGGAGGAGGAGGCAGACGTGATCCAGGGACAGATTGAGGAGGTCAGAATAGCCGGCCCGGTAAGCAGTAGGCTACTGTTAGGCGAAATGTTAGCAGAATGACGACATGTTTTTATAATGGGAGGACTGAGGGCTCTCCGTGTGCGTGGAGACTTAAATGAGGTATTTATAGATAAACGACTGGTGGGCTACATCTTCACTACATCAGTATGGGGGGAATTGATCATGCTGAAATTATTACTTATTTTATCCAGTCAGGCTGGAACACGAATAAAAAGCCTAGCCTGTTTTTTTGCACAACCTTGTTGGTTAGGAGGTACTCACCGACTGTGGTGTGTGTGTGTGTCTGCGCGTGCGCGTTTCTGTCACAGAGATCATTCAGAGTCTTTATTTTCAACTAATCTTATGAGTAGATTTACTTTATTTGAAGGTGTAAAAGTGGCATGTGCCTGTCATTAGCATTACAGTACTTAAACCATCATTAATGTAGGAAAGGCTATAACGTATCTAGTGCCATTCCATTTTGTAGGCTTATGTAAAGTTGACTGGTGTGCAGATATTGCAAATACCCAATGACATCAGTCATAGATATCAAGTGTGTCATTAATGTTTATGACACTCTCATGTAGACACCAAAGTGTTCAGTGTTATTTTAGCTTGTTATAACTATATTGTTTGCAGGTGTTACAGGTTACAGTTGCCCATGTAATATTAGTGAAACATTGCTTTGCTGAAATGGATTGGTAGGTAACCGGAGAAATACGAAATTAATATTCCTGCCTCGGTCATTTTCGGTCATTTTCAACCCTCCGCTACATCAAACACAGACTGAGGAGATGTCTTTCTGCCAGCAAACTGGAAGTCTTTATGTTGATGGCCACCGAGAAAGAAGTTCTTGTGTCCCTTGATACTGACACAGTGATTGACAGAGTGGCAGAGAAGAGCGATTTAATGAAAAAACTGCTTTTGTAAGGTGAGGAGATGGATTTCAAGGTAGGGTAGGAGATCCTGGATTTTGAGTCCAGCGAAGCTGCATTTTGAAAATACACAGGTCAAAAGTCCCAACCCTTTTCTTCACTTTCCCCCCGAAGCCACGCCTCTAGAGTACATGAACAAGCACGAAGGGGCACGAGCGCTGTTCTGACAGCAAGCATCGATCGTTGCCGTATTTAGTATTTAGTATATGCTAACTATACGTTTAATAATGCTAGGTGCTAGCCAAGCTGGCTCTAGTTTAGCTTCCTGCCAAGCTTCTGGGCACGCGTAATTCGTTCACGGAGCAGGGTATGCGCACAGGGGGAGGGAGGGGGAGGGGGAGGGAGGAGCAGGTTGCAGTTTGATAGACGCATCAGAATCCAATCATCGTTAACGGTCCGTTCAGTATGATTGGATACTGTTTTTCCTAGATTGTACGTTCTAGAGGCCACTAAAACTTTTCATATTTGTGTCAAAACTTTTAATTAATTGGTTGCAATGGGGGTGTGAAGAGTATTTCAAGCAATATGTAAAAAAATGCTCCAGAAAAAGATCCCCTACCCCACCTTTAAATGAATACATTTGTGTTAGGATTTAATTGCATTTTTCACAGAAAGTGATGAGATTACTTGTGTGATCGTATAAATATTCATGGTTGGCCGCCATGGCCAAAAAATGCCCGGGCCATTTTTAGGTCCCAGTCCAGCCCTGAATAGGAGTAATGTTATTGACGAGGTTTCAGAAGAAGCCAATACAGAATCACTACCAGGACAATACAAGAGCACATTTGATGGATCATATTTCAAAGAGAACCTACTTCTGTCCAGGGAAGATCAGACCATTTCTTTAGGTCTGTATATCGAGGATTTCAAAGTCTGTAACCCTTTAGGCACCTAAATAAGAAAACACAACTCATGCGCAATATAGTGGGTAATGGCAAATTTACCTGTTAAATACAGATCATCATTGTCTAGCATCTATCTTGCTCTCTTGTGTAAAAGTGTTGATGCTAAAACATTTGAATATGACAGGATTGTAGAACCACTTTTGAGAGATCTCCAACTGCTTGAAAACCAAGGGATGTACATTAGCAGGTTGGGAACCAGTGTTAGGGGTACAGTGTTGTATGTATCGGCCGGTGATTTGGGAACACATTCATTAGCTGGTTTTCAGGAGTCCTTTAATGTTAAGTTTTGTTGTTTCTGTTTAGCCAGTCGTAGTGGCTGGTTGGAATCATAATCGGAGCAATAGACTGCACACATATATGCATCAAAACACCACTGCACTTAAATACGCACGGGTGGGATTCATCATTTACGCAGGTCGTTTACACACTTTTTCTGAAGTTAAGAGTGTTTGCTGAATCTGACGTGGCGTGTTCGTACGAGACCTTCGTACGAAAAAAGTGAGAGAAATTTAGAATAAAAATACGAAAATGTTCTTGAATGAGGCCCAATGTCTTGACTCTCTCCCTCAGACAGGAGCTTATGTTGGCATTAGAGCCTGGCTCGGGCCGGATTTTTCTGTCCGAGCCCGGCCCGCAACCGACAGAAAAGTGCTCAAATCCGACCCGAGCCCGACATTAATTAAAATATTTGTGTCCGAGCCCGCCCGAAGCCCGAGACCAGTGACCAACGCAAGACGGCGCACCCTAATCAGTAAATACACATTGGTGACAGCGCTCCATTATCCACCATAATCCATTATAAAACATACACATTAATGGCGGTGCACCATAACAAATGCACAAGCACTCTTCGACCAGAATAAACACCCATTAAACTCAATACAGAGAGAGAAAGAAGTTGACTAATAAAACAATAGAAACTCGAGTGACCAGAACAGTAGCCCAACTATGCTAACCAGAGCTAAATGCAAACCAACATGGAGCGAAGATAGGCTACTGTAAAATATCAGCAAGACCAGTAGTCAATTCAATAACATATTACTGAGTTACAAAGTTAGAAATCACTACAGCAGCCCTGTCATAAATTACCACCAGATCAAAAGGTTTGCATACCGTGAAATGTGCGCATTGTCTCTTTCGAAAGCCAGACTAGCCAGAGACATAACTGTAGTGTTACGATAGTAAAAGTGACAACAATAAAACCCTATGCGAAGGACATGACATGATATCAAAATGATGCCACGGCGGACATAATGATTAAATTAAACCTCTATGCCCCTACCTTGTTTTCTTCGTAGCGTCTGTGTGAGCGTGTGCCAGGCTGTGAATGCTGTGGGATCAGAGAGCCGCACACCTGCAGAGAGAAAAAAGAAGTGGTCCGACATCAAGGTGGAGGTCAAGAGGAGACTGGCTGCCCACCGCCGAAGTGTGGCCAAAACAGGTGAAGGGCCAGGAGTGGAGGTGCCCACCCTGTTCGAACAGCGCGTCGCCGCGATAATGGGTGACTCTGCTGTCTCAGGGGTGGTCGGAGCACGTGTGGGTGACTCCGATAACCCCCCAGGTAAATACCTGTGTATTTCAGTAACTTTTAACAAATGTATTAATACAGTAGTCTGTCCAGGTTCATGTGTAAATGCTGCATGTGGTTTGAAATCTGTTCAATTTAAACATTCCCTCATATCAAAGACTTGAACGCATGTTTGATTACTCAATTTATTTTTTGGAACGGAGAGGACACGGAGTTGCAGCCATGTGCCACAGGCTCCAGTGGCTCATCTGACGTGCCCAGCATCTCCGTCGCCAGTACGGCGCAACCACAAGCTGCTGCAGTCCTCCCAACTGGTCGCGTCCTCACCCGTGCTGTCCTGGAATCACAAGAGGAGATTGTGAGGGCAATAGGCGGCATAAATGATCGTCTAGATCGACTTATTGGCGTCCTCACAGACATGGGGGAATCAATAAAATCATTGGCGAAGAAGTGAATTTTGCGTCCTTACCTCTTTTACATAGTTGAAATCACATGTTGCCGGGCCCAAATGGCCTCCTGGGTAGGACACACATTAATGGGCCCAGCTTCTGGTTCGTCTGGTGGGGGGATATGCTGCTCTGGCAGTGGTATGGCGTGCCGGTTTGCCACATTGTGGAGGACACCGCCATCACAGTGCGGCACACCTTCTCAGGACTGTAAAGCAGCATACCTCCAGTCCTGTCCAGGCAACGCCACCGTCCCTTCAGCAGACCAATAGCCCTCTCAACGACCGACCTACTGCGGGACTGGAGGTCATTGTACCTCCGCTCATGGTCAGTCTGAGGGTTGGTGAGAGGTGTCATCAGCCAGGTTTTGAGTGGATACCCACGGTCACCTGGGTCAATTGAAAGCAGACAAAGTTAAGTGGATATACAGATTCCATTCGTTATTGTACTTGCATATGGATCACATACTATTTTTGCGCATAAGCGCACAGTGCGCCGGGGAAAAGGTGAGGCTGCTTTTACGCACAGGGTTATTAACATGAGTACTTTGCACACATATGATCAGGAGTCACGACCTTGCACTGTAGTTTAACCACAAAAAAACAAATTAACCTTAACCAACGATTAGTACCGATGCTGTGAAGACGGGGTAGAAATTGGGGGCGCACATGCTCAATGCACGTCACGGGGAATAATATTCGGACAAAATTTACAGGAATAAAGTTACTTACCAAGTAGCCACCCATCGCGGACAGTGCCAGCTTGTAGTCTGTCCCCAACAATGCTGTTACTCAAAATGTATGAGTCGTGCGTTGAACCATGCCACCTCACCACAATGTTTGTCAATTGCATTTGCGCATCACATATGATTTGTACATTTATTGAATGATATTGCTTCCTGTTAACATACAAATTCATCGTGTGATGGCGCTTTTATAGCAACATGTGTGCAGTTGATAGCTCCGATTACATTTGGAAAACCGTGTCTCGCTGCAAATTGCGCTTTAATGTTGGCCTGTTCAACTGCATTGTATGGGAATTTAATATACCTGGCTGATATACGGATAATTCCGTCCCACACGGCTGGCATGGCTCGGCTCGGCTCAGAGTCGACTGGCACAGTCCCGATCGGTCGGCCAGCTCCCTCTGGAATGCCCCAGTTGCCAGAAACCCTAAGGTGGTCATCACCTGTATGGGCACAGGCAGCGCATGGCTCCTTGCTGTGTTGCGCTCCAACTCCGGCTGCAGCTCTGCGCACAGTTCGAGGATGATTGCCCTCGGGAACCTGAAACGGCTAATGAGCCAGTTGTCCTCATGTGCCAGCAGGTCCTCTCTGTCTTTAAAGACACGCTCTCTCCTTATTGCACCATTTGCCAAAGAATCAACAGCTGCAGAAACGTGCGTACGCCAGCCCTGAAGCTGCCGTGAGGCACCGCACATTTCCACGGTCTTTTCGTTCTTGATACATCTGATCGTTGACGTGAAAAGGTGCGTACGCCACTTTTTTGTGCGTACGCACCCTTTGTACATGAGGCCCCTGGTGTCTCTTACATGTTCAGTAGACTTCAGAGACACAAAAGATGTTCTTGCCACAGCTCACATTGATGACCTGAACGTCTTAAATGAATTGTGCTATCTTGTGCAATTATTATTATTATGTGCCACGACTTGAGCAACTCCAGTAGGTGATAGTCACCAGCTGTTTCCTCCAGAGGAGGGACACTTCATAAAAAGCAAATGTCACCAAATCATCAGGCAGAAAGGAGAGCAGATATAGTCTGTTGACACCACCTGCAGAATCACTCCCTTTTAGGGAGTGTCTTGGAAATTTCTCTGGTCATACTACCTGTTACCGTATAAATTTGCCAAACAGTAGGTGAGATGGAGTCACCATCAGTGCTGCTTCCAAAATTGCTGACTGCGGGTGTAATTAGTTTGGACCAGCATTGCGTAATTCAGTGTTCCCTTAAAGGAACAGTCCACCGTACTTCCATAATGAAATATGTTTTCTGAATTGAGACGAGCAGATCAATACCTCTCTGAGCTTTGTGCGTGCTCCCACTCAGTTGTGCTGTCATTCCTGTTAGCATGTACTGTGGCTAGGCATTTTTAAGATCCGACCAAACTCTTCCACGTTTTCCCTGTTTAAATGCACTTATGACCAGTTACACAAAACCTAGTTTAGTTACACAAAATGAAAGGTGGCAGTTTATGCTATAACGGGCACTAAAGTGAAAGGCATAGTAGCACCGTGCACGCGGTTCAACATGTCAAAGCACATACAAGGTGTTACTACAACTTTCATTATAATGCCCATTTTTATAGCATAGGAAAATCACCACATTGCATTTTGTGTAACTTAACTTGGTTTCTTGTAACTGGTCATATAAGAGAATGGAAACAGGGAAAACGTGGAAGAGCTTGGTCGCATCCAACTTAAGCCCATGCTGAGCATAGCTACGTGCTAACAGTCTAACGTCTGACTGACTGGGAGCACGCACAAAGCTCAGAGGTATGGATCACCTCGTTTCAATTCAGAGAACAGCACATTTCATTAAGGAAGTAAGGTGGACTGTTCCTATAATTTTTTGAGCAGTGTACAATGAACGCTACCCAGTCTACATGCACACTCCATCAATCTGCCTCTGGATAACTAGATCTTTTCAGGAACATTTCTGATCAAATACAAGCACACAGCACAACTGAACACAGCCTCAATCCCCCCTCCCCCCAAACGACAACCAACAACTGTACCATTAGAGATTGAGTGGTGATCACACTGATCAAACAAACCGGCTCTGGAATGATGGACATGACAGGCATCCTTATGTGTGACATGTGAGACATGTGAAACCGGTAAGATAAATGCTGTTACAAATTACCAGATTGAATTTTTTTTTTTTTTTTTTTTTACCTGACTGAGCGACTCCAACACGCTTTTCATTTTTGCGCCTGCAGTCCCACCCTTTGTCTTGAAAATGGTCAGGAGTTTTGGAGTGTAGAAATCCATCTAAGTCAGAAAGGTTCGGTCCAGGTGGACAGCTGTGATCCTCTTGAACTCCTCCTTCACCTAGAAACAGACACACACAAGAACACAACACACAGGCACACACATTGGAATGGTTTGGCTTGGAAATGGTACATAGCATGTGGATGTTTTTACAAGCTTATTTTGATTTATTATTGTATTTATGTACTGGTTGATTTCATATAGTTCCGTGTAAATATGTTTAAAAGCTACAGAAATGGATTTAAGACCTTCCAAATTAATTTACTTCAAAATATCTAATGACCTATTAACTGCCATGAAAGTGTGGCACAAACATGTGTGTGGCACGTTTACCTGAGATTCATAGAAAAGGGCAGGCCATCTCTCCATGACATCTGGGACAGCAGGCATCTGGTTGACAACCTCCAACCGTCGATATGGGAAAGTCTTCTCCATTTTCTCACTGATAATCTGGTTGTTGTTGGCCTTTTTCACTTCTGCGAGTAGAACCACCCTCTCTTCTTCCATTGTTTCTTTTGTTTCTCCAACTGGCAATGGTGGCAAATAATTTACTTCAGCCTTTTTGGGTCTTTTGAGGCCTTTGGGACGGGAGGTCATCTTTCTTGAGTTCACCTCTAGCTCTGGACAGGGAATTTGGAGCCCTCTTACTTTTGTCCGGTAATTGCCCATTTTATACTTGATTCTTTGTTGCCATCCATACATGCCATTGAATGAGCCTGGCTCTTCAAGGCACGGATACTTCTCAGCCAAGGCCTCAACTACATTCATCACTTGGATTCCTGATGGGTAAGCTGCGTATTGAAATATTCTCTCAGCAAGTTTCTCGAGAACGCTGCTAGTCACTTTCGGGTTGTTTAACAGGGTTCCATTGGAGTGGTAAGCTCTGTTTCCTGCCTCCAGCAAGAGCTGAGTGTCAAAGGAAAATGGTGGAATTTCAAACCGTCTTGGCCATGGTTGGGAACGGTATGTTGAGGGACTTTCATCAGATGATGAAGAGAGCAAAACGGTGTCCTGGGATGCTAAAGATGTGAATGACATGTTGTCTGATTGTGGTAAGTTGTCATCCTTATCTTCCACTGTGCTGAGATTTACAATGACTGGTTCAAATTGGACAACTTTCAGGGTACCCATGTCTTGCACATCTTCTATGGAGGTCAATGTGAAGAACTGACCCCCAAACTCCATATCTTGATACATTAGAGTAAAGCCATCTGGAGTGCTGAATGTGCTCTGGATGAGGAGCTTGAGTTCTCCTGTAGAGAACTAGGGATACCTGATGGCAGAGGCAATTTGTGCACTATATGATCATCAAAAATGATCCGTAGCTTTGCTGGGGTGGACATCTGAGCAGGCAGGAAGACACTTAAAAAAACAAAAAAAGAAAATCCATTTAGTTCATTCTGACAAAAAAAAAACAATTAACTATTTTTAATCAAATCCCATTGCATATTTAAAAGGGAGTGTTGATGTGGTGTTTTAAGGTAACAACTTGTCGTCCTGCGATAGTGTACATAGCCAGGGGATAGAATCAAGTAGTTCTTTCGGCTCAATTATTTGGATGTTGCCTGTGTAGTCTAGCTCATAGCTCCTGAGGTGCTCTTGTACCATCCATTTAGTAGTTTGACTACGCTATCCAAAACCAAGATGATCTGAGAAACTTCAGCAAAGTCAGGCAAACCTGCAGTTGAACCACAGCACAACAGCATTTCCTGGCGCATAGCTTGTACCTGAGATGGCCACCTTGTTTGAGACATGGACACTTGTGATGTTTTGGTAACAGACACAGATTGTTTGAGTGCACTGCTCTCATTGAGACAAAGTGCAGCCATGAGTTGGTGTTTATTGGCGAGGGACAACAGTATGTTACTAAAGCAGCCGGTCTGTCGGACAACTTTTTTGAAAAAACTGTGCTTCGCTTCGAAGCGCATTGTCCACAAGGCAGATAATGGTCCAAATTCCCCTATGAGCTCAGGATAATGCTCAATGAAGTGGTGTTTGGGAATTAGTTTGTCTTGGGGGGAATACATCCTGAAATCTTTGCCGGTGTTCAGCGATCTTGGTGTCCAAGTAGCAGATGCTTTCCTCTGTGTGAGCTGGGGACATGACTAGCTCCACTATATCCTTCAGAACCATTAGCACCTGCCATACTGGATCACTCTCAGGTACTCTCAAGCCTATCAAAAAAGGCAAGAGACGCAGCAGGCACCAATTTTCATGGGCATTCCCTCCTACTGATCTTTTTGTAGCGAAAGTAGCCGGGACCTGATGTGCTACACGACCTCAAAAAGGTCGTGTAGCACATCAGGAGGGTATCCAGATGTCACATCAAAATAACACAGCTTTTCAGATCGTGCACACTGTTTTTATCACCCCATAGCATGGACTAAGAGAAGGACTTGATAAAGCTGTCTGAACATGCAAGGTGTGCTGCTCTTGCCTTCTTCGCTGAAAAACTCCTGATCTTACCTCTGTTGTCTGAAACATAGAGCGCTCTCCCAGACAAAAATCGACAGACATGAGGTCCTGTGAAACTTTCAAGAAATCCTGCCACAGCATGAGCACCCATATTGTCAGCCACTACGCTCACCACAGTGCCTTTGATCACTTTCCCAAAACTTGGAATAAAAAGGCCATCTTTCTCCAAGCTTTGAAGATCCTGCAATAGTGGCTCCAGCACTGTCTGAAATCCAAACTGTTTGGTGTCACTGGCCTTACAGAGAATGGCTAAGTATATACTTGTCAATGCCGATCTTGCTTGTGCTGGGATGTTGCCTAACACCCAATACACAGCAGTGACTTTGTGGATCTTGCGGGATGTTCCAAGAGGGTTGGAGCTCTCAAAATAATCTACGTAAAGAATAAGACTTAATCTATCCTCGTCAGCAGAGGAAAAAGTCATTTTTCTGAAAATGAGACCCATCTTGAAATGACTGATATTTCAATGCACAGTCTGAGCTCCTTGTAGCAACTAGGTGCTTTTCTGGATAATTCTGAAGTACCTGTGACAAGGACTGCAGTATAGGAATATATTGGAATGTTTTAGTTTCCTTCTTGTTCAGAATGTATTCTTTTGGTTCCACAACTGAAAAATGTGACTTCATATATTCCCTCCTCCTATATGATGTAGTAAAAGGACCATCTTTCCTTAAAGCTGAACTGATAGGGTGTGACTCACACAAGTTGCTCACCAAATCGCTTAACAGAACTGAATCCAAGTCACAGTTGTGTTTCTTGAAGGTGGACTCGATAACATGTCTCAAAACTGGTCCAGATGAGGAGCAGGATATGAACTGTAACTCATCTACAATTTCATCAATGCACTTGTTCGGCACATTGTAACAACTCTCCAACTTTAGAAAGAGCAGTCCAAGTCTATCCTGTATAACTTCAGACAAATCCTCACATGGTTCAACAAAAACCTCTGTATCCTCTTCAGAATTCACTTGATCCTGCTGGATGATAGGAGTATCTGAATGCGTTTTCAAGACCTCAGATTTAAAGTCTTCATGGGAGTGCTGACCATGTTTCCTGTGCTTATGAGTACAAAAGGTTGAATAGATGTTTGTACTGAAGCTACAGTCTTTGAATGCACACTGAACAACTTCAAACCTCCTCAGATGATGGTGTAAATGTTCAAAACACTGTTTCTCAGAAGAGAAGGACACTAAACTGCAGCGCTGACAACTGAACGAAACTACCACCTTTGGTGCAACTGATTCCACATGATGGCGGGATAGATGGAGCTTCAGAGCATTAAACGTCTTAAATGAACAAGGACAATTAGCATATAGGCAAGGTATGGATTGAGTACGGCCACTGTTTCCATGTTTGAGTCTGTAGTGCTTGAAAAGATCAACCCTTTAATTAAAGCAGCGTGTTCATGGCTCAGATAATTCTACTTCTCCTTCAACCATCACTCCATATCAATTTATCGCCTCAACACTACACCTGCTATTAATACGAAACTAACAAGTTTAATATCCGTCATCAGATTCAAAACCGTGCTCATTACGCTAGTTTTACCACTTCAGAGACCAATTTCTGTTGTGACCGTTCCACTTAAAATTCGCATAGTCTGTCTACCTCTTTCCCGTAAACCCCGAGCTTAAATAAGTGAGCGGTAAATGTTTATTTTTAACTTATTTGCAATTGAAATAACTTACTATAAGTTAGCCTTGCAATATGCTTGCCATTTCACAAACGGCTAAATCAACCAGCACACACTTGGCTTGCTAGCAACTCCACCAGCTAACTACCCACCCGCGAAAAACAGCTCATTGTGCTTCCGTTATTGTTAAAATAATAATGATTTCACCCAAGACTACGTCTCAGTTGGCATCACTGTCCTATTTTCAATGCTGCAGTGATGCCAAATCACCGCATCAATACCACAAAAACCCAGTGCTGCAATAATTCATTAGACCAAAATGCGTTCAAATGAAGTTGCAAAGCTCGAAAATGGAATTGATTTGTGCGTGCTTACCTTAACCGTAATGCATTTCCACACTTTCAAACGTCTAGGAAAGGGAAGCACCGATGACAAACAGCAACAGAACTGAATGCACGTGAAGTTTCATCCGCGACCACCACCAAATCTCACTTGACTTCGCATCAAGTTCATCAGTGAGACAGGCAACCTGTTGGGGCATGCGCATGTCTGACATCTGACGTCACACCAGCGTTCTGTTGGCAACATTTACTTGAATTTCTGTAGTTAAAGTAATGATGACAACATTGCAGTAATTTTCACTAAGGTTAAACATCATTATAGCTTTTATTTTAAACACATTTCTAGTTAGCGGCACTACAGCTTATCACCGCTCCCGCCCGCTCCCGCCCGCTCCCGCACTGGGCACTCCCCCTCCCCGCAATGAGCTTTCAAAATGTGTCCCGCGCCGCACTGCTTTGCGTTGGGTCCCGTGGGAGTGCAGGGCTCTACTGGAGGGGACATCTTCACTGACATCTTCACTTATTTCCTGGTTCTGTCGCTGAGGGGGCCCAGGTGGTCTCCCCCATCAGTCATGGTACCTTACTTCTCGGGGGTTTGGCTTGACACCCAGCCTGTGAGGCTTCTGTTTCGCTGGATGTCTGCCTAACCATCTAAGAGGCTCCAGCACCTCCACCACTGGACTTCTGGTCGTCCTCCAGACACTTCCCAGCTCCTCTGTCATTGGACGTCTGGCTGCCGGCCAGGTCGTTCTCCAGAGACTTCCCAGTTCCTTTTTTACCTCAGGACATTAAGCTGGTCTCCATTTTGCCTGTCCTGCCTGCTCTTCTGCCGGTACTTTGGCTTGTTCCACCTGGCTTTCAGTCTGGTCCATTCCTTGGAGGGGTCTCTCCTTCATCAGTACCCTTGGCTCCTGGAGGTTTCCTTGTCTTGCCAGTTTGTCTGGCCTGCTGCCCGGCAGAGGCATTCCTGCACAAGAGGACCAAGCCACTCTAGAATGCCGCCCTCAGCAAGCCAGCACTCTCCCAGCGCCCAGGCAAAGTTGCCCTGGGAATCCAAGGCAAGGCAAGGCAAGGCAATTTTATTTATAGAGCACAATTCATACACAGGGCAATTCAAAGTGCTTTACAGCTACATAAAATCACAAGAAGGCAATAAAACCATTGTAGCAGTCACAGTGCCGTGTGGATTAAGAGTTTTTCAAACTTTGACAAAACCAACATTCCTGTGGGGGATGTTTACGTATGTGGATATAAACCAGATCTTCATTTTCTTTCCACAAAGGAAAAAGAGACAGAAACTGCCTAATTTACAACTCTCTTAAGAGCTTTTGGGGAGTCGAACTCCAACAGACACTTGCCATAAAAATTGGAAAACTCGAATGAACAAAGAACTCACTCTTGGAAAAGTGGGACACTTACTATCTTATCTAGACCATAACTCGAAAGTTGACACTTTAACACCCCTTTTCACCAGCAAACCGACCAGATGGCTACACACGAACTGAGAAGACTCACTTTTAGTCGAATCTTAAAACTATATTAAATGTGTTTGATAACCGTGTACAATTTCTTTCAGGTTTCCAGCTTGATCACAAGACGCATATAGAGACAATTTGTACGATTCTGGCTTAAATATTGACAAAGAACTGATTTTGGTGGAAAACGCCCAACCTGCCTGATGGAACCACATTGCCCCCTAGTGGTCTGCAGTGTTGATTAGTTGAACATTTAAATCCCAGAGGACTCAGTAAAATGGACAATATATGCAACTAGTAACTTCTAACGATGTCCCTTCGGTATCTATTTGGTATTTGTTTAGTGTCCCCATTGTTAACACAGAAATTAGCATTGTGTAGTTCACTATTCATATGTCACGATTTCATAGATATTCATCTGAATTTTGAAAGTCATAATTGTCTTTATCATGTGTGTTATTTTGATGTCTTTATATTACAAGTCTATGTTATATCTTTAATCTGCATATCTTAACAAGATGTGGTGTTTTCAGAATCAACGAGACAAATGTTCTATGAGATGGGAGTAATGGAGAAACACAGAGTTCTTTGTCTCATCCAGAAATCCCCCTATAGCACAGATCACCTTACAGAGACATGCACACAGTTCAAGCATGTCATTGGCTGAAAAAGTAGTGTAAGCCCCGCCTCCGAGAGTCAAAACCCGGAACCCGCGGAAAACTGGCTCTCTGTCTCTCTCTAGTTCTCTCGTTTTGCTGGCTCGCTTCAGGCGTCTGCTCTCTTGCTTCTTGCCTCTTGTTCCAGAAGGGTTCCAACCCAGAGTTTCAGAAAGAGATTTGAGCAGAGAACAGCTGCTCAGAGACTTTTAGAGATGGTTTAAGCAGAAGAGAAGAGCTCGCCGGAGTTTGGGAGTTTTCCCATAATCTCAGGAGAGAGCGGAAGGACGTGTGGATAACGATGCAGCGGACGACCGGAGGAGACCCTCCAGAACCCAGTGAGACCCCGGAGACGAGAAAGAAAGACCCGAACAAAGAAACAGATTGAAATACTCTGAAGATGCACGTTTTACGTGTTTTTGTTCGTCCCTCGCCATCCACGTCCTTCTACGTCGCACGTCCTAACCTCCGCTGTTTCACGCCATCATCACCTTTTCCTACCAAGAAAGCCAACTCCAAGCAACCTTTTATTAATTTTCTGTGAACTTAAGTTCACTTCATCAGAGAAGCAACGGACCCACTGACACTAAGAAGATTCGACCATCTAACCCCAGTCCTCGGCACCATCGTTTCGGTTTCCCGGTGAAAGAAGCAACTGAGAAGTCCGCTAAAGTCAGCCACCACAGCCAGGAAGGCCCAGAGAGCGGAAGAGAAATCCCCTCGGACCCGCGTGGCCGCTACCATGGTCCGAACCGACTGAACAGAACTTCAGCACAGTAAGACCGACCCGTTTTCACCTTAAAGTGGGTTTGATGGATGTCTCGAGGCTTTCACAGAATGATAAATTAATCCGAAATGTCAGTATTTAGCTTCAAATAGTCAGCCAACCTAAACTATTTGAATACATCCAGTATCTCCCCATTCCCCATATTTTATTTTATATTCACTAAGTGTTTTATATAATCACCCATATTCCATGCATCTCCTGTTTGTTTAAAGGTTCATGTCTAAGATCATATCATTGTAATAAACAGCTCATATATCTATATATATATGTTATAATCACAGATTGTGTCGTATGCTTTCTTTACGTAATGTCTGTCCAACCAAACGAGAACTTCACGAAAGTAGCGAGATATGAGACTGAATATTAATTGAATATTAATCGAAAGATTAATTTAACACCTGGATCGTAAGATTTCAAACAGTTTTCCTACCTGACTGTGACTTAAATTAAGTCAAAACCTAGGTAGGTGGTGCCCTGAATTCGAGGTAAGGTTTATTTGAGACTGTAAGAACATCTCATAAATCCTTATATTTAATAGGTTAATAGGTATTAATAAATACCCGGTAACGCTACACCATTAAAAAGGAATAAAAAAAAGAAAAGAAAGAAATTAAAAAAGAAAGAAATTTAAAACCCATTAAAATAATCATTAAGTAATTAAAAAGTGAAGAGTGCAGATAAAATACTTTCAGGTGTCATATGCACAGCTAAATAGAACTGTTTTCAGCCTGGATTTAAACATTGTCAGAGTTGAGGCCTGTCTCACATCTTCTGGAAGACTGTTGCAGATTTTAGGGGCATAAAACTGAAACGCAGCCTCACCTTGTTTAGTCCTGACTCTGGGCACCAGCAGGAGACCCCTCCCTGAGGTTCTCAGAGCCCGAGTTGGTTCATATGGCTCTAACATGTCAGAGATGTACTTTGGCGCTTGACCGTGAAGAGACTTGTACACAAGCAGAGCTGTTTTAAAGTCTATTCTCTGAGCGACAGGAAGCCAGTGCAGAGACCTGAGCACTGGACTAATATGGTGGTATTTCCTGGTTCTAGTCAGGACTCGAGCAGCAGCGTTCTGGATGTACTGCAGCTGTCTTATAGCCCGTTTAGAGCCCAGTGAGCAGGCCGTTACAGCAGTCTAACCTGCTGGAGACAAACGCATGGATCAGTCTTTCTAAGTCTGGTTTAGACACTATTCCTTTGATTCTGGCAATGTTTTTTAGATGGTAAAAAGCTGCTGATGTTACAGATTTAATGTGGCTGTTAAAGTTCAGGTCTGAGTCCAATATTACCCCGAGATTTCTAACTTGATAGTTAGGTTTTATCAGCACCTCCAAGTCTGAGACCATGGTCTTCGGCCGGAAAAGGGTGGAATGCTCTCTCCGGGTCGGGAATGAGATCCTTCCCCAAGTGGAAGAGTTCAAGTATCTCGGGGTCTTGTTCACGAGTGAGGGACGAATGGAACAGGAGATTGACAGACGGATCGCTGCGGCGTCTGCAGTGATGCGGGCTCTGCACCGGCCCGTCGTGGTGAAGAAGGAGCTGAGCCAGAAGGCGAAGCTCTCGATTTACCGGTCAATCTATGTTCCTACCCTCACCTATGGTCACGAGCTGTGGGTAGTGACCGAAAGAACGAGATCGCGAATACAAGCGGCCGAAATGAGTTTCCTCCGCAGGGTGTCTGGGCTCTCCCTTAGAGACAGGGTGAGAAGCTCGGTCATCCGGGAGGGGCTCGGTGTAGAACCGCTGCTCCTCCGCATCGAGAGGAGTCAGATGAGGTGGCTCGGGCATCTGGTGAGAATGTCTCCTGGACGCCTCCCCGGTGAGGTGTTCCGGGCCCGTCCCACTGGGAGGAGGCCCCGGGGAAGACCCAGGACACGTTGGAGAGACTATGTTTCTCGGCTGGCCTGGGAACGCCTCGGGGTCCCCCAAGAAGAGCTGGAGGAAGTGGCCGGGGACAGGGATGTCTGGGTCTCTTTGCTTAAGCTGCTGCCCCCGCGACCCGATCCCCGGACCAGCGGAAGATAATGGATGGATGGATGGATGGATGGATAGTTAGGTTTTAGAGAGAGAGTCTCAAGGTGACTGATAACACTTTCTCTTTGTTTCTGTGGGCCACAGACAATGATTTCAGTTTTGTCTGAGTTTAGCTGGAGGAAATTGTTTTGCATCCACACACTGATCTGTTCGATGCAGCGACACAATGTATCTACAGGCCCGTGTTCTCCTGCCGTCAGTGACACGTAGATCTGAGTGTCATCTGCATAATTGTGGTAGGACACATTTTAGCTGCGTATTAGCTGGCCTAGTGGAAGCATGTACAGATTGAACAATACGGGTCCCAGGATTGACCCCTGGGGAACCCCACAGGTCATAGCCATTTGGTCTGGGACACAGTTACCAATTTCAACAAAATATTTCCTGTCCTCCAGATAGGACTTGAACCAGTTTAAAGCACGACCAGAGATTCCCACCCAGTCTTCTAACCTCTGTAATAAGATCGCATGGTCAACTGTGTCAAAGGCAGCACTCAGGTCCAGCAGAACTAAGACTGTGACTCTACTTGCATCTGTGTTCAGGCGGATGTCATTTGTCACCTTGATCAGAGCTGTCTCAGTGCTGTGGTGGGGCCTAAAGCCTGATTGGAAAGTATCAAAAGCATTGTTAGACAGGAGAAAGTCACTAAGCTGTTGGTATACAACTTTTTCTAGGACTTTGCCTAAGAATGGCAGGTTTGATATGGGCCGGTAGTTGTTCAGTACTGTGGCATCAAGATTGCTCTTCTTTAGAAGAGGCTTAATGACAGCAGTTTTTAAGGCCTTTGGAAATGTTCCAGTCTGGAGTGAGATGTTGACTAGATGAGCAAGTTGTGGTAACAAACTGCTCAGCACAGACTTTAGGAATCTAGTGGGCAACTCATCAAGGCAGCACGTTGATGAACTCAGACTGCAGATGGTCTCTTCGACTGTTTTGTCAGTAACAGGTGTGAAATGTGTCAGCTCTAGGTGTCTAGCTGGCTGCAGAGTAGTTATTTGTGTTGTGGAAATTATTGCATTTTTAATTCCTTGAACTTTGTCATTAAAGAATATTGCAAACTCATTACACTTGGATGTAGAAATGAGTTCTAAAGGCAGTGAAACTGGAGGGTTTGTTAATCTGTTTACTGTAGCAAACAGGACACGAGAGTTGTTACTGCAGTTTTTGATGATTTCAGAAAAATAACTCTCCCTTGTTCTACGCAAAGTCTGGTTGAACACACATAGCTTTTCTTTGTAAGTCTCATAATGAACCTGGAGCTTTGACTTGCGCCATTTCCGTTCGGCTCTACGACACTCCCTTTTCTGTGCCCTGACCGACTCTTCTTTCCTCCATGGCGCCCTTTGCCTACTTTTAACCATTCTAACCTTGACAGGAGCAATGGTATCCAAAACATTTAAGAGACTTGATGTGTAAGAGTTCAACAGATCATCAACATCAGAACACAGGGTGTTCTCAAACCTAATCATTTCCATAAACTGTGTCCCTGTTCTGTCATTTATGAGTCTTCCCCGAACAACTGCAGACCCAGCTGGTGTTTTGGGTAAAGTAGATAGGTCGAAGAAAACACAGAAATGATCAGATAAAGCAACATCAACGACATTCACGTTTGAAATAACAACACCCCTTGAAATGAGCACATCTAGAGTGTGCCCTCTGTTGTGGGTGGGCTCAGTCACATGCTGAGTTAGACCAAACATTTCAAGGACAGCAGTGAGCTCTTTAGCTTCCTTGTTATGCGCTACGTCCATATGCACATTCAAGTCCCCTGTTATGATTAAACAGTCAAAAGCAGTGCACACAATTGAAAGTAGTTCAGTAAAATCATCAATAAAACAATTCTGTGGTGGTTTATAAATGGTGATATAAAGTATGGAAGATTCTTTTATCTCCATTTTGAATGACACATACTCAAATGATGAAAAAAACCCAAATGACAACTTGTGGGTGGGTATATTGTCCCTGAACATGGCACAAACACCCCCACCCCTCTGGTTTTCTCGTGTTTCAGACACAAAATTGAAGTGAGGTGGACTAGACTCAATCAGGACTGCATTTGCTGTGTTTTTGTCGAGCCACGTCTCAGTTAAAAACATAAAATCAAGATTGTGAGAGGAAATAAAACTATTAATTAACAATGATTTGTTACTTAAAGATCTGACATTGAGTACTGCGTGTTTGAGATTAGTTATAGTTGAACTGGATGCTGTGTTCTTGCAAGGGATATGGATAAGATTTCTCTGATTGGACAGTCTGATTGTCCCTCTCTTCACTCCATCCTTGGACCTCTGGTTGAGATGGTGTTTACCAACACAGAGGTCCTTAGCGTCCTAGACAACAGCATTGACGCTGTTGGAAATGACAGCTGTGGGCACCGGTGGTGGGGGCCAAGCTGGGGGGGCTTTGGTCGATGGAGTAGGCTGGGGAGGGAGAGGGGCTCGATGCTTCTTTGAGGATAGAATTCTTGATCTTGCCATGTTTGGCGTGAGAGGAACCATTTTAATCCCCAATTTCACCAAGCTTTCAAGGTGATCAGGAAATCTCCTGGGTGACGGTGGAGAAGAGAACGATGGTGAAACATCTCTGGAGGGTGTAGATGCAGCAGGTGGGTTCCAGGCCTGTGGTGAGGCCCGTGGTGAAGGCGATGGTGGAGCTGCTGATTCCTGTGTTCGGGATGCTGGAGGTGCTGCTGTGGCTGCTGTGGCTGAATCCTTTGCTGGGTCCTTGGGTGGCGAGGCAGGAGCTCTTCTCTGGCTCGTCTTCTCTCTCTGCGGCAGCACAGGACCCGGTCCTGGCCCTGGCCCTGGTCCTGGTCCTGGTCCTGGTCCTGGTCCTGGTCCTGGCCCTGGCCCCTTCTGATGCCTCAGAGCGTGGAGAAGATTATCCGTCAGTCGTCTCACTCCACCTCTGTTCAGGTGTGGGCCTTTTCTTTGAAAGAGATCATCTCTTTGCCAGAAAAGATTAAAGTTCTCGATGAAATGAGGTCCTCTGGACTCACAGACTTTGGACAGCCATGTGTTCAACTGAAGCAGCCGGCTGAATTTGTTGATCCTCCTGTCGATGTTTGGGAGAGGTCCACTTATGAATGTTGGTATTGTCACTTTATCAAGACTCTCAAACAGTTTCTCAAAGTCTTTTTTTTAAATTTCAGACTGATTCTCTCTGATGTCCACTGCACCCACTTGCACAATCAGCTGTTTCACCCCTTGGTGTTTTGCCAGCACCTCTGGTAGTAATCTTGTGATGTCAGAGACAGTGGCACTTGGATAGCTGCATGTAACCATTCTGTTTATGTTTATATTAGATATGGCTCCGTCTCCAAGCACAAGAGTATCTTTGACCTTGACACTCGGCACAGTTTCTCTGTCCATCTGCTTCTTTGTACCATCTCTCTGTCTGTTACACTCAGTCACATTTGGCTCTGACAGTGGTAAAAATCTGTTTGTTAACTTTATTCCGGGTGATGTTACATATTCTCTGTTGATACCAACAGTTTGACGATTCTTCGGCTTAGCACCAAGTCCATCATACGTGCCTTTACAGAGTCTTGGAAAAGACACAGTATCATTTAGCTTTAAGTTGGAGGTAGCAGTTTTTTCACCCTTTCCTTTGGAAGTAAATGTGGACTTCTTATCACTGGATTCCATTGGGAGCGTTTCATGAAGTCCCATTTCAGTTTCTAAGGCAAAAATCCTTACTTGTAGCGCCCAAATTTCTTGTTGATATATCCGACAGCTTTCACAGGGCATGTTGAAAGGATTGTAGTCGCTGGCTCGTCAGATAAGATGTAAAAAGAATAAAAATGATTTTAAAAAGTCTTGGTTCACTTAAAAGAAAAAGAATAAAATTATATCCAAGACTTGTGGAAAGAAGTAAAATGATTTAAAAGCAAATAAAGCGATAAGCAGCAGGAGGAAGCAGAGACACGTCTGCACTCTTCAGAAGCAGGAAGCACACAGATGCCCCTGCCAGCAAGGGTAGCAGGGAGGAGCTGGAGGGGGGCGAGAAACCCCTCCACTCCGGAAGGGAACAGCACAGGCGGGTCAGAGGACAGCAAGCCGAGAACCCAGACCCGACAGTGGACAACCATGCTCTCGATACAAGGACAAACATTCATGCAGACATAAAGGCACACACATTCAGATACAAAGAGACATACTCACAAAGACAAAAGAATATCCAGGCACATGCCCAGGGCTAAGCCCAAGAAACAGGGGTGTGGAAAGAGCTTCCAGAATGTGAAGATAAAGGAGCCATGGCCTTCCAAAAACTTTCCAGGTGATGTTCCAATGAAGCTGGATGCATAAATGGTAGTAGTAATTAAAGCTCTTAACAAAGCTGAAAGTGGCTAACTTTAAAGTTCTTCTGCAGGCGAGTCTCGCTACTCAGCAGCATATGATGACAGTGTACTATCCAACAGAGGCCTTGTGATCAACATGTCAGTCTCGCATGCACCTTTAAAACATCCAACAGCAACATATCATACACCTTATAGAAACTAAGAAAACAAAGCAGCAGCTATGACACAAAATCGGATGTGAGAGCACCATCTCAGAAAAAAGTCACTCATTGGCAGTATACGACTGAGATGAGAGCAGAGTAGGAAAAAGTGCAACTGTGTGCTCCAAAGCCAAATAAAAAGTTCAACTTCCATGACAGGTGTTTTCTCCTGTGGCTTTCTGTTCTGCAAAGTCCCCCTCACATCCAGGCCTCACACTTTTTTGACTCCTGGATAGTTCTCTTCTAAAACCTCCTCGTTACACCACCTTTTGTCAGTTTCTGTCATACTGTCTACTGTGAGATTGTTGCTGAGTAGTTCTACTCATCTCTGTAACTGTCATAATGCAGTAGCATTAGTTGTGTATAAATATTTATGCCTGGCTCAGAAATCATTGCAAGTCCTTCAGCTTCCACTGGTGTGCTCACTTGTGGGGTGTGCATGCACAATTCAGCGTTACACACTTACTGTCACACATCTTTCTGTGCTACAAGAGTCCTGAGCTCACTTCACATTTGTCAGTTAAAAGGTTCAGTTCAAAATTTATGGAAAATATGAACACCACATGGGAAGTGAGAACTGTTTGCACTTATGAAATGTTCCCAATTTTCAAAAGCATCAGAATCACACACCTGTTATCAATTCCTGGATCAATGCTGGTGGATCCTGCCAAGTGTGAATTGTGGGAAAATCAATACGATACTAGCAGGGCTGTCAAATCTGCATTGAGACTCACGAACCACACTTGTCACTCATTGTCACATTAAAAAAAAATTGTGTTGGAGGGAAAAAAAGAGGACACAAACTAATAATATGCTTTGGAATAAGCTAGACCTGATTGATGCTGCATGACTTTTGAAGGGTCAACTTTGTGATATATGGCACCAGTATGTGTGAACTTTCTTATAGAAACCTTATGATGAAAATAACACCTAAACACAGACGTGTTGTTCCGTTTTTAGGGTACAAATAGGACCTAGTTTCTTTGTTGGATGTCTTCTACCTGACGCATGTGAGCTGTATGACCCTGTGTGACCCAAAATTAGTCAAGTAGCTCAAAATTTTTTGAAAAATATTTACAATGATTGTATATTAAACAATAACAACAATAATTATAAATAAATGCATGAATAAATAAATTTGAGAAGAACATGTCAGCAGTCACTGTTAAAAAGCCTAACGACCTCTCAGTCCTGCAGCGCAGAGAGATGAGCCTCTCACTGAATTGTTTCAGTGAATAAAGTAATCTGAATCTTTATTCAAATTCAAAACAGCAGGACTCAATTTTTAAGTACAATGACTGAGTATTTTGAGTATTTCAAGTAGCTGTATATAACGTTAACAATAACAATAATGTTTACAATAAAGTTAACATTGTAAGACAGCAAAAGCTATCCTCACATTGTTATTATGAAACCTGAACTATAAATGCGTCTCTTTTCAGTAAAACTATGTTTTTAAAACAGTAACAACGTCTCCAACAGTGTTTTGAGCAGTATCAGCACAACTTTACAACAGTGCACATTGCACAACATTTAACAACTTTAGAGTCTTTAAGGCCCTCATGCAGCATTTGTATACAGGGGCTGTTTTTGAACATGATCATTTCAACAAATGTCTATCAGTATGCCACATGAAATACTGTACAGCGTTGTGGCCCTGATGCGGCATTTGTTTATGAAGGCTTTTTTTTAACTTTACTTTTCTCCACCGGTGTCCATCCATCCAGGGTACTACAGCGCATGATGTAAGCTGCAAGAAGAAAAAAAAAAACAGGGAAAAGAAAGCACAAATTACAAATTTCACAATGTAACAGCAGTTACAATGACAGTATTAAGAAGTTTTTTTTAATCCCGATGTCACAAAATTCACATTGAAATATCTCTATGGTTCACGCGAGGAAATTCAATAAAAGTGTGAGGTCACTGAAACAATCAAAACATTAAATGTAGCTATGTGATACATGGGGTTCTATCACATCAGAAAGTATTCCAAATTTGGCCAAATATTGGGATGAATGTGAGAAGGGTAAAAAAAAGAGGGGAAAACAAACTAGAAAAAAAAAGTAGTATTACAACAAATTCATTTTTGAAAATAATTTTGTGCTTCTTTATGTTATGTATCTTTACTGATGGATTTCCACAACCTTTCCATGTTTCCATAAATTGTTAACAATGAGCAATATACTTACTTAGAATCCCATTGACTTTGAACTTATCCAGGACTGTGCTTCCCAAAGGCCACAGCACTCCTCTGCAGTAAAAAAAAAACTCATCAAAAAGAAGATCTCACCAGGAAGCAAACACTCTCTGATCTACGCCATGTTTTTGCCAGGTTGAATCCAGCTTCATCCACAAAGATGAATACATGTGCATTTGGTGTGGCCTCCATCTCCATTACTATCTAGAATAAAGCAAATCCACAGTTTTACAGTTTTGTACATCACACTATGCTTAGCTATGCATGTATTCTCTTTGGTTATTGGACAGACATCTTACCCAGACATATTGATGACGGAGTTCTTTCTCACGTTCTCCATTTCTTTCAAATGGCACGGTGTACAACTGCTTCATCCTGATTTTATGTTTTGCAAGAACTCTGGCAATTGTTGTTGTGCTGACCGTGTTCACATTGGCAAAAGTAACATTGTCTGCCAGCATGCTGTCCCGAAGTTCTCTCAGTTTTATGGCTTTGTTTGCAATGACCACATCAATAAGAGCAGTTTCTTGGGCATCTCAAAAAATTCGGCCTCTCCTCTAATACAGTTTTTCTCGATTGCTTTGACACATTTTGCACATCATGGGTCAACTTTATCTAATGCTCACACCTTCTTTGCACAGCAAGAGTCCTCTCTGGTGAATCAGTTAACTATTTCTCATTGCTTTCACACAATTTTCTTTGACTTTTAATACACTTTTCAAAACAGTTAACACACTTCTCACAAAGAGACACGAAACATAACTGATTTACCATGGCAACACATTGCAGACACTTAGTAGCAGCCAATTGGAACTGCTCTCTCAATTCTAAAAATTATCAGCACCTGTGTGAACTCTCTTTGCAAAACAAAGCAAGTAGTTCTCAACCTATCAAAGAGGTCAATAGCTTGAAGTTGACACCAAGCATGGATCGAGGAGGACGTGGACGAGGACAAGGAAGAGGAAGAGGTCGTGGGAGAGCTAGACAGGTCCCTGCCAGGGGAGGTGGCCCTGGTGTTAGGAGTTCCAATGAAATTAGGGCAACAATCATTGACCATGTTGTAAATCATGGTCTCTCCATGAGAGAGGCCGGACTAAGGGTGCAGCCAAACCTGAGCAGGCATACGGTGGCATCAATAGTTCGTACTTTCCGCAATGAAAATAGGTAAGTCACTTTGCTGGTCAATTTACGTACTGTACTGTGTTTCACTGTATTTGCACTCTTGGCAACAGCCATTTCTGTACTATTGTAAAGTGTTGCCATACAGTAATACAATGCATTACTGTAGTTTTACTAGAGTCATTTCCAATAGAGTACTGTAACTGACTTTCAAAATATACAGTAGAATTCTGATTACTGTACATTTACAGTATTTACAGTCATTGGCACTATTTTCACAGAATCAACACACTGGCCCACACTGGTGGCAGGGGAAGAATTTTCTCTGCTGAACAGGAGGCTGCCATTGTGAACATGGTAGTTGCTAACAATGCCATCAGATTGCGTGAGATAAAGGCAGCGGTCTTAGCTGACCAGGTGACTTTTATGAACATAAACAGTGTCAGTCTGGCAACAATAGACCGCATCCTGAAACGCAATCTGGTGGCAACCAAGCAGCTATATAAGGTGCCATTTCAAAGAAACAGCGACCGCGTCAAGGCAGCACGTGCACAGTATGTACAGGTATGGATCTGTCACTGCATTTGGATTTGTCTTGCTGCATACTGTAAAATTCAATTACAGTAGAAAACAGCATCTTCTGTATATGTTACTGTATGATTTACTCTGAATTTCTTTTTGAATGTAGAGAGTAATGGATCTGGAAGCAGACGAAAGGCAGTATGTCTTCATCTACGTCGATGAGGCTGGATTCAACCTCTCCAAAGTTAGGAGACGTGGCCGAAACATCATTGGTCAGAGGGCCACAGTAACCGTGCCTGGACAGAGGGGAGCAAACATCACCATGTGCGCTGCTATTTCCACAAATGGAGTCCTTTGCCATATCCCATCTATAGGCCCATACAACAGTGATCGCCTAATCACATTCCTCAATGCATTGCATGAGCGGCTGGTACTGCCACAGGAGAGAGGCCTGTTCAGGGCAAACATGTCCCATTTTGTCATAATTTGGGACAATGTGGCCTTCCATCATTCAAGGTTAGTGAATGACTGGTTCACGGCTCACCCACGCCTGATGATATTGTTTCTCCCTGCATACTCTCCCATGCTAAATCCAATCGAGGAGTTTTTCTCCTGCTGGCGTTGGAAAGTATATGACCATAGGCCTCATGACCAGATGTCATTGCTCGATGCAATGAATGCTGCATGCTTGACAATCCGCGCAGAAGACTGCCAGGGGTGGATTCGCCATTCAAGACGTTTTTTCCCTCAATGTATTGCAATGGATGACATACTCTGTGACGTGGATGAGAACATGTGGCCTGATCGTCAGGCCCGTGTCGACAATGCGTAATTTTCCTGTATTTTTATTTTTTTCATATTTACAGGGTTTCATTTCATTGTGTTTCATTTACAGTACTTTCTTTTTTGAGAATTGACCTTTGTTGTACTGCATATTGAACCCTGTCATTTTGATTGCTTACAGTATGTGCATGTGACAAGTACTGCAAAAAATATTTTTCTGTCAGAATCTTGTCAGAATCTTGTCAGAATCTTGCCATTTTGTACACAGTAGAACAAATGTAAATCAATGGTGTTGACAGGTACTTCAGCAATACAAAAACAGATCTACAATATTTTACTGTATACACATTTTCTGATTTTACTGTAAATACTCTGTGACAGTATATTTCTAAGTTAGAGTGCTCAATACAAAACCCAAATTGTAGTATGTTGTCAGTTGTAAAATAGTCAATACTATGAGGGTGTTGAACAAAAGTTGATATTGATAGCTGTAGTTTCAATTTTGTTATCCATTATTAAATAAATGAGAAAACATACATGTTCAATTGAGCACAAATTGTAGGTTTTGATGGAAAAGTTTGGTTTTGATGGATGTGTGACAAGTTTTGAGAAAGTGGTGTCATTCTGCAAACATCATAAAGTGTTTTGGTTATTTCAGCTTCTGTTAAGGGCTTTGTGTGAGCTGTTTTGAAAAAGTAAACTGTGAATGGAAAAATGGGCCAAAACGATCGGGAAAAACTGTAATATAAAACACAAAACAATCAATATTTAAAAAGATTCCGTATATGTAAAGTATGAGCATAGTGTACTCTAAAATGTAGTTCAATAGTTGAGGGATGCATGTCTCACCTGTTGTTTTGCCAGAAAATTCTCAATATTGAGCTTGCTATGAGCCATGAGACCAGACGTGGGTCACCTGGGTAGATTATCAGCTGCAAACTGCACTCAGCTGTGTTTGGAATTATTATTATTTAATTTTATCGTCAATATTTGTATATCATTTTCTATAGATCTCAATGAGGCTCGAGCAGTAATAGTTATTTTTTTCCTCATCATTCTGTTTTGAACAAAGTGTGTTAGCATTTGAAAAATGTGCCATGAAAGTATAGTGTTGGAGGCGGTGTGCCATGATTGAGAAAATAATTATGGCGACTGTGGTCACTGAATGCATTTTGTGTGAAAGCAAAGAAAAATGATTCACAGTTTGCTACACATAGACTACTGTTGTGCTGACTGTGTGAAGAGTTTTGAAAAGATAGTTTCAGTATTTAACAATACTGGTTAGCAATCGAAGAAAAAACTGTAACTGCAACAGAGAGACCAAACGTACTTACTTATGCTGCACAGCACATCCTGCAGTGTGGCCTTCTCCTCCACTCATTTTTCCACCTCTGCCTTGCATGCCCTGCATGGCTTCCATGATCTGTCGTCTCTTGATTCAGGCAAAATGAAAGTTGGCTCTCCAGATTCTGGAAGTGGATCACGCTCGATGATGAATTATCTGCAGATGACGAGCTTGAAGAAGTCTCATGTTCAGACGTACTAGGCTGGTCCCCAAGAATAGCAGGTTTTTGGTTTTTACTAGGACTGAACAACATTTGAAGAAAGCTTTCTTTGGGTGTTACAGTAGGAGCTGGTGGCTGTCTTTGGTGATCCAAATCCACGAAAACAGGTTGTTCTGACAGGTCTGAAGATGTGGGCAGTGCCGTGTGAGATTGGTGATGCTTTGGATACTGGAGACAGAGTGGGTACATACTGGTGGAGCGGCTGGATAGGTGGATGCTCGTAACATGGATGCGTATGTGGCGATGACTGTGAAACTGGAACCTGGTACTGTGGCTGGGCAGTTACAGGCTGGTGCTGTTGCTGGATAGGTAAAGATGACTCGGTAGGTGGAGGTTGGTACACATGCAGGATGACTTTGTGGTCCACAGTGTTTGGATGATCCTGTTCAGAGGTGGACTGACCTGCTTGAGGTAGTGATGGAAAGTTGTAGAATTATTGAGCAGGTGCGTCTCTTTTTTTCATGTCTTTCTTTGTGGCCTTCACCATCTTCTTAACTGTTCCAACAAACTCCACTGTGGCGCTGTAGAACTCGTTGTCTCGTTGACCATCTTGCAAGTACTTCTTCCCCTGGCTTCAGATCTCTAAGGCAGACGGTGGGTTGTGTTTTTTGATTTGCCGTTGTGATTTGTAATTGTGTTGCGCCACCGCAACTTCGGGCTGATCAGACTTTATCAGGAGTGTGTGCCAGAAAAGGCCCAGTGGTGCCTGGTGCGTTTGCGGGTCCCAAAATCAAATATTGTAAATAAGTAACACCAGCATAAGATTCCACTGTTGAGGAATGGGCAGACAGAAAGATTGGGATTCACAGTGATATTTATTCCAGATCGAATATAAAAGACAGACTAAAACCAAATGAGCAATAGGCTAAAAAAAATAAAATAAAATGCGCCGATCAAAAATAATAAAAAGCCATAGGTTAAAACCATTAAAATATAACAAATAAAAAAGGATAAGGCAAGAGGCTAAACAAATAAAGTGCAGCAGTCAACGGCCCAAGGAGTCTTTAAATGGGCTTCAAGGTCCACCTTTTCTGAAGACTAACAGGGATTAACTCTCTTCAGGCTTGTTGTTTGGCAAGGTGGAAAGTGTTAATTTTCGTATTACTGTTGATTTCCGCAAATGTTTTGCCTAATCCTGGACCAACTGATGTCGGTAACATTGAGGGAGTTTCGGATTTCAATACTCCTGCGGATTTTAAACTGGACTGGGTTTTATTTATCTTAATGTGCGCAGTCTAATTAATAAACTGGACATGCTGCGTATCTAGGTAAATTCAACTGATGCCGATGTGGTTGTTTTATCTGAATCCTGGTTGAGTAAGTCCATTATGGACAAGGATATTGGTATTGATGGTTATAATGTTTTCAAGGCTGATCAACATGAAAGGGGTGGAGGTGTGGCCATTTTTGCAAAAGACAAGTTTTATGTACATATTCGGTGCAATCTGTTGGTTTCCTTAGCTAGGAAATAGTTTTTGAATTGGCTCTATATGAATGAATTGGATTATTTTATAAATAAGTATGATTACAATGAATTGAATTCCAATTGGCTTGAATAGGACTTTATTATTTAAGTGCCTTGAGATGACATTTGTTGTATTTGGCGCTATATAAATAAACTGAATTGAATTGAATTGAATTATGTAAAATACCTTACCTTCTAAGCTTTAGATCTTGAGGTTTCTCAAAGGCATCATGACCGTGGTGGGTTGTTTTAGGATACCTTTTACAGACAGTGGTGCCTTTCTGCCTTGATGCAGCTCATATTGGAGCTGCATTATAATGAAATTGTCCTTTTAGGGGACTTTAATTGGAACTGGTTACATTCAGTGTCTAATGATTTCAGAACCCTATGTGACTCATTGAATCTCTTCCAGATTGTCGATAAGCCAATTCGACCCAACCTGAAATGTCCTGATTAGTTTATTAGTTTTAAATCAATAAGTGAACAGGGTTTGTCTATGTTTGTCGCTCCTTTTTGTGTAATAAACTATTTGAATATCATTAAATTGCTTTTGGAGTGCGTTTTGAAAATTACTCATGACATGTCATGTGATCCATGGCATTGTCAGGATCTGACGGTATCCGACACACCTACATGACAGCTGTTATATACACACACACACACACACACACACACACACACACACACACACACACACACACCAGAATTATGGAAAGTAACAACACAGCCCTTATGGATGGATCCTGAGTGCCATCATATTTTATTTTTATTGTTAGAATCCGAAATAAGCCCACATCCATCTGATCCTCCCTGTAGATTTGACCCTTAAATTATCATTCAGTATCAATTTAATATCATTCAAACATCACAAGCTTTGAAGAATAACAGGCAGAGAGAGAGGGGGAGGGGCTTTATTTACGCTTTTAAAGACTGTATCACATCTGTGCACATGTCTTAAAACATGTAAGATGCATGAACAGAAAGAAGGGACTCACCTGTTGAGTAACACACATTTCCTTATATGGAAAGCCTTGTCGGAATGGTGGGACGTTTGCATGGCGGGATGTCGGATAATAACGTCACTGATAAACCTTCCATGCTCAATTTGTTCAATGAGCACTTTATTGCTACTGGGTCCCTTTTTGATACCCTAAACAAATCAGAGAGTAGTGTCCCAGCTTCTTCTGCACATCAGGGTAGTGTTAAGGCTCTAGCATTGTTGCCGACGTCACGGTTTGTGCCGGCCATTTATAGTGGCGCGAGTCCATGCGCCAGTAGTTGCAATTTTCTCCATCACAGAGGTGTCGCTGCTACGTGAAGGTTACCGCTAACTACTCTACAACCACGAAAGTGGAGAAGGAAACAATGCCCCTGTAGCACTGTCATCAATGATGCTGCTGCTTAGAACCTTGCCGGCGAAAAGGCGACGAAAGAGAAAGATTACTTACGTAATAGCTGATGAGCCTGCAGAAGTTGAAATTTCAATAGGTGTGTTCTCACCATTATAGTCTGATGTCGTGCTTAGAATATTGCTATAGGACTTTTAAGTGTATTGTGTTACCCTTTCTTTGTTTGTTTGTCATGAAATAGTGTGCTTCAATGGACACACTTGGGAATTATCGTTCCCTTTCAGGATGCAACAATAATAATAATAATAGATCGGTTTTATATAGCGCTAATACTCAACGCCGCTTCCAGCTAATACCAGTGAATGAAACAACAGCAAATTCCTAACGACATCATTTATTTACAAATAATTGCACAAAGTATTTTACATGACACAACGTCAGCCGTGAGCCTGTTTGAGTTGGGCCATCCGGTTTGTCGTCTCCGCGCGCGCCAAGCTACAAATTTCGACAGGTGCACGACAACGCGCTGCCTTTTCATGGAAACATCATTTTGACGCCAAGGCGTCATAAGCGATGCATCGACTATAAATCCAGCTTCAGTCAGTTTACTTTTAGACCAGTCACTGTTGCTGAGGCTCTCACACTTTTAGAAGGCTCTCACACGTTTAGATTCCAGAAAACCAGCAGGTCCTGATAACATAGAGCCCCATTTTTTAAAGATAGCAGCTGATTTTATTGCTTTACCCTAAAGGCTGATTCTTACTCGGCGCAACCTCGCTCTTACTAGCTGGTCGCAAATGGCGCAAACGGTCACGTGACCCAAAATTCCGCCACGCCCCCCGTCGCAAGCTAGAAAATCCTCGCGCGGCGCAAGGGCGCGGACACAACTTTTTTTCTGACTTCGCACGCGCTCAACCGGAAACAGCTGACCAACAAAAAGAAAAAATGAACACTGCAGAGACCGCGGTGACCGAGAGGATGCGCCTCTACAAACATCTGTACGACACGTCTATGAAGTTACACTGGGACAACGTTTGACAAAGTTCGTCTTGTTGCAAAGGACGAACATTCCACCTTCTCTTCTGTTTTTGCCGCAGCCGCTTAGCTCTGAGATACATATACAGTTCTACACCCAGAGTAAATTCATTCCGCATCAGATGTGCCAGCCTCTGCTGACGTGACACCACAGGTGGCATTGTGTATGCTTTCTTCGTGTGCTTTTCAGCTTGTTTCCTCAACAGTGACGCCCGCTGGTCTGGAGAGAACTGCAAATGTGACGCATTCTCGGCGCAAACTGCGCTTACGAGCTGAAGGAACTGTGAAGGGGCTGGCGCTTTCGATGACGTCATTAATGGTTCTGGAGCCAGAACAGTTGCGCGTTTGCGCCGAGTAAGAATCAGGCTTTAAAGTTGCCGACGGCAGCTTTAACTTAATCTTTAATCTGTCTTTAGACTTCGGTGAAATTCCTTGTGTGTGGAAATCTGCCTTTTGTTCCCCCCCTGTTAAAAGGAAGGGATCCAACTGTTTTCAATGATTATAGGCCGACTTCCAACAGTTTTAGCTTAAGTTTTGGAAAGCTTGTAAGTGATCAATTGAAAGAGGTTTTATGAATATTTTTAATATTTTAATCAGGTTTTAGGAAGAAGCACAGCAGGACTACAGGCTTTGAAGGTTGTCAGTGATTTTATCAATTCCCTGGATAAGAAGGAACACTGTGCAGCTCTGTTCATGGACCTGTCTGAAGCGTCTGACACTGTGGACCACGTGATCATGACACACGGACTACTTAGTATAGGTATGTCTGAACAGTCTCTCAGGTGGTTCGATAATTATTTATCAAACGGATCGCAGTGCGTGCAGGCTGAAGGCCTCACCTCGAACCCTTTAAAAAAAAAAAATGGTGTGCCTCGGTTCACTTCTGGGCTCGTTATTGTTTACCATTTATATTGATAATACTGGGCACAATGTTTTAAATGCCAAACTTCACTTCCATGCAGATGATCCTGTTATTTACTGCTCTGCTCCACACAGCATCAGGCTCCGTGTCATTGACAGGATGTTTTTAATACTGTACAAGTCACGTTAAGGGATATAAAATTGTTCTTAAATCCTCAAAAAAACTAAACTTATGATGTTTGGTAACTCAAAGACTAAACCACAGGACTTGCCTTCTATAATGATGTCTCGGGGTGACGTGATTGAGCTTATTTCATCCTATGAATATTTAGGTTTTTTAATTGATGATGCCTGGTCTTTTAAGCTCCAAATTCAGCAGCTTGTCAAGAAGCTGAAGCTGCGTCTGGGTTTTTACTTCAGAAATAAGTCCTGGTTTTCATTTGCTCCAAAAAAGTTGGTGATAGTTTGTACATGCATGCATCTTTACAACGCCTTTACTCCTTGGATACTGTATATCAAGCAGCATTGAGGTTTATCATAAGTCTTAAGGCTCGGACTCATCATTGTGACCTGTATTCTCGAGTTGGTTGGCCTGCATTGTCTGTTCGAAGACAAAATAATTGGCATGTCCTCATTTATAAAGCAATTCTTAATTTGCTTCCCTCTAACTTTTGTGATAATATCAAGCTGAGAAATTTTGTAACTTACAGTCTTCGCTCAGTCTCTCTGTCACATGACCTATCCTTGCTGTCTGTTCCTAAAGTAGGACTTGAAATGGGAAAAAGGAGCTTTAGATATGCGGCCCCCGCAGCGTGGAACCTAAGGGAGCAGGTCTCTTTAAATCTTTTTAAAAGTAGACTGAAGGTGTTGGAGGATGATGCATCAGGTTGTAAATGCTTTGATGGCTGATTTTTTTTTTTATCTTACACTGAATACGTTGATGTGTTGTACTGTTTGTCTGTAATTGTGTTCTATGACTTGCCGCTGTCTTGGCCAGAGAGTTTTAAGCTCAATGAGGCTTTCCTGGTTAAATAAATTTTAAATAAAAATTAGGGCTGTGCAACGATTAGAATGTTTAATCTAATTAATCACATGATTTCCCTGATTAATCGCGATTAATCGCATTTGTACACAAAATCCAAAAATGAAACCAAAAGTAGTGTATAGCCTTTAGCATTTAGCTTTATTTTAAATGTGCTGCCATGTGAATGAAAGTGCCATAACATTTGTTGTGCAAACACACTTTTAACATCAGCATCTTTCTGTAGTTTTATGTAGAAGCCTCGCTCCACTGTCTGTTTCCTTGAATGACTTGCTGCTATCAGTTGTGTGTTTTGCCTTTAAGTGATATTTTAGACTGGAACTACTACGCTGAGAAGACAATTCAACTTGGCAGTGTTTACAGATGACTTTGGTTCTGTCGACTCCGCCGTCTGGAGGAACTTTGAAATGAAAATGGCCGAGTAAAAGTTCCGTACCCTTCTCCAGGTTTGGTGGATCCGCCGATTACTTTCTTTTCCTGTTCCACAGCAGACAGCAACAGACTTTTACAAAGTAAAAGCCTGTGAGCAACAGACTTTTAGAAAATAAAGTAAATTTAAAAAATATAAAAAAAATTTTAAAAAACTGCGTTAATGCGCGATAAAATATTTCTCTGCGTTAAATAATTAACGAGTTAACGTGATAATAACGAATTAACTCGCCCAGCCCTAAAAAAAATAAAATACAGCTTTAAAATAGTCCTAAACTCTAATACCAATGGCTTTTAAACCTTCCAGGTCATCCTACCAGACTACATTTTTACAGTGGGGTAAATCAGACTTCAAAATCACTTAAAAATCATGTCAGTTTGCTTTTCTCATATTATATTACAGTCTTAATTCCAACAACAGTAACTTTCTCCTAAGTTGGAAAGTTTCTTTTTTTTTGCCTCTGTCAGCACTCTCTCCTTCTCATTCATTATAATACCCAGTGTGTTACCCACCAAACAGATGGCATGCCTCAGTGTTTGAGTTTCATCCGTGAAAATGATTTATTTAAATATTATTCTGATATTGTCATTATAATACAAACTGTTGCAATGTTTCAGTACAGAAGCCTCACACAATACCAAAGGAAAGAGAAACATAATTCATCAGAACTTTTGACAGCTTAACGAACAGACAGGACTGCATCGAAATGAAATACATAAGAAGAAACAAATACATCTAGAGTGGATGAGGCCTACAAAACAGAACAGGAAAATACTTATGTGATGTTTCTGAAATACCCCCCCCCCCCCCCCCAATCACAGTGATGCTGTGATTCTAATCACAGCATCACTTCAGTCATTGCTCCCATCTCTCCTTTGTTAATCAGTATGTTGCAGGGATCCAAAATCAAGCGCATCACTATGATGGAATCAATATGAAGGAGATGTTTCTAATATATATCACTATAGAGCGAGAGAGAGAGATAGATAGAGATTTTTTTTGTGAAAAACATTTTACCCAAGTTCATTTTGAAGAGATGAAAACCAACTTTGGACTCTTAACACTTGATTATGAATACATGACATTATTGTTACAAGTAAAGAACATCGCTGGCCTCTGCCTTTTCAATGGATTTAAAAAAAAAAAAAGTTAACATGCTGCTTATTTCATTTACAAGTTATACAGATCCGTAATCTTTTTACATGAGGGTTTGACAACCTGTCAACTCAGACTGCACTCTCCGCAGAGTGCTTGGGGACACTTCCTCAGGATCAACATCCAAATCCCACTCTCATTACAGTAAAATAAACTGCACGATTTTTTTCTTACAAGCTATACATTACACATGTTGTCTCGTTTTAAACAATTAGTTCACATTCAAAATAGAATGAAAAATATGTGACTGTGATATTGGATTTACCTTCCAGATCTACCCTGAAGCTGTTTGGACTTTACGGGACTGGACAGGGTTGGGCAATAGATGGAGCTGGAAGCTGCTGATGCCTCTGGTATCTCACGGCATGAGAGGATCTGTCAGCCTTTGAACCTCAGTGCTCAATCTCCAGGTGTCCCTCCACTATTCTTTGGAAATGCTGTAAATTTTTACCGGGGAAACATTGATCTTCTCTCAAATGTAGCATAAGTCAAGGTGAGGTGAGTATTTTGCAGTTTGATAACAGGCAGCATAGTAATTATTGCAAATTGCATTGGCAGTTATGGACTGTATGAATGTTAGATAATACCATATAATGAAAGACATACAAGATAATCATGCTGTGTGTGTGACCACCTCAAAGTCTGGCCCCAGCTAAGCAAAAAAATCCATTATTGGGTCAGTGTGTATTAAAATAAAGTACTTGGCAAGTTCTGCACTTTGGCAACATGATACTCATTTAATTATGTTATCTTTGATAAAACATAAATCTGCTTCTCTATTATTCATATGTATTTCAGTATGAATTTGAATCTGTACTGCTGATGGATGGTGTACAATTTCCTTTTCAGCTCAAAAGTTACTAACAAAATAATCCTTTTTATTTTGGAGGTTATTCCAGCTCATTCTGGTGATCTAAAAATAGGAGTTCTGTCAGAACCACTCTCGTCAAAACGAGATGAGAGACAGAGATGAATTTCAGAAGCTTATTCTGAATGCATACAATTGTGTTTGGCGGTATGGCTCTGTTCGGAGGAAGTTCCAGACTTTTCCATGAGCTCCATGGAAGCCAAGACAGGGAACAGCAGCATCCTCAGGAGGAGTGCCTTCCATTTGCTGTAAAGGCAACAACCCCCCTAGAACAGAGCAAGCAACAATGAATAACAGTATGACATTGTTTTGCAATGAGAAGTCGGTGGAGCAGGGGAGGTGGTGGGTGCAAGTAGAAAGCAAAAAAAAAGCAGTACCAGCAAACCTAGTTTAAATGAAGTGCCCCAAATGCCAGCATCCAATTGCAAGCAGCAGCTGATTACCCATTGAGCGCAGCTGGTTGTGGGCATCCATAAGGGTTGGGTCGGCGTCAGCCAATAGGCAAAGGGCGCGTTGACTACGTGGTCTGCCAGAAATAACGCGGTGCTACATTTATGTGCACTCAGAAACCAAACCACTACTTTGCCTGTTTTTGTCCAGATTGTCAAAGCATTTTGTTTATAAATGTGCAGTGTGAATGAAAATTTCAATGATACACCAGTCTCCAGTGATGAAACGACCACCAGTCCAGGATGTATGCTACCTTTCACCCAACAGTTGCCGGGACAGGCTCTAACCCCTTGATAGTACTAGGATACAATGGGTATGAAAAAAGAACGAATGAATAAATGATACAGCAACTGATAATAAAGCCAAAAATAAGTTACAGTGAAAAATCAACAAAATTACCACATTTCTCCCAAACATGGGTCTTGTTATGTTGAGTATAGTCATTAAATTTAACTGGATCTCATGTCACCACCTTGCCACTTATCAACCTGAAAATGTTCAAAGATGTGTGTCTCGGAATCAACGTCCTAAAAACTACCTACCAACTAACTACCAAGTGGCTCCAGGACTGTAAATTTGAGGAAATTTGGAAAAAATGGAAAATGTATATTCTCCCGAGATGCCCAACCTATGTTTAACAAGAAAGAAGCATATTAACATCTTGCTTGTATGTTTTAGTGTTTTTTTGTTTGTTTGTTTTGTTTGTTTTTTCCCTTTGTGGTTTTATTTTTATATATCACCTCATGCTCTGTTCTAATTATAAAAAAAAATGGATGTAAGGATGTAACCTGTGATAAATAGTATGATTGACATGTAACGATCCTAAATAAAGACAAAATTAAAAAAATAAAAACTACCTGTAGTCGCAATTCAGAAAAGGTACATAACATGTTCCTGTTCTATAAACACCAGACAGGTGCACAGCTACAGGTTTTCCATTTGGAAATAGCATAGGTCAGTTCAAATGAATCATCCAGTGGTCACATAGTAGGATTTTGAATATCTCACAAATTGGGACTTTCTTTTTATTCCCACTGAGGATACAAAACAAATAAAAGTGACAGGAACATTTTTTTTCATCAAAGCTAGCACATGAAAATAAGGCTAAACGTAACATATTCTAACACTGAAGTCTAAGTGCTGACTTATGTTGTTTAACTAACATATTTGCCTCTCATTTAATCCTTCAGACCAAGCATGCAGAACTGACTGTATCACCAACAAGATGTAAAATGATGCACATCTGAAATTTAGATGGCCAGAAAAGTGAAGAATGCAGAATTAGGCCTCTTTTAATCCACTGGTTAACACTGATAGTCTAATTTAACACATACTTGAATTTGATTTATCTCCTTTAGAGAGCTAAAGTGCCTATTGATGATGAAGTTCCATGGCCAGAATGAGTGATAGCTATGTATAAAGCACATACAGTAATTCTAAGTGTGTGAAATAAAACACATTTATCTAGGATCATATGTATATTACACAAATATAGATTCTTCTTTTTTCTTGGTGGCTTTTGAGCAATGAACACATGAATTAGAACAGCGAAACCTTCAGAGAGTCATTCTTCCATGAGAGTTATTCAACAATCATAATACTGCATCTCAGATGGTGTCAAGTAGACGGGAAAGGTGATCCAACTGTTTTTTACAGTGACTAATAACAATGTGCTGGGTGTAAGAGCAGCCGTGGCTGGGTAGTGAGGAACCAACTATGCTGTCTGCATTGTGGGGAGGACAGAGAGTGAGTTGCGAGGGAGTAAAACAGGCATTTATTTTTTTTGTTTGCATTGAGAGCAAACAGAGCAAGAGCTAGTTGCAAACCGTGTCAGTTCCTCTAATTATAACAAGGCAATCCTCACTGAACCGCATGCCAGAACCAGGACAGCCAGTCCATACTTGGATGATATTCTCGTACCTAGAAAGAGAAGAAACAGACAAATTAAAATGTTAGTGTTACATTTCCTTTAAAACTTTACATTGTTGAACAGGCAGACCAGAGAAACTGCAAAAAATGTGAGCGTGAACAAAACAAGCAATTTTCTGAAAAAGGAAAATAAAATCCTACTTTTCCTGTTGTTTTATGTAGGCTACTTGTTGTCTAAAGTAGAGCATTTGAAAATAGTCTTTAGGAATGTGCATATAATCATGGGCCTTTTGAGTTGGAGTTTATTTATTTAAAGCAGGGACAATACATATTAATGAACATATACATGTAAATATGCAAGATTATAGCCAATGGCTAATTTCCATGTTTAGTCCCTTTTAGTGGTGCATGACGGAGACCAAAGTACATTCTGTCAATAACACAACATGACTCTAACTACAACACTTGTTTACTTGGTTAGGTTGGAAAGGAAACATGGTTAGGGCTAAAATACAGTCTTTTTATAACCTGACAATCACCTTCATCGATGCTATTTTCACACTTTACATGCAGTTGCTCTTACAACCACTAGAGGTCATGTATTCTTTTTAACAAAATGATTGGTTGTATCTGCTTGCATGAACAAACGCTGCATGAGCACGTCTTTAGGAGGAAGTCTCAAAATGTCAACAGACCGTTTCTCACAGCACCTTGCCACATTGTGATGCTCTTCATGCTATCCCTTATGGCACTGCGCTGGTAGTAAAATGGTTTCCACTCAGCACTCCTGTCACTCTGGATTTGATGTTGTGTATTAAGTCGGCAGAAGCCTAAAAGGCATCTTTTTGAGCAAGAAAAGGATCTGAAGCAAAATAAATCTGTAATATTTGCTCTTTAATCAAACCTTCAGCAGCTGCAGACAAGACAGAAATATTAACCCTTAGATGCATAAGTGGGTCAAAAATGACCCGGTGAGGTTGTTTTCTTGCAATATCTTTGTAACATAACATATGTTATCATTTCATATTCCAGTTATTCCTCAAAGAACATGTTATTGATATTGTGCCGTTTAAAATTCTAACTTACCTCTCATGCATTTTACAAAATTCAAATTTTTGTATTCCTACCCCAGGCTTCCATAAGTGGATCAAAAATGACCCGCATTGATAGGGTTGTTGTTATACATGTTTGTATGTTGGTCATTTAAAATGAGAAAATCAATAAACAGAATGGAAAAAAAAAAAATGTGACTGATACCAATATTCTTGGACCACACAGACTATATCACAAGTGTCACATCTAAAGACTATGTCACAGCTCCTGACGAGCTGCAACCACTCTCACCTGTCCCTCATTCCATCATCACCAGCTGCTGCTACATAAGGGCGGAGTTACATCTGCTCATCATCAGATTGTTGTGAAACCCGATGTGGTACCACCTTCAGGCCTCCGTAAACATTTGATATTGCAACCTTGTCGCTAACCAGTCTGTTTCCCCCTCTTGACCAGTTCGACCCTCTCCTCCAGCCAGTTCCACTCTGCTTGACGCCTACCCCTCCTTGGACTCGGACTCCCGGATCTTGGACCTGTCTGCTGCATAACCCTCATAACTGGGCCACGGCTTCTGGATCTCTTCACCCGGCTCTGTTCCCCTGTCTGTCAGACCCCGTGCACCTCAGGCCCGTTGGCCCCGGACCTTGCAGTCTAAAATAAAAGACTCTTTGATTCTGAATCTGTCGCTCAGTCCTAGTGTCCTTCTGTGCCTGAACCGTGACAGACTATTGTACACAGCAACATCTGATACATGATGTGATACAAGAACTGGGATGTATCAGTCCGTGAACTGTTTGGAAGTCCTTTACATAATCCCATGTACAAGGCCACCATGGCTGTTGGACGATTTGAAGATATTTGCTGTGTCTTGCACTTCGATGACAAGAGGACCAGAATCGTTCCACTGGAAACCGATCACATGGCAGCCTTCCCCATCACAGGAACTGTTCCCGGTCAACTGCAGACAGCGATTCATCCCCGGTGATTGGCTTACTGACATCCGCAACATTGACTCTTTACCCCTCTTCAAATCAAAACTCAAAACCCATCTGTTTCAAGCTGCATTCTCCCTGTAGCCTCTTTTTAACTTGTGTTATTTTATTTATTGTGTTTTTAGTGTGTTGTTAAAGGCGCTTTTTTAAAAATTAAATGTATTATTATTGTTATTATTATTGCTGTAGACAAACAGCTTCTGCCATTCAGGGGGAGGTGCGAGTTTCTGCAGTTCACAAGCTTTATGTGATAATCTGGAAATCTCTGACCTGCCACTTATTAGTCCAAACATAAAACATCACAATTGTTTCAAAAGCATTAACATCAGCACCTCTCTGACAGCCTGGTGGGAATCTCTTAAAGTCCTCACTTCTCCCGTGTAAACGCACCCATCTGGAACAATCCTGACATCCTCCAAAACAAAAAAATGCTAAACTTGCTAAACGTCCTCACAGTGTTATGAATCGCAAAGAAAACTATTCTCATGAACTGGAAAGCGATGAACAATCTGTGTGTTAGCCAGTTTAGAAATGTTCTTTTAGATTATATTAGCATGGAAACAATGTCTGCCTCCTCAAAAGATCAACTGGCTGAATTTCATTCTCTCTGGTCCCCGCTGATTATCTTTATCACATAGTGGGGGTGGTGTGTTGATGTACCGCCGTGCTGGGCGGTTGGGTGTGTGCTGGGGGGGGCTGTGTGGCTTCGGGCCTCTGGTGGTCTCTCGGGTTGTTGGGGCCAGGTTGATCATTGTCTTCTCGGTGGATGTGCTCCGTGGGGGCTGCTGGTGGCCTGGGTCTTGGGGCCCTCCCTGCCTGTTTCTGATTGCTGGGTGGAGGGCTGTAGACCAAGGCCCTATACACTTATAACTGAGCATGGTTATCATATGGGCCTGTGCCATGTGTATCGCATGTTCATGCACACACACATTCATTAGCCCAGCAGCATGCTCGCTGCGCAGTTGATGTGTTGCCAGGTGGATTGAGGTCATCCTCATCTACAGCTGTGTTGTATGTGATTGCTGCTACTTGTGCCATTTTTTGTTTGTTTGTTTGTTTGTTTTTTCTCTGCTTGTCTGCTTCCAGGTGCTCCTGGTGGTTCAAAGACTGGATTCCCCACAGAGGCCGTGGGTTGTCCTCTGTTTTGTTTTTACAGGTGTAGTAGCAGCTGGTTGTTTTGTTTTTCATTGTTTTCTCTGATAGTTTCTTTCGATTTCTAATCCGTTTCTTTTTCTTTGCTCTTCCTCTATCCGTGTCCGGTTCGGCACTATTAAATGTTAAATATTGTAACAAAAATAAATAAATAAGCAGTTCTTGGGCATCAAAGGGAGCCCTACATCAGTGGTGGGCCATTAGAGCTTCTCTGCTGGCCTAAAAAGTATCTGAATCACAGACTGATTATATTTTGTCCATGAATACTTTTAAATAATTCCAAATGGTCTGTTCGCTTCCTTTCATAGCTTTTCCCTTGGTTGTGCTGTTTCCAGACGTGTATTTTTATGTTAAAGCATTTAACCAATCACATTTCAGCCATCATTTGTTGCCAGGGTCAAAGAAATCTGCCTGGAGGCCTTCACAATCAGTTCTGTGGGCCCTGGAGTATAAAATAAGTGTCGATCAAACTGTTGCTTCAAACAATCAGATTTTGAGTCGGCGACACCAAGGCCCTCGAGCACGTCAGCATATGCATACCCTTTGATTGAATAGTCAGAGAGTGTACTGGCCAGAGCTAACAAGCTGCAGGAATAAGAATATAGTTGTGTTGATTTTATAGCTGTTTTGTCAACCCACAATGGCTGAAGGAGGAGAATTAATGGATTTGGTTGCAGATTTATTGTCACTGTGTTCTGTCGAGTGGACATTCTCAGCCCTAAAGCGATTTAAAACTTATGCCAGAAATACAACAGGGAAGACTCGACTTTCAGCATTAGCTTAGATAGCGATAGAAAACGACTTCTTGATGGCATTGAAACGCACGAATAATCTGTACGACCGAGTAGTTGAACTCTTCTTGAGGAAAGAAAGGAGGATGGATTTTGTGTACAAATAATCAGTATTTTTGGTGAGTGAAATGTTACGAATTTACTAAATAATATTGCAATTTTATGAGGTTGTTATTGATGCTTTTTTATGTGTGTGGCATCTATAGCTGCAGTAGAAGGAGACTTGTGCACCCCGGGTTTGTTTCTTCAGTAAATGCATTTATTCTGGCTGCATGACTTATCTATCTGCGATGCAACAATTCTTTATACTGCATTTCTGCATTAAAAGTTGTTTTTTTACAGTCATGAAATAGTTATTGAGGGTGGATTGATTCAGACGGAGCACTACTGTAGGCCTAGGTGTGAAATGCATGGCCCGCCACTGCTTTACATTCATTAAACTTCCCTTGGCAAAGCAAATGTGTTTGGCATAAACGGTATTCAGATAACAATTCTGCTGCCATAATGCTGGACAGGACAAGGGAGAAAAAAAAATGCTTTTCAATTTAATTGGTCACGGCTCGAGTCGTCGACCAGGCGGGGCAGATAGTAGCTTTACATGTTGTCTCTTCATTTTTACATGAGTTTCCGAGAGTTGTGAGAGCATTTGTTTTTATTATATCTTGAATTGATTGAGCAGGGGGCTTGCAGGGTCCAGCAGGGGCCTGGAAGCGTACATGGGTACAGTTTAATGCACCGATAACATTGGGGAGAAGCCTGAGGGAGATGATGAACTTAATGCAAATACTTCAGCCAGTAGGCTGTTTTACATTATCGGCTACTGTAAATGTGGAGCAGCAGCCTGAAAGCACCTGTCCCCCCTTTTTCTGAGTCTGGTCCTGGGTGGGTGTAGGTCGGGTGTTTGTGAAATGTGGGACGGAAATGTAATAAGGTATCAATTAGTTTTAATGAATTCCATGTTCTTTTTCATTTAATTTCATGTTAACTACTTGTATAGTTGCGTTTCTTTAGTTGCACTGACTGATATTGATTTTCCGAGACGGTGATAGTAGTGATATGATATGATTTTTGTTTTGTTTTTTCATACAAGACATGAGTTGCGGGAGCGCGGAATTCTACCAGGTGGAAATTTGTTTCGGGAGTCCGTTTCAGCCGGTCGGACATTTTTTGAGACAAAGCTAAGCTAAGCTTGAACGTTAGCCTGTCCAGGAGCAGGCTAGTTCAACAGCATAAGTTACCATGGTTACTCAGCGGGCATTCAAATAAGCCACGTTAGTGGAACGGAACTCTCTTAGATTAGCCAGAATTATCGAGAAAAGCCTGGTTTTCTGCTAATCTAGCTTCGTGGAACACCTCTCTGTACATACACCGGACTAACGAGCTAATGCTAATTAGCCAGCGAACTTTAGCTTTCACTGCTCAAAAGTATGGACTTCACAAGGACCTTGTGGATTTTTGTGCCTCTACTTTTCGTCTTGGATTATCTGCCCTTTGTAGCAAATGGATACAGTCTTCTGGACAACCTGCTGATCACTTGCTCCAGGGACTTTTTGCTAGCACTCTAGCTGCAATATCACTCTCACCAAGTGAGAGTCCTTTTGAGGACTCAAAAGAACCATCATTGCGTTTTTTATTCACCCCAGAACAAATGCATCCACAGCCACTGAACCTATCAAAAGTACGCTCGATAAACTTGAACTGACATCCCCTGATGCCCCTAAATTCAACATGGGGGACTTTAACCACTGTTCAATTAACACATCACTTAAAGCAGGGCTATTCAATTACAAATTCAGTTGGGCCAGATTTTAAAACCGAGACCTTAAGCTGGGCCGGACATTTTCAGCGGTCAGTAAGGAGGAGGTGATGACAGATTTCAAACCAACACAAATATAATGATATAACGTGATGTTTATTCATTATTTTTGTAAAACACAGCCGCTTCAAAAAGTGCATAAAAACACATTTCAAAACTTTTAAATGAACTGAGGTAGTCGCAATACTCTGACTCCTGAAATAACCCAGGCATTAAAACAAAAAGTGCTCATCAATGGTGATGAAATAGTTTTCACTTTTGAAATGAAATAAACATATCTGACATAAGAACATCAAAAAGTGTATTAAAAACTTCTCTAAATAAATAGAACCTGAGGTAACAGTGATGCTGTTTTTCACTTTAAAATACTAAAAAGAATATTTTGGTCACAAAATGTCGTCTCCCTTTTGAAATGAAATCAAAGTAACATTCTGGTCATATCTGACCGTAGCACATCACAAGGTTGAAAGCACAAACTGGAATACCCTTGCATCCTCTTCCACCGATGTGAGCAAGTGGATACAGTCACAGCATACATCTCTTTCTGTGTGGACAATACTATCCCCTCCAAAAAAGGTCACAATCTTCCCTAACAATAAAACCCTGGGTAGGGTTAGGGTTAGGGTTAACTGACTTAATGATGGACCCGCTGCAGTTTGCTTACCGGGCTGGCAGAGGTGTCCATGATGCAAAAATATTCCTCTTAAATACCATAAGCATCTGGAAATCCCCAGCTCCACAGCCAGACTCCTGTTTGCAGACTTCTCATCAGCATTTAACACCATGCAGCCTCACACATTGGCTGAGAAGCTTATCACACGCTTCCGTCTCAACCACCAACGGGTCACAGAGGGTGTTGGTGAACTACATCTTGTCCGACACCTTCTTCACCTCCACTGGCTCTGTGTGCTCTCCCCACTTCTCTCCATCCTCTGCACAGATGACTGTAGATACACGCAGCCAGATTGTCACTTTGTCACATGATGACACAGTCGTCCTGTCTCTGCTCTCCAGCCGCACACAACATCATAGCTCAGCTTTGCAGAACTTTGTAGAGTGGTGTGGAAGCTCTCGTCTTGAGCTCAACATAAATAAGACCAAGGAGGTGATTGGAACCTTTTCTCCCAAAGAGAGACAGATGGCCGAGGCCGCCACCACCATCATACAGAAGAAGCCAGTGGAGATAGTGGAGGAATGTAACTATGTGGGAGCACTCTTTTACAATTTATTCCTCACACAGAGGAAATCCTAAAGAAGTGCCATCAGAGACAGTAGCTACTCAGGAAGCTGAAGTCATTTGGGATCAACACATTCTATGATGCCTTCATTGAAAATGTAATAACCTTTTCTTTCACCTGCTGGTTCCACTCCATCACCCTGCAAAACAGGAGCGGCCTGCTGAATGCGGTTAAGGTCTGCTCAACAATCACCGGGGAGCCTGTTGGAACTCTCACTTCCCTATATGATCAGCAGACTGTGAAATTCTCCAGGAGCCCTCCCCTATCCTGTTTCCTGAGTTTGAGTGGCTCCCGGCAGGATGCAGACTCCGCTGTCCAGGCTGCCGCACACAGAGGAGGAGGGCAACCTTCATCCTCAGGGCTGTCCACCTCCTTAATGCTGATCACCGATGAACATGCTGACAAAATTTTTTTTGTCTTTGACTTTAGAACACAAATCTAAATGCACTTTATAATCAAAGCACTTATGATTTATCATTCATGTGCTGAATGTGGCTGTGCGGCGTGCGTGTGTGTTGTTTGATTGGGCAGTGTGTGCATATCTAACTGATGTAACCAGCTAATAGTTTGTTGTTAATTTCAATTGTTTTTGTATTTTTTTTTTATTGGGAGCTTTTATTTTTATTTTGTTTTGATTGCGTTACCGGAACTTATTGGTGATGTCACATCCTGTCAATTCGCACTAATCTTCTCAGTTGGTCTCTGGGATCGCTGAGTAGCTGTAAGTTGACAGAGTGGTTCTGTGTATAAGTTGTTGAAATAAGTTAAAAATGCTAAATTGAGATGTTAATGTTATTTTGCGCAGGTCACAAGTGTTTGTTCCTTTGTTAGCGAGCTGTATTTATTTTTTTATATTTTTTTTGTTGAATTTGCGCTAATCTTCTCAGTTGGTCTCTGGGATCGCTGAGCAGCTGTGTGTGTGAGAGGCGGCGAAGTGGCCTTACTTTTAATATATTTGTTCACATACAGAATAAACCCCTCTTCTTCTGGCTGGCAAGCAGAGGTTGTCCTCGTTTACTTTATTCACGACACAACGCAGAGAGGAACACTTTAGCCAGAGTCGAATCACTCCGGCTACACACGCTGGCGTTGTTGATTGTCTCTCTGTTTAAGCTACTGTCATGCCCCCTTTTAAATTGCCCCTTGGGGATAAATAAAGTGTTTTGAATTGAATCTCTAGATCTTTGGATCTAGTCAGCAAAAATAGCATTTAATGGTATTATTTAATGTGCAGATTTGTTGAAATCCAACTGGAAAGTACAAGAATAGGATGAAAAGGGATTGTGGGCTCCAAGTCTGAAGACGATGTGATGAGTATTTTGAATCCACTCCTTTTAACCTAAAGTCATTTTTGATAAACAGGTCAACTTTTATCCAGAAAGACAGATTTTATAACTCTCTCTCATTTATAAATCTTTCAACACTTTTAAGCTGTCTGTTCATTCACCCCAGCGTGAAAAAACACTGCACACGCTACTGTGGAATTCTTTCTCTTCTGCTTTCCGGTTTTTACACCAAATCATTTTGTTAGATGTTGTCTGGCTGCAGTTAATTACACATGTTTATGATGAGAATTAAACATCATTTTGACAAACACTAAAAAAGTGGCATTCATCCACTTTGTGACTCACTGTACTTTGATGTGGTTATTGTTTGTTTAAAAAAAAAAAAGAAGAAGAAAACTAGTCGTAAGTCTCCACTTTGTGTCCTAAAAGGCACTCACAATGACAACACTGCCAATGCAATTCCTGGAAATAAATGAAGTGAAGAGCATTTAAAGGTTGGGTAGGGGATCTTTTTCTGGAACATTTTTTTACATATTGCTTGAAATACTCTTCACACCCCCATTGCAACCAATTAATTAAAAGTTTTGACACAAATATGAAAAGTTTTAGTGGCCTCTAGAACGTACAATCTAGGAAAAACACTATCCAATCATACTGAACGGACCGTTAACAATGATTGGATACTGATGCCGTCTATCAAACTGCAATCTGCTCCTCCCTCCCCCTCCTTCCCCCTGTGCGCGTACCCTGCTCCGTGAACGAATTACACGTCCAGAAACTTGGCAGGAAGCTAAACTAGAGCCAGCTTGGCTAGCACCTAGCATTATTAAACGTATAGTTAGCATAAACTAAATACTAAATACGGCAACGATCGATGCTTGCTGTCAGAACAGCGCTCGTGCACCTTCGTGCTCGTGCGCGTTCATGTACTCTAGAGGCGTGGCTTCGGGGGAAAGTGAAGAAAAGGGTTGGGACTTTTGACCTGTGTATTTTCAAAATGCAGCTTCGCTGGACTCAAAATCCAGGATCTCCTACCCTACCTTTAAAGTCGAGGTCTGAATTAAGTGCACAAGCCGAGGGAACCAAGGGTCAGGTGGCTTGGAGCCTATTCCCAAGGGCCTGAATGAAATGAAATGAAAGTCAATCAGCCGACACGAAAGAGACTAAAAATAACCAAAGCTTCTGGGACAAATCTGCCAGAAGCAAGGAGTACAAAACCGACCAAAAAGAGGCCTGTACCAACATCTAAAGAGCTGCAAGCAAATGCAGAACAAAAGGATGCAAAAGGAAGTGGAGAAATGACTGAGAGAGGCACGCAGACCAGGAATAAAAAGAAATGCAACAGGACCACAAGCATAGATGCAGAACGTATCCCCTACTAAATAAATCAATATTTGAAATGTTCTGAGGGGGTTTACATAGGCAGATACTGTTGCTTCAGCCCTGACAAGCTTCTGACAACTACATGACTAACAACTCCAAACTAGAGCACAGACTTGTCAGTTTGATTTGTCTGTCTCAGAGATAACGAACCTGAACCAATGAGAACAAAGTAACAGATGGTAATTCTAATGTCCTATGAAGAATGAAGAATCCCCTCTCCACACTTGCGGCATTATTTATGGCGTGTTTCCACTATGCAGCCCGGTGTTTCCATTACCACGAAAGCGTACCGTACTGTTACCATTTTTGTAACCCTTCTGCTTGGGGTACCTAGCACACAGGACTGGTTCCAGGCTCTGCTCTCCGTTGTTGGTGAGGAGGCTGTGCAGCGGGAGCTCGATGGCGCTGTGCCAAACCAAAAAGTTTTCCGGCTGATTGCCACAAAATTGGCAGAGAGTGGTTTCAACCGGACCGCGAGCCAGTGTGGCATTAAGCTGAAGAAGCTTGGAGGTGGTTCCAAATTATGGATGTTATTTGTTATTTGCTATGTACGCTTCGGCACGCAATCCGCCCACCCCTGAGGGTCCCCTTTGTACAGTGGGAACGCAAGCTGACCCCAAAGCGACCCGACCGGTACCGGACTGCATTGTTGAAACGAGGCTTTAGATGCGATTAGTCAAAGACGTTTGTGGGTTAGAGTCATGGCCGGGTTGTCGAGAGAAAAAGAAGAAAGGATATCTGGACACACTTCAATTACAAACAAGTGGAAAACAAAACGGAATGTTTCGTGGAAAAAGATGGGGAGAAATGTGGCCATAAAATAGCCGGGAGAAACACCACGAATCTAATAAAGACATCTCAGGATCTTCCATGATCTACAGCAGAGGTTACCAACTGGTGGACCGCGGTCCGGGTCCAGACCGCAAAGCCGTCCCATACGGACCCGGACCTAACCGGCCAAAAACAGAAGGTTATGATAAAACCTGACGGAGCGCTTCCATTTTAACCGGCGCAGCTTTTGTAATCTTTACGTCAGCAGTTTAGCTGGTGTGGAAACGCACAGACCAATCCCACGTGATACTACTCAGCCAATCAAGTCTGTGCATTACAGGCGGTAAACATTGCGAACCTACAGTGCAGACAGAAAAGAGTTTGAGTCAAGTTACACATGAAAAGACGATAGATAGCATACAGTTAGAGAAAACAAAGGGAGATATACAGACGACTGACTTGAAGAAAGTTGAGAAACAGGAGTGAGACGGAGAAAGGGAGAGGAACGGACGACGGAGCCGGAGAAAGGGAGAGAAAATTAAGTAACAAATGGCGCTCTCCAAAAAAAGTAAAGTGGACAGCGAAAATAGAGCATTTAATCTGGAATGGACAGACTCGTTTCTGTTCATACTTCCCACTGGGAGCATTAAAACAGTGTCTCATATGTTCAGAGACTGTGGCACTTGTAAAAAGTGCCAATGTGAAACGCCATTATGAGACAAAACATAAAGGTTTTGAACAAACATACCCACTCAAATCTGAAGTGAGATCACAGAAAATAAGTGGTCTCAGAGTCCAATATGACCAGTCCAGAAAGCGTTCTGTGAAGACCTGTTAGGTGTCACTCCCCTTCAGACCAGTACAAGAGGAGAAGACATCTACCTGGCCATAAAGGAGATGTTAACAAAGAGAGGAATAGAGCCAAAACAAGTTTCAATAACCACAGATGGAGCCCCTGCTATGATCGAGAACATTATACTTATCTGCGGTCATACATACATGTTCAGTTCTATGTTACGTGACAATAAATATTGTCAAAAAGTTTTGATTTAACCGTCAGGTATTGATTACATGCTGATACAACTACTTGGCTACTTAAATATATATCACACTAAACTTAAATATATATCACACTAAATAGTTAGACATTATGATCTTGCGTGTTGTTCCCCTCTCTCTGCCCCTTGCTTCCTGTCTCTCTTCACTGTCCTATAATAAAGGCATAAAAAGCCCCAAAAAATAAATGATGTGTGTGCACCTACATGTTTGGTTGGTAAAATAAATATGTTGAGCTGTCTGCTCAGAGCAGAGCGTCTTCCACATCTGGAATGGATGATTCTTCAGTCTATAAGGTAACAATAACATAATAATAAAATAACCATGTTTGATTTGTGAAATGGGTTTGACGAAAGGAAAAATTTGGTTTTATCTGTACTATGCTAGGTAATGATACTTTATTAACTGGGCCAAACAGAATTACATTCCTAAAAAGAGATTAAAATCATTGACTAAAACTAGACTGAAATGTCATCAGTTTTCGTCGACTAAAACTTGACAAAACAAAAAAAAGAGTTTGAACATGATAAAAACTAAAATGACAGTTTGACACAAAGACGAGACTAAAACTAAAATCAAAACCGGCCGGCAAAACCAACACTGCTCACCACCACATCTCATTTGGCTTGAGGTGATCCAGAGAGGAGCAGCAATCACTCTGGGCCAAAGCATCCTTCATACTGAGCACACAGAATTAATTAGCCTCAAGCTAGGAATTGGGAGACAGCACAGATGTAGAGTGACAAATTAAAATCGTACATGCAACACTAATCCAGTAATATCAACCTACTGCTCAACAATGGCAAGACAGTGGAGATGGTTGTGGATTTTAGGAAGAGCGCCACCCCACCTGCCCCCATCACCCTGTGTGAATCCCCAGTGAACATTGTGGAGTCCTTCAGCCTCCTGGGCTCCATCATCACCCAGGACCTGAGGTGGGAGTGAACATCAGCTGCCCACGGCCAGGGACAAGGTCAGACTGCAGCGTCTCCCTCACTCTGCTGAGAAGGTGATTGGCTGCAGCCTCCCAAGTCTCCAGGATCTGTTCTCCTCCAGGACCCTGAGGCGTGCAGCCAAGATGGCAGCTGACCCCTCCCATCCCGGACACATACTGACCCATTCCCCTCTGGCAGGAGGCTGCGCTCCATCAAGACCAAAACCTCACGCCACAAGAACAGTTTCTTCCCCTCTGCAGCTGGCTTCATAAACAAGACCAGAGACCCCCACTGACACTGACCCCCTAACCCCACCACCCTCTACACCAGGGATACTCATTGCGCGGCTCCTCAAGCTTTAGTTGGCGGCTCGCACTCGCATTATAACAATATGGTAACAATGACAATAATTTTTTTCAAATAACACACAGCGAATACTGCACAGTATTAGGTATTTTTATTAAGTATTAATTAAGGCTGAATGGTGTTTCCTAAAGGGGCCATTTTTAAACCTGGCAACGCAGCCTGCTTAAACCACCATCACACTTGACCGCAGAGCACGCTAGCTCCTTTAGCCAGCGCGAGATGCAGTCACAATGGATCGGTTTTTCATTAAAAAAGGGCAAAAACCATGCTCATCTTGAATGTCTCACTATAATTACAACAACAAATACAACATGAAGAAAGTCAAGGACATGCACGCCAGCTTCCGCTCATCCCAGTATTAAGGTAAATGTGGTCTGAATTGAAAATGTATTGGCTGTGTTGTTTCTTTTTCTGTGGGATATTTTATCTGTAGAAATGCATATTTGCTAAAGGGGACTTTAGTATGTTGTTGTAAAAGTGGCTCTTCCCTTGATTTTGCTCTGCCAATGTGGCTCTTGTGGAAAAAAAAATAGTGAGTATCACTGCTCTGCACATTACATTAATGTGAACTGTCTCCTCCACGGACTGTCTACACTGTACCTGCACATACATGTTCCATTCTTTCACTTTCACTTACTGTTCTTATTTATTGTTTTTCCTTTAATTATCTGGAAAACAAAGCACCAGCACACCACAGCACATTCCTTGTATGTGTAATGCTACTTGGCAATAAAACTGTTTCAGATTCTGATTCAAGCTTTTTGCAACATTCTGCTCTGTACCTTTAAAACCATTGTTAAACAATGGGAAATTTCCCCCTGAAATTCTAAGAATCTGTTTTCCCAGGAGGGTGGAGGATAGACGCCTCAGTCTTTTTTCTTCTGCTATTTGCTGGATAAATAATAGAGCATAGAGGTTTTCCAGGCATTACTCCCTCCACGATGAAGATCCTGTTCTGCTTTATGAAACACAACCTCTCTCTCACACGCAGTAGGTGGCAAATATCATAACAATGTCCTAGAAATGTTTGATCCTACCTGATTAAAGACTTACAGTAGGAAACATTTACATGAAAGTCTGAATGACACGTAGCTATTACTTCAAGACAGCATGGTTGTATGCATGCCAGTAAAGGGCCACAGGAAAGCAAAGTGACACCAGGAACCTGTTTGAGACAGCCCAGTGTCACGGAAACACATTAACTCAACACAACTTATTTCCTCCCTTGACTGTACCTCATAAATAAGCCATGCTCATTTCATATCTGCCTGCCAGACCAGCCTCCCTGCCACTTATATGAATGCTTGGAGTCTTCTTCATTCAGAGGAGAAATTGAGGTGAATTCCACTGCTGTTTTCTAGGTAACATCAGTGTCACGGTTACAGATGCGAGCAAAAGAGAACCCAAAAGCACAACAATGAGGCGGGCGATTAGCAGGGAAGATCAGTTTATTTAGTCCAAAAACAGTCAGGGTCACAACCAGGCGATCCGAGTAAGGCTAAAGGCTCTAGCATGGTTGCCGCGTCTGCTAGCGCGAGCGCTGTTGATGACGTCACGATTTCGTGCCCGCTATATATAGTGGCGCAAGTCGATGCGTCAGTAGTTGCAATCTTCTCCGTCACAGAGGTGGTGCTGCTACGTTAAGGTTACCGCTACTCTACAACCACGAAGGTCGAAAAGAAAACAATGCCGCTGTCAAGAGCAGGAACACTCTCATTAATGATACTGCTGCAGTATCTGGAAAATAAATTTTTTTTAATTCAGTCATTAGAGGTGAAGGTCTGAAGCCCCCGGCATCACCACTCGGAGTCTCTGCCCTCTTCTTTGCCTTCACGTATCTGTCCCGTAGCTTCTTCCACACATTCTTACAGAACTCTCCCTCTTTCCCCAAAGTTCTGCCAATCTCTGTGCACCAGTTTTGGGAGTTTACGTGCTCCCTGTGCTGTTTCACTGCAGTTTCGTACAGCTGCCTGTACAAACGCACCTCCTGACTGAGCCTGGCCTCACATCGGTCCATCCGGTTTGTCATTCTCGGTGCAGCCAAGTTACAAAAATCGAGTGGTGCACGACAACGCGCTGCGCCGTCTTTTCAAGGCAAGCGCCATTTATGAAACACGGTTCGCCACCGCCGTGACAGACGCGTGAATTGTAAATCCGCCTTAACAAATCCGACAAGGGGCAGGCAGGTATCAGGAATCCAGGAAAGGCAAAACTAAGTCAGAACAGGTAGGCCGGACTGGAAATGCTGGAGAGCTTGGCAAAGTATAACACAAGACAATCTGGCAGGAAACAAGTGAAAGTAACAAATATATATACACTGAGGACTAATGACCAAATAGACTGCAGGTGAGGAGGAGATGGGCGGGGAAACCTAGGTGAGGGAAATGAGTAAATTGCATGGCAGGGAAGAAAGGCCGGATCTGAAATGACAGGGGAGTTAGTGACATAAAATAAAAATACAAACTAAGAATTAGTCTAACTACATTACAATCGGGCTGCTGGAACTGATGTTTTTATCGTGTCCAAATCGAGATTAGTATGGTTTTGCCTAAATGTAACCCACTGATTGAATAAGAACCCAGCCCAAAATACCAAAGGTGGCAAAGTCCTCAGTGAACAAATGATCCAGAGTACCTTCTATCACTGACTCTGCTCGTTCCCCCAAACCATGTTGTTTGGGTGTAGGGATGTAACGGTTACCGGTATGACGGTAAACCACGATAAAAAGTGTTGACGATAACAATTACCGCGTTCATTTCAAATATCATTAATATCACGGTTAATAACACGGTATGAAAACCGTGAGTTTAATCCTTCCCAGCCTCACCCGAGTTCTTAATTTGTCGCGCATGCTCACTGCGCAGCCTACAACGTGCATTTCTTGAAGTTGGAATCATGGCCGAAGGTGTAGATGACAGCACTCAGAGTCAGGACATTTATCAGCCCTCTAAGAGGACTAAATCCAAAGTATGGGCATATTTTGGTTTTTATAAGAATGCCGGGGGACAGTTGATAGAAGATGGTTATCCTGTCTGCAGAACATGCAGGAAAAAAGTTTCCGCTAAAGGTGGCAATACGTCAAATCTCCTTGCTCATCTCCGTGATCATCACCCACAACTGTATAGCCAATGCAAGGTAAGTTAACGTTAACGTTTTAGCTCAAATGCATGAATAAATGCATGGTGTGGGGACAACGGGTTGAAGCAGAATGCAATGATCCGTCTGTCTAACTTTTTAATAACGTGTCAATAATCTAAACAGATACCTACGGCACATGTTCGTTCAGTGGTGTGAGTGTGGAACTAATCGGGACACATATTTAACGTTAGCCTCAGAGCTAGACGGGTGCACATTTGAGTTGTGTTTATCATACAGTTGTAGGCTACAGTATCTCTTTGCATGCGTAGAGCCAACGATTTTCCGCGATAACGGAAAACGAACGCAAATCACGGAATGTACCCTTTGAAACAGAATTGTAACTTTCAGACGGAAAAATAATTCAAAATCGCCCAAATTCACCTGTGTTTTGCCCTGTAAGATTTTATTTCACCCCGTTAGCCTGTATTCTGCTCTGTAACACTGCATTTCGTTTTAAAATAAACACAACAGCATTCGCAGTCTGAAACTGTGCAGACTTGCCGCGGCCAAAACGCATGATAGCAAAGGACTCCACTCGGGGCAGACCACAGTAATATCAGATTCGGAATAGTTCAAAAGCCGATGTTTTTGATAAGATTTTGCAATATAATAAACACTGTTGCACTTTTTTCAGCTTGTGTAGGCCTATCAGTGCTTTCTGAACAGATTTAACACACTTTTAAAAATAACGCGATAATACCGAAAACCATGATCATTTTGGTCACTATAACCGTGAGGTTAAATTTTCATACCGTTACACCCCTATTTGGGTGTTAAACTTCCTGAATTGAGAAGCAGAATCCAGCACTCCTATAATGAAAAGTAAAGTCCTGTATCCAGTGCAACCTGAGAGAATTAGCTACATTAGCCCATCTGACAAAAACCTTGCAGTTTCACAGTAAAGACAAAACAACATTTGAATTGACTGTTTTCCCGACTAAATTTCCTACTTTGTTTCGCTACATGATGATGTGGAGCTAAATGTCTCGACACATGCCGATAGGCCGTAAGGTGAACCCCGAAAAGTGCTTCAGAAATTGAATCTTGCTCCGACGTCTGGCAACTACAGGATCTCTACTTCATAAAAAAGCAGGGGGTATGTTAAGCTTACAGTAAAAAAAAAATTCCTGCCCGTTTCTTATGCCGAGACATTTATTGCAGAACTAGCTTCTACAGGGCGTAATCATTTTTGGCCAGGGAGTAGTGGCACGGCTCGACACGTGCTCGTGCTAAACCAATAGAGTAGCAGATTTATGACAACAAACCGGCAACATGGCTGCCTCCGTGGTTTCATTCAACGTTACCGATATAAAGGAATTCTCCAAAAAGTCTTCTAAAATCGACCAAATTAATCCTAAAACGTGCTTTATACATATCAAGTGGGCGACCTAGTTATTTTTTTTTATGCAAGTCATTTCTATCAATAAAAGGTAATCAACTGAGTTTTAGTAATGAAAAGGACCATGAAATCATTCTTTCATTCGTTCATTTATTCACTCACAACTTTAAACAACACATCCAAACCACAAAAAAGATAGAAAACATATTTACAAATTTATAATATGCAAAACAGAATAGTAAAGCTATTCTATGACGAGCTATTCCTCACAGTCAACAAAGTCCTCTATGATCAACCAGCAGCTGATGATGTCAACGAGGCAAGGTATAAAGCATTCTGTATGGCATCATCTGCCTTGCCAGAATTGTGCATCCCCCCTTCCATCAGCACTGCAAAAGGGTCAATTATCAGGGTGTAGTCATGAGGTCTTGCATGAAGTTAGAAATCTCGGGGTAATATTGGACTCAGACCTGAACTTTAACAGCCACATTAAATCAGTAACATCAGCAGCTTTTTACCATCTAAAAAACATTGCCAGAATCAAAGGAATAGTGTCTAAACCAGACTTAGAAAGACTGATCCATGCGTTTGTCTCCAGCAGGTTAGACTACTGTAACGGCCTGCTCACTGGGCTCTCTAAACGGGCTGTAAGACAGCTGCAGTACATCCAGAACGCTGCTGCTCGAGTCCTGACTAGAACCAGGAAATACCACCATATTAGTCCAGTGCTCAGGTCTCTGCACTGGCTTCCTGTCGCTCAGAGAATAGACTTTAAAACAGCTCTGCTTGTGTACCAGTCTCTTCATGGTCAAGCGCCAAAGTACATCTCTGACATGTTAGAGCCATATGAACCAACTCGGGCTCTGAGAACCTCAGGGAGGGGTCTCCTGCCTCAGGGAGGGGTCTCCTGCCCCAGGGAGGGGTCGCCGGAGACTTCAATCATGCAAATCTAAAAACAGTGCTTCCAAAATTCTACCAACATGTGGATTTTGCAACGAGAGGAGGGAACACGCTGGATCTTGTTTACACCACCATACCCGGTGCATATCGTGCCGAGCCCCGCCCCCACCTGGGATATTCTGACCACATCTCTGTCAAGCTGATCCCAGCTTACAGACCGCTGGTCAGACGCTCCAGACCAGTCAACAAACAGGTAAAGACACGGCTTCAGTCACTGGTTTCATCAGTAAGTGCACTGCTGAGGTGCGTGCACTGCTGAGAGCCAGAGACACAGCATTCAGAACAGGAGAAAAGGAGGCCCTGAGCAGAGCGCGGGCAACACTGGCCCAGGCTATCAGGGATGCAAAGCGAGCGCATGCCCAGAAAATCCACGGCCACTTCAGAGACAGTGGAGACACACGGCAGCTGTGGCAGGGAATCCAAACCATCACTAACTTCAGGACAACAACACCGGCCTGTGACAGTGATGCCTCCCTGCCCGATGCGCTGAACGTGTTCTACAGTCGTTTTGATGCAGAGAATGATGTGGCTGCAAGGAAGAACACCCCCCCTCCTGGCAAACAACTGCTATGCCTGACCACAGCTGAAGTGAGAAAGACTCTGCAAAGAGTCAACCCAGGTAAGGCTGCTGGCCCAGACAACATTCCCGGGAGTGTGCTCAGGGGATGTGCAGACCAACTGGCAGATGTCTTCACGGACATCTTCAACATCTCCCTGAGCAGTGCCATCGTGCTTCAAAACCACCACCATCGTCCCTGTGCCCAAGAAGTCGCCTGTGTCATGCCTCAATGATCACCGCCCCATCGCACTCACCCCTACCATCATGAAGTGCTTTGAGAGGCTGATCCTGAAGCACATCAAGAACCATCTGCCTCCCACCCTAGTAGAGCCTGGCTCGGGCCGGATTTTTCTGTCCGAGCCCGGCCCTCAACCGACAGAAAAGTTCTCAAATCTGACCCGAGCCCGAGATTAATTAAAATATTTGTGTCCGAGCCCGCCGGAAGCCCGAGACCAGTGACCAACGCAAAACGGCGCACCCTAATCAGTAAATACACATTGGTGACAGCGCACCATTATCCACCATAATCCACCATAATCCATTATAGCTTAAAGCGTTTCCACACAGTGGATTTCCCCCTCTCATTTTCCACGACTTTCAGTTCTCCAGAAGCTATTTTTCTTTTAATGTCCTCCATAGCGCTTCCAGCCAACTGAGCTCGGCTGCACTGATCGCACGTGTTTAATGTAAAGTTGTTCGAATGTTCGATATGCGTGCGTGCGCACCGAGCATGCACAGACCACAGATGCACACAGATGCATGCTGCACGGCATGAGGCACGAATAGCCTACCAACATTTTCATTTATGCATATTCAATTATTTATGTTTATCACAAAAACTGACGTTTGCAATGAACTGAAACCTGTCCTCTGGCTGTTTATAATTTTCACGATGTCTGCTTGCTTTCGAGCCCGACCCGAGTCCGACAAGACATTCGAATTTTTTGTCCGAGTCCGGCCCGGCCCGTCGGGTTCCGACCGGGCCCGTCGGGCTTCGGTCGGGTTGCCATACTCTACACCCAAGACCCCCTGCAGTTCGCGTACCGAGCCAACCGCTCCACCGACGACACCATCAACACCACCCTCCACCTAGCACTCACCCACCTGGACAAAAAAGACACTTACGTCAGAATGCTGTTCATAGACTTCAATTCAGCATTCAACACTATCATCCCACAGCACCTGACTAGGAAGCTGAGCTTGCTTTTAACACTACCCTCTGCAACTGGATCCTGGACTTTCTTACGGAGAGACCCCAGTCAGTCCGGATTGGAAACAACACCTCCAGCACCACCACACTGAGCACAGGGGCACCTCAAGGCTGCATGCTCAGTCCACTGCTGTTCACACTCCTAACCCACGACTGCACAGCACTACACGACTCGAACCACATAATCAAGTTCGCTGACGATACGACCGTGGTGGGTCTCATCGAAAAGAACGACGAGTCATCATACAGGGAGGAGGTGGAAAAGCTGATCACCTGGTGCAAAGCCAACAACCTGTCTCTGAATGCAGTGTTAATTTTGTCACCCATTTTTTAATTTAGTCTTAGTCTTAGTCTTGTGTCAAAGTGCGTTCTTAGTCTTAGTCAGTTTTAGTCTTTTCACAAATCATTTTTGTTAGTCATGATTTAGTCGACTAAAAATCCTCAACATTTTAGTCTAGTTTTAGTCAGGCGTGGGAAAATGTATTTTAGTCTAGTTTTAGTCAAAACATTTTAGTCTTTAGTCGCAATGCAAGTCCAAGTCAATCAAACTGATATCAACCTGTCTAGTTAGGACATTACTTTTTCCAACTTGAAGGCAGAACACCAAACCTGCTGTTACCAAACTTGCTGTACTTGTTTCACAAAACGCTATACAATAGCTCACAAGTATTAATAATGGTGACCAACATAAAATCAGGATACACATACAGTGCTAAATAAATCATGCTGTGTGGATGACTGTTCATATAGACAAGACACAACACCTTTCTTCATTCTCATAACTCACCATCTCCCTGCCTGTAACTGAGTTTGCATCGCAGGGCAATCTACATCGGCAACACACACACATACGCGCGTAGCAAGTGTCTGTGCAGCTCTGCTTTATATTAGAAAAGCCCAGCCATGTCACCGCAGAGTTGTGCACCCTCTGTGTCACGTTGCAGGCTAATTATTATGCTACAACGTTCTAGTTAGCGTTGTAGCTCTTTATTTTTTTAAACAACTTGTCTCGTAGGCAGCATTCTTGCAGACAAATACGATGTGGCACATTGCTCGTCATGTCGGAAGAAGGCTCAGTCGAGTTACATGTTCGACGAGATTCAGAACTTGTTGAAGCAATGCTACTGTTTAAATAACATGTAAAACAAAGCGGGGTAAGTCAATATGAGAGAAGGGAAATGTTTTGCCGAAGTTTTCCTTAACTCCCTCATTTACCACTATGTTCACTATATTTCCCAATTTAGAAAAAAAAAAACGCCAAACTAACGCAGCATGAGAATCCTATGCTACCTGCATGGGTGTTAGCCTACCATGCTAGCAAACTAACACTGCGATGTATTAACCTCAACCACTTTACTCACTCACCCACCAAGTTATTACAAGTGATGCTTTACCAGACAGCGTAATGTGCTGTCGTCAAACCTGACACCATGTGAAAATGTAAGCGAGTCCATCACTGAAATAGCACATGCCATACACTAGTTGCTTCAACCGTCTGTTTCCATCACTTGGATGAGCATGTAAGCACTTTCACTCGGTTTACCACATTCTGATACGAACATATTTGAACGTGACGTGTCAACTGCTGGCTGAAACACATTTAATCATTTTCAAAAGTTCTGGGGGATCTTCTAAATTATATGGTCGACAAAAACAAGGGATTTTTTTTGTTTAGTTTTTATTTCTAGCATGACATGTTCGTCTCGTTATTGTTCGTCAACGAAATACATCTCATGACACAGTTTTCGTTTGTGTTTTTTTAGAACACTGTAGTCTTGTCATCATCACGTCTTTTGTCATAGGGATAGGCTCGTCAACGAACATTTTTAGTCTTGTCTCGTTTCACGAAATTAACACTGTCTGAATGTGGACAAAACTAAAGAGATGGTTGGTGATTTCCGCAGAGTACAGAGGGACCACGAGCCTCTGCACATCGAAGGCTCCCCGGTGGAGATTGTGGAGAACACCAAATTCCTTGGTGTCCATCTGGCGGAGAACTTCACCTGGTCCCTCAACACCGGCTCCACCGTAAAGAAGGCTCAGCAGCGTCTCCACTTCCTGAGAAGGCTGAAGAGAGCCCACCTCCCTCCCACCATTCTCACCACCTTCTACAGAGGGACCATAGAGAGCCTCCTGGGTAGCTGCATCACCGCCTGGTTCGGTAACTGCACCCAACTGGACCGCAAAAACCTTCAGCGCGTGGTGAGGACGGCTGAAAAGATCATTGGAGCCACTCTCCCCTCCGTCTCAGACATCTACACCACACGCTGCAGCCACAAGTCAACCAGGATTCTTAAAGACCCCACCCACCCCTCACATAGATTTTTCTCACCCCTCCCATCTGGCAGAAGGTACCGCAGCATACGGTCTGTCACCACCAGACTAAAAAACAGCTTCTTCCCCCAGGCCATACGACTGCTCAATGCTCAGAGACTGTTCTGATCACCTCTGTTGTCCCAGCTGTTCTTTATTGTTGCTGTTTGTTGCACTGAAAAACTTCTCGAGAAACGTTATTTCATTGCATATACTGTGTATATGGCTGGAATGACAATAAACCCTCTTGAATCTTGAATCTTCCTGCCTCAGGGAGAAGTCTCCTGCCTCAGGGAGGGGTCTCCTGCCTCAGGGAGAAGTCTCCTGCCTCAGGGAGGGGTCTCCTGCCTCAGGGAGGGGTCTCCTGCTGGGGCCCAGAGTCAGGACTAAACAAGCTGAGGCTGCGTTTCAGTTTTATGCTCCTAACATCTGGAACAGCCTTCCAGAAGATGTGAGACAGGCCTCAACTCTGACAATGTTTAAATCCAGGCTGAAAACAGTTCTATTTAGCTGTGCATATGACACCTGAAAGTATTTCATCTGCACTCTTCACTTTTAATTTAATTAATTAATGGTTATTTTTAAATGGGTTTTTTATTTTTTATTTCTTTTTAATGATTTTACTGCCTTATTGTGATTTTATGTAGCTGTAAAGCACTTTGAATTACCTTGTGTACGAATTGTGCTCTACAAATAAAACTGCCTTGCCTTGCCATGAAACAAAATATAGGTGCTCCATCACCAGCTGGATACGGTTGGCACTTGGAGGATGGACACCTACAAGTGACATGGATGACCAAAAATCCTGCTCCTGGCAGTGTTTTAAATGTGATACACTGCAAGGGAAGTGCCTGTGAGACAGGCGGATGTTCCTGTGAGACAGGCAGATGTTCCTGTGTGGCAGCTGGACTTTGTTGCACAGACTGATGCACCAACTGTTTAAACACAAAAGAAATTGAGGACAGGGAAGACGATCACAGTCCTGACTCTGACTGTGAGGAATAGCTCGTCATAGAATAGCTTTACTATTCTGCGTATTGTAAATTTGTTTTATATCTTTTTTGTGGTTTGGATGTGTTGTACGAGCAAAAGAATGATTTCATGGTGACTAAAACTCAGTTGATTACCTTTTATTGATAGAAATGACTTGCATAAAAAAAAATAACTAGGTCGCCCACTTGATATGTATAAAGCACGTTTTAGGATCAATTTGGTCAATTTTAGAAGACTTTTTGGAGAATTCCTTTATATCTGTAACGTTGAATGAAACCACGGAGGCAGCCATGTTGCCTGTTTGATGTCATAAATCTGCTACTCTATTGGTTTAGCACGAGCACGTGTCACTACTCCCTGGCCAAAAATGATTACGCCCTGTAGAAGCTAGTTCTGCAATAAATGTCTCGGCATAAAAAACGTGCAGGAATTTTTTTTTTACTGTAAGCTTAACATACCTCCTGCTTTTTTTATGAAGTAGAGATCCTGTAGTTGCCAGACGTCGGAGCAAGATGAAACAAAAGCGGGGTTCACCTTACGGCCTATGATACTCGACCATGTCAACACTTCACACTGTTTAATTGGCTAGAAGTTTTCTACTTCCTCTTCCACACGTGTTTTTATAGTTTTTTTTACTTTGCATTACTTTTAGGGTTAAGAATGAAAAGTCTGCAATTCGGTTCAGATTAGCAAAGGATAGAAGGTTATGCAATGTAACACTTATGGGTTATTATTAGGGCTGGGCGAGTTAACTCGTTATTATCGCGTTAACTCATCAATTATTTAACGCCGATAAATATTTTATCGCGCATTAATGCATGTTTTTTTTAATTTATTTATTTTTATTTAAAAAGAAAATATATATATATATATATATATGTTTTTTTTTTAAACGAACATTTTGGTGGGCTTTTGTGCCTTTAATGGAATAGAAAGTTCAGAGAGACAGGATGCAGGGGTCAGAGAGAGGGGCAACGACATGCAGCACAGGGCCGTCCGATGTGGGACTTGAACCAGGGCCAGCTGCAGTGAGGACTTTAGCCTCTGTACATGGGGTGCCTGCTGTACCCACTACGCCACGGACCACTCCTGTTTTATAATTTATTTTATTTTGTAAAAGTGTGTTGCTCACAGGCTTTTATTTTGTAAAAGTCTGCTGCTGTCTGCTGTGGAACAGGAAAAGAAAGTAATCGGCGGATCCACCAAACATGGAGAAGGGTACGGAACTTTTACTCGGCCATTTTCATGTTAAAGTTCTTCCAGACGGCGGAGTCGACAGAACCAACGTCATCTGTAAACACTGCCAAGTTGAATTGTCTTCTCAGCGTAGTAGTTCCAGTCTAAAATATCACTTAAAGGCAAAACACACAACTGATAGCAGCAAGTCATTCAAGGAAACAGACAGTGGAGCGAGGCTTCTACATAAAAACTACAGAAAGATGCTGATGTTACAAGTGTGTTTGCACAACAAATGTTATGGCACTTTCATTCATATGGCAGCACATTTAAAATAAAACTAAATGCTAAAAGCTATACGCTACTTTTGAATAAATTTATGGATTTTGCGTACAAATGCGATTAATCGTAATTAATCAGGGAAATCATGTGATTAATTAGATTAAAAATTTTAATCGTTACCCAGCCCTATTTATTATTGATGAGGCCCAACAAAAAACCAACAAAAAAACCCAGCCTAGTTATACGTTACCATCTCCCAGTTTTAAACAATATCTTTTGATACTACAGTGTTGTAGAAATGTGGACAAACTGTTTTCTAATGAGACCATGAAGGCTGAATGAAGCGGCAGATATCAGGTCACACAACGTAGCAGTCCAAAATGTAGGCTGAACCAGAAATGCTCAGATTCCAGGGAGTTCCATTGTGTTCATTTTTTCTGCATCTACTACACGGGCTATGGAAACAAATGTTTTCAAAAGTAATCAGTGATTTCAATTCCAGAACATGACAAACAGTTCCAGAGGCAAAATGTGTGGATTTCTGGACTGACGCAGAGAGATACTGGCTGGCTTGAACGGTGTATGAAGACTTGATTCCACAATTAATATGTTTATATCCAATAGGAACTGTGAGACCTTATGCACTCTTTGTGAAAGGTGGCCATTTTGTCCGTAGCAGTGCTTTGTGAACACACCCTTTCTCCGCTCTGTGCCCTGTGGGAGAGAAGCACATTGCTGTTCTTTGGAACACAAACCGCTCACATCTGTTCATACATTCTTACTCTCCCCAAAGCACGTAGACCTGGTTGCAAATTTCAGCAACACCATTTCAGCTCACGAAGCTTGCACATCTTACTGAGAGTTTCTCTGAGTTGACCAAACTTAACAGTGTCAAGGAACGGCGATTTCATCCAGCCGTCGGAGAAATCAGTATCATGAAGGGAGCCAATCAGGAAGGGGAGTTTGGGCATGTTTTCAGGCTTCTGCAGTACTCTTTCCCCTGATACACACTTGCAGATGCTTTGAGAGCAATCATTTCCTGAGACTGAATCCTGCCTTGCGGACAAAACATGGATGCAGCTTCCTTTTGAAAATTGAAGAAATAAACTCAGTAGTTGACAAGAAGCCTATAAGCGTAACCGTTTAGGTTCTGGTCTTATTGTACTGACAGTATATACAGAGACATTTATGAAACGTATGAAATGGGACCACGCGACCATGTCAGAATCTCTTGACCCGCTCATAATGGAAGCACTAGTTCAATGATCTGAAAAGCAAGCTGAGGTCTTGGCTGGAGCATGTTGGCTGGGTTTACTGATGATGATACAGCTCTAGTACTGGCAGCTAAGAAGCAGTGTGTGGAGTGAAAAAATCATAGGCAGGAGGATACTACACCTTACCTGCTGTAAGTGACTGATCTGAACTTGTCTATATGGATCTATACGTTTCTAAAAGTCTCCCAAAGCAGAGGTGTGACCAGAATGGCATGTGTGGGGGGGGCAGTTAGCTCATCTCGGGGGGCAGAAAACAATACCTGAAAAAAAAAAAAAAAAAAAAAAAAAAAAAAAAAATCGGTGGAAGCCCACTACTACAACTTCAACCATAATAATAATAATAATAATAATAATAATAATAATAATTAGCCTGGCTGACGCGTCCACAATCTCGATGATATGGTGGTCTGGGAACTAGGTGTGCATTTTCTCGTATTTGAGGCGTGGTTTACGAATGCCTAGAGCCGTTTATTGGGCGCTACGAATGTCTATCAAATGACGTCAAGTAGTTCCCATGCTGCTTTGCGCGCGATTCATAGCCAATTGTATCACTTATACCAGATGACGACAGAAATTCGACGAGGAAGAAGAAAAAAATGGAAAATAAAAGTAAACTTGCGCTCTAAGCTACTTAAATTGACAACAAAGTAGGCCTATATGCTATATTCTACATGAATTTTTATGTTGTAGAGTTGTGAATTTATTTTAATAATGGAGAAATTGAGCAGCCTTGCTTTGTTGTCTACAGTAGTAGCTCAACCCTCATCTTACTTTGAAGCTCCCAGCTCCCAGAAGTGACGTCGACGTAGCTTTAGCAGCAGAAAAGCTATCAGGCTTGTGTTGATGATAATAATAAACTCCTGGACTATGTACAAACTTCCAAATGCATCGTTTGGTGAGTACAGACCATATTTGTACTACTGTAGAAGTTTGGTTTCATGACATGTGATTTTAGTGTGGTAATTTTGGAGATACTGCCAGGGTCCGTTAGCGCTTGTACTAAGCTATTCGGGATAACTCAGTAACTCAGCTGATGTTCAGCCAATATCGGAAAAACTTCGGGTGGGCTACTTGGCTGGATGTCACGGTTCAAATGACCCGAGGGTGAATCTACTCCGAAACACTTTCTAAGGCTGCATTGAACGGTAACGTTGTGTCCGCTGTCATGTTGAATTAACACTCTACAAGCTTCGGTGTAGCGCATAGACGTCGTCATCGTCTTGCTGCCGCCCCCCCCCTTCTGTGATTGGTTCCCAAACTCTGGCAAAAATAAGGGCGGTGGTTTCCAGGCTGACTTTGCAGTGAGAATGAAATCGAGCGCAAAGCAGCATGGGAATTCCCAGGCTAAATAATAATAATAATAATAGTAACAATTCAATTCGGTAGTGAAAATATGGTCACACTAGCATAAATCATGCGGCCAATTTTGTTAACAGTGTGGAATTTTTTTATGAAGTTTTTTTTCATTTTGCTGTTGTTTTTTGTAAAGAAATGTATAACTTGTATGATGCATGCAACTAACAGCAAGCTATCAATAAAACAACATATCAATATACAACATATGATTACTACAGGAGAGCTACAACAGAAACATAGCCCATTGCAGTAGAGTTCTCAACGGGCCTGAAAATTACAACCCGACCCGGCCCGTGGCTTTCAAAGCCCGAGCCCGATGTAACCCAAACACATCAATATGAATTATCTACCCGAACCCGGCCGGCGGCCCGACGCCGGGGGTCGAGTTTTCCCATGCTATCCTATGGAGACTGACGGGCTGTGGTGGTGGCCGAATGCCCACAGCTTACTGTATGGCGGCTCAGGCTGGACGTCCCTGTTTTTTTGCTGTCATATTTTAACAGCACCTTGCATTTTGAGCATTGCACATAACCTGTGGAATTTCCACCAGAATCCAGCACCACTCCAAACACTTTCCAGACCTCTGATTTTCCCACTCGTGTAGCCAAGGGCGTAACTTTGGGTCTACCATTGGGGGGGTTAAACTCGTAGCATATTTATTTATTTATTTAATCATTTTCTTCACTTCACTATTTATGCCATAACGACACAGTAGTTAAATTCAGTGTTTAAGCACTAGCCAACATTGGCAGATGACAAGAACTTAAAGATTAATCAATTTCATCACTGTATTGGCACCTATATGCAGCAAATGTATTATGCACAATGCAACTCTCGATACATCACACAATACAGGGTGGTACACTGGAGAGCAGCTTGCACCTTTATTCGGAACTGATTTCACATATTGCCCACTTACTATCACATTAAGATTGCTATAAATTAATAATAATATTATTGAAGGAGTCAGACCTGTTACTGATGGTGAACTTGTCTTTAATGTCGGGTGTGTTTCCAGAGCCACTAAAGAAAAACTGTAATCAAACCTCTGCTGAAAAAGGACAATCTTGACAAGACACAAATGAACAACTACAAGCCTATCTCAAATCTCCCATTTTTAAGTAAGATCATTGAAAAAGCGGTTTTTCAACCACTTAATTACTTTTTAAAACAAAACAACTGCTATGACACCTTCCAGTCAACTTTTAGACAGAACCACAGCACTGAGACTTCTTTGACAAAGTTTAACAACATATGTCTGAATACAGACGGTGGGAAAATGTCAGTCTTAGTTCTACTAGATCTCAGTGCTGCATTTGATACAGTTGACCACAATATATTACTGAAACGACTGGAAAACTGGGCGGGTTGAACAAATTTCACGGAAACACATATGTTTTGACTGTTAAGCCCGGTGAAGATTTAACACATTAGCAGTCATTCCAGTTGTCAACGCCGCTTAAAAAGGTGATTTTCTTCTCTTCTAGCATTATCGTGACAGGAGAACCATGCCAACTTTGGATGCAGTTATCTTAGCGATAGCAATAGCCTCAATATACATATCGTTGGAAACTTAGTTTATGGCCGTTCATGTGAGCACAATAACTTAGTTTTGTAATTTTTTACCAAAGCGACTGGTTTCGCCTTGCAGGGTCACATATAAGGAACACATGAGGTGAACGTCTTGGTATGTGACAACATTCAAGATTTTTGCACTAGCTTTGTGAACTTTCTGAGCAGCCGTCACAGCCCTTTTCCATCAATTTAACTCTCGTTAATCCACCTCTTAGCACAACAAACCCCAAAAATGTGTGACTGTTTTGGAGCAAACAGCAACTTAAGATACAGTTCAGTGACATTGGTTCCACACAGTGATCCCTGGCACCCTCTGGCACCACTCACCAGGTCCAGCGGCTGCGCATAAACAAACTTTCGGTAGAGAAATTGGGTTGGGTAATACCATGTAGTCGGTTGGGGGGGGGGGTTACATTACAGATTATTTAAAACATGATACTATCTTGAAATGAAATGAATGAATAAAGAAAACAAACAAAAGTTAGTCATTCAGAATTTTATGATATTTTTTGATGATTTGATTTGATGATATTGGGGGGGTTATATTAGCTGGATCTGATTTTTGAGGGGGTCATGACCCCCGTAACCCCTGTGCAAATTACGCGCATGCGTGTAGCGACGGTGAATTCACCTGCAGCAAGTTTGCTCTTCACCAACTCCATCTTCTTCTCCGCTAAAGGCGTGCACGCAGCGGTGTCATGTCTGTCCCCGCTCCATGCAGACTTTCGTTACGATAGATAGATAGATAGATAGATAGATAGATAGATAGATAGATAGATAGATAGATACTTTATTGATCCCCAAGGGGAAATTCACCATTATTTACGGTAAACAGCAGCGATGATTCTCTCATTGGCTGCCATTGACGTCTATAGACGTCAATTTAAATTCAACCGTTGACTGCCAAAGACGTTTATAGACGTAGATTGCGTTTTTTAACGGAGCGGGCTGGGGAACAATCTAGCGGAGTTTGTCACTAAATCTTAGGCTTGTAAACACTAAACAGAGAATATACTGGCAAAATTACTTACTTTGGATGGGAGATGAGTAAAGATCACATAGATTGTAGAAGAAGACTGAAGCGGCTTTGAAGCCAATGAGACTAATCAAAATGTTTGTAAACTATAATTGCCAAGATCGGAGAAGGAGAAAATGTCGCCGGCGAGACAAAACAAAAAATTTAGGCAGCTAACGCTCGAACAGAGCCTTCTGTGCAGCAGAAGTAGTGTACCACTACTATCCACCGACGAGATACCCGGGCCAAGCGGAGAGAGTCGTCGGCGTGCGCGTATTTCACCTCAGCGGAGCGCACCACCAGACAGTTCTGATGACTCAGACAATGCTATGCTATCAAAATACCTTCTCAGTGTTGTTTTTGCTGTTTTATGGAAGAAAACCACTTTTCAGATGTTTGAGGTGTCACTAAAGCAAAAAATGTTAGCATCAAAGTCACTGTTCTGCTTGACAGATTTCTTTGCACAAAAAGCTTGTTTTCTCCTTTTTTTTGGTCAAAAACAGCTGTTTTTGGTGAAACCAACCTATGTTCTACTGTCTATTACTAAAGGACTGAAAGTGGTAGAAACAAACTTTTTTCCTGATGAAAGAAGAGAGTCTACTCTTTCTTTTGGTAATTTCGGTGTGTACATAGTCATAAGACACACTTTTCTGTGGGTCTTGGAAAATCAGTCAAAATACTGTAAAACACTTGGCAGTATGGGTGTCTCTGCACTGAAAATGGCTGGCAGCGAATGAGTTAATACATTTATTTATTTTTTTTCACTGGGCGGAAAAGATTAAGACCCGACCCGACCCGAGTCATCTGCTTATATTTTCGACCTGAACCCGGCCCGAACCCGCGGGTCCCGTCGGCCGACCCGACCCGTTGAGAACTCTACATTGTAGTCATTATGATATTAGGATATTAGGTTTTTAGACCAGGACTTTAGGATGCAATAGCTTTTGTTTAACATGCTCCACATTCTCCATTGAGGGTTTAAATTCAAGTAGATACTTGGGGCAAGACATCCAGCCAACTCCAGCTTTTTATTACCTTCATTAAATCTACATTTCAGATCATTATATACAACAAAAACATCCGAAAATGTGAAAATCGCCTTTTTTTTTTCAGCAGCAAGGGGTTAAGGTTACGGAGGGGGGAAAACACGATACCAAAAAAATAAATAAAGCTATAAACTTTGCAGATATATGCTTTTTTTTAAATCATCACCTGTATTTATTCTATCAATACTAGACACAAACAGAGATAATAAATCGTGGCATTTTTTCTGGCCAGTTTTCTTTGGATGGAAAGGGCATTTCTCAGGGGGGCAGTGCCCCCCCCCCCCGTCCCAAAGTACATTCAACAATTTCCACTCACTGAAATTCAATTCAAAAATACTTTATTTATCCCAGAGGGAAATTAAATGTTGATGTAGCTCAATTAAATCAAAGAGTTATTATAGATGCTGATGGCTGTGGGCAGGAATGATTTCCTGTAGCGGTCCGTTTTGCATCCAAACTGAAGAAGCCTTTGACTGAAGAGACTCTGTTTTCCGATAACAGTCTCATGGAGAGGATGTTCAGGGTTGTCCATAATTCTCTTGATTTTATGCAAAATCCCTCTTTGCATTATTGTCTCCAGAGGTTCCACAGTCGTCCCCAGAACAGAACCAGCCTTCTTTATCAGGTTGTTGAGTCTTTTTAGGTCCCTGGTTCTGATGCTGCTGCCCCAACAGATGACGCAAGAGGAAATGACGCTCTCAACAACAGACTTGTAGAAGATCTGCAACATCTTGTTGCAAACCTTGAAGGACCTTAGCTTCCTCAAGAAGTACAGTCTGCTTTGTCCTTTCTTGTAGATGGCTTCACTGTTGTGTCTCCAGTCCAGTCTGTTGTCCACATGAACACCAAGGTATTTATATTCCTCAACCACCTCCACTTCTTCTCCCATGATGGAAACAGGGTTTGATCTGACCCTGTTTCTCCTGAAATCTACAATCATCTCCTTTGTTTTGTTAATATTCAAGATGAGATGATTGTTCGCACACCATGCCACAAAGCGGTCCACCAGCTCTCTGTACTCAGCTTCTTGTCCATCTCTGATACACCCGACTACTGCAGAGTCATCTGAATATTTCTGTAGATGACAGGAGTCTGACTTGTACTGGAAGTCTGAAGTGTACAGAGTGAAAAGGAATGGTGAGAGTATAGTCCCTTGTGGTGCTCCTGTGCTGCTGATCACCTGGTTAGACACACAATTCTTCAGTCTGACAAACTGTGGTCTGTTTGTCAGGTAGTCATTAATCCAGGTGATTGTTGAGGCCTCCACCTGAGTCTTCTGGAGTTTCAGACGAAGCAGATCAGGCTGGATTGTGTTAAATGCACTGGAGAAATCAAAGAACATGATCCTCACAGTGCTGCCTGCTTTGTCCAGATGACAGTGGGTTTGTTGAAGCAGGTGTATGATAGCATCTTCAACTCCAACTCCATGGCGATAAGCAAACTGCAGGGGGTCCTGATATGTGCTGGTTTGCTTACACAGGTGGGTCAACAGGAGTCTCTCCAGGATCTTCATGATGTGGGATGTCAGGGCAACAGGTCTGTAGTCATTGATGTCTGAAGGATGAGTTTTCTTTGGTACCGGAACCAGACAGGATGTCTTCCACAACAGTGGTACCTTCTCTTGGGTCAAGCTAAGGTTGAAAAGGTGTTGCAGAATCCCACAGAGCTGCTCTGCACAGGCCTTCAGGACTCGGGGGCTGACACCATCTGGATCTGCAGCCTTGTTCCGGTTCAGTCTTTCCAACTGCCTCTTCACCTGACTTCTAGAAACCGAAAAGTGGGAGGGGGAGGCAAAGGGGACAGCAGCATCTCCTGATTGGGTTGAAGACAAACTAGTGGAAGCAGAAGAATCCATGACTGAGGTGGAGGTGGAGATGTTACAGGAAAGCTGTGGGTCAGAGGAGGGTGGGATGTCTCTTTGGCTGGGAACAGGAGGGGAGGATGGTGAGCTTGTTCCTGAACTGAACCTGTTGAAGAATGTGTTCAGCTCATTTGCTCTGTCCAGACTTCCATCCATCTGATCCTCCCTCTGCTTGAGGCCTGTGATCTTCTTCATTCCTGACCACACATCTCTGATATTGTTCCTCTGCAGTTTACTCTCAAGCTTCTTTCTATACACCTCCTTGCTCTCTCTGATCTTGACTTTGAGCTGCTTCTGTATACTCCTCAGTAACTCCCTGTCTCGCTCCCTAAAGGCTCTTTTTTTCTTGTTCAATAGTTCCTTTAGCTCACTGGTGATCCAGGGTTTGTTATTAGGGAAGCATCTCACTGTTCTGGTGGGGATGGTGTTGTCCACACAGAACTTTATATAGTCAGTCACACACTCAGTCATGGCATTAATGTCCTCTCCATGTGGCTTACAAAGTGAAATCCAATCGGTTGCATCAAAACAACCCTGTAAGGCTTCTTCAGCTTCCTGTGACCACTTTCTAACAGTCCTTTTTGTGACAGGTAGTCTCTGGACAAGGGGTTTACATGCTGAACAGAGAAAAACAAGGTTGTGATCTGATTTACCCAGGGGAGGTCTTGATTTGGAAATATATGAATCCTTGACATTTGTGTAAAACAAATCCAATGTCTTGTTTTCTCTGGTAGAGCAGCTGACAAACTGTTGAAAAGTTGGCAGTGTAGCAGAGAGTGAGGCATGATTAAAATCACCAGATATTGCCACAAAAGAATTGGGGTGTTGTGTCTGTATCTGAGCAACAACGGAACTGATGACATCACATGCAATGTCGGCAACAGCTGAGGGTGGAATGTAAACAGCCACCAAAACAACACTGGTGAACTCTCTTGGCAAATAATATGGACGAAAACTTACTGCCAATAGTTCAATGTCAGGACTGCAGAGACGACTCTTCACAGTAACATGTCCTGAGTGACACCATCTGTTGTTGACAAGCACTGCCAATCCACCCCCTTTCCTTTTCCTGCTACTCTTTAAATCTCGATCTGCTCGTACAGTCAGGAAGCCCGGCAGAGAGACGCTGGAGTTGGGGATATGATCCTGCAGCCATGTCTCAGTAAAACACATAATGCTACATTCCCGATATTCTTGCTGAGTCCTTGTCAAGGCTAGAAGTTCATCCAACTTGTTAGCTAACGATCTTACATTGCCTATGATGACGGATGGCAGAGATGGTTTGAACTTCTTCTTTCTTTCTCTCCTCTTTGCTCCTGCTCTGCATCCACAATGCCTCCTTTTCAATTCCAGTGGTATTTCTGGCTTCAGTTGTCGAATTATTTCTGCTTTTCCAATGTTAATCAGCTGCTCCCTGTTGTAAACAACCTTGTTGCTATGGTTATGCATCATAACAAAAGAGCAAAATATACAAAAGTATTGGGAAAAATCAATCCAGCTGCACAGCATCCAAGGCAGGAAGGAACAGTTGTCCAAAAAATGCAATTTCTTCCAAGAAAAAACAGGAATGAAATTTAGAAAAAAGAATAAATCTCAATGAGGTACACAGCTACTCCAACGTGCTGCCACCCTCAGCAGCGCATTCTGGAACTGAATGGAACGGAATGGCATTAAGAAATTATTTCATTTAGGAGAAATGTTAAAAAGTCAAGAGCTGGGAGAGCAAAACACTGCACGGAAAATATATCAATCGGAAGCCTCACCTCCCACCACCTCACAGGACTCAACATCTGAAGCAATAGATTTTTTTCCAAAATAAGGGGCATTAAAAAATAAAGTTCAAATTGAGTTCTTTTGCCACTTTTGCCAAAGAGGGGGAAAATGAGAGAAGCACTTGGTGAGGAAAGAAAATATTAAGCACTGGGGTGGAAGTATTTTCCTTTTTCCATTATTTCAAACTGTTTGAATAATTTGCCATCATAAATGAAAGCTGGTTTTATTCTTAAGTTACACTCATGAATACAGGCATTGTCTCCCAAAATAGGACACGGGTATATCTTGTGCCAGCATAGCTTTCAGACTGACATGTTTAATTTGTTTCCACAACATGTCTGTAAATCAGGAAAAAAAATGAATGTAAGAGGGTCCATTTTAAAGCAAGTCCCGATGACTTCCAAACCTTAACCAACTCGCTTTTAATGCCTGTTCATTGCTAAAACCTAATGGACAGTCAGTGGAAGTGAAAAGTTAAGTTTTCAACTAAATGAAATGTAGAAAGTGCTGAGTCCAGCGGGAGACAAACTTTGCCTTTTTAAATCACAGTAAGCACATCTTGCTGCACTTTCATTAATGAGTCGGTATTCTTATATGTAGTTCTTTTCATTTTCACACACAAACAAAGAGAAAAAGTATATTTTTCATTAGATCATCATCCTTCACAGTTTTCACTATGTTGTTATCTACCTGCTAATTGATCAGCACGAACATCTCAGCTTCCAGGAGGAAGCACTGATAAGAGAACACTTGAAAATGAACATGGTTCTGAGGCTTTTCAAGACACAATCATACACAACAGCAAAGAGGCATGGCTGCCAGTGCTGGGTTGAAATGACTCCCCTCTGGCTATAATCCATATGACTGTCACTGAGTGCTGCAAAGCTGTGCTGGGTCAGTTTATCAATATCAAGTCAGACATTTTCTTGATCCCCTTAAAATTCTGGCAAACTCACTCTAAGTTGTGCCACATTCCCTGTAGAATCTTGTGACCGAGCCACACTTGAACAGAAAAGCTGGAGGATTGGAATTCATGAATTATTGATTTGCTGTTGTTGTAGTTATTGTTATTTCATATTGGATTTTCAAAGCCATTTTTCTCTTTAAGGGAACACAAACATAAAAAGAGACTGCATGTTCCATAGATATGATTTTATCAGGTGGAGAAAATTGGATGAAGTGCAGCTGCACTTGGAAAATTCAGTCTAAAGTCACCCAAAATATCAGTCCAACACAGGTTCATAATGTAGGGCTATGTTTACACCGGCTATTAGCATGCGTCTGGAGCACCACACCTGACAACAAATGTGCCTCCACATGGGTCTTACTTCTCACTCCACACGTTAATATAATCAAACGTTGGCTGAATTACTCACATTCTTCAGTGGTGGGCAACATACAGGACATCAGTAGTAGGTCCGTTCATTTCCCTGCAAAATCCTGCTTTACATTCACAGACTTTAATCATTTTATAGAATCCGATGTTAACCATGTTAACATACATGTGGCCCTATACATTGATATTTAAGCATGGTTATTATGTGGGACCATCTATGTGTATTGCATGTTCATGCACACACACACATTCATTAGCCCAGTAGCATGCTCACTAAGCATTTGTTGTGCTGTCCTGTGGTTTAAGGTCATCTGTGTATTATATAAGATTGCTTCTGCTTGTGCTTTTTTGTTTGTTTGTTTGTGTGTTTGTTCTCTGCTTGTCTGCTTACAGGTGCTCCTGGTGCCTCTAAGGCTGGATTCCCCACAAAAGCCATGAATTGTCTTGAGTTTTGTTTTTTACAGGTGTAGCAGCTGGTTGTTTGATTTTTCATTGCTTTTTATGTTTGTCTCTTCATGTTTCTGTTCTTTTTTTCCCTTCTTCGTTCCCCCTCTCTCTCTGTCCCCCGGTCCGGTTCGGCACTATCACACTATCACATCATGTTAAGTATTGTAACAAAAATAAATAAAAATAAGGAGTTAATGGGCATCAAGGGGAGCTTTACATTCGTAAAGCTTCCCTTGGCATAGCAAATGTGTTTGGCATAAACGGAATTCAGATTACAATTCTGCTGCCATAATGCTGGACAGGACAAGGGGTTAAAAACAAAAACCCAAAAAAACAAAAACCAATGTTAACATACACAAGTCATTTCAATCAAAGCATTTTGATAAACATTTCCACAAATATTTTGTGACAGATGCGTGAGAGAAACATCATCTTGGAGTCTCTAAGCTTTATCGGGTTTCCCTCTGCCGTTCCCAGTCCAGATGGGATATGTCGTCCCTCCAGCACGTTTTGAGTCTGCCCCGGAGCCTTCTCCCAGTTCGTGCCCGAAAAACCTCCAAATGGAGGAGACTGGGAAGCATCCTAATTAGATGCCTGAACCACCTCAACTGACTTCTTTCAATGTGGTGGAACTCCTCCCCCTATCTCTAAGGCTGAGCCCAGCCATCCTCTGAGAGAAACTCATTTCAGCCGCTTGTATCCGTGACCTCATTCTGTCGCTCACTACACAGATCTCATGACCAGAGGTGACCAAAAGGAAAAGAGAATCCATTTGGTTATTGGTGGTAAGCTTGCCGGCTGTGCTACAGCTTTCTCACGGGGCCCTTATACACCAAGCTGACAATCAGCTGTGGCCCTTCTGTTTCTGCTGTGGAACACACTGTCCGTGACCCTAACCACTCACCTGACTTCTGTTGTTCTGACTGTTCAACATGTTGTTGGTCACTGAGGGAGATCACTCTGACTGGCCTTTTAGCGTAGTGAATGAGTGTAAGAAAAGGAACGACAGAAAGCAAAGAGCTACTAAACATTTCATACAACTTCTACTCATTTGTCATTTTCATCTCTCAGAAACAAGCAACAATTTTCACAAGAATACGTGGGCAAAGAAAGTGAAGACCAGCTGATGAATCATGTTTCAGCAGAGCCGAGCTCTGAATGGCTTTACTGGAAAATACAAATCAAATGCTATGTTTATATTTTTATCTTGACCGACTTTCATTACTCCTTATTGAATCAAGTATGCATGGCAGCCCACTTCATGCTGGCGAGTGTTACAATTTGTCATGGCCTTTCCTTGCTTTGATGTACAGGAGCCCTATAAGTGGAGCGGACACCTGCAGCAGATTCAGATATGTGCTTTTAGGGTTCTTATACACCAAGCTAACAACTGGCTGTTGGACATGTCTGGAGCATCAGTGAATATCTGTCGACTATTGGTTAAATAGCTTAGTCTGATTATCTATTCAGTGTTGCAAATCAGTACAGAAGGGAGGCAGCAGACCTGGGGTAGGTTTCACAAAGCAGGTTCAACCAACTCTGAGTCTATTCCTGACCTCTGAGTTGATCTACTCTGAGATAGAAAACTGAGTTTTCGGTTCCAGAAACGCTGATTTGAGTGAGTTTAATCAACTCTGAGTAGGTTCACCTTGAGTTTAGCCCGTGCACCACAACTTTAAAAAGCCAGCATCAATGAAGCCCCGATTCGACGAGTCACCATGGCTACGGAGGGGCTACGTTTTTCACCAATCTCGAATTGGAAATCTTAATGCGCTCATACGGCGAGTTTCAATACGTTTTTAGAAATAAGTGCAACACCGCTGCAGCAGCAAAAGTGTAAGTTTAAATGTAGTACTTTGCAATCACAATAATATTACAGGGAAACTGCTTGAATGGTAGCCCATTCATTTATTTCATTTAGGTGCAATCCCGCGGGGGAGAAGCTCACTTGGCAGCAGCTTAAGATGAAATATAAAAACATTGTTCAAACAGGTGAACAGGCATGGAGGTACCTCATTTTGATCATGTTTTACACTGTAAAGTAAATATTAAGTGGCTATTTGATTGTGCAGTTGTTTTATCCCCAACATAATGCTGTTTTCACACACATAAATGTCTTCTCATCTATATCATGTTCTGTTAAATAATTAAGCTTATTTAAACTAACACAGACTTCTACTGAGCCAACAGAAAGAAGGCAGATGCCCGTAAAACGGGTGCTGCCCAGCACCACCACCTCTAACGAGAGGCCAGTGGCTGAGGGAATCCACCCCAAGAGACAAGTGTCTTTATAAAATATAATAGGACTATATATGTCTTTTTTTAAGCCTATTCATACAAGTATTTATTTGTCTTTTGTCTTTTTTTTTTCTTTTGTCCCAACAGATTCTGATGGTTTTGTATGCCTTGTGGAGTCCCCTCACGCCACAACAGACACTGTAACTGTAAGTAGGCAATACTCCAAAGATTTTACCAAATGGTAGTTTAAGTATACTGAAACATACCATTCATGTGGGATGAAGAGGATGACTACGGTTGGTAATGTTGCAAATGTAAGGACGGATTAGGTTGTGTATGTAAATGATGGACTGTGACGTGAAACAGCACCGCTCAAAAAGATAATTGTCTGGAAATGCTCAAACATCTACGATAACCATCTCCCCACGAATATTTAATTCTCTGCGCAACATGCTGCACCTTCATCCACGGGATCGTTGTCAAAAGGACAAGCCATGTTCGTGGAAACATTCGCCTCCTGCTGTGCCTGATGGACTTCTAGAAGTAGAAGAACTCGCTCTGCTGACTGAATGAATGAGGAAAGCCAGGAAGGCTATGAATCCAAGCACTGATCTTCGCAAACAGCAAATGCCACACACCGGCAAAATAAACACAAACAACTTCTTCTTTAAGTACACTAGGAATTATCAACACAAGCAATAAAGACTGACAATCAACAGTACTTGAGTTAAACCTCTGATACCTACCACACTACAGAACATCAGCCGGAGTAGACATGAACAACACAAACATTCACACTGGCACTAGGGAACTATCACTGTATGTATAACTCATCCATGCATTCATCTCCAGTAGACTCCATCACTGTAACGCTCTTTTAACTGGACTTCCCAAAAAGAGCATTAAACATCTGCAGCTCATCCAGAACGCTGCTGCTGGAGTTTTAACCCGGACTAAGAGATCTGAACACATCACAGCAGTTTTAAAATCTTTACTCTGGCTTCCAGTCAGTCACAGAATAGATTTTAAAACCCTGCTGATGGTTTACAAATCCCAGAATGGTTTAGGCCCAAAATACATCTGTGATATGTTCAGAGAATATAAACCCAGCAGAGCTCTTAGATCCAAGGACTCAGGTCAGCTGGTCCAGTCCAGAGTCCAGACTAAACATGGAGAAGCAGCATTTAGCTGTTATGCTGCAAACAAGTGGAACAAACTGCCAGTGGAGATTAAACTTTCACCAAATGGAGACATTTTTAAATCCAGGTTAAAAACATTTCTGTTCTCATGATCGTGAAATCTGCACGATATCTTTTAATTTATCTGGACTGTTGCTTGTTTTGTTTTTTTTAATTCATTTGAATTATTTTTATTTGTTTCTCTTTATATTCTTTTATGTACTTTTAATGCTTCTTCCACTCCCTGCTGCAATGCTTTTATTTTATGTAAAGCACTTTGAATTGTTTGTACATGAAATGTGCTATACAAATAAATTTGATTTGATTCGATTTGATATATGAGTGTCAGAGGGCGGCTATGTGAGTGTGTGTGTGTGCACGCAGGCCTCATTCTGCACATGGTTCATCTCCAACAATGTGGAATGAAAAAACTGAAGACCATCTGACAATCCTGATGCAAAAAGCCAGTCTGTTGTTATTTATTCTTTATTGTATGACGTATGTAGTACTGCCGTCTAAATCTGCAACCAATGCCTTCTTTTGTAGATGCAGACTGGAAATCCAGGCCAGTAGTTTGTTGTGTATCCATGAGCTATTTTCTTTGTTCAGATGCTGGAAACATGAGGGGAACCAGAAGGAGCCCTCGTCTCACCACTGCTTTTTACTGTCAGTCTGCTGTAAGAGCTTATAAGGCTTCCTGACTTGCTTTGTGAAACACGAATGCGGTTTATTTTTGATCTGCTGCTCTGAAACAAACCTCATTTGGTGCCTTTTATCATACTTCCACTTCTCATCACTTCTCATCACTTGCATCTCTTAGCTCCTAAGAGTTAAGATGTGAGAGAGAGATCCAGGAAGGATACAGCTGCGTTTCCTCACCAAAAAGCTTCTCTCGAAAGCTTGCCCTTTTCTCTTTTCTCTTTTTGCTTTTTATCTTCTAAAGGTGCATGTTAGGATGGATTGGAATGCTCCCCATAGAAGTGGGAAAACATTTCCAGGTCAGGAGAGAAGAGAAGAGAAGGCAGCAGGAAGTAAGTTAGCGTTTTTATGTGAACTGCTTTTCACTTCCAAGCTAACCTTGCCATCAAGCATACCAAAGGAAAAGTTACTACCTGTGCATATGAGCTATTTTTAAAGAGGAACAAAGGAATAATTCTGAGTTACTATTGCTGCGTTTGTACACTGCTGTGCATTTTAAATGCTGAGCACAGGGGAAGCATGCAGAAGGAGTCTTGCAACACAACTGAATACTTTCACACATCACACACAAAAAGCCTTTTATGTGGACAGTAGCTGTGTTATTTCATTCATCCATCAGTTTGGCTGAAACCTCTACCTACTTCCTGTCACAGTTTGCTTGACAAGGTCAGCAAGTCTTTCCAAGGCGTGAGAGGAATTCACAGCTCATTCTCACAGCTGAAAAGGAGGCGCTCATGGGAAAGTGAATGTTTGGACATTTAACTTTTAAATGACGTCTCTGGGCTCAAAGCGGAGCGTGGTACATTTTGAGTTGGCCTTTACTCCACATGGCTTCCTCCACAGCGTGCAAACTGAATGATGTTCAGACAAATTGAATCAGAGAATCTGTCTAATTCAGTGGAGACATTTGTTAAGACTTAGGCTGGAATAAGATAGATCCACATTGAATGGTTTTCATTTGGTCCTCCTTAAGCCAGCACAACACAACATTTTGCCAAAATGTTTTTGACTCAGTGAAATGATGTGTATCTCAACTCCAGGCCAGCCAGGCAGGTTCCGTTAGGCACCTCCACAGGGAGCTCAAACTGGCAGAGTGCCACTTCCATCTAATGCTGCTTATCCTCGGCTGGCTTGCTAACTGTTTTCCTGACTGTTTCTTTGAATTAATTGGTTACATGGGTGCACATGGGTGCACATTAATTCAACCATTTTCCAAACCATAAAGCCAAAACTGACATGAGGAACAAACAGCTGACAAGGACTTTATGTCCTTTGACAGAAGAATTATTTGAATTAATTTGAATCAATATCACAAGGTTAGTCAATAATTCTTGTTTGAATTGACCAAAGTTACATGAAGAAACATCCAACAACAACTTTTTAATGTAGATACTTACAGGTATTTATTGAAATCTTAAACCAAAGCATGAAACTTAAATAACAAACAGAAGAACTGGGTGCGTTGTGAGAACTTAAAGACAGCTCAAGTGTCTCTCTCAGTTCCACTGTCCCTGGGCCTTTGGGTCAGCAGTTAGCCGCCTGTAGGTGCGTTTCTGTGGGCTTTCAATGTGCCCGGCAAGCTGTTGGTCTAATTTACCCCAAGGAAATGGCTTAGTTTGTGTCGCAAGACACAGCGTCAAAATGAATAAAAATATTTTTGAGTGTTTGAGTTGGAGTTGCTTTGTTTGTTAAAATAAGTAAACTCTGAACTTCACTTCGACAAACAAAATGAGTCAAATTTTTTAAAAAGTCTAAAAAAATAGCATTGGTTCTTCACAGGGAAAGGGACTTTACTTTATTTTGTTTACTGAGGTTTACACAAAGAACATGAAACACTGACAACAAAAGATCCGGCAAACAAACAAAACTAAAAACACTCATACATGCGTCCAAATGATATCAAAGAGAGGAGTTTGCAGCGCGTTTCTCTCTTTCATGTGTTTTGGAGTTTGCAGCGCGTTTCTCTCTTGCATGTGTTTTTAAGTTTGCAGCGTGTTTCTCTCTTGCATGTGTTTTGGAGTTTGCAGCGCGTTTCTCTCTTGCATGTGTTTTGAAGTATGCAGCGTTTCTCTCTTGCATCTGTTTTGGAGTTTGCAGCGTTTCTCTCGCATGTGTTTTGGAGTTTGCAGCGCGTTTCTCTCTTGCATGTGTTTTGGAGTTTGCAGCGCGTTTCTCTCTTGCATGTGTTTTGAAGTTTGCAGCGTTTCTCTCTTGCATGTGTTTTGAAGTATGCAGCGTGTTTCTCTCTTGCATGTGTTTTGAAGTTTGCAGCGTTTCTCTCTTGCATCTGTTTTGGAGTTTGCAGCGTTTCTCTCGCATGTGTTTTGGAGTTTGCAGCGCGTTTCTCTCTTGCATGTGTTTTGGAGTTTGCAGCGCGTTTCTCTCGCATGTGTTTTGGAGTTTGCAGCGCGTTTCTCTCTTGCATGTGTTTTGGAGTTTGCAGCGCGTTTCTCTCTTGCATGTGTTTTGAAGTTTGCAGCGCATTTCTCTCTTGCATGTGTTTTGAAGTTTGCAGCGTTTCTCTCTTGCATGTGTTTTGAAGTTTGCAGCGCATTTCTCTCTTGCATGTGTTTTGAAGTATGCAGCGTGTTTCTCTCTTGCATGTGTTTTGAAGTTTGCAGCGTTTCTCTCTTGCATGTGTTTTGAAGTTTGCAGCGTTTCTCTCTTGCACGTGTTTTGAAGTTTGCAGCGTTTCTCTCTTGCACGTGTTTTGAAGTTTGCAGCGTTTCTCTCTTGCACGTGTTTTGAAGTTTGCAGCGTTTCTCTCTTGCATGTGTTTTGAAGTATGCAGCGTTTCTCTCTTGCATGTGTTTTGAAGTATGCAGCGTGTTTCTGTCTTGCTTGTGTTTTGAAGTTTGCAGCGTTTCTCTCTTGCATGTGTTTTGGAGTTTGCAGTGTTTCTCTCTTGCATGTGTTTTGAAGTTTGTAGCACGTTTCTCTCTTGTATGTGTTTTGGAGTTTGCAGCGTTTCTCTCTTGCATGTGTTTTGGAGTTTGTAGCGTTTCTCTCTTGCATGTGTTTTGGAGTTTGCAGCGTGTTTCTCTCTTGCTTGTGTTTTGGAGTTTGCAGCCTGTTTCTCTCTTGCATGTGTTTTGAAGTATGCAGCGTTTCTCTCTTGCATGTGTTTTGAAGTTTGCAGCGTTTCTCTCTTGCATGTGTTTTGAAGTTTGCAGCGTTTCTCTCTTGCATGTGTTTTGAAGTTTGCAGCGTTTTTCTCTTGCATGTGTTTTGGGGTTTGCAGCGCGTGTGCTCCGGTCGTTTTTGTGATTGCCGCATTTTTCTCTTGCAGCGTTTTACTTTTGGATTTGTTTTTCCGTTTGCAATGCGTTTGCACTTGTCGGCCACCGTAATACTCAGATTGTTTCAAGCCCCCAAAAGATTCAAGTATTTAGGTGGAGAAGAGGACCCACATGCAGATTTATAAAGAAAAAAACTTGGAATGCTGAAAATCGAAAACATTAAACTGATGAAACAATACCCGAAAAATAAACCGACCTAATGTTACATTAAAAAACAAGAACCAAACAAAAACCGAAGAACAAACTTGATTTGATAATATAGGCAACGGTAGCAATGACAAACCTGGCTTGACAACATGGGTGACTGTAAGCATCTCACTATGAACAACCGGGAGATTAAATGCTGTGGGGAGAATGATTGGTGACATGGTTCAGCTGAGGAAAAGTGGGCACAGGTGAAGGCAGTGGAACTGATGCGCAGACCAGAGGGAACTGAGGAAAAAGGTGAGGACATGGCAAAACTAAAGAATAGACAGAAATGATTCAAATGTAAAATGCAGAACATGGAAACATTGTTTAGGACCCATGAATAGGCACAGTTACATTGTGTGCAACTCTCTGAGCAATATGAATGTAACCACGCTGTTTCCATCCACCATCCATCCATTATTCCACTGGAAAGATGACTCACTTATGTTCTTTTCATGTGCAGTCAAGGCATTTTCTAAAAAGAAAAAGTGCCTCTTATATTGAGGTATGTGATTTGTTTTTTTTGTTATTTTACGTGTTATTTATTTATTCATTTGGATAAGTGCAATCAAGCTGAATCCACATTTGTTTTCTCCCATGTAGAACTAAGGCTGGCCTCGGGTGGAGAGACTAGTCTGCTTTGGGGAGCATTTTTCTTTTGTCTTTTATTTTTTTCCCCACACTCTGCTCTGGTCACCTCTGAGCTTTGAGAGAACAACACTGCTGTGATCTAACAACAGCTAACATGCTGGTGGGGAGTAACTGTGAACAAACCACTCCACTGCTGATGACGCTCCACCAGCCACAGTCGCATTTCTCCATCTGGAAAGGGCCTCATTTCTGGGTGCAGCAATGCAGAAACAGAAATATCTGCACTCTCCCGGGTTTAATTTCATCTCATTCCATTTAGCTATTGTTGCTCATCAGCCTCAAACCTCAGCGCGGCAGTAATAGAACTCTGTCGTGCTCACCTTTTTGCTGCTCTGTGAAGGTGGCTAAGACTGCTTGATCAGCCACAGAGAGCTATTTATCTCTGTCAGACACACCGCATGGAGGACTCACTGCAACACAGTTGTCAGCATAATTTGGCTGCCTCATAATCTCTGTCTCTGCAGCCCTGGGGATTATTCAACTTTTACCTCTTTTCAGTGGCAAACAATATTTCCCTGTGTTTTGCTGCAGGGTGCAGACAGCTATCAGAGAGAGCCAGAGAAGAGCTGACAGCTTTTGAACTGTCTGACCAATCGAGAAATTATTGCCATCTGTAGATTAGGTGGTCCGGCACAATTGTAGCACAGCTGGATAGTCAGCGCAATGATGAGAGATTGTATTCAAAACCACCTCAAGGTAAAATATAGGCTGCTGCATGTTGCTCATGATGCCAGATGAATTTCCTCACTCAATGAATGACAAAGTAAAAAAGATAAGAAAATAGAGTACAAATGGGATGGGCTCCAGCCCACCTGTGAACCTGAATAGGATGAAACTGGGAAAGGAAATGATTTTGTTGTTGGGAAAGAGCAAGCGTTAAACCATAACCAGACTTGTAAGCTTCTGCAATCCTATGCCTCATAGGCACATTTATAATTAATCTCTGAGGTTTGTTATGCCCTTTTTAACAACCATTCAGACGACTGGTTACACTTGCCTGAAAGCTACATGCAATAATGATGATTGCGTTTCTCCCAATACCACCACTTTAACGCACGGGCTAGAAGCTAACACTGAAAGCTTGAAGCCCAGCTACAATAAGTCCGGTTGCTTCCTTTGTCTCCTTCCAGTCTGAATGAAGGTTGATGAGTTAATTAACCCTGCAACAGTCAGTTTTCCAGCTTTTTAGATTAGTTTTGTCTCAAGAAGGCTGAAGGATGTTTATCGTCCCATATAATTACCAATGGCTTAATCAATCATGCGAATCACGTCAATTTTTGTCTTTTGTTTTAAATAGTTTTTTCCATGAACAGAGAAGGCCAAATAAAAGTGATTAATGTCACAAGACAGCTTTCGCATAAACGTCTAAGCATGGTCAAGATGCTACAGGTCAGTCGTGCCACATTTGAGGGTCAAAGTTCCGCAAAGCTGAAATTGATGTTGAATTATTGACAGAGATACATTGGATTGAGATGAACCTATTATAGCTTGGACTCCCAGATGGCCATGCATTTACATCTTGCCATGTCTCATGCCATTTAAACCATGTTATGTCATGATTGCAAGAGTCAGAAAGGGCTTTAAAAGGTTTTTAAAAGAAGATATGAGGTTAATGATAATGATTTATGCATCTCTAAATGTGTGTCATTTTTTGGGTTTTCTTCATTGGAGCCATGGGTCATACTGTGACAGTTGTTCTGATGTTTGTTTTCTGATCCGTTTCAATCAAACAAAATACAACAGCTTTTATATTTAGACCTATGTTTCCATAAACATTTAGACTTACATATGAATATAAGTCCTAATGGCACGTAAATCATACATAGATAAGTCATAACATGTACTAATGACATATGGAGTGGATAGCACGGCTAGTTTTGTTCCAACACAATGTTTTGTTAGATAAATCTGCATCCTGCCATTCACCATTTACCTAACACCAGAGCAGGTTTGCAGACCCATAAAAATTGTGCAGCAACCCTGTCACAGCAAAACATATCTGACATAAAAGCAGGTTAAAGAAGAGAGCAACAAAAGACACAAAAAGATAGCGAGGGCCTGCTCGCTGAATCTAAATCTGAATTTAATTCATGACTTTTTTCAATCTTGGCACAGACAGCTGAGTTTTCCCCAACATTGCACAAATCTGTGTATGTGCTGCCACTAAGAATGTCTTTCTCTGTTTCGGTGATCTGCACCAGAATTTGCCACGCAGAGGTGTTGGTTTATGTTATTTAAAAAAACTGCTTTAGTTGTTTCTGGCTTTTTTGACGTTGCATTCTTTCACCTACACCTACAGTCAAGTATTTTGATGTTACCGTGAAATTGAGCCATTTGACACTTGCTGGTGTGCTTTATTTAATGTGTGAAATGTTGAGCGACAGCTTGAAGGACAAGAGGCCAAAGGAAGGCAGTCTCTAATCTCACAAGTAAAGGCTTCAGTATGCTTCTCCGTCGCTATCCGTCAATCCGTCTCCTTGGTCCGTCCTTTCGAAGTTCTCCGTCGGGATGTAGGATACGCAAGGCAGTTCACCTCCCGATCAGTAGGCGGCGCTACGTTAGACGACCCAATCTCGAGACGTCTATCGTGAAAATCATTGATTGATTGTTCACCTTCCGGCTCCGTTCCACTCCTCACAACGAATCATGGCGACCGAGAGAAAAAAATTGTTGTTGGAGTTGGAGCTTATTGATGTTGAAATGCAAATAATTTTGACCAAATGTTGACCGGCACACAGTAAACTCTTTCAAAAATGGCGGCGTTGTTGTTCTGAGAGGAAGGAGCTAAACCGGAAAAGTGAATCCGAAAATATGTTGTTAGCCGACCAATCACAACCCTTGCTGTCTCTGCGAGTGTCCGTCTCCTCGATGAATAGATAGGAATGTTGGCCGACGCACGCAAGCGACGGAGAGCGTCTCCGGGAGGGTCTCCGGGAGGGTCTCCGTGGCTCTCCGTAGGCGACCATAAATCAGCCTTAAGCTTAACATTATCATGCCTCATGTTGGGCAGGACCTGCTTTGACCTTCTGGCATTGGGGTCCGGTGCTGTCTCATGCCACTGATCCGTATATGTGAATGTTTACCTGTCAAACATCCAAAGAAGGCAGTGAGTGTGAGAGGGCAGGGAGTGTAACTGGAAAGGGCCGGACACAAAAACTGCAGATGCTCTTAAACGTTTTGGGAGGCTGTATACTAGAACTCTGTTGCTTCTGTAATAACACTTCATGGCAGAGGAATATACTTGCTTTTTAATCAAATGTTCACATGAAGAACTTGCTCTGTTGTGGGTGTAATACTTCTCATACTTACCTGTGTACTACGCCTTGCACTGGAGGATTCCAATAGGGCAGTGGTTCCCAAAGTTGGGAGGCGCGGTGGATTGCACGAATGAATCAATCAATAAATGACACTTCTAGCATATGTTACGAAGTTGCTTTGCTTAGGTCAGTTCCCTCTTGAAGATAGTTTTGTTTGTTTGTTGTTTTGGCCTTGGCCCATCCTGCAGCCTATTAGTCATATCTCCAAGTTGACATTATATTATAAATAAACTGTTAATGTTAAATTCTAAATAATGTCTGTGTGGTTGTTGAGGGTTGAGGAAAATGGGTCACCTTTATTTTGTGCCTTGGTTACCCATAGACAGGGCTTAACACATAACATGGACAAGTTTTTGATGGGGCTCCAACATAAATGCAAAGCAGAGGAGGAAGCATTGCCAAATATGCTTCCAAAGCAATTTCCTTCCATGGCAAATAAAGGAAGATATGATGACACGTATCTCGCCTTTGGCTTCACCTGTACAACAGTGGGTAATGAGGAGAAACCGCAGTGTTTTGTCTGTCTTAACGCGTTAGCTTGGGACAGCTTGACACTTCAGTCTAACACCTCATCCTGACTGAAGGCGAGTGAGCGATTGATAAAAAGTGATCAGAATGCGTACTTTTCAATCAGCCTGTTCTGACATGCCGCGATGTCGCTCCGTCCAGCGATCACGCCGACCCCTTATAAAATCGCCCGCGCTGTCTCTATTTGGATGACATTTTGCGGCGGCGTCCCGTTCTTATTGGTTGAAATGAGCACGCTGCTTCCTGTTGACAAGCTAGTTAGCAACAGGTTAGCATCACTCAGGGAATAATGGACGAGGAGAAGCTGATCTTTACCGTGGAACAGCACCCGATGGTTTATGACCCCAAACACCCGTACCACGAAGATCTGAACCGAAGGGAGCCAGAGAACTCGGTGTTTCAAGTGAGTACTTTCTGAATCAATAGAATCACTCCCGACAAAATCGTCACGCTGCATATCAGGACATCCTTGCGAAATTCCATCGTCCTCAGTTTTGCTCGCTCGCTTTCAGTCAGGATGAGGTGTAAGGCTTGTCGTCCATTGTTCAGTCAACCCAAGCCGTATCCAATGCATTCAGTTCATTTTCAATGAAATCCGGCCGATCGTTGTCGCCGTGCTCGCAAAGCATGCTGGGATTCCGGCATGGCGAGCGGGGGACCTGCGGCACGTCAAAATGTTGGGCTCGCCCAAAGTTTATGCAAATTTGCCACGGCAGCCGTAGTGCGTTACCCAATGACAGTAGATCATGTAGGCGTGTCATGATAGATTTGTCGTGACGAAAGCATCGCGGAGAAAAATCCAAAATAATAAAGATGGAGGAGTGTTTGATTACAGCGGTTAGCGGCTTCCCTGTCGATCTATCCCTTTCATCATACAGGGATACAAACATAAAAGACGAGGCGTGGAGGAAGGTGGCGGAGATTGTGGGTGTCCCTGGTGGGTTGACATCTGTGTGAACTGTACAAAATTACATGAACACCTTGCAAACATCATGGCCAGTAATGTATGCTAATGTAAATAGCTAGGTCATTCCCCTGGTTGTCTTCGTGGTGATGAGCTAGATATGTTATATTATGTATAGTAAAATAATGAATGAAATAAATGAAGGGCATCACTCAGTTTTTTTTCCCTTTGTTTATTCACCTCTGAACGTTTCGGGTATTGCTCATGTCATTGCTATTGCAGGCAAAATTAACAGCAGCAGTGGCCAGAATGGCTGTGGTAAAATGAATGTAGGCGAATAAACACACCTAAAACATCAGGCAATTGTGTGAGCTTCTCCACTTTTGCAGTAAAGTAATGACCATGGCCATGACCCATGGCCATGTTTTCACAAGATGTCTTTTTCATGTTTCATGTTTTTAAATCAGAGAAAAGGTGCAGGGACAGGTAGCGCTCCCTCAGGGACACGTATGTGAAGGAGCGCAAGAAGGAGAAGGAGAGACAGAGGAGTGGCTCTGGGGCCTCCTCACACAGGCCATGGAAGTATGCAAAAATAATGTGCTTCCTGGATCAGTTCATTGAGACGAGGGAGACCTCGTCAAATCTGCCAAGGAGAGCACCCATGGCATCTTCCTCCACCATGTCTCTGCCCTCCACCACCCAGCCACCCAGGGAAGAAGCATTCCAGGAGGATGATGAGGAGGAGGAGATAGAGGAGGACTCCCTTAATTCCCTCCTCGATGGCGACCTCCCCGGCACCACAGACGGTCACTGCCCTGCCCCTGCCACCAGTGGAGCCGAAAGCAGTGGCCCCACTCGCGCCAGGAGCTCATCAAAGAGATCGACGGAGAGGCAAAAGTACCTCTGGAAGAGGTCGGGGTGCAGCCTCCCGGGCAGCGTTGAACGGATGCACCCAAAAATTAGGTGATCTCCTGTGTCACATCAGCAGCTGCAGCACAATAGCAGCTCTCCTCGCTCGCAGATCCAGATCCATGGTGCAATATGAAATAATGTTCCATTGCTGACGATTTAAACACATTAATTCCCCTCCAAAACTCAAATTTTTAGAGGAAGAAACTTCGGTTGGTTAAAATCACAAGTTATTTACTTTCCCCCGGAGCCATTCTACCGTATCTACAACTTCATATACACGCCCCTCTGTACACGCCCACTGTAGTAGCAACACGGCGACACTAGGCATCCAATCCGGCGAGTTAAGTTGACGTGACGGAACAATGGATCTCTACCGTAAGACTTGGAAGCCACTGTGATACAAAACATCCAGGGCACAAAGACAAGCCAGTTGAGTTTTCAGACAAACTCATAAACAGCCGTGCTCAGCAGTCATTTTTTACTAAAGCTTCATCCGTGCCAGCATGAACCAAATGATGCTCAACTCGCCTCATATGAAGTTGCCTACTGAGTGGCGCAGTGTAAAAAGCTGCACACAATAGCGGAGGAATTAATACTTCCCTGTGCTGTGGACATGGCTTTAACTATGCTTGATGATTCTGCAGCCAACACTTTAAATAATTACACTGTAAAAGGCGGTTTGTTATTTATTTCTCATTCTAAAGCAACTTGTAATGGCAGTTTATTTTTATTTTTTTTAAAAAAGGTTGAGGTTTTATTAATTACAATGTGTGAAATAAACTGCAATGGAGTCTGCAAACAAAATATGTGTATGTATATTGCATCCAATTTCTGAGGATGTGCGCAAATGACGCTCCAAACAAATGCAGGACATGCGAGGCATGTGACTAACACGTATATCAATTATTAAAAGTGAGTATTTTCCTGGCCTTACTTCTAATGGTTTTTGTCAGTTCTTGGTGGCCAACTGTTTCCCAACATTGGTGCCAACAAATTTCTGCCGACTGAGTTATCGGTTCAAAACTGTCCAAAAGCACAGCATTGTTGTTGGACACTTGGATTGGACTCCACAACCACACCTTACATTATCGAACATCTCTGATGTGTTTTCCAGTTCCCCTGCCTTCATCTCTCAATGGGCTGGAAAAAAACTACCCTAACCAATGTAAAAAACTTTGAGGACTCAATTCCTTGACGATCTTAAGCAGTCCAAAGCATGTGGATTTTGCAAAAAGTGAGTACATTTGTCAAGAGTTTTTTCAATTTAAATTCAACCATTTTGTTCTTACCTGTGCCGGTGTTGTGTTTAGCTGTATTGGAGGATGTGTGAGAGGTGGATGTGCAGGCCACCCTCTGCTCTGAGCTCATGTTGTCTTGGCCCTGAGGTGAGCTGGACTTTCTTGGTTTCTTGTCTGTCAGGTGCAGTGGGGAGCTCTTCTTGGGTGGTGGCAGCGGTCGTCGAGGCCTGGCAGTCACGTTGACCTTCAGCCAGGCTTGGGCTTTGTACTCCACAATCTCTCCATAGTTCGCCCGTGTCACGCGGCACTCATACAGTCCCTCATCATTCTTGCCGACTCTGGAGATTTGCAGTTTGTGTGAAATGTCATTGCCTTGGACTTTCACCGTCTGTCAGAGAAAGTAAAAGAGACCATAATGTCATCATATTTGGCTATATTGATTATATATACCATGTATATATTGACCATATTTGATTGTCCAACAAACAGTGTTAAAAAATGGTTTTCATTCACGTGATATCAAATCCTCAGTATTTTCACTCTCGAACAAGTCTTCCAAGACTCATAATGGTGTCCTGTAAAGTTCTACCCCTCAAATGGTAAGGGGGAAATATGACTCACGTTAGAGTTTACACTTCAGAGCAGATGTAATTCAAGAAGCCACAAAGTCCTCAATAAGTCAAAGGAGAGGGAAGTCAAGACCAGCGTATGACAACTATTTTTTTAACTTCTGAGTCTTTTTTGACCCTTTTGGGGTTTCTGCTTGAAAATGGCCAAAATGAATTAAGTATTTCTCTGCAATTACAAACTCTGAGTAAGCCATCTTGCTATCAAAATAAAGCTAAAAGTTGTAATAAAGATACAAGTACCGGTACCAGGGTTCAAGAGGTGAAACGTAATTATATGTCATTTCTTCCCTCATTAAAAATTGCCACATGGGCAGGTTTCGCAAGTTTTAGGAGGAGGATATTCTCTTTACTCAGAAATGACCCAAATGACCAAAACATGAAAATTATCTTCACTATTATCCAACCTGTCTGTTGATGTAATCCAGAGCTATTCAAATGGCGGCCCGCGGGCCACATGCGGCCCAGAGGCAACACCCGAGTGGCGCAACTTGTGGTTCAGCCAAAACAAAAAAGCAGAGAAAAACCATGAAAAACACAGTTCACGAAAATAAGTTCAAAATTCCTACAGTAGATCAGATAGTGAATGCAACACTCCACGTAGCCTAGCAACACAGAACCAACCCACAAGACAGCGCGTTGTTCTGAAAGTTACTGATAGAACCAGGTTAGCAGCTCAACTCCGACTGAAGAAGTACGTGTCTCTCAACCCTCAAACGGAAAACTGACGATGAAAACCGTCGTTTTCACTGCATGAAAAGTGGGATTTTCGTCAGTATGCGGCACTGTAGATTGTCGTGAAATTTCAGGTTTACGGCTGTTTACGGCAATTTGCAATCAATCAGAGAGGCAATGCCGTGAATTGCCGGAAATTGACGTGGGCCTGGCTTGGCAGTCATCCCCCTATGACCCCCCTGCTCCTAATTCTAGGGGAGGCTATTCAAATGCAAATCAGGGTTGCAGGGGGAGTTTTATCCCAGGTGAGATTTTTCTAAAAGGTAAAATCTCTGGTACAAATAGATCAGGCTAAGTATAGCCTAATTATAGACTCTTACATTTTAGCTTGAATTGATTTATTTAATGAAAGTATGCTAGATTAACTACTGTGTTTGTCATTAGCAATGGCAAATGTTATGTAAAAAAAGATACACAAAATCAGAATCAGAATTAGCTTTTTTGGCCAGATTGGCGTAAACAAACAAGGAATTTGACTCTGGTTAATCTTTGCTCTCAAAGTACAACACTCAACAATAACATAAAAAAGAATAAAAAATACCGAACAGTAAGAATAGAATTAAGGCTACACGTAAGAATAAGATGCTATGGGTGGGAATGCAATTGCCTGGAGGGGGAGTGCAGCTGGGAATGTCTGCTTTCTTGTTGTCCTTGTCATCCCAGAGCTCAACCACTGTGCATAGTGGTTGACTACAGTGACCTTTTCTTTGGTCTTACTTAAATGCACAGTGGATGTATTAACATCCACAATATTAATGAATGCTTTTGGATTTTCTCTCCCAAACTCCATTTTTGAAATAGCACCTTCTGTGGTCATAATACTGTGAATGAGAGAGTTCATAGTTGCAATGTTCACAGAAGCGCCGAGGTCTTTCCTTCCATCTTTCCTTCCATCTTTCAACAAACAAGAGTTTTACAGGCACACCTTTTTTATATCATAGACGCGAGCCAGGGCGAGATTGTCTCGCGAGTCTTTCCGTATAACAATAACCTCGCATTTGTGATTGCAGGAGCCCGACGAGTCTTCTACTCCTCGTCCAATCACGTGAGAGGTCATGGCCACGGCTACTTGCACGACTAGCATATACACAAACATTATTGTACCTAGCTAGTTCTCAGACCTTCATCCCCAGTTCCTGTGGTTTTGCTGCCTTGTCTACACGCTAGTAAGGATTTTTGCTACAATGGCTGGACGGCGTCTCGCATTTAGCTCTCCCGCCTCAACTCCTCTGGTTGAACGCGACCAACTTCCAGCCAGTCCGCAGACCAACCACATGAAACTGTTGGCTGCCATCAGCGGACTGTCTCGTCGGTTGAGTCGGGTTGCTACTGGCATGAACGAGCAGTTCAGTGCCGTTAACTCCAGGTTGCTGTCCAGAGGCTAACTCCAAGAAAAGAAGACGGGTGCACAATCCTAATATTGCGGTAAGAATATGTTTGATGACTGCTAGCTAAGCTAAACGTACTATAAAACCACGCCTTTGTTGGTAGCCCAAGCTAAAAGTAGCCTAGTAGCCTTGCAAAAGAACAACAGAAGCAGTGTAAGTTTCTTTATTAAAGTGTATTTTTTGTCTTGTAATTTACAGGAAGCCGTACGCCGAGTTCACAACTCGGAGACCAATACTAGGCGCTACGATCCGGAGCAAGGGTAAGATTTAAATAATATGCTTTCATTCTTCTGTATAAGGAAATGGACACGTTAATAGATACCGATCTTAACTGTATAATTTGTTTTCACAGGCTAAACTCTCCTCACAACGAGGCCGTCACCTCTTTATTGCTAGGAGCTATGTCCGCAAGTCCAGATTTACACGATGCTGATAATGACGAAATTGTGTGTAAGTAGCTTTTTTTTATTTTTGTACTGGTTCTCCTTCCTTGCTTGATGTTACTGTGACTTACGTTTGACTTTTATTCATTCCACTCTCATTTAATTGTTTTCCAGCGGCCTGTAAGACGTACTTTGAAAGCATACGCTGGAGTTTCCCATATAACCAGCCAGGACTTTCAGAGCAGGCGGAAGCTGCGAAGATTTCAGCTCGGAGTAGGTCGAGAAAAAGAGGGTAAGACTTTTTTGTTGACTATTTTTCAGATGCATTGATAGATGTGTTGTGTCCATACGCAGTGCATAGCACAGTGCCGATTGCCTTTATTTATTTGTTTTTTACAGCTGTTGGACGCGAGACAGAGTGTGCTGGAAGCGGCCGAGGAGGAACTCTGGAAGTCCGCTACAGTCGACCTGATGTCCGACGAGGAAGACGGCACTGTTGGCGGGGTGTCTGGATGGATAGTTCGTTCTCCCTCCTTCCATAGCCAGGACTTCTCCGAACTCTGTACTACGTTGCAGTCGCGATTGGAGTGGACTCCGAAGTACATAGCGACCCACCATAAGCGTCTGCAACACGGCCAGCCCTCGCACAGAACGCCGCCTACTGCTCCGAGGCTGCAGAGCGGCAGTTCACACAGTTGTAGCCAGGATTTTGGGTACTCTTTTTTGACTCTTTGTCAGCTACCCATACTTGTTGTGTGGGCAGATCTCCTGTGTGTGTGTGTGTGTGTGTGTTTTAAAAAAAATAAAGCTCTTTCTTTGCATAAACGTGTTTCTGGTAAATGTTCCTTGCCTCAATAAATGCAATCATGTCGTGTAGTAGCCTACATAAGAGAACAATGATATACAGCATAATAGCACATAAATTAAATAATAAATATATAATAATAATATAATAAATATATATTATAATAATAAAAATAATTTATTATTGGGATTTACATTTATGAGCCTGCCTAGTGGTAGCTCTGCCAACCAATCACGAGTGATTTTACTTGTTTGAAAAGTAGTTGTTTCATCCAATCCTGAGTAAGGACATTCTGCGCCAGGTGCGCGGTTTCTGCATTCATATGCTAATTAGAGCCGTGAGCATGGTTCGTTCCCGACAATTTGTGGCACCGACAAACGCCACGTTCGCAGCCTGTAAATTGTCGTTAACTGCCGAAAATTAGGGAGATTTTCGGGAGTTTACAGGGACGAAAATCCCACTTTTCATGCAGTGTTTAACCTGCCTGGGCGGAAAGATACCGTTTTATTTCACCGCCAACTCCAAACAGTTAGTTTTTATTCAGTTAAATCAAATCAAATCAAATCAAATCAAACTTTATTTATATAGCACCTTTCATACTAAAGAAAAAAGCAGCACAAAGTGCTTTACATAATAAAATCAATTCAATTCATAAACTCACACACAACATCACACCGACAACCACATTGCACACATACTACCCCCCCACCACCCCCAACATAAGCAACATCAACAACAATCAACATTAAAAGCAACATTAAAATCTGGCTTAAACACACCTTGTGATGTGCTACGGTCAGATATGACCAGAATGTTACTTTGATTTCATTTCAAAAGGGAGACGAAATTTTGTGACCAAAATATTCTTTTTAGTATTTTAAAATGAAAAACAGCCTCACTGTTACCCGAGGTTCTATTTATTTAGAAAAGCTTTTAATGCACTTTTTGATGTTCTCATGTCAGATATGTTTATTTCATTTCAAAAGGGAAAACTATTTAATCACTATTGATGAGCACTTTTTGTTTTAATGCCTGGGTTATTTCAGGAGTCAGAGTATTGCGACTACCTCAGTTCATTTAAAAGTTTTGAAATGTGTTTTACAAAAATACGAAGAGGGGAAATGATGAATAAACATCACATGTTATTTCATTATATTTGTGTTTGTTTGAAATCTGTCATTACATCTCCTCCTTACTGACCGCTGAAAATGTCCCAGCTTAAAGCTGCAGTCAGCAGGTTTTCAAAATTCCGAGTCTAAAGTCGGAAAATTCGAACTGACACAACTTTCAGGTCCCTCCCCCAACCTCTAACAAGCTCCGAATCGCCCCCCAAACCCCTCCCCCTCTGTGGACGAGGTTGTGCACGTGAGTTCACACCAGTGTGAGCGCACACAAGCGCACACGCTTATGCACACGCTCAGCAGCGTGTGCATAAGCTGTGATTGACAGGTAGGATTCCTCCACCCTAACTTGATTGGTTAAAAACAGCCGGGAGCGCTCGGTTTTTGCAAGCACGATTACAGGCTTCAGAGGGAGCTACAGATTTCGTTATTTTTCCTAAACAGCCTATTTAATATTCTACTTCCAGAATCCCATGACAGTTCAAGCTAATATGACTAAAAAAAAGTTGCCGACCGCAGCTTTAAGGTCTCGGTTTTAAAATCTGGCCCAACTGAATTTGTAATTGAATAGTCCTGGTGTAATCCCTTTTTTCTGTTCTTGAGAGCATATATTAGGATGTCTGAAGTCATTGATTCAATTCAATTCAGTTTTATTTATATAGCGCCAAATACAACAAATGACATCTCAAGGCACTTAAATAATATAGTCCAATTCAAGCCAATTGGAATTCAAGTCGTTAGCAAGTGTAAAACTAAAAAAAAAAATACAACACTGGCATTTCTTAGTGCCCCTTGTTTAAAAGTTCCTCGTTTAATGAGCCAGTCCCACTTTGATTTCACATCATCAACTAAGTTTACTCCACCTCCTCTGCTTAGCCTCGCCCACTCCCATCCCCCCTGCTGGACGGATGAGGCCAGCTTCTGGTGGAAATGTTCTGCTGTCAGCTGCACTGAGGAGCATGCATCTTCCATCCAGCAGCAGCCTCAGAGGAAATAAGAGCCCAGCTAATAAACTACATGTGAGGGTTAAAAACTTTAAACTATATTTCCTTGTTGGAATAGTGGTGGCTGTACGTTGTGACTTTGAGAATAACTTTTTTTTATGCTGAAGCCCTTGGCAGCTTTTGACATCCCCAAATTCAGTCAGTAACAGTTCTACCAGAAAAGATGAGGCAACAACATTTACTATAAAACAAAACAGTTTATGTTTTTTTTTTTTGTTTACCATTAATTTCAATATTACACACTTGAAAAATCCTTTTTTTTCATATACTCTTTCTAATTGTGGGTGCTTCAGCCAAGACCTATAAATAGAAAATAAGTATTTTGAGATTGTTCTGATATTCTGCACTGGAAAAAATCAAAATCTTACCAAGTATATTTGTCTCATTGAGTATCTCATTACACTTAATATAAGACATAATTGCCTAACAAGTACCATTTCAGCCAGATATAGGGACTTGTTTTAAGACAATACATCTTGAATATCTTGTTAAGAGAAAAAGTCTTGAAAACAAATTGTTTTGAGTCACATTTCACATGAAACAAGCTTTTTTTCTTTCATTTGAAAAGGTTTTCAAGCTAATTTCAAGTTTACTTTTAACTCAAAAGTCCTAAATATCCCATTTTATTTCAAGAAATCTTGACAAGCCGATTTTCACTAGTTCCATTGGCAGACTTTGTTTGCTTATTTCAAGCAAAAACATCTTGCATTTGTTGTTTTTTAACTTATTTTTGGAGGGACATTTTTTCCAGTGTGGCACATGAGATTAGCACATACCTTGCTACCTCCACAGGCTATTTAGGAAAACAGCGAACAAACCGGGATCCATCTGTACATCCATGTCCTCCCCAATCATCTTAAAGTATGACTTTTATGGTGCTGATGAGGCTGCGCCTTCATCTGTTGCACAGAAAGCGTGTGGTCCTCCACCTGTTGCTTTGATGTGGTATTTGAGTGAGCTGAAGCCTGTTTCTCATGTCCATAGTCACATAGTTACATTTGGTAAAGCTGCCCATCTTCTTTACTTTGTTTTATTCATCCCATCTGTCTCATCTTGTCTATATAGTTAGGTGCTGAAGATCTTTTGTAAGCCAATATAATGACATATTAGGGAATTGTCTGCATCATGGCAAAAAAAAGGAAGTGGAAATCAGGTTTGTGTATGTATGTATGTATGCATTTAGTTTCCCAATGACAGGGACTTACAGAGGAGAACCATCCAAATGTGCAGCTTTATAAATCAGATAAACATGCATGCACATTTATGCCTTTATGCATACACACTGTTTTAGCCATACATCTACCCTCAGTTGTATGCATCTAGTCTAGATCTCTGATACACTGACAGGTAGGTTAGCTGGATCTCTGGAGCTCTATCATTCCCCATCACGCACAACTTTTTACGATCTGAGGGCTCTACTGAGATCAGTTATCTGAAGGCTGTGTGGGCCACTGGGCACAAAAGGTTTCGAGGAAGTTTCAAGAAAAAGGGGCGTAACGGTTGCTGTTGCACATGCTCAGGAAGGGAAAGGTTCTGACAGTAACAGCGTGCTGCCACTGATTAGCTCCTTTCTATGTGCAGGTGTTTCTATCATTCAGGAAATCAGCTGCAGTTGTGTTTGCTCAGGAGGAATCTCTGCCAGCTGGGATCACAATGGAACATGTTTGGAAAGTGTATCCATGATATGTTCTTCAACTTACACTTATTTTTGACCCCTCGTCATCAGGATCAGGCTCTGGTATCATTTCCATCTGGAAACACAGAGAAAAGAGATAATTAGTACAGTGAGAGTAGCCTGTTGAGTTCAGGGTTGCTCAAAGAGCCACTCTGAGGAAGCAGTCAAAGATATAATTTATGTTATGCAAGTGACAGACTCCCGAAAACCAATGCTGAGATTACTACAACAACTTTGGGAAAAGGCGTCATCTGTTCTCTGAGGCTTATGAATATTTCAACCCGACATCAACACACACTTTGAAGTCTGAGGGACTGTGTTGCCACTGTTCTGCTTTTAAAAGTAAATGCCACTTTGCCACTCCTTCTGATTTATATTTAGATTCTTTAAGTGCTTCCGTGAAGAAATTAAAGACAACTTCCAGATGTTGCTGCAATTTTAAAGGGACAAAACAAGTTCAAACCAGGATGCTGTCTGACAAACCTGCAGCTTCCTGAGACAAATTACACCTCTGAACCTTCTGCAGTCTCTGCAGTAAAAGCAATGTTACAAATAAAATGTCACAAAGCTTCAAAAAGCTTCTACAAAAGCACAAAAAACACTGAATAGCAGCATAGCTCCTGGGCTCCTCAAATGTTTCTGCTTCAGTCCTTTTGGCGTAATTCTAACATGGTGGCGAGCATTGAGCCTACAGCCAACATCATGGACCGGACATTGATTTTAGAGGCCATAATTTATTGATCCCACATCGGATGCCAAATGGATGTGTGCCCAGGGAGGGAAAAAAAGGGCTGCTGACGACAATGCTGAAGAGGAGTTAGAGTGGCATTGCAGAAAAGGCTTGAGAGGAGAATGAGGTGGAAGTTTCTCCAGAGGACATGAAAGCAATTGGCTCCACAAGTGAGACAAAAAAAGGGGGGAAGGAAGGGCAAGGCAGGATCGGGATGAAATGGCTACTTATGAGCTTTTGCTGCACAGAGTGTTCCTTCAAGTGCTGTAATTACTTTGCAGTAACAGGGCTGCTTTTCTCTGGAGGATGTTCGGCAGACAGGTGATTAATGAGGAGAATTAGCTTTCTCTCTGCATTTATGCATGACTCTTACATCCTGACTTCACAGACAGACCTGGCATCTTTATTGTAGAAGGTAGAGATTGTAAAAGACGTCTTTAGACCAGGCATGATTAATTATCTTCGATCTTTGAGTTTGGACTGTTAAAAGTCATCAGTTTCAGCCTTCTCTCTTATAAACCACCATAACAGTGGTTATACTGGCTCGGAGTTTAGTCTATACATGTCACCTGAGGGGCATCGAGTTTGACCTCCTCTGGAGGACAGCTGCCCTTCTCTGAAGAAAATCATGGCAGATGTGACAGATTCATTATTTGTTAGGTTGTTTAAAGTACGTTTGTCATCACACCACAGCTGAACTTCATAACTTTCAGCTTCCAGAGTCTGAACTATTTGTGTGATAGTTACATAACGTGAACTGCTTTTATCAAAATCCTTAACCCCTTAACGCCTATTGTGGCATATATGCTACAAACCGTTTGACTCAATCAACCAGCTGAGATAGCATCTTTATTCCCCCAATGCCGGTTAGTCCATATTCACTACGGACCTAGGAACCTTTATATAAATAAATATGTAAAAAAAAAAAAGGGTGAATAAAAAGACCATTGTTTTTTTCACTGTTATATTACTGTGTTGTTGTTATCTTATTATTGAGCATTATGCCTGGTGTTGCAAAAAAGCAACATACCAAATTACATACCAAACATACCAAATTGACTCCAAATTGACCAGGATGCCTGCTGTCGCAAATTTGCAACATACCAAAATTTCAATTTATTTTTGTGCAAAAGTGAAATTAATAATCTCAGCATTATTTACCATCTACTTAAAGGCTAAAACACACACAAAACATTTTTCTTATATACAGCTATATAAATTCAGGCATTATGGGGTAAACCTGTTTTTTCAGAGTACATGTGGTCATCACTCCACTGAGTAGTCAGTTAAGAAAAGTGGATAGAACATTCTGCTTTAGGCCTGATTCCTGTCATGGCCGCTCAGAAGATGATTTTAAAATTTTATGAACTAAATAGTTTTTTTTTGGATTAGCTGTATACTTTGTTAGTGTGAGTGTGTGTGTGTCTGTGTGTGTGTGGGGGGGGGGCAATCTGTTCTGCACTCATGATGTAAAAGTATGTTGCAATAAATAAAGACAAACTGATCAAAACTAATTCAAAAACAAACTTGAATGCAGTTGAATTTTACTTGAACATCATTACACCCCGCTTTGATTTTTTTGAAGGTCCAACACTTGTTTTTCACCCGAATGAAAAAAGCTCGAGTTCGCTGAGAACACAAACAGTATGTTAAGCAGCAACATTTGAATATCTCAGAACAGAAAAGCATCTTGTTAAACTTTTTTTTTTCACATTCAAAATTAAAGGCACTGAATAAATTCAAAGCTGTGCAGTACCACGATCATAATGATAATGTGGGTGGTCACAAGAGTAGCTGTTGTCATCATGCTGCCTAGATATCTCGTATTTCTCCAGCTTTTGCAGCTGAAGCTGCTTCTGAGCACACACATAGTGTGACATCAGTGTGACAGAGGTGGCAGCATCAGGCACCAAAAGCAACAACTGTAATTGTATGCATGTGGAAAGCGTGTGGGAGGATAAAAGAAGGACAAGCTGAAGCCTTTTCTCTCTGTTGTTTTACCACATCTCTCTGCTCTGACTCCAGGTTAGGTGACTGCTCATTTGGCTCACATGTTGAAAACAAACCCTCATCTGGGTTCATCTCTACCCCTCAAATATTTTGATAAATGTCATCAAAACTGAAACATTGAATTCAAAAGCAGCAAACTTAAAAGTTGCAAACCCATTAGTCATGTGGCACTGAAAAAGTATAGTTAAGATAATTGTGACATAACAAATGTCCAATATCAATGAATAATCTTGACATGTAATACCAGCTGTGAAATAGGCCATTTATTTCTTCTACAATGTCGCTCCTTGTGTCAGATAAAGTGGGAAACTCAATGAAAACAACCACTTTTACTGCATTGAATTAGTTAAACTTGTCATGGTTGACGTTTGAATCTGTGATGACAATGTAAAGGTTTTTCACATCTGACACGGTCTCTGACACTGTCAGAGTAAACCACCATTATTTTCCCATTTGTGTTTCATTTCTATCACATGAGTGCCTTCTGAGCCAAAGCCACGGCTGCTCACAAGTATCTCAATTTCAATCTCTTGTCTCTTTATTGCAAAACCTTTCTACCATGACACACTGCCATTCTTCATGCAAATCTCAAATTGACTTCTTGTAAAATGTGCTCTGCAATTACTGTGCATCAAAAAAAGCCTCATTGAGTTGCTGAGACTAAATTAATGTCACATGAAGAAAAATGATCATCATTTACACTGAAATGTGGACCAAGCCACCCTGTGTGGCTGCCGTTATATTGCAGCTCTCACTGTGATGGGATAGAGTTTCATGTGAGAGCCCAGAGCCTGGCTGATGCACATGACCGATGAAAACAAATTCATGAAACCATTAAACATTAAAATGACTATATCCCACCATCATCAGCTTTTGCAGCTTAAACATTCAGAGGAGTTCAGACTCAGGTCGTGGACATTTCATCTTGAGAAGTGGTGGTGGAGAAAATTGTTATCATGTAGTCAAATGTGGTTAAAAACATTCCATCAAGAGTGCGCACAAAATGACACCAGCTTAGTAATTATATGAAGTAAATATAAACAGTAACCTCCAAAATATCACTGTGGTGTCATATGCACCAAATCAGCCTTATAACTGTAGATTGAAGCAGTGTTCCAACAAAATGTTTGATTTTGAACATCAGAATCAACCACGCATCTTACTTACACAGCTAATTTGATGTCATTTGAAGTCATTTGGCCACTTGATGAATCAGGGTAAGTCCGGTTTCTGACCACCTTCTGATGGTACAGGTGCAGACCAAAGCACTTTCACACGAGCATTCAAGATGTTAAGAGAATGTTCAAAAAGAACAGTGTGTTTATATTGATACCATTATCACATATACTTAAATGCATCCACAGTGTCAAGCAGTATGTGGAAAGAATGTGCAGGTCAGTAGAAAATAGTCCTTGTTTTCTCACAATAAAAGCTTCAGTTGCCACATTTGTATACTGTCTCTCCCGCTGATCCTCTGAACATTTAAATGGGGCTCTGGGTGGAAAATCTCTGCAAGACCCTCAGAGGAAAAGGTGCACACATGCCACCCCTTCCGGAACATTTTCAGAACATTTGCGGGTGTGAAAAGACAAAGATATAATCTGACGCAATGTAAAACCTGCCATTTTAAAAGGTTTTGTTCGACATTTTGTGGTGAACTTTTCTTGAATATATTTATGAAATAAATAAAGCAAGATCTGATTGGCTATATAGTCAAATTATAGTCGATTTAGTTCCTTTTAAACAGAGACAGGTTAGTTTTCCCTCATACATTACATTACTTAATTTTATGCAACTGTCTCATCTTTTAGGTCTTGGTGTTGCGCTTGCTTGTGATCTTTCAAGCTATCATATCATGATAAACACTTGTTAAACTAAAACCAACTGTTGTTAAAAGTATTGTTCTTTATTTGGTTTTCATCATCATCAAGATTTTATCTGACTTTCTCAAACAATTTTTGTGACTTTCTGTCAAATGCTATTCCTTTTTTTACCTGTAATCTTGGCAGGGATAAAATATCCCAGAATGGGATGCTTATTCTTATGAAGCTAGAAAATAAATGGTTTTCTGAACCTAAAATACCCTCAACGCCCATATTAACACCTCATGGTTTTCTTCCCCTGCACATCTGGATCCATTTTTTCTTCAGCACAAGTTTCTTGTGTTTACGTTGAATTCAAATCTAGCCCAGCCAGTGACTGCTGTGAATAGAGCAGCTGACAACAAGGGAAAGACCCCAAAGGTGCTGCCAGGGGCTAGCAATCCATGGTAGCGGTAGCGAGGCCTAGCTTTGTTACAACCAGCATAAGCTACAAGTAGATTAAAGAGAATACCCCCAGGGTCAGCGAGAGCAGGGGCGGAAGATGACTCACAGGCAGACTACATGGCAACTGACACTAGAACGAACATGACAATGAGGTGGAGATGGATAGGGGCACGGACCTATTTTCTGGGGCTAGAACTGGTCAGATTAATTCTCAGAGCAAAGAGAGCGAAGCTGGAGAAAATAAAAGTGGTCGGCTAGAGGGAAATAAGATCCATGTTTGTCCTTGTGGCTGGCAGAAAGTAACATCAGTTTGAGGCCTTAAAATGCATCCAGGAAGAAAGAGATGTGTGGTAAAAGCAGGGCAGCATGGCCGTATCAATCAGTGCTTTTCAATTGAATAAGCCGGATGAAGTCCAGCGGCAGGTAGAAAACCACAGTCCGAAGGATATCAATAACACAGCTACGGAGGTTCTAAGAAGGGATGCAGCTGATACTGAGGTGAATAGGCCAGTTAGAGAGAGAAATATGGAGCAGAAAGCTAGAGTTATGTGGCCTAGGGAAAATCACAACAATGAATGGGAGGCAGTCAATAGAGAATTTGTCAATAATATTAGGTACATTAGGAGGAAATGCAAGCGATAGGCTAGAGAAGATGGGAGATATAATTTATTCCTATGGTGTAGAAAGATTTGGGGTGCAAGACAGAAAAAGGGTTGAAAGAGTACATTTAGTTAAGTCTAGACGGCAAAGAGAGATGGAGAAATTGGTTAAGGAAAGAAGAAATTTAAGAAAGCAGTGGAAAAGAGCTACAGAAGAAGAGAGGGTGGCAAGGAAGAAATCCAGGATGTATTTAAGTGGAGGGTGTGGCCCATGTGAGCCTTTTGAAACCAGGCGGCCATTTTAGGTGAGTTGACCTGTATGGCTTTGTTTTTGCTGTTTTTTTTAGTGATTGTAGGACTGTTTAGGTGAGTTTGTCTGCTGAATCTGCAAGTGTGTCGTGTCATGCCTCCACCTCTGGCACCCTCTATACTTCTAAACCTAAGTCCATGTTCTATGCCACGTTTCTGACCTCGCTAAGAGAGTTTTTGTTTTTTGGATAACTTTTGTATTTATAGCCTTGTTAAAGAGCAGTTTAAGTTTAATAGCATTTTTGCTTTTTCCTCCGAGTGGAGTGATTTTTCGTTTCTAAGTAAAGTTTCATACCTTAGTGCCTCCTATTTTTACAGGAGAGGTTTTTTGTTTTCCTCCGTAGCAGGAGTGATTATTAGTTTAAAGTTCGAAGTTTCAAAGCCTTTGTTTTTCCTCCTCAGTGGAGTGATTATTATTTCTATAACTTTTCATAGATATACTTCTCTCATTTTGGGAGAAGTATATGTAATTATTGATAACTTATATATAGTCCTTTTTGTTCTCTCTTGGAGAGTTTGGACAACCTTGTTCCTCCTGAATAAAAACTTTGGATTAACATCACCTGCTCCTGTGTCCTGCAAATCTCTGGGTGTGACAATTTTAGCCCTTTAGCTGAAAAAAAGTGAAAAGATCTAAAGAAACTGTCCTCATGTTATACTTTCATCATTAAAGAGAGAAGCCTTGTTTGTAGTGCCGCGTTTCCACAGATGCTCAGTAATGATACATACATATCCATCATGTAAGAGGCCTGAGATATTTGTATTATTACCCACAGCAACAGGGAAATGTCCAGTTTCATGTACCATATACTCTAAGTCTCAGCTTAATGTTAATGTACTTTTTGGAAAAAATAATATCCTCAGTGTGTTTGTGGTCTTTCTCTGAGAGGTGTCACAGAACAATGTAGAGTACGTTGAGCTGATGTCGAGCCAAAAGCAGATGCTGAGATGAATAAAACATGAATCACCACGAATCCTTGCACTTCAGATACATTTCCAATTTGAAATGCATGACCTGCAGATTTGAAAACATGGTGAAAAGGTTGTGTAAGGCATCGTCTTTAGACTACTGCCTTGAAGACAGATGCAAAATAGTTAAATATCCTTTTTTGATATCTATCTGGGCTCTTCTTTTTTTAAAACATGGCAAAGAGATGTGGAACTTTGATCCTTTGTGAAAAACAAAGGAATTTCTAAAGAGAACGATACAACACACTTCTTTCTGGATGGGTCAAATGCGGAGAGTAATTACGTGTGATTTGTAAAACTTGTAACATGACAATAACATAATCTTAAAAATCTTACAAATATACAGCGTTTTAGTGGTGCAGAATCTTGGGCCTCCACTACACTACTTAATACATTTTTTAAACAAATGTTTTTCACTTAATTTAAAATATAAAATACCTCCAAATACCTAGTACCTGCCCAGATGAGAAAGAAAAACGTTTCCACAAACACTGAAATAATGTTGCCAAGCCAGTCTGTGGTGACAACATCGGCAGGAGCGACATGTCACAGTGCAACAGGAAGACATTGGGCCTCATGCAAGAACCGTTCGTACGCACAGATTTGTTCTTAAATCGTCTGTACGAGTGATTTAAGAGAATTTGCGCATTCACCAATCTTTTCGTATTTTATGTTTTCTTTCAGGTACGAACAGAATTTACAGTGATCCAGACCTGTCGTAGGAGTTTCCTAAAATAGTCCGCTGTTATTCAAATCAAGTTTGCTTGACTAATGGATTGTATATTTAATTACTTTGAAGAAAACATAAATAAATATATACATTATACCCAACAATGATGCTGACATTATTCTGTTTTACTTAAAATATGCACTAATCGAAGGTTAATTTGAATCTGTATATAACGAGAAGCGTAACCAGCGGCTGACTTGAGCGTGTGGAGACAGACGAATGGCTGAGATCGCGATTTAGATTGCCAAGGACTGTGCTGCTACAAATATGCAGCTCAATTGCTAGAGCCACAACTCCAGAGAGAAACACGCCGATCAAACCCAATTCCACCACACGTCCATCTTTGGATTTTTGGCCACTGGAACCTTTCAGAGGGAGACTGGAGACAGATCGGGGGTGTCCCAGTCCTCTGTGAGTCGTGCGCTCCCCTTGGTCATCAAAGCTCTCATCAGTTTATCACCCATGGTACATCAAATTCCCATACACCGCTGTCCAACAAGTACAGATTAAGAGGGACTTTCATGCCGTGGCTGGACTGCCAATCATAATTGGAGCACGAGACACATATACGCATCAAAACACCTGTGCCGTTGTGGAGCGCACTGCTGAAGGCCAGGTGGGTGTGTCTCGATACAGCGGGGGGCAAAATAGCCCAGAGAAGGCATGCCAGATTTGCGCAATATTGCCATGAACGAGGGTCTCCCACTACCTGAACAGACCAGAAGGTGTGGTGCCAGAAGACCCTCATGGACCCCCATCAAAGTGCCATCATGATGAGGCAACAACTGACTGCACGGCTTTAGTTGCAGTCATCGAGCGCCTGGCCATGGCGAGACGTTTTTTTTAAGCCATTTTCATATCAAACCATTTATTTTTTTATTTCGCTGACATGGTATTAACAGCACTCGTAATTGCTTCCCATTTCTTCACTTTAGCAGGTCCCGTCCACTGCTTACACTGCTAAAAATTACAGATTTTCCTTTTTGGATCTCTGAAAGCAGAACTTCAGTCTCAGAGCCCCTAAAGTCGGTCCTTTTGCGCCTTGATGCCGTTCTCATGACTCAACACTTCCTGGCACAGGAGAGAGGAAGCACAGCCTTATATGGTATCATTTAGGGCGTGGAGTATGCAAATCTACTATCCTCGTGCACGTGAACTTAAGATACGCACAGGTGTGATTCATCATTTACGCAGGTCGTTTACACACTTTTTCCGAAGTTAAGAGCGCTTGTTGAATCTGACGTGGCGTGTTCGTACGAGACCTTCGCACGAAAAAAGTAAGAGAAATTTAGAATAAAAATACGAAAATGTTCTTGCATGAGGCCCATTCTGAGCATGCGCAATGCAAAACACAAGTTTGTGTGATGGCGAAAAAGCTTGTGTAGATGCACGATGAAGTAAAGTTATTGCTCAACATAAAGTTACAGTGTAAGACAATAAAAACGTCCAGGAAAACATCATTTCGCAAAGTAACAGTGTGCATTTGCAAAACAGGCTAAGATTCCCAAAACCTCAGAACAGAATCTGCAGCTATGACCCAGGTGCTGCACAATCATGTTACTTAGCAAGTACAAAAAATGAAAAATGTATTATCACCACATGATTAACTAACTTGACTTATTTTAAAGTTGAAATTTGTAGAGACTAAAAACTAAAAAAGTAAAATGGTTGAGAAAGCATTAAAGGATCATGGGAAGGAACATTCTTTTTCTGTGGAAAATATTACTAGAACTGTTCCAAGATCAGAAAAGCACGACTATCGTGCCCATAAATGGAGGGATATGAAATAAGACTTTGTTTAAGTTGATATAACTGTGCTCGTATCGCTGTTTGGTTCTACTCTTGCTTTCCTATATAACTTTGTATAGCTTGACAAACATGTTAAAATATTTCAGCATGTTGCTGCCATTCTGGGGCAATATAAAAAAAAAATATAGAACAATTTAAGATGTCCGGGTACCTTACGGATACTTTACGGGCAGTGGCGGTTGGTCAATAGAGGGCGCTAGAGCGCCGCCCCTCCCGTGAATCAACCATAGCAAATATGAAATTAATTATACATTTTACATTGTGTTTTTACTCGTGCAGTGGTGTGATAGACTCTGCTGTAGGCTACATGCCACTGCCAGCAACCATTAAATGCTTTCGACTTTAAGCTAGGCTTGCTATTTGCTATTGGATATAAAGCCCTCCTCCAGGTCGCCGGTAACACTGGAGTCTATGAGAGCTAGCAAACTTTTTTACCGCGAACAAGCAGAGGCAGCTTTTCATTGGCGCTTGAAAGATTGATTCTAGTTCGCATCTCTGTGCGCCCAGACCAATGGTAGAGTTTTCCATATTTTTAATCTTAACGTGATTGGACAATTCATCGAATCAATCACGTCCATCAAGCAAGCATTCGCGCCACAACTGTAACTACAGAGAAGAGAAGAGATAGCTAGCGGAGACTCAATTTGTGATAGAAAGAAAGATGGCAACTGTGATGAAGGAAAACTCAATTGTGTCTCTACGTGAAACCCCATTTTTTCGTCGGTCAGATGTAGACGAGAAAAGGGTGAAGGACTTGGGACCCGACTGTCCGGATTTAAACATTTTGCAGCAGACTACCGATCGTGGGAGGACGTACACAAGGAGATTCTCCTCAAATATGTATGCTAAGCGGAATTGGCTAGCTGGATGTCCAGTAAGTAATGCGTTTTTTTGTTTCCCCTGCGTGTTATTTCAAAGTCCTGGGACTGAAATGTTATGGACTACTACGGGGATGAAGGACTTAAAACATTTCACAGAAAAAGCCAAGAAACATGAATGCAGCCGGAGCCACCTTGATAGTAGCTTGAAGCTAAACATTTTTGGAAGACTGAGCATAGCAGAGCAGCTCAACGAAGGCTACAGAATTGGCATCAGGAAGCACAACGAAGAGGTGACATGAAATAGACACATCCTCTCAAGAATTGTAGATTGTGTGAAATTCTGCGGCGTGTTTGAGTTGGCTCTGCGTGGTCATGACGAGAGTGAGAGCTCCGATAACCCAGGGATATTCCGTGGCTTGGTGGACTTTGTTGCCTCACTTGACAGTGCCTTGAAAGAGCACCTGGAGAACGCGACTGTGTTCAAGGGGACATCAAAGACGGTCCAGAATGAGCTCCTTGACTGTATGCTGTCTGTTGTGAGGGAACAGATCATCAAAGAAGCCCAGAAGAGTGATTTTATATCAATCCAGGCAGATGAGACAATGGACATTAGCACCCAGAACCAACTTGTGCTTGTGATTCGCTACATTGATGACAGAAACACAGTGCTGGAAAGATTTTTTGAATTCATCCCTCTGCAGTCAGCGAATGCTGAGTCCATTGCTACAGCATTGAGTGAACGTCTTGCCGGAATCCTTCCCAATGAACAGAAAGGTAAACTCATCTGCCAGGCATATGATGGAGCCAGTGTCATGAGGGGTGCCACTTCAGGTGTTCAGCGGAGAATGCAGGATGGGTATCCAAATGCCCACTACATCCACTGCTATGCACATCAACTAAACCTGATAATGCAACAGGCTACCTCTCACATTTCTAAAGTGAGAAGTTTTTTTTCTGATCTTGGTGGATTTGCAAGTTTTTTTTCAAGATCTCCGAAACGGACCAGTGTTCTTGATGAACAAGTGGCTCACAGACTGCCAACATCCAGCAACGTGAGATGGAACTTTCACAGCCGGGCCGTCAATACTGTGTTTGAGCACAGAGAAGACCTTGTTGAATGCTTCAGGAGTATTCGGAACTCAAGTGGCTTTGACGACAAAACCAACAAAGAAGCAGGAGGTTACATTAGGCTACTGGAGGATCCTGACTTCAAGTTTTTTCCTTCAGCTGTTCCATCACATCATGGCTCATGTGGACTTCCTCTATGCCAAGCTCCAGAAGAGAAACATAGATTCGGTTCATATCAATGGATGTATTCAACAGTTTCAAAAGGACATACAAAACATAAGGTAAATAGTATGTCTATTATTATTATTATTATTATTATTGATATTATCTTCTATAATACCAGTTATAAATAGTAATAATAAGACTAATCAAAATAAGTTCTATTCACAGAGATTCGATCGAGACAATGGTGGTGGAGCAGAGCAGTGGCCAGCCGAGGAAGCGCCGGGCTCTCGGGGAAGAAGACCACAGTAGGATTGCTGCAGAGGTGAGTCTCTGTTGTAGAAATTAGTTGTTGTCCATTTTTCAGTGCAGTCAAGTCAAGTCAGCTTTATTTATATAGCACATTTAAAAACATCAGAATTGATCCAGTCTTCTATATTAGTCCTCAAAACATTAGACACACCAACCTTTTAATGTGGTCTTTGTTTTTCCTGAATATTTGTACATTTTGCAATAGAATAGGAAATTCAGAACCATCATCCCTCCCTACTATTATGTTGTGGTGATTACTATTATGTTTGGTTTGCTGTGTATTCATTATGATCCCAAGTTTACGTGTTTCACTTTCATTTATCATACACAACTGCCACCTAGTGGCCATTAATAGTAGCTATAAAACATTGATTGATTTTTATCTATTATCATAACAGATTTATAGTCTTAATTAATAATATATTTTGGGTGAAGGCTTTTCAATTAAGGGAATGACATATAAGTGTCATATTTGGAAAGGTAACTGTTGCCTGCAGTAGGCCTATGTATGTGAAAGAACATGTCAAAATCTTTTTCTTAAAATGAAATCTCTCTCTCTCTCTCTCTCTCTCTGTCTGTTTGTTTAGGTGTGTGATACCATAATGGGACACACCAAGGAACGTTTCGCCTTCACAGACCACCTTATCAGTGCCACCTTGCTGCAGGCCAACAGGTTTGGAGAGTACCACAACTCATTCCCTGAAGTTGCCCTGATCTACACCTTGAAGGCATATCCAATGCTGAATGGAAGTAAGCTGAGGACGGAGCTGAGTCTCATCTATGGCAAGGAGGAATTCAAGACCTGTTGTGATGCTGTGGACCTTTTTCAGTTATTTGTGGAAAATAACCTGTCTGAGTTATTTTCAGAGACTGTCACACTACTGAAAATTATTATCACCACACCCATGTCCACTGCAGAGGCTGAGAGGTGTTTTTCAACACTGAAGAGAGTCAAAACCTTCCTCAGGAACACCATGACACAGGACAGGCTGAATGCCTTAGCCATTCTATCCATGGAGAAAAAGCTTGTGAATGAGATGACAGACTTTAATCAGAAGGTCATTGACAAATTTGCAAGCCTGAAAGACAGGAGGGCTAAATTTCTCTACAAGTAGTGGAAATTTCTAATTTCTCTCTCTTCATTGTATTAAGGCTCTAGCATGGTTGCCGCGTCTGCTAGCGCGAGCAGTGTTGATGACGTCACGATTTTGTGCCCGCCATATATAGTGGCGCAAGTCGTTGCGCCAGTAGTTGCAATTTTCTCCGTCACAGAGGTGGTGCTGCTACGTTAAGGTTACCGCTGCTCTACAACCACGAAAGTGGAGAAGAAAACAATGCCGCTGTCAAGAGCAGGAACAGTCATTAATGATACTGCTGCAGTTTTCGGATCATTTTAATTTTTTAATTCAGTTAATAGAGGTGAAGGTCTGAAGCCCCCGGCATCAACAGAGTCTCTGCCCTCTTCTTTGCCTTCACGTATCTGTCCCGTAGCTTCTTCCACACATTCTTACAGAACTCTCCCTCTTTCCCCAAAGTTCTGCCAATCTTTGTGTTTGTCAATCTCTGTCCACCAGTTTGGGGAGTTTACGTGGTCCCTGTGTTGTTTCACTGCAGTGTCGTACAGCTGCCTGTACAAATGCACCTCCTCACTGAGCCTGGTCTCACAACGGTCCATCCGGTTTTTCGTTGGTGGCGCCGCCAAGTTACAAAAATCGACTGGTGCACGACACCGCGCTGCGCCGTCTTTTCAAGGGAAGCGCCATGCCTGAAACACCATTTTGACGTCACGGTGCGACACCGGCGTGACAGACGCGGCAACCATGCTACCGCCTTTATAATTCAACAATATCCAATGTATCTCTCTTGATTCTATTGATAGTTCAACAATATCCAATGTCTGTCTCTTATTGCATTGATAGTTTAACAATGATCTAGTTTAACCTGTGTTATGGTATAACATATGGTCTATTTTCATTAAAGTAGCCTACTTTCTGAATCTATTCTGCCCCAAAACTCTTCATTTTTGATCAACCCAATGTCTGTCTCTAACTGTATTGATAGTTTAACAATTATCTAGTTGACTGGTGTTTAGATGGTATAACATGTGGTCTATTCTAATTACAGTAGCCTATATTTCTTTATCTCTTCTGTCCCAAAACTCTTTATTTAAGGTCAACAATATCCAAAGTATCTCTCTAATTGTATTAATACTTGAACAATGGTCTAGTTTAGGTGGTTTTTAGAATTTGTGTGTTGTGTTCTGATTGTGAGGTGCTATTTGACCCGTCACGCGCAACTGCGCCCCCCCAACAAATTGAATCACCAGCCGCCACTGTTTACGGGTAAATAAAGCTAAAATCAATCATTGATTTTGGCAGAAGATGTAGTCTCTGTATTATCAGTGACTTCCTGTTAATCTGTTGTCATAATGTTTTGAGTCACACTTTCTTATTCATTGTTTTAATCAGATGAATCAAATGTAGTTTATAAGAGCAAAAAAAAAACAATGAGAGAGGCAAACATATGCTAAGGGCTGACTCAGCTGGCATTATGAAAATACTTAGTTTTCTATGTCTTATCATTATTTTTACAGTACTTATTTTTTTTAAAAAAGAGCTATATATTTTATATTAGCATTCTGTCTAAGAATACCATGGTATACCTTTTTTTTACCACTTTGCCCAACCCAATAAAAGAGACCAACACCCCCCAAAGAGGTAGGTCTCAGTCCGCTTTCATAAGAACTTAACTGGAATATGAATGCAGCACAGACCAAAAACAGACAAACATATCCATTACTGTTGATTTTAGCCTTACCTTCTTCTTTCAAAGGAAAAGGGAATAAATTAAAATACTATCGTGTCTGGCCTTTCTGACATTCCACATTCCTTTAAAAGTTTGTTGGTTTCGTGAACAAAACATACATCAGATAAGAAGTTTGACCTTATTTATGTCTTTTATTGTGTTTGGGGTGAGAACACTTATTTTTTTGGTAACTAGTAACAAAGTGTGTTTGTTTTTAAATTCCAAATAATCTGTTGCTGGTTACTTTGTCAAACAAGCAACCTGTTGTTGTCAACCTAGACATTTCAGCTTTGCTCTGTATCAGGAAACCAACTAAAGTGTGCGCGCACACTAAAACTCAGATCAGATATGAAAATGTGCAGCATTTGTGCCTTTCGCCTTTTTTAAGAATTTCAGAAATTAGACTTGTGCAGCAGCCCCACCCCCCATGCCCCCTGATTAGGATTGGATGGGAAATTGACAAATGAATTTTCCATGCAATAGTTTTTCAGCAGGTTAGAGTTGCTGACAAACTGTTTTTTCCTCAGTTCAAAACCCTGCTTTTTTTCTGCAAAGTCCTGCAATGCAGCCATGAATCAACTCTGAACTTTCTTGTAAACATATCAACAGACCCTCAGGGTTCGACAGCAGAGGAGTGAATGGTGCAAGTGGAAGCTCTTACAAAGTGACAGGATATTGATACTCAGTGACACATCTCCAATTTTGATGGATGTGTTTAGTGTCTTCAAGATCACTTACAGCCAGGACATCTTAATCATATCCACTGATGAGTTATGAATGTGGCACGCATTATAATTCACAATTCTCTTCTGGCTGAGGCTCCAGGGAACAATGTGCTTCTTTTAGTACAAAGTGAGCCACCACTGGGTGCAAAGTACATAAAGCACAGTAGTGTGCCCCGTAAAGTGCTCCCTAAATACAATGCTCACTGACTCGCACTTGAAGATGTTTTGGGTCTAAGCTGTTGGTAACTCTAATTATATCCCACATCTGACAGGGGTCCCATTCACATACAAACACTAATCCCGTCACAGCCCATTGGGTTATGACAAGAGCTATGTTAATTACCTGTAAAGCCTGCAACTGTGCACGCAAAAAACATGCAAGTGCTTGAATTGCATACAATTATTCTGTTACTTTGTCAAGTGAAATCCAAACACATTCTGGTATCCACACTAATGTTGAAACAAGGACAAATCATTCCCCGTGTGCAACACTGAGGTCAGAAGTTGTAGGTTCTTCCTCTCTCTAGTCGCACCTCCTGGAAGCGGTTATGCAGACATCTTCAGACGTGTTCTTCACTGTTTTTGCATCAGATTCTGAGAGCTTCAGCTACAACAAATTTCAAGCAGCCTTATGGCTGCTGTAGTGCTCTGTTCATGTTTCCGAAAAAAATGCTGAACGTAGTTCTAGTGATAATTCTTCACTGATAGGTGCCTGTAAAAAAAAAAAAAAAAAAAAAAAACTAGAGTGGAGCATGGTTACTGTGTTGTTGCTTGCAAGTGTAATCAACATTTTTTTTTAAATTAAAAAAATATATATATTAGCAAATTATTAGTGCTTAATGTTGGTTCTCATTTTTTTCTGAGTCTCGGTGTGTCTCTCCACAACAGGCAGTCAAACTGCTCTTACTCAGACTGCAGTAGACCTGGAATCACTGTACATATTGTAGCTCTAGCATGACAATAAATTTTCCAAAATCCTGTTTTGCCCTGAGGACATTTATGAACGTACACATTCTTAGCTGGTGCTGGTCATAAGCAGAATTAATGTCAGGCCTTTCCTCAAATACCTTGACAACTGCATCCTACAAACTAGCAACATCTTTCTGGTCGCCCCGCAACTCATTTGCTAGGCTGCACCCTCATCCAGCGCTCCATGCCCTGCTGTTGTGGGGAGCACAGCACATACTGTATCCTCTGTGAAGGCAGCATTACTTTCATTGGGAAACTTTGATTACGCTTTCAATGATGTTGAGTTTTTGTCAGCCTGATTGACTAATCTTAACTTCACTTGTCCCTCTGGTCATTCTCTCTCCTTGGCTCAGTGTGTGTGAGACACACACTCACCCATATGTAACAGTGTGATGTGCCAAAACAGACAAAAGTTGGAAGAAAATTTAAAGAGGGAATGAGCTTACAGGTGTGAGAATACCGATAGGAACACGATGGACCCAGGGTTGCACGAGGGCGACTGAGTGGAGCGAAAGATGAGGGCAGAGGAATGCGAGATGTGCAGAGGCTGGGAACGTTATGGCGTGTTCCTGCTATGCAGTCTGGTACGGGTCGGTACGGGTCGGTACGGGTCGGTTCAGAACGGTTCGCTTATTTCAGTGTTTCCATTACCACGAAAGCGTACCGATCCGTACCGTTACCATGTCTGTAACCCTTCTGCTTGGGGTACCGAGCACACAGGACCGGTTCCACGCTCTGCTCTCCGGTGTTGGTGAGGAGGCTGTGCAGCGGGAGCTCGATGGCGCTGTGCTAAACCAAAAAGTTTTCCAGCTGATTGCCGCAAAAACGGCAGAGAGTGGTTTCAACCGGACCGCGAGCCGGTGTCGCATTAAGCTGAAGAAGCTTGGAGGTGGTTCCAAATGATGGATGTTATTTACGCTTCGGCACGCACTCCGCCCACCCCTGAGGGTCCCCTTTGTACAGTGGGAACGCAAAGCTGACCCCTAAGCGACCCGACCCGTACTGTACCGTTCCGAACCGACCCGTACCGAACTGCATTGTGGAAACGGGGCTTTTGAGTCAGAGTTAAGCTAACATAAGTTTTAGTAGTTCCTAGCACCATTAGCATCCCTTCATCAGATTGCATTACTTTGTTTCTGTCCCACCAATTTCTAAGCTGTTCCACTTTCAAGATACTTAATTCCTACTTAAAGGAGAAGCTCGTGTTTATTAAACCTGGAGCTTATTTCTGCATAAAATACCTTCATCTACTCACCGATAAAAGTTTGATGAAAGTTGATGTTGGAAGATATTTAGATCACTGGAGATTGGCGTATATCCATAAAAACGGGAGAGAACACGGCAGAGACAATACAGCCTCTAAATAAGGCTTTATCTGTCTTTATTTCACCAATACTTTAAGACCAATGAATGAATGAACGCGTACTATTGCCATGTTGTTGTACCGTGTTGTTATTATTGGGGGCTATCGGGGGGCTTTCTACACACGCGTCTACTGGGATGACGTTATTGACGCGCCGCCGCCGCATCTTTACACAGAATTTGCTCCTGCTGCTGGTAACATGGTTCGTTATTGCGTATTTCTAAATTGCCATGTTGCACAAAACGAGCAACAGCAAACTCCGTGTGAAGTTAGCCGACCGTCACAGAGTACGGAGGGAATAAGCTGTGCTGTGGCGGCGTGCGGCGATGACGTCATCCCTGTAGGTGCGTGTGTAGAAAGCCCCCGATAAATAAACTCAGTTTATGGACTGTTGTTCTGGATAATGTGATTCGGTCACAGTTTAAATGAGGAAGAATTTACCAGTCGTCCAAGCTGCCGTGTAAACAGTGAAAGTGTTTATTTTACTATGGTTTTAACCTTTTTGTACAATCTGCAGATCAATTCTAAAGCCCCACCACATGATGGCATCTGTTTGAGAACATGGCTATAGCCTCATATTATTATTCAAACATAAGTTCAGCTAGTTTCACTTAAACTTCTCACACCCCTCAAAACATTGTAAAGCAAAATATAGATGATTGAAAATAGACACTGGCTTAGCTCCAAATCATTGTCTTGCATCAAAGGATAAGTTTGATAATAGTAGGAAAAAATAAGACGCACTTCATGGATGTAGTAGAGCCATTTCACCTACTGACAAAAACTAAAATGATTGTAACTCCTCTTGTCTCTATTTTGGAAGGTCTTAAGTGTGCATTCGGTTAGATCTCCCACACCACTGGTTCGCCCCGAACCACCTCAGCTGACTCCTTTCTATGCGAAGGAGCAGCGGCACTAACTCGGGCTCGCCCCAGACAGCCGAGCTCCTCCCCCATCTCCAGTCCTGAGCTCAGGCTATGTACACACGTAGCCGGGTATTTTTAAAACCGAATATTTCCCCCCCTCCGTTTATAAAATAATCTGTATCCACATTACCTCGTTTTCGAAAAAAAACACCTTCCACACACAACCGAACATCTGCGTTTTCACCTGTCTTGACAACCCAAATGCATTTGCTGTTTTGCGTAATCTGCCCTAGTCAGCTAAATAATAAAGTGTGCACGCAACTTTTTTGAGCACACTGACAGGTGATCGCATGACAGTGGACTGCCCCTCGATATGAGGACGTAATAATTCCGACAGCGACAGGAGTGAGGACCGGGACATGCGAAATTGTCCCGCCATTCCTCTGGGAGTACGACTTGGGCGTGTAAAATCAAGGCTGTAAACAGCGCCTGCACAATAATAACCACATCAGTTCTCAAGGCATCCATGCTTCTTCAGTAAACAAAGGTCGCACGTTTGACATCAGAGCAGATTTGTTGTTGTTTTGGCGCATATTGTGATGTTAGAAAACGCAAAACGGTTATCTCTGTCTACACGCAAATGCATAAACGGAGTTTTCAAAAATCTTCACTTTGCCCGGAGTTTTTAAAAATATTCGTTTATGATGCGTTTTCATGTGGATGACAGGTCCAAACGTAGAAAAATATATTCGTTTTAGCAGATACCCGGCTACGTGTGGATGGGGCCTCAGTCACCTTCCAAAGAAAAACCCATTTCAGTTGCCATCTGGACTGGATAGTGTAGAGATAAGATTGCTATTTTTCATGTAGGTGACCTGTGTTCAAATCCCCTGCATAATAGATACTACCTCAAGGAGGGGTCCTTAGGCAAGACCCCCTTACCCTATCTGTAAGTTGCTTGGATAAAAGCATCTGCCAAATACATAAATATAAGAATCTTTTAAAATCCATTCTTAAACACAGATTAAATGTTTGTTTTAGCATTTTTTTTAAAAAATCCTCAAAGTTTTTCCTTTATTATCAGCAATGGAGGCACTGATTAAACTACGTGCGCATTGCATTCTAAGTTGGTGATGCGGTTTGTTCAACCATCACTGTTCCAATAATTTTACACCTTCTGCTGGTCAGCAGTAAAAAAAAAAAGAATGGAACAGTAAGCTTTTTTTGGTTAATGCTTCTGATTGAAAAGCAACAGACTTATCTTTACAGCTTTTCAGCTAGTAATAAAAGAGAATGGAAACATGTTCGTAAAAACCCATGGTCATCTAATTGGAACTTCTCTCCTGCTGCCTTTGACATATTCTACCTCCTAAAAAAAAGTAATGTGCTGTTGATAAGAAAACATGACTTGCAGTGTCTATTACTCTCTCTTCTGCACCATGCTCCATTAGTGAGTACTTAGTGCTTAAGTGACAGTCAATGGTAGATGCCACAGTTTACATCACAAGAGCTCCTCTTATCACCAGAGTTCACATATTGCATGCTTTCAATAACATGTTAACACAGACACTTATCGAGCATGACACTCAGTGGGGTTTCATGGCACTGAAAGGATCGGATTAATGGCTAAATTACAATAAGATTGAGTTATTAAGTGCATGTAGACACCTTCATTGGACAAGAAATTGGATCGGATCGGATTACTCGCGATCGGATGAAGACCCCGAGATAACTGGGTTGAAAGTTAAATTAAACGTGTTTGCAGACGGGTGAAGCACGTGGTGAATCAGACTTTGCGTTCTGCGCATGCTCGAGATGTTTTCCCGGGGTCGTGAACCGGAAGTCAGAAGAGACGATGTTACAATTGCTGTCGCTGTCAGAAAGAAACAAACACAGCGATGGAGAATGCTCCGTTGTGCATCGCGTTTGTGCAACAAGCAGGCAAGGGCAAGGCAAGGCAATTTTATTTATAGAGCACAATTCATACACAAGGCAATTCAAAGTGCTTCACAGCTAAGGCAATAAAATCATTAAAAAGAAATAAAAAATTAATACAAATAATAAAAAAAATATATATATATATAATAATAATAATTATAATAATAATTTTTTAAAACCCATTAAAAATAATCATTAATTAATTAATTGAAAAGTGAAGAGTGCAGATAAAGCAGCTCATCACAGACCAAATGTAGAGGGACGTAGCTTCATCTTGCTCTGCGTTCGCCATTTTCTCGAATGCCTGAGTTTCATTCGATTCATTCACCGCCATATTTCCAAGGATAATTACCCTTGCTCAACTCATTCTTATTGTAATTTAGCCAATTATCCGATCCTTTAAGTGCCATGTGACCCCACTGAGTGACTCATTATTTCATACACCCCGTAAGATAAACTGAATAAACCTCATTAATTCCCACATAACCCTCAGTCATCATTACTCACTCTGTAATACTGTACATGGACATTCACACCTGGAACTATTAAAATCAAAGTTCAAACACAACTAAACCACCATAGAATTAAAAATACACCACTTGGACCTACAACAAACTATGCCATGAGGCTTTGTGAACTTTGTGTGTGAAAACTATCTCTGGCCAAAGGCACAACCACTTGTGTCGCTAAATAAGCCCTGCAACAGCTGGTGCAAGAAGACAGAAAAGTCCAAACTCTCAGTCAGAAATAAAACATAAAAAGAAGAAGAATGAAAGTTTTTGCTCTCCTTCCTCATAAAGTGACTGTCAAATTTTGAATTCATTCAATTCAGACTTTTCTCCTAAATACATCAAATTGGTCTTGTGCAAGATGAGCGTCATCAAAGTCTAAATGTCTTCTTAAGGTTGCCTTTAATGCCTGTACCGATTTTTCACGGCAGTCCATTTGATTGCCCAGATATTTTTATGTGGGAAAAAGACAGATATCTTCTGGCTCCTTACATGGCAGCTTCACTGCCACTGTACAGTTTTTGACAGGATGAATGAGAAAAACTCTGAAGTGCTTTGTCGAACCATGTTTAAAGGCAATATGGAAGTGCAGACATTTATAGTAAAGGTTCTTAGTGCTCTTTCCTAACCCCCGGTTAGAAAATCATCTTTTTTTTTTCAGTGACTCTCCTAAGTGTCGACGTTTGCAGGTTGGAACATGACAACCAATAATCGAGGGATGGGGACAGACAAGAGTAGGAAAGGGCTTGATGAACGAGCATGAAAATGAGTAGGTACCTCTGAGGATTCATAATTGATTTGGCAGTTTAATTTTTGTCCTGGCTGGCCAGTGCATTTCCAGAGAGGCGAAAAGGTGAAATGGCATGGCTGAGAAAGAGGAGACAAAGGAAAAGGCAGCCCCTGAAGAATACTGCATGAAATAAGAGACACTAGGTGAAATGCCAATTTAAGTTGACGGTGAGCAGAATGACAAAGTACTTTGTACCCGCAAAGGGAATACTTAATGAGAGCAAAGAGGTGACATTTGAGGAGAACCAACTTGTGACAGCTTGAGCAAAGTTTTTAAGCTCATTTGAGTTATTTTGTTCATTGGCAGCTCTGACTACCAGCTATTTAAAATGTAGCACCAGCCAGTGTCTTGTCCTGCTTCATCCTGACTTTATGTTTCTCACAGTGGACACGTCATTGGAAAATGTCTCTTCTTGAAGACACAGCGCACAGAATCACATTTAATTTGGACAAAAGAAAGAAATCGCTGAGGTTAAGTTAATGGATGCACCTCTCTCTTTCAGCTTCAATACAGCTTGATATCAAGCCTTCCAAATTCCAAATGAACTCTTGTATTGGGCAGTACAGGAAATCCAATCAAAGTCTCTTTCCTCTTTGCTCGGTACAATCAGCAGTCGAAGTTTCAAATGAAAAAACACATCGAGATGGTTATTTTATTTTTCCATTTATCTGTTTCTTTTTATTTCCAGACGTACTTTGTATTAATCTTTATATTGTTTGGGCAAAACACATAATGAACAGACAGATTCTTACAGAGATCACAAAAGATTTGAAGAATCTGACATGAACCCCACAAGGCTTTGGGACAAAAGGCCACTGTTCAAAGGACTCCATATGACTGTATCATGTTCAGAGTAACCCCTTAACGCCTGAATTTATATAGCTGTATATAAAAAAAATGTTTTGTGTGTGTTTTAGCCTTTAAGTAGATGGTAAATAATGCTGAGATTATTCATTTCACTTTTGCACAAAAAATAAATTAAAATTTTGGTATGTTGCAAATTTGCAACACCAGGCATAATGGTCAATAATAAGATAACAACAACACAGTAATATAACAGTGAAAAAACAATGTTTTTTTATTCACCCTTTTTTTTTTTTTACATATTTATTTATATAAAGGTTCCTAGGTCCGTAGTGAATATGGACTAACCGGCATTGGGGGAATAAAGATGCTATCTCAGCTGGTTGAGTCAAACGGTTTGTAGCATATATGCCACAATAGGCGTTAAGGGGTTAACTTGTATGATTGGGATTTTTCTCCATTTGCATGAGCCAGCTTCAGCCCAGCTTTAGCTGTCGGACAGACGGCCTCACATCTGACTCTAGAACACTTTGGTATCCAGAGGAGTTGATGGTGGACTCAATTGCTGCAAGGTGCCCAGGTCCTGTGGCTGCAGAACCAGCCCAGATCATCAGCCCTCCACCGCCGTACTTGACAGCTGGTGTGAGGTGTTTGTGCTGATATGCTGTGTTTGGTTCAGTGTTGTTTTCGTCAACGATGACGATGACGAAATCATTTCGTTGACGCCACTTTTTTTCATGACGATAACGAGACGGTGACGAGATAAACATAGCTCTCTGATGACGAAAACATGACGAGACGTGTGTGAGTTTTCGTTGACGAGACGAGAATGGATGAAAATGTTAGTGGGTGATCTGTCAGACGTTTAAAATGCATGACATTTCTGCTTATTGTGTGTGTCAATTAAAACCTAAAAAGTATCTGCTGCGGCACCTTAAGGCTCGCCACAGGGATATTTTTTCGAAGGTAAGTTACAAACGCTGTTAACATAATCGATAAATTTCATAGTAAGCTAATACATTAGTACGTTTTCCACATACTCCTGGCGCAAATGGGCTGCTAACTTCAGGCTAAAGTTAGCTTTTGTTACGCTAACGTCAATTCATTATGTGTGTGTTACTTTAGCAGCATGTTTAGCCATGTTTACATTCAGTGACGGTGTGGTTATGTCTTTGTGTGTACGTTCTGTCAGCACGTAACTTGATATGTTAAACAGGTCGAGTTACTGTTATACGTAGAGTCTGCTAGCTTTAGCCTAAAAGCCACAAGTGACGTTGTGCAGCCAGGACCTGTGCGTTTAGTGCGCTTACAGTAAAGTTGGGACACACGCACAGTACAGAATGAAAAATCAGAAAGCTTTAGTACAGGGTCAGTTAATAAGCTATGTACTTTTGTTCTGCTTGTTTGATAGTTAAGACCATACTATTTTCTTAACACGGTAGACTATACTTATTATTTTTTTTTTTTTTACTAAAACTAGACTAAAACCTTTTTGACTTTTCGTTGACTAAAACTGGACTAAAACTATCACATATAGAAGTGACTAAAATGTGACTAAAACTAATAAGCATTTTAGTCCAAAAGACTAAGACTAAGACTAAATCTAAGATGGTTGTCAAAAACAACACTGGTTTGGTTTCCTCCAAACGTGCTGCTGTTCATTATGAGCAAACATCTCCACTTTGGTCTGGTCTGTCCAAAGGACATTGTTCCAGAAGTCTTGTGGTTTGTTTAGATGCAGCTTTGCAAACCTAAGCTGTGCTGCCATGTTCTTTTTAGAGAGAAGAGGCTTTCTCCTGCAGCCCTTCCAATCAAGCCATACTTATACCATATGAACTTTAACATGCTAACTGAGGCCTGCAGAGTCTGAGACGTAGCTCTTGGGTTTTTTGCAGTTTCTCTGGGCATTGCACGGTCCGACCTTGGGGTGACCTTGTGGGACGTCCACTCCTGGGAATGTTTCTAACTTGTTCTTTCTCTCTGTAGAATGATGTATGCCACATAGTTTGGAAATGGCCTGATAACCCTTCCCAGATTGATGGGCAGCAACAATTGCTTCTCTAAGACGATTGCTGATGTCTTTAATCCTTAACATTGTTTTAACACACACCTGAACGCTCCACACCAGCAAAACTTCCGCTTTGAGAGTTGCCCACACTTGCTGATGATCAATAAATCAAATGCGTTTGATATGCCACACCTACTTACCCATTAAATAAATTTCCTATTAAAAAATGTAGTCATGAACTTTTACAAACTGCTTCTGCATTTTCGTGTAATTTTTGTTTATTAAAAATTGACATCTCATGCTTTATTGTTTATCTGTATTTTAAGATTATTTTATCACTTAGTAGTATTATTATTAGGGATGTCCCGATCAGGTTTTTTTGCCCCAGAGTCATTTGATTTTGAGTATCTGCCGATACGGAGTCCCGATCCGATACTTCCACAGTACATAAAAAAAATGAAGAACGGCGAAGAAACAGATCCAGGATGTCCCTGATTTTTTATTTTCTTCACTTATTCTATCATTTAACACTTATAAACAGAGCACTTCTGTGAGGTAGCTTGAACAACAAAAGTAATCAAGTAATAAACAAATTCTTCACATTGTAGTTTAGTGCGACAATGTCTAATATAAAAACCAGCAGCAGCTCAGCCTGAAATACCTGCAGGCATGGAAACAAACAAGCAGATAAAAGTTCCACAGTGTCCTAAAGTAAGGCCAGTAATGTGCTTTAACTGCACTCCTAATTCTCACTGTCCTCCTCTGGCTTCACAGCAGGAAATGTACGTTTTTCTTGATGAAAACCAACATCTCTACCTTGTCAGGTTTGATCCTGTTTCTGTTCTCATCACGGATGTTAGCCATGTCCTTGCCACCTCTTGAAATCCCAAGTTTGCATATCTCACAGTTTGCAATCGCAACGTTTTTGTCGTCCACTTTAAAATACCTCCACCCCGCAGACATTAGGCCCCCAGCTTCAAGCTGCTGCCGTGTTCTGCTTCGCTTTACGGCAGCAAAGTGACGTCATGCCGCATGTTTCTGTGTGGAGTTGAGACCAGAGACATAAAAATTTGTGGAATTATGATTATTGTAGTCGGGGATATACACCTTCCTCACTCGTAAAAAATGCACTGTGGAGGCATTGGAGACCCATCCAAGATGGGCGGCCATGGCTCAGTGGTTAGAGTCAGTCATCCAATAACCAGAAGGTTGGTGGTTCAATTCCCACTCTCGCCACTCCAAAAAGATTGGTGGAACTGATAGCTGGAGGGGTGTCAGTCCACCTCCTTGCCACGGCCAAGGTGCCCTTGAGCAAGGCACCGTACCCCCATGCTCCCCGGGCGCTTCATGGCTGCCCACCGCTCCAGGTTGGCATCTGTCTCTGAGTGTGTGACCCTGTGCATGTGTGTGTCAACAGGTGCCAACCTGGATGGGTTAAAAGCGGAGGACAAATTTCGTGTGTATGCATGACCAATAAATCGGATCTTAATCTTAATGATCTTAAAAAGATGGCGGTCGCGCTGATACGTCAGCTCCAACAGGCAGCGTCAGTCTGAGGCGTCTATGTACATTAGCTGCATTCGCACTGTAGGAACCTTTGGCAGTTCCTTTAACCTTTTCAGGAACGGGGTCATTTTTCCCGCATTCGCACATACAGGAACTCGGGACCATCTCCCTCAGTTCCTGGAACCATTTCAGCTCCTTCTCCTCAGCTGGGTCTGTTCTGGGTTCTATAGGAACACATCTGACGGAGGTGTTTGGTGGTCGGTAGCCCCGCCCCTTGTCATGCTGTCAGGCTGAAATGTTTCCTCATACGACACAGACACAACTTTGGCGTGTTTAATAAGTTAAACCTCCACGTGGTCTCCTTTGTCTGCGGCGCTCTGCTCTCCTTCCTTCATGAAACCAAGAAGTATGGCCTGCGCTCCATCCTTCGTCTCCTGACTCTCTCTGTGAGCTCTTCCAGCCTCCATGTTCGACGCCCGATGTGATCGTCCATGATTAATATCACCATCATGTAGACCATGAACATGGTGGCCTCCCCGCTCTCTATGTTAGCTTCTTGGTGGTGTTTTTCTTCTCTCCTTACTTTTACCGGGTTTTGTTCTGTTCTGTTTTGTAGTTGAGTGCAGCGCTAAAGTAACACGTCGCTGTCACAGACGGCTGCGCCGCATCAGTCCCGACTCATGTGGGAATGCAAACAGAAACAGTTCCGCTGGGGAAGGACAGTTGTCAGAACGTAATTCGAGGAGGACCGTTCTTAGAACTGCTCTGTCCGAATGCGGCTATTATGTCTGTGGTTGAGACGGTCTGACTCTGTACCACCACCTAACAGGAAATACTAAGCTGTTATTTTTTTCCCATTTGTTTTGAAATATTATAGTTCTGATTAAAAAAAAAAAAAAGAGAGAATAAATATACATATATAGATAGGCTATATATTCTATCCTTTATCGGGATGAAACGTCCGATTCCGATTGAGTCTGAACCACGTGATCAGATCGGGACATCCCTAATTATTATTATCATTGTTTTACTCTTGCCCTAACATCTGAGGGGCTGAATGGCAAGGTTTATTTGTAAAGCACAATTCAAAGTGCTTTACAGCTACATAAAATCACAAGAAGGCAAATAAAATCATTCCAAAAAACATAAAAAAAATCATTATTAATTAAATCAAAGTGCAAATAAAATACTTTTAGTTGTCTTATGCACAGCTAAACAGAACTGTTTTCAGCCTGGATTTAAACCTTGTCAGAGTTGAGGCCTGTCTCACATCTTCTGGAAGACTGTTCCAGATTTTAGGAGCATAAAACTGAAACGCAGCCTCACCTTGTTTAGTCCTGACTCTGGGCACCAGCAGGAGACCCCTCCCTGAGGTTCTCAGAGTCCCAGTGGGTTCATATGTTTTTGATTTAAAAAACAATTTCATATGAAATTGTTTTTGAATTGGCTCTATATGAACGAATTGGATTATTTTATGAATAATTATGATTACAATTAATTGAATTCCAATTGGCTTGAATTGGACTTTATTATCTAAGTGTCTTGAGATGACATTTGTTGTATTTGGCGCTATATAAATAAAAATTAATTGAATTGAATTGAATTGAATTGAATTGAATATGGCTCTAACATGTCAGAGATGTACTTTGGTGCTTGACCATGAAGAGACTTGTACACAAGCAGAGCTGTTTTAAAGTCTATTCTCTGAGCGACAGGAAGCCAGTGCAGAGGCCTGAGCACTGGACTAATATGGTGGTATTTCCTGGTTCTAGTCAGGACTCGAGCAGCAGCGTTCTGGATGTACTGCAGCTGTCTTACAGCCCGTTAAGAGAAAAAGGGTGTGCTTTATTTTTCACATGACCTTGTGTTAGCAGGAAACACTCGTCCGTAATAGATCATTTGCAAAATATCTGATGATATCTGGTTTTGAATTTTAAGGTTTGAGAAATGATTGCTCTAATTTAAAAAATTTGCATCAATAGGAGATGGACTTTAATGTTTGCTGTACAAATTCAGAAAATGGTCTCAAAAAACAGAAAGTTGTAACTTTACAAATAAAGATGAACAGTCCTGGCAAATAGATGCTCACAGTCAGAGCTGAACGTTGAAAGAAAACAGGATATTATAAAACATTTAAATGTGATTTTAAGAACTCCTGGAGAAATATCCGTGTCCAAAAGTCTCACCAAAAGCATTCCTTGAGCTCTTACTTAACAGTGCAAGTACAGTGCAAGTACTGTCAGTTACTGCAGGTCATAGTGGTATAGGCTTGTATCAGTGAAGAAGAGAAAACTCTGGTCTTATCCAATAAAAAAAACATAAAACTCTTAGGTTTGCTGCATAGGTTTCTCCTGTCAAAGTTCATTTTTTATCTTTTAAGTTATCTGGACTGTTGCTTGGTTTTAAATTCATTTACATTATTTTATTTGTTTCTCTTTATATTCCTTTATGTATTTTTAATGCTTCTTACACACCCGGCTGCAATGCTTTTATTTTATGTAAAGCACTTTGAATTGTTTTGTACATGAAATATGCTATACAAATAAATTTGACTTTGATTTTTGATATACATGCTTCCATTAGGTAACCTTATTAGACAGCATGGGATAAATTTCCATTGCTATGCTGATGATACTCAGCTGTACTTATCTATAAAACCAATCTGTTGATTAAACTACAAGAATGTCTTAAAGACTTGTGGAAAGCTTGTTTTAGCTGAGTGTTGTTGGGTTTTAAGTGCATCAGATTGTCGTGTTTGACTAAAAATTCATGTCATGTGCGGAACGTGATTGTTTTCATTTCAGCTCCCAGGTTTAGATGAGGGACAGATTAGAGTATCTACAATGGCTGTGTGAAACGTGTGTCTCAAGCAAACCAAAGATAACACAAGCCTCTGTGTTTTATTATGTTCATAACCAGAGGTATCCCTGTTATCAAATTAAATGTTCAGGTAGTTGCTGCGTCACAGCAAAGAATTTCATATCAAACATATAGCTGTGATGCAGCAAAATGCACGACATGCACACAAAGCGCTCCTGGTGTGAACCAGGTCTTAGGGTTCCCATTCCAGGTGGAACAACCACTGAGTCACTGTCACGTGTAGTTTAACAACTAACAAGTGATGACAACAACTGTCATTAACATATTAATGACCCTAAATGTCCACAAATTGTGGGCAATGAAAGTGTTTCAAAAGAGAAGCAAGAGATGAAATTTGGTTGTTCATCTGTCAGTTACAGTTCAGCCATGCTGCAGTACGAATTGTCTCTATTATATCAAGTTTGAGTAAAGCAAATATAGAGATTTGCATGGGAGAGTGCTATATGTGTTAGGCAATAGCTTCTTAAAACTTGTGAAAAGACTAAGATCCATTAGGTACTGAGTTGTAGAGTTGGACTGTTAAACAGATTCTCATTGATTTCCTGCTCAGGAATTTTACAGCTGGTCTGAAATAACAGCACTGTGAGACAGTGAGCAGGTACTTAATGCTGACCCTGCCTCTAACACTGTAATGTTATAAATAGACTATTACAATGCATTAGCTTTTGATTTGCCAACCGAGTCATTCAGCTGTGTATCTATTAGCTAGTAATTGTTGTTTGTTCATCATGCAAACGCATCTTCCCTGGACGCCAGAATTTGCAGAACTTGGGCTGCCTACTTAAATTACAAGAGATAATGAGAAGAATAACAACTGGATTACTTTAGTAAATAGTGAAGTTGTAATGAGGCACTGCAGATGCTGGAATAGCTAAATCAGATTTATGCTTGCTGGAATGACGAGCCAAGCTAATCTGGCAGGTGTTAGAAAGCTGTGCACCTCCTCCGAGAACCAAAGTTATGGGAGAAGGTGGACGCCCAGGAATTGATTTTGTGCAGAGCTCCGGTATAGAGCTGAGAATCACTCCCAGGATCACTGCCAGGGGTTACAAACTTTCACCAGAAACATTTGCAACTTTTGGATGGGCCACTGCCAAAGTGTTTGTAAGGGTCTGTTCACATTTGGTATCAGCATAGGTCCTGGGTTACCTGATTACAAGTGGACAGCTTTCAATACAGGTGTGAATACAAAGAATAAAAAGGGCAGATTCAGGGCTGGTTGCTCAGGCCACAATCAGAAGATTCCTCCTTCTCTTTCTGGAAAAAATACATTCTAAAAAAACTGTGTGAAATGAGGCACAGCTGATGGCTAAATCTAAATCGTGTAACCAACTGAAGGAATATGTTGACTAAATGACTTTTCTGAGGATACGCGTTGGACTGAACTGGACAGGAAAGAGGCTTGTCAAAAAAAGGGGCCATTTTATTTAAGAGAATATCGACCAGCAGCCCGGAGGGTTTCTAGATGAGTTGCTTCAGTGGTGTAATGTTTGTTTGGATTGTGATTGGCTATGATTGCACCCGCTGTGGAGAGGATATTGTAAATTGCTTTGCATTGATCAAATGACTAGAATCTCAGCTCTCCAACAAAATGCCTCCCATGAGCTGTGGAAATATCAGGGGTTAAAGTGGGGTCTTCATCAGCATATGTGAGCTGACGCAGCTCAGCAACATCACAGATCATTTAGTTGATGCTCATTCGACTTCTCTTCTATCGGGTTTTTTAGATGAGTGAACAAACTGAAATGTTTGGCAACAGTTTACAATAAATGTAACTATGGCTAATATAGGGACGTCTGGGTTTCTCTGCTTAAGCTGCTGCCCCCGCGACCCGATCCCGGAGAAGCGGAAGATGATGGATGGATGGATGGATGGAAGGATGGATGGATGGATGGATGGATATGGCTAATATGAAATTAGTTGATACAATAATGATACAGGCAAGCTCTGTGAATTTGTGATTTACTGAAACCTCAGTGAAGCTGACTGTGTGAAGTGGGCTACCTGTTTACATGCACAGAAAGTGGGTAACTGCATTCCCTTGTTGCACATGTGAGGATGCTAACACACATACTGATGACTGTCCACCTGTCAGGAGGCACCAAGTTAGCACCAAATGTGAACAGGCTTAAAGGGATAGTTCGCCTCTTTTGACATGAAGCTGTATGACATCCCATATTAGCAATATCATTTATTAACATTGACTTACCCCCCCGCTGCGTCCTGTGAGCCGAGTTCCAGCCGAGTTTTGTCGTCCACGAAGGTAGTCCGGCTAGTTGGCTGGGGCTAAAAAAATAAAGCGTTTTGCTTCTCAAAACAATATGTGTTCAAAAGAGTAATACATTTGCATCACAAAATCGTTCTCCAGGAAAAAGTCAGACCTCACATCGCTATTTTTGCCTCCCTTGATATCAACGCGTCCAGCCACCTAGCGATAGCCGCACCTGTTACGGTGTTTGCTGCTCGGAAGCAGGGGACTGCTCGGTCTGCTCTTCGGTCTGCACAGTTTACATTGGACGCATTGATATCAAGGGAGGCAAAAATAGCGCCAAGCGATTGTGAGGTCTGACTTTTTCCTGGAGAACGGTTTTGTGAAGCAAATGTATTACTCTTTTGAACGCATATTGTTTTGAGAAGCAAGACGCTTTATTTTTTTAGCCCCAGCCAACTAGCTGGACTACCTTCGTGGACGACAAAACTCGGCTGGAACTCGGCTCACAGGACGCAGCGGGGGGGTAAGTCAATGTTCATAAATGATATTGCTAATATGGGATGTCATACAGCTTCATGTCAAAAGAGGCGAACTATCCCTTTAAGATTGACTCCCCCCATCGCTCACCATCATGCTCACAGCTCAGTCGCATCATGGACACGGAGGCCAGCCTGTAATGTGACTGTAAGTCTCACAATTAGATAATGTTTGTAACTCAGTCCAAGGCTGGACTAAACACCTGCATTGTTTATTTGGGTATTCACACAAGCAGTTTGCTTCAGTATGAAAAAGACAAATAAATACCTGTAAGAGCAGAGAGCTCTGCGCATTTTCTCAATTCTGAAATCGAAATTTATTTACTGATGTCCCGTCCATGGGGTGTTCCCCGTGTTTTGAGTTCTTGGTTTTGTGTTTTATCATGTTTTGGTTTGTTTCATGTCTTGGTTTTCTGGCTCATGTTTGGTTTTAGTTTTCTAGTCCAGGTCTTGTATTTAGTTTTTCCATTGTCTTCCCCATAGTTTCTCACATCACCTGTTCATTGTCCCCAGCTGCACTCATTCACAATCACCCAGTTCACTATTTAGTTCCCAGGCTCTTTTTGTGAAATCTTTCCCCGATATCACCACTCCCTTGCCACGTCAAGCTACGACTTTAAAGTTCAGTGTCTTTCATGTCAAGTCTTTTGTTTTTTTTGTCTCAATAATATTCATGTATTTATTCCACAGTTTAGTCTTGTTATCCGGCTCAGCCGCGCTTTTTGTTTAACTTTGTTTTTTGTGAATAAAACCCTGTCTTTTTGCCTTACACCTCTGAGTCCTACCAACCCACCCGTTGTGACAACTGAGATATGTCATAATTCTTTTATTTGGCTGAGTGGTTAATAATACATTTGTTTTTTGGTGTAACAAACTCAAAATGCATAATTTGATCTGCCTTCTTCAGATCCAGGACTAATTTATAAGTCATCAATCCAGACGAATTCCCCTTGGGGCTGTTATACCATCATATCATCAGATTATAATAACTCCAAAATTAAAGTTAAAATTCTGGATGAATCCACTGGTCATTCTACTTGTTACTCAAAAGTAACCCTTTAATGTTCCGCGCTACTGTTCGGTCATGTACAGTTTGCAGCGACTAAACTGTGTCTTGTCCATGTGCCTGCATCATCTCGACAACTCAGTTTAGTTATGTAATGTTAAAATAAAGTATCCATTTTACCTTCACATTTTCAAAGGGACATATTCTAAGCAGAAAGTAAGTATCACCCCAAACATTTACGAAACTTATTAATTCCCCAAAGAAATGAAAAAATGCAAAAGATTTTTTTTTTCTCAGCAAATTCTTCATCAAACAATTGTCAGTTCCCTGTTAATTGACTGATAAATTGACTAATTAATTGACTGTTAATTAGTTTCGCTACATTTAGACCCCAGAGATGCTTGGTGGAGTTGGTATTTTGGCTCACTGGTTTAGTCATTCCCCATCAGTCAGCAGTCATGGCAGCAACACAAACTGTCACTCATGGAGGCAGGTGGGCTACACAGAGACCTCCATCTGTACATTGAAATTCTCCTTTGAGTGAAAACTGAACAGATTTAGAAGTATAAACTTCTTGGGTCAGTGAAACAATTAATAGAAAGAAAATACTATTTTGAAAAGATATGTTAGTGACCAAAATGTCAAATAGAAGAAGATGAGTTGTTTTTCTTAAGCATCTCATATCCATAAGTTCTATTTTTAAGTATCTCGTTAAGGGATTTTTTGTCATATTCACGTTTAATTAGGCAATATATATTACTTATGCAGATTCTTATGACATTGTAAGAAATTATCCTCTTTCATATGAATTAATTGGCACATTAATCACATATTCAGGAGTTTAATTATTTAATGTTTCAGGAGACTAAATTAATTCTCAGTTCAGTCACAATTATCATTCAAAATGGAGAGAATTTTATTGGTAAAATGCACCGATCAGCCATAACATTATGACTTAATTCTAACATTATGATATCTCCTCATCCTGCCAAAAGAGCCATGACCAGCCAGGGCTTGGTCAAAGAACATCTGAAGGTGTGCTGCAGCGTCTGATTCTTTGGGCCCTGTGGGTTGTGGGGATGGTCTTTGTGCATTGGGCTTGCTTCCCACAGATGCTGTAAGTGGTTTTAATGTTATGGCTGATCGGTGTGAATTTTGTCAACCCCAAGAGATATATGTGAAATAAAAAAATTAAACCTTGAAATTGAAAGCTTTAAACAATTGTTTTAGATTTACAATCAAAAGGTTTCATGTTTGATCCACAACAAAGTAGCCATAGAAGGTGAAAATGAAAGATAATACGTTTTCAAAAAGCTCTTTAAGATACTTTGCCTTGAATTCATGAATAATTCATAATAATAATTCATGAATTATAATAATTATAATCTATTATAAATTAGGGTTTGCACTCATGTTATCAAAGTATTCACTCAGTTTTACTATTTTAGCAACCTGAACATAGTGTAGCCTTCTCCCATACCTGCAAAGCTTAATTTCATGGAGAATTTAAATAATTGACAGGATGTTAAGCTGATGAGCAGTCTTTCACATCTTCAACTCTCTTAAAAGCTGGCATTAGTGCTGTGTAACCAGGCCCGCTATTAAGCGTGGACCAGGATCAGATGACCAGAAGAACGCCTAGCAGCCCTGAAAGTGAAAAAGAACGTTGAGAGACTGAATTTGGGAATGGCATGTATCAGAGTACCTTAACAGCACAGAACATGCTATTAGTGTGCTTGATCCTAATCATGTCCACCTGTGCCTTGCAATCACTCTCAAGCTACTCTCTGTATTTAAGCCTCCTCTTGTCGTCCGTCCAGTGCCAGATTATCTGGTGCCATTTGGTAGGCGATCCAGCGTTTCCCACAGCCTTTGAACCACAGAGTGTTTTGACCTTGTTTTCTTCCTCGCGGATTCTTGCCTCAGCCGAGCCCCTCTCGGATTTGTTTTGGGCCTCTGCCTTCACATTGACAAACCTTGGCTGTCCTTGGACCTTGCCTCCTTGCCTGCCCCAAACTGTAAGTCCTGGATCCCATTTTTTGTCTTCAGGGGAAATACTAACCACTGTTTTTGGACAACCTGGTTGCCAGCCCTGGAGTCCATATTACAGATACTGTCACTCAGTCACTTAGGTGTGATGCCAACATTAACAAGCAAACCTAACCCCAAGCCTTTCCAAGCTCTCTACTCTTCTGATACCCATCCCATCCTCTGTTGGACACCTCTGGATATCATTGCCTCAGGAGTTACATCCACAGCTGTGGTTTTTCTTTCAGGTACGAACAGAATTAACGAGTGATCCAGACCTGTCGTAGGAGTTTCCTAAAATAGTCCGCTGTTATACCAATCAAGTTTGCTTGACTAATGGATTGTATATTTAATTACTTTGAAGAAAACATAAATAAATATATACATTATACCCCATAATTATGCTGACATTATTCTGTTTGACTTAAATTATGCACTAATTGAAGGTTAATTCGAATCTGTACAATGCCGGTTTGGCAATGGTATTATCCGGGACCTATCCCGGCCCAAACCATCGACCTGGGCTGCTTGGCCCATGGGGAAAATAGTTGTAACTAATTTTTGTCACTTATCTTATTCTTGCATTAATATCAATTCAACTGTAGTCTGCATAAATTCACCATTGCAGCGCAGCCGCCTGCTGCATCACAGCAGATTAAATAAGTTCTACCATGTAAGGAAATTCTCTCCTCCCAAATGTTTCAGATGGTTTGGCCCATGGCTCGTCTTTTAAATAACAATGGCACGGAACAGAGCGCGTCAGTGATGGAGGGTAGAAAGAGGCCAGGTGGAACAGAGAGGGCTAAGCTAAAAAAAGACAGGAGGTGGCAGCCAAATGTGCCAAATTGACAGATATCTTCTCAAGACAAGCTGGTAGGTTACTGAGAGATATGGATAATAGGCCTGGTTGTGAATTTGATCAAATAGGCTATAACGTGGCGAACGTTTGCAATGTCAACTCAACTGTCATCTGACAGCTTTTGTTGTTAAATATGTAAAATCTCACAATTTATATGATTTAGACGTGTATTCCTATATTCAAAGAAGAACCAAAAACTTTCTTTACATTCCAGTTCTGATGAATAATTGCTTAACGCTTTATCACGCTTTATCTCCTCTTCAACTGTAGCCTGCATTCCCACAGGCGCGCACATGTGGTTACTAACGCAATATTAAATTAGGGGCGATCACATTTGTTGTTTGATATTTGTTATTAAATGCATCTCAAACATGCAATTAAAATAAATATAATTATTTAGAACGGCTGTGCAAATATTGTACATGGTTCGCGTGCGCAGGGACAGCGCGAGCACGTTGGGGTGTTTAGTTGCCTTTTTTAAATTACTGCAGAGTCTGCACGCGTGTTCTATCCGCGGGAATCAGCATCATGTTTCATGTTCAAGCCTTCCCCTCCCATTTATTATAATGTGAGCTGAGCCCGCTCACGCCCGTGCAGGGAATAGACTGTTCTATTTTCAAGTTGCACTGAGCACTTATCCGGACACCGCGCGGGCACGACGCTTTGATGTGAAAGGAAGAATCTGTTTTCTTGTTGATTTCTATCCATTTCGGACTGAACACGAATGCAGATGCAGACACGTTCACGTCCCGTGCTTGCTGTGTGTAAACGAACCGAACACTTGCTTTACATTCCAGTTTTCCATTTTTTGACAAACAGTTTCAATGTGCTGTCACGCTTATTTCGTCTCGCCGTCATATCGTGCATTTCCATAGAGGGGCGCACACTGTGGTTATCAACTCACGATTAAATATATATTTTTTTATTGTTATCAATTGTTTTCTAGCATCAGATCAGCAGACCACTTCCAGTGCTACTGATGATCCCAAGGAGGGCACGACTACTGAAGGGCCAGGTAGAGGAAGATACTGTAGTTAGTCAAGATAGACATTTGTGATGTAAAATATTGGCATAGAGAAGAAAACCATAAGGTGGTAGGGTGGTAGACTAAATCATGCAAATCATTTAACACAACCACAATTAAATAAATAAATGAATTAATCAGTGAATGAAAGGATAAATAAAGTGTGTCATGTTTTCCAGCAACATAGACAACTCTTAATGAACATTTTCTGTAGCCTCAGAGGATCAGGTGCAGTCTGAAGAAGAATGCACTCCATATCAGAGTGGCCTGAATTTGAATTAAATTCCCGGACTGAGAAAATGGCCCACCCCGGCCCTGAATCTGTATATAACAAGGTCAATGGGAAGCGTAACCAGCGGCTGACTTGTTACTTTTGGATACCTTAGCGCGTCAGGCTCTTGGAAGAGACTGTGCAGAGACAGACGAATGGCTGACATCGCGATTAAGATTCCCAAGGACTGTGCTGCTGCAAATATGCAGCTTGGTAGAGCCACAACTCAGGAGAAAAACACGCTGATCAAACCCAATTCCACCACACGTCCAGGTCCTCACCACCCTTGGATTTTTGGCCACTGGAACCTTTCAGAGGGAGATTGGAGACAGATCGGGGGTGTCCCAGTCCTCTGTGAGTCGTGCGCTCCCCTTGGTCATCAAAGCTCTCATCAGTTTATCACCCATGGTACATCAGATTCCCATACACCGCTGTCCAACAAGTACAGATTAAGAGGGACTTTCATTTCGTGGCTGGACTGCCAATCATAATCAGAGCAATGCACACATATACGCATCAAAGCACCCGTGCTGTCGTGGAGCGCACTGAGCTGAAGGCCAGGTGGGTGTGTCTCCATACAGCGGGGGGGAAACTGCTCTATAGCCCAGAGAAGGCATGCCAGATTTGCGCAATATTGCCATGAACGAGGGTCTCCCACTACCTGAACCAGCCCAGGCAGACCAGAAGCTGTGGTGCCAGAAGACCCCCCTCATGGACCACCCCATCAAAGAGCCATCATGATGAGGCAACAACTGATTGCACGGCTTTAGTTGCAGTCATCGAGCGGCTGGCCATGGCGTGCCGTTTTTTTTTTTAAGCCATTTTCATATCAAACCATTTCTTTTTTATTTTGGTGACATTACGAACTACAGGTGACACGGTATTAACAGCACATAATTGCTTCCCATTTCTTGGCTTTAGCAGGTCCCGCAATTCCACTGCTGACACTGCTAAAAATGACAGATTTTCCTTTTTGGATCTCTGAAAGCAGAACTTCAGTCTCAGAGCCCGTAAAGTTGTTCTTTTTGCACCATGATGCCATTCTCATGACTCAACACTTCCTGGCACAGGAGAGAGGTAGCACAGCTCCTAATATGGTATAATTTTGGGCGTGGAGTATGCAAAATTTACTATCCTCGTGCACTTAGATATGCACGAATGGGATTCATCATTTACGCTTTTTCCAAAGTTAAGAGCGTTTGTTGAATCTGACGTGGCGTGTTTGTACGAGACCTTCTTACGTAAAAAGTGAGAAATTTAGAATAAAAATACGAAAATGTTCTTGCATGAGGCCCAATGTTCTGATGGGAAAACATGCATCCTCGGACACACATGGATTGACTTTGACACCTAACTAAACATTTCTGCAGACTGATCACCCTTCACAGCCGTACAGTATGGCAACACAACTCCGCAAATGAGCAGCTTTCAGCAGAGGGACAGCACTGAGCCTTGCAAAAACAGCTTAGGAAGGACTAAAAAGCATGTCAAAGAACCAGAGGCGTTCTCCTGACTTCTAAACCCTCCAGATACCAACCTGATGGGATCTGATAGCATCCACAGGAAATTTCACACCGATCAGCCATAATATTAAAACCTTGGCTTGGGAAGCAAGTCCAATATACAAAGCCCCTCCCCACAACCCACAGGGCCCAAAGAATCCTTTGCTAAGGTCCTGATACAAGACATTCCAGGACACCTTCAGAGGCATAAATGTTGACGGTCAACCTTTTGCTTGGAAACTGGTATGATGGGTTTTTTAATATTGTCATGGTGAGCTTGCAAAATACTACATATTAGGCTATCAAAGGCAGACCCAGATACTAGACCTATGAAGACTAAAAAACCCGACTTAAATCATAGATGACAGTGAGGGATTAACCACTATGTATGATCAGGAGATCGTGGATCTATTTTAATGGCACAGGCTCACAAAACAGTGCTCAGCAGAAGTTACAGGGTTCCTTAACTGTTCAACTCATTCAAGAGTTGCAATGCTCTGTGCACACAATATTGTATGAGCATAAATTGAGGATAGTTAAATCACCACTCCAATCATTTGACAGTCACATAACACTACTTGAGCCAATTGTACTTTTCTAACAAACCCAGTTTTCCCCCAAAACTCTATTTCAGCTTTGTCATCTGAATAAACCATTTGCTGTTTGCACTTCTCCAGGGACATGATTGATTTTAGAGTCAGAAAAGGACCACCAAAATAGATTCCGTATCAGTTGTGTCTGTTGCTTAGAATTATGTAACCTTTGTTGTTTTTTAGAATTAGCCTTTATAAATTGACAAGGGATGTAGTTAACCTTTACCAAAAAGCAGGGACGGCGCTATATCGGGGCTAAGGGGTGCTATAGCTCCGTCAGAAATCTGTGTAGCCCCCTCTGTTTTCAGTTATCCCCGTATACGGACAGCAACGGATCCTGAAAAATCCCAACAACCAGATACCCATCTGCGACGTATCCAGAAAATACGTGTGTATTTGATCCCCCACAGTCCCTACTTCAGATCTCTCCGCATACTCGCCACATCTTTGGCGTATCATGTTCACAGATTCACAACCATATGTGATGGATGCCAGCCGGATAGTTACGGATTTTTTATTTATGCAAATGTGGGACCCTGATGGCTGATGTACTAGTTCTCTTCATTAATTACGAAATATAGCACAAGGCATTCATGCAAAAGTATTAACCCTTTTAAATGATCTTATCTTCTAAGATCTTACCTTATCAGACATTTTAAGATCACAAAGTCAGTTTTATACATCACAATCATAATTAAATTTTACACATTTTTATTCATTAGACTAGTTTTCCACTCTTTCATTTTTGGTTTCTGTACCATCATCATGTTGTACAAATAATTAGCTGGACCAGTAAACACATAACCATTCCAATAAGCATTTATAAAATATCAGTATTAATAAATCAACAGTTTATAAAGTAGTCTAGTAAATCAGGTGTTTCACATCTACATAACCGCACAAATGAATGAAAATATATCATAAAAAACATAAAAAAACAGACCAAGAATTTTTAAAGAAAATTTTTATTAACACAAAAAAATCTACGGTTTAATTTCAAATAAATGTTGTTGATGCCTCTTGGAGGCTGCATACGCCACTGGGCACTCTGCGGTGTACCATCCTGCAGGACTTTCTCTGTAGCTCGGAAAGTTTGCGCTGGCACCCATCTAAAATGTCTGAGAGTTTTGTTGCCCTCCATTCAGGCGGATACACTTTCCTTGTATTCAGTGTCCGTCTCCTCGTCGCTCATCAGGCATGCAGGCACCACTTCAAGATATCTGTGCTCCTCATCGGTTAAAATGGAGCGAGCAACAGATCGCCGCAAACTTAAAAGCTTAAACAGAAAACATTTGTTAGATATTACTCTTGATAATGATGACAGCCATAGGTCAATGAGAAAATAATATTTATTTAGTAAAAACTCGTTCTGGAATAATGTTGTACCCCACCAACTGAGCAGAGTTCCCTATGGGACCAAGTCTAGCGGTTAGCCTCTCAGTTGCAAGTAAAGTAACTGCAGTTTCACAGAAAGATGTATATCACTCAGATTGTCTGTGAAGCTAAGCTCAAGTAACTCGGCATCTTCAACAACTGAAACAATTCTCAGGACTCAGTCTCAGGACTGCAGGCTCTGCCGCTGGCTCCAATGAGACGCCATCTTACCTGGTTTCGCCGTGAAGACCCACATCTGGGAGTTTCAGTTTTTTTTCGTCCACTCACATCGGCACTTATCTCGTTGATGTCCTCTGAGACTGAAGAAATGGCGAGGAGTCGTTTTCTTGTCCCAGGCATCATTTACTTGTCCCGGGCATTATTCACGTGCTGCACGACATGAACTTTACTGGAAAACACACAACTCAGGGCCGCAGCGTAGCTAGCGTATCTGCCCGTAGATTTGATACCGGCCAGAGTGCTCTGATCAAAGATATGTATATAATGGTTAGATGTGTTAAGTCTGAGTTTAGAACGTCCGCACAAGTCGGCCATCTTACCACAGGCAAGCTGCCTGGCGGGAGACAGTCAAACCTGAGGTAAACTGAGTTACGGTAAGTGATCTGCTCTGACGCTATTACTCTTATCTCGCAGAAATCTCGACGATTTTACACTATTTTACATACTAAAAGACCCTGTGCGATATTTTATTTATTCGGTCATCCGTGCAATTATTCATGTCACTACTGTAATATCTTATCTATTTATGGTCAGACTATGTGCATACAATGTGTAATTAACACAAGTGTAGTGCAATATGGGCAATAACTCAACCATAGTGCTATAACTTATTTCATTTAACTCTCTTTTCTTTGTATATCTTGTATAGCCTATATTCTTTTTTACACTTTGTTTTAGATTATTCTATATTAATTATATTTTAATTATATATTATTTTAATTATTCTATATTATACTGTATTTTAGATTTATAGAGATCCTATGTGTGTGTTTGGAGCTACTGGGGACTTGAATTTCCCTGAGGGAGTCATCCCAAGGGATAAATAAAGTTCAGTCATGGGGCAAATAAACGTGAAATATTTACGTTTTTATTTAAAAAAATAAATATGGACTTCGTCTGTAGTGTGATAATTAGCTTACTACTTTGATGTTTATAATAACCTAAACGTTTGAGAATTAAGCAAGTTATGTCTTGAATGTTTGAATGTTTCACCATCAACACAATGTTGTCGGTGAGAGAGCTGCCTGTGGTAAGATGGCGGTCATCTGCGGACGTTCCACTCCGTTGACCAGCAACGCGGACGAGACATCTAGCCATTTATGGCTCTGATACTGGCTAGCGGAAGCAGCCAATGAAATGAAGCCCCTCGCAGAGCTATAGAGTAATACAGAGTTGCGACACGCTTTGATGTCACGTGGTTCATGTAAGCCTCCGGAGTTCCAAACTTCACAGCGGCAGCGCTGTCAGTCAGTTTGAACGGGTTTTAGTGGAACGGAGCACAAAAACGATAACTTTAACATGTACAACGCAATTTTTGGTAAATATTGACCCATAATGTGCATTGATCACTTCACCAACGATATACTGTATTTTATCAATGTTTTTATTTTTTGGATTGGCAGAGACAACTTTATCACCATTTTAAATCGTAGAGGGTACCCCTGCATGCTAGCAGGTGGCAGCTACCTTGTCCTCCTTTATACTGAATCATGCCAGTGGTCCAGCTTACATTCACATCTACATCCTTCAACACAGGGGCGAGGCTAGGTTATTTTTAGTGGTGCCAAGGCACCACCGTGAGATAGCTCGGCACCCCCTGGCTCAGCACATTTCTAAAATATTATATTATGCAAAAACACTTTTTTTTTTGCTCAAGGATGCATTATTTTAGTGACCATTTTATTTATTTTCTAGCAATTGTTTTTGTTTTAACTCTTTACTCCTAAAATAAATGTTGCGTTACCTTCAATATTTGTCTCAGGCTCTCTGTTATCCCTGTCGAGCCACAGTCTTTTGAAATGAAGAGGTCAAAATTGAATGTTGTAGGGGAAAACACTACTCAAAGAAAAACTAATATGGCTCCAAAATTTATAAATGTTCTAGTTTGCCTCAATTAGTGAGAAATATTGTGCCTCTGTGAGCACTGGGGGCTGAGCACCCCTAAAGACCAGATCCTAAAATCGCCAATGTCTGTTCTCCCAGGATCTACTCCTGTTGTCCCAAACACTCCATCTGTAGAAGATGTCATTCAGTCTGTCTGTTCTCTCTGGTGTCAGATGGACAATGAGCTGAGTGGCAAAGCTGAGCTGAATCAATTATTTTAAAGAAGCTTTAAATGATTTGGAGGGAAATATGTGGCTGTAGATGCTCTGACTGATGAGCCGGGATCAATTCTTCTTTTCTGTGGTAGACATCATTTTTCGAATATATCTCATGTGAACTGAATACATCTGTAACCCTGTTTATTGTGCTTCAAGCCAGAAAACTTGTAAAATATTAACTAATTGATTAAAATATGGCCCTGTGATGGACTGGCAGCCTGTCCAAGGTGTACCCCGCCTCTCGCCCGATGACCGCTGGGCTAAGGCCCCCCCACGACCCGACCGACGGATTCAGCGGGTATAATGGATGGATGGATGGATTAAAATATGAATTTAATAACTTTTTTCTGGTTAAAACCATATTGATGACAAAATAAATGTGTCAGCAAAAAAAGAAAAAAAAAAAAACAGATTTAAACCAAATATTTTATTATAAAATGTCATCATGGAAAATGTAAAACAAGCCTTAATAAAGAAGTTATTTTACTGCTATTCATACTGTTGGGTAGATTAATCTGCAACAATGAACTGTATTTGATCAAATTTAAGGGTTTGGACATTGTAGAAATCTGCTGAAGCCCTAATGAGGGTTGATCCATGGCAGCAGCGACCACCACATCTGCTGACCTCTCTGACGACAACAACAACAGAGAAATTCATAAATTCATTATCACAGCTGCAAAGTCATGCTGAAAAAAACTTACTTCATTAAAGACCAGTCAGCTAATGCCTCACTATGCCAAAAATGTTATAATTTAATCAATTTACCGGAGAAAATCCGTCAGAAATACCAAAAATGTATTAAATGTATTATTACTATAGGCCTATATAGTATTTTGGTAATGTTTTAAAACCTAACAATCAAAACAACTTTACATAATGTCACCTGACAATAAAAAGTTAACGGACTTTAGTGAAATGATCACGTTAATTACCTCACGTTAGCCTCCGTTACCAAGCTTTAAGCTAGGTCCCTAAATCCATTCAATTTTTAACATCAAAACCGATATTTCATGCTAACCAAATGTAAAAATAACGATATCTAAGAGTATACTTCTGATAGATAATGCTTAAAAATAAAAAATAAAACGTTTAAAATGCTGTTATTTTATTAACTTACCAGTAATTGTTCTTGACGAGCAATTGAGGTTAACGGAGCTGCGTCCCTTGTTTGGAACTCTAGCGTCTCCGTGACCCACGTGACTTCCGCATTCCTTTCTTACAATAGAAGTCTATGGCTGTGTTCGAAACCGCCTACTACATACTACATACTTGCAAACGGCATACTCATCGATCAGACAGTATGCAGAGCGTTTACACACAGTGCACTTCGCTCCTGCCCGAGCCGAAATCAGCCTGAAGCTGATTTCGCTTAAGCTCTAAACTCTGTAAATATATAACTTTAGCAACATTTGAAACATTTTCAGGCGAGAAAGTAGTCGTTCAGATCCCCAATGTGTTGAAAACCTGACAAAATACCGGCTGTTTACAATTTTGTTCCCACGAATTCGGCGCTACTAAAGCTAGCCGCATTGAGCTAACGCACTTCCAGTTATTTTCACAAAATAAAATACCCGTTGCCTTTTATCATAGGGAAAGCCATTACGACACAATTGGTGCTTTTGTTTTGAAAACAGGAAGGGAACCTACCCTCGTTGTAGCTAGCTTGAAACTGCCGTTTTGACAGGAAATGACGATCGGCGACGTCAAGTTACGTTGCATCTTGGGTAGTTTGAGTATGAGTAGTAACCTCATGATGCATACCCAACATTTCGGCGACTCTAGTATGCATCCAGGAACTTAAAAAAAGTTAAAGTTAGTAGGAGTAGTGGGAGAAGTAGGAGAAGTAAGCGGTTTCGAACACAGCCTATGGGAGTGTCGCCACTCTCTTTTTACACCACTCTAGCCCCTCGAACAGTCCTGCTCAAGAGGGCTGAATAACCAATCAAATTAACCGCAATACAGTATACAGTAATATAGCACTGTTAGATCTGGTTAGGTCATTTCTTTTCGTGGCATTTTCAGACTTGATATCTTGAAACATTTGGCTGAAAGAATTCCTTCAACCATGTATATGGTCAGAAAAATACTTTTACTCAAAAGAAATTACTTCATTCACTATGTGGCATGCCCAGTTTGTAACAAAGTATATACATTTGAGGAGGCAACAATAATTGTAAACGATGGACGAGGCATAAGAAAAAAATCTGCAAGATGAAGTCATGTTGGAAAATAACAAACTCGTACAAAACGTACACAATGAATGTCAGACTTTACTTTTGAAATCAGTCATTGGAAAAAAAGGGTTAACATATTTATATCCTAAACGTAACTTTTGCTACAGAAATGTTATAAAGAGTTTGCAGCACTTAGCACATAGACCAGGTTTTAATGAAGCCTGTGAGAAGTGGAGAGAACGAGAAATGTGTGACAATGTACGTATGATGTATGATGGAAAAGATTTGGAAAGACTTTCAATCTTATAATGCAAAGCCATTCCTCTCTGAAGCACGTAACCTGCATCTCATGCTTAATGTTGACTGGTTTCAGCCCTATGATGAGGTTAAAGATCCCGTACGTGTTATGTATCTAGTTGTAATGAATCTGCCTCTTGAGGAGGGATTTAAGCAGGAGAATATTATCATCGCAGGAATCATTCCTTTGTGAAAATTGAGTCAGCGTACCATGTACCATGAACTTACACCTTCATTTACACCTAAAATCGTGACTCATAGACTTAATTCATTTTGGTGCTTTTCTTTTGAAAGGGCCAATGGGATTTTAGGTGACTACCATACATTTGTACCAACATGCAGAACTCATTATGATGCGTAAAGGCTGCTAGATTGGCAGGTATTTCAGAAACATTTTCAATTCTCCAAAAAGAAAGCATCAAAATATAGCTACAAACTAAATATGGACCAGTTAAATAGGCTTAAAATTCCATCAGACAGTGATGATATTCAGCATGACTTCACATTTGATGATACATTGGAGACTCTGCTTCCACCTTTACACAGAAGGCATATTTCTTATGAAGAAAATGATGCACTCCTTTTAATGTTTAAGACTTTATACGAAAATAACTGTGTACACAGAGTGTCTTTCAACTCAACAGGTTCGACAGAGCCACACGAGGAGGGGAATTATTAACAGACTACTGAGCCAAAGTCATGTGTATTTGCAAGGTGGCTTAGAAATGACGAGAAAACTGGAGAACCTTTTATTGATCTGAAAGCTGAAGCTCGACCAGCATTGATTTCCAGAACGCTTAAGGTCACAGTCTTTTTGGAAAAAGATGGTGAGACAGTTAAAGCTGAGCATACTGTGGCTGAGGTTAAATGGTTCAAACAACACGCTGATAGATATTATTACAGTCAAAGTGATTCATGTTCGGTTTGGGAAGTAGGTTTTGAACCATTTTCCTATGCAACATACTGAAAAGCATAAACTAAAAAGAATCATTGGCCGTTGTGTCTATACCAACCCTAAGGTTAGGTTTTCAAGAAGTAGGGAGGAAAGTGTAAGCATTGTTGTTCCAGTCAGTGGGTCCACATGATGAGCTTAATGCGATTATAGCTATAGTTGGGTTATGCTCCTTTTTTGAGCAAGGGTAATTATCCTTGGATATATGGCAGTGAATAAATGGAATCATTGGCACAAAGCGTGTCATACCCCAGTGTGATAGGTGGCGCTGTACCCATTTCAACTATTGCTAATAGAGCCACTTCCTGTTGACCTCTTCACCACCAACAACAACAACAAACTCAGGCATTAAAGAAAGATGGCGAACAAAGGGCAAGATGAAGCTACGTCCCTCTACATTTGGTCTGTGATGAGCTGCTTGTTGCACAAACATGATGCACAACGGCGCATTCTCCATCGCGTTGTTTGTTTCTTTCCGACGACAACAACAGTAATATCGTCGCCTTTTGCTCAGTGGTTAGAGTCGGTCGTCCAATAACCGGATGGTTGGCAGGTTCGATTCCCACTCTCGCCACTCGAAAAGATTGGTGGAACTGACAGCTGGAGGGGCACCTTACCTCCATGCTCCCCAGGCACTGTGAATGGCTGCCCACCGCTCCAGGTTGGCATCTGTCTCTGAGTGTGTGACCCTGTGCATGTGCATGTGTGTGTCAACAGGTGCCAACCTGGATGGGTAAAAAGCGGAGGACAAATTTCGTGTGTATGCATGACCAATAAATCTGATCTTAAGTCCAATTCATCACGTGCTTCTCCGTTTACAAGCACATTTAGTGTGACTTTCAACCGAGTTATCTCTGGGTCTTAATCCGACTGCGAGTAACCCGATCCGGTCCAATTTTAAGTCAAACTAAGGTGTATACATGAACTTAATAACTCAGGCTTATTGTAATTTAGCCATTAATCCGATTCTTTACAGTGCCATGTAATCCCACTGACTGTCATCACTGGTAACAAATTGTCAGATGCATTTTTTTATTCTATGTTTCACAATAATGTTGGCTACTGAGGATTTAAAATGTAAGTGGTTCAAAGCTTTCATAGTGAATAGTACCTTTTTTTTCCTAATATTTTAGGGTCACGTTCTGTAAATTGACATTTGGGTCTGGAGACACTGTGACACTGACAAAAGTTTAGCTTCTTTAGCTCTGAATCAAGGTACATAATGAATATGTTTTGAAGTGCAGACTGTTAGCTTTGATTTAACATTCGTCACATCCAAACTGGCAGAAGAGTTTGGTGGGTATAGCTCATTAATAAGTAGGAGCATTTTTTCTTGGCTAAAATTTATTTGGCAAATTAACATGACCATAATTTGTTGTGGAGAATCCTTTGCAAACAATGACCGCCTAAAGTTTGGAACCTTTGGACATGTTCAGACACTAGACTTCTTGCTTTGTGATGCCTTACTGTCTTTAGTTGTGCTTTGTTCATTGATCATTCTGCATTTAGGGATTTTTCTTTTGGAAGTGGTTTGATTATGTGACTGACTCAGGCACTGCAGAATCTTTGACTTCTTTACGCTCAAAACATCCTGTGTGGCTTTCGTATTATATTTTGAATCACCGTCTATCTGTGTATTTGGCTGAGTCTGAGCGGATAGTATATCCCGATACTGGATTTCATCCAGCTGCTTCTGTAACACCGTTAATGATTACTAGTGATGCCTGTGCTCCTGGAAGTCATGCCTCCGTGAGTTTTACAGATTATGCAGGATATGCCTCAATCGAGTGTGGGTTGACAAATTTTCCATACTTTTTTTCCACTCATGTCTCTGGTACAGGCATATCTAAAGTTCATCTGTCTAAAAAGTACTGTTCCAGAACTGATCAGGCTTTTCAATATGTTTTTTGGCAAAAACTATTCCAGCCTCTCTGTTCTCGAGGCTAAAGAATTTTCTGATTCATCAATAAAGAAGTAATAACAGATCACATCTGTCCATGAGTCGATTTGGGGTCCTGAAAAAAGATAATTAAAGATATGATTTATAGCCAATATTTATGACATACCATGTACACTATATTGCCAAAAGTATTCACTCACCCATCCAAATAATTAAATGCAGGTGTTCTAATCCCTTCCATGGCCACAGGTGTATAAATTAAAGCACCTAGGCATACAGACTGCTTCTACAAACATCTGTGAAAGAATGGCTCGTTCTCAGGCGCTCAGTGGATTCCAGCGTGGTACCGTGATGGGATGCCACCTGTGCAACAATTCCAGTTGGGAAATTTCCTCGTTAGTAAATATTCCACAGTCAACTGTCAGTGGTATTATAACAAAGTGGAAGTTATTGGCAACGACAGCAACTCAGCCACGAATTGTTCAGCCAGGTAAAATGACAGAGCGGGTCAGCAGATGCTGAGGCGCATTGTGTGCAGAGGTCGCCAACTTTCTGCAGAGTCAATCGCTACAGACCTCCAACCTTCATGTGGCCTTCAGATTAGCTCAAGAACAGTGCTTAGAGAGCTTCATGAAAAGGGTTTGCATGGTCCAGCAGCTGCATCCAAGCCATACATCACCAAGTGCAATGCAGAGCGTCGGATGCAGCGGTGTAAAGCACGCCGCCACTGGAATCTAGAGCAGGAGACGCGTTCTCTGGAGGGACCAATCACGCTTCTCCATCTGGCAGTCTGATGGACGAGTCTGGGTTTGGCAGTTGCCAGGGGAACGGTACTTGTCTGATTGCATTGTGCCAAACATAAAGTTTGGCACAATGTTAAAAACGTTTTGGGGGATTATGGTGTGGGGTTGTTTTTCAGGAGCTGGGCTTAGTTCCAGTGAAAGGAACTCTGAATGCTTCAGCATACCAAGAGATTTTGGACAATTTCATGCTTCCAACTTTGTGGAAACAGTTTGGGGATGGCCCCTTCCTGTTCCAACATGACTGCGCACCAGTGCACAAAGCAAGGTCCATAAAGACATGGAGGAGCCAGTTTGGTGTGGAAGAACCTGACAGGCCTGCACAGAGTCCTGACCTCAACCCGATAGAACACCTTTGGGATGAATTAGAGCAGACTGTGAGCCAGGCTTTCTGTCCAACATCAGTGTGACTGACTCAGGCACTGCAGAATCTTTGACTTCTTTACACTCAAAACATCCTGTGTTTCTTTCGTATTATATTTTGAGTCACCGTCTATATGTGTATTTGGCTGAGTCTGAGCGGATAGTATATCCCTATACTATCCTCACAAATGCGCTTCTGGAAGAATGGTCAAAAATTCCCATAAACACACTTCAAACCTTGTGGAAAGCTTGCCCAGAAGAGTTGAAGCTGTAGCAGCAAAGGGTGGGCCGATGTCATACCACCCTGTGGATTAAGAATGGGATGTCACTTAAGTTCATTCGCGTGTAAAGGCAGATGAGCCAACACTTTTGGCAATATAGTGTATATTGATCACCATCTTATCCAGAGTCATCTGCAAGGATCAATATAATTTTCATCCCCAATGATTCACTACAATAATGTTTAAGCCTGTTATCAGAGATGGAACTTATCCATTTGGCTTATTTTTGCATAATTTATCAGCTTTGACTGCTCGGTCAGTGTCTGCTTGCAGCATTTACTTGTTCTGTTCTCATATTGGGCTGGTTGGCTGGTTATTCAGTTCAATTGAATAATACTTTATTAATCCCGGAACAAAAATGATATTGCTGCAGTATGCAATATTATTAAGGATATAATATTGTTCTTGACAGATAACAAAATAAAAAATAAATCAGCTGATAAACCGAAACAGAAAGTTGAAGTGAAGCAGGAAGGTGTGGTAAAAACCTTTAAAGCTATAATGTGTAATATTTCACGGACAATGAATGTCTCCATGTCGCTCCGCCATTTTAAAACTACGGGATTTGTAGAAGGACATGTCATCAGCTTCGCAAAGTTTTAAAATGGCGGAGCAACATGGAGACGTTCATTGGAGTGTAACACTCTTATGTACATTCGTATGCTGAATATAAAGAATATAAGAACACTGCACTTTTGTGATGGAGGTAATTAATAACGATTGAGGTAATACTTGTGAATGATAAGACTCAAATTTGTTAATAGACAACGTGAAATATTACACATTATGGCTTTAAAGGTCGCCATCAAATGGTTGGGTTGTTTTTGTAGCTTTTCAACAATTTAGCAGGTCACACACAGCATTAACAGGTAATACAGGAAAACTATATCTGTAGACAACATGGAAAGGAACTCACAGCAAACAGTTCAACATCTTTGGTCTGCAGTTTATTCACAATCACAAGAAATCTCCCAAGTGAAATAGCAGAATATGCTTGTGACTGGACTTTTAAAAATGATCTTTTTAACTTGTTTCTCATAAACCTGCTCTAACAACAGGATAAAATGATTTGATGCACCTTCTAAAACAAGATATTTTCCTCATATGACACTGCTATGGTCTTGTTGAGTTTGGCAAAAGGTCACTTAGCTTGGGCTAGACACAGTTAACAACAATAACCTCCAAATTAAAAATGTATATCAAACAACTTTGAAATTGTAGGGGCACAGAAGACCACTATCAACACTCAGTCAGTGATCACATTTTGTAGAATTTGATAAATGCAGTGTTAAACACAATAACACACTGTGGTTTGGTGGCATTCTAAATTTTCTGTAAATCAATTAAATTTCACAAAACCATCTCTCAGCTCAAAACAAGGATAGTATTTTTTAAGGGATATATGTATTTTTGTGAGATTGTGTGAGGTACTTATGAGTTGTCCATGTCTTTCCTGGTGTAGGCAGCAATAAGATCAACTTTCAGGATCAGAAATGAATCTATGATGGGTGAGCTAAAGCTAAAAGCTGCTCAGCCATCAGAAAAGGGAACAACTCAAACCTCAAAAATTAGATAGTTCCTCCAATATCACCGCATCACTTCTGCATCAGACTGTTGTTTACTTCGTCACTACATTTTTCTCTGCCACAGAACATCTGTGTTGCAAAGGGAATTGTATTGTGTGGACCTCGTCTGTCTAACTGTCTAAGGCAGAAGTCACATGGTATAAAGTTCCAAAGTATAACAATTATTACCGGTTACACATTTTTAGGGTTTGAGTAGTTTTAAATCACTCAAAATGAACCTTTTTTTCTTTTTTATGGTCGTCCTCTGAGTAGCTTTTAGATTAGTTTGCAGATCAAGAGACTTTCCAAACTGAGAGCACTCAGTAGACCACTGTCTGTGGCAAGTAGGACACTAACTCCTCAAAAGTACTTCAACACTACCTCGAAAAAATATCACAACCTGTGATATTTAAGTTGGTAACACAAGCTTCCTATTAGTTTTTTGTCCCTGTTGTCACTAAGTGCTGCTCGAGGTGGAACTGCAGGGTTCTTCTCTTTAATCCTGTAAACTGTCAACCTTTCTATATTAAGTGCCCTGGAATGACATTAGAGCGAATACAAATTGAATAAAATCTAATTGTATTGAATTGGCTGTGGCATGGTAGCACAGAAATTATCACTGTCACCTCACAGCAAGTAAGGAAGTTCCAAGTTGTGTGCATGTTTCTTCCACTTTCGTGTCACAATCCAAAGACATATAAGTTATGCATGCAATAAATCTGGGATAGGCTGCAGCCGCCCGTAATCTTGAAAAGGATAAAGATGTCATGTCATGATAGATGTATGAATGAAACATTCTGTTTCATTCAGATTCCCTTTTCTTGTTCTCCTCTGTAAAGTACTAAAACGAGTATAAGAACACAGGAAATCATTAATGCGGCTAAATGAGACATCAACGCCAAATGAAGATAGTGCTGTTGAGTCTGTGTTATTCCCCGACACAATTTCTGTAATTGTTTGTTGGCAACCCAATCGATAAAAGGATAACACAGGAGTACATATCGGATTGTGATCTGTGTCACAACCAGTTGACTGCAACAATAGATTGTATGTAATATCCTTTGACTGCTATCCAACCAGTAGAGGCCCAAAGCAATTAAAGGCGGAATCAATGCCCAGTGTCGGAACAGTGTGACAGCTCTATTATCCCTGGATGTAAGAGGAGTTCCATCTCTCCGCTATTTTCATCCTGTTGTTTAGTGCACTAATGCATCCAAACACATATTCTCAACATATTCTATATCTGCAGTGGAGTAGACACGTTGGCTTACTATCAAAGACATATACTATCTTCCTATTTCTATCCACAGAAATGTGCCATCTTTTGATCTGAAATAATCCCCTCCAGTAACACTTTTTCCATCGTTACCTGCTTTTTATTGTTCTGTCTTCTCGTCAACCAACATCAGACTGCTGAAATCTACCTTATCAATGTTAGCCACTCATCTTCCATAGCCCTTCCCTCTCACACTTTTTGATGTGTTCAGGCACTTTTAGTCCTCTGGAGATGCCAGGTAAAATAATTTTTGCCTTTAGTTGTTCATTAGACATAAGCCACTCAGTTCCACTGGTTATTGTGGCCTCAGAATTGATTAAAAAATGTTCTCTAAATGGGCTACACAGTGAGTTAGTGGTTAGCACTGTTGCCGTACAGCAAAAAGGTTCTTGATGCATGTGGGCTTCTGTTCGGGTGCTTCGGCTTCCTCTCAGTCCAAAAACATACATGTGAAGTTAATTAGGGATTCTAAAGTCTTTATGAATGTTTTATGTAAAGCACATTGAGTTGCCTGTAGCATGAAATGCGCTATATAAATAAAGATGCCTTGCCTTAAAGTGTGTGCGTAATCATTTGTCTCATTTGTGGCCCTATGATAGAATGGAAACTGCCCAGGGTGTACCCTGCCTCTGGGATACCCCACTCCCAGTCTACAGGCTAAAGATATAATAGACACAGAAACTTGATCTATTGATTCCGTCCACTGGCACGTTTTTTTTGCTGTTTTTAAGACCACTGGACAAAAACATAACATAACAGATGAAAAATTGTCAGCGTTATTTCATCAAATATCACAAATCTGTTAGATCGAATCTAATAGGCAAAAGCGGTGGAGAATGGCGAAATGCCCAAATAAACACAGATTAGGGGCAACAAGAGTCAAACAGTGCCAAAGCTAAGGGTAGAAATCAGCCACAGATAGAGGCCCTGGAGTACCTAAATATCATGTGGGAATTGTCAAATGTCTCTCATTGTGCACTGCGGTCAAGTGTGATGATGGTTTAAGCGGGCTGCGTTGCCAGGTTTAACAGAGCCCCCTTTAGGAAACACCATTAAGCCTTAATTAATACTTAATAAGAATACTTAATACTACAAAAACGCAAACTTAATAAAAAATACTTAATACTGTGCAGTATTCGCTGTGTTTTATTTGAAAAAAATGATTGTTATTGTTACCATATTGTTATAAGCTACTATGCGAGTGCAAACCACCAATTAAAGTTTGACGAGCTGCATGTGGCTCGCGAGCCGCGCAATGAGTATCTACAGTATATTCCATCCATCCATCCATTTTCTATACCCGCTTAATCCGTCGGTCGGGTCGCGGGGGGGGTGCTGGGGGCTGGAGCCTGGAGCCTATCCCAGCGGGGTGAGAGAGGCGGAGTTCACCCTGGACAGGTAGCCAGTCCATCACAGGGCCACACAGAGACAAGCAACCACACACACTCACACTCACTCCTAGGATAATTTTAGAGACACAAATGAACCTAACATGCATGTTTTTGGACAGTGGGAGGAAGCCGGAGTACCCGGAGAGAACCCACGCATACATGGGGAGAACATGCAGACTCCACACAGAAAGGCCCCGACCGGGAGTTGAACCTGGAATCTACAGTATATTATGTACTCAAAAGATTCTGAGAATCTGGAGAGATGTATGTGTGTAAGACACACACAGATTAAAATCAACATAGGATGTCTGTGATCTTCAGGCCATCTCAGGCAGCACTGCATTAAAAACAGACATGACTTTATCATGTAAATCACTGCATAGGTTCAGGAGCTACTCCAGAAGTCATGGTCTGTGAACACGGTTCACCAAAGAAGAAGCCATATGTGAACATGATCCAGAAACACTGCTGTTTTCTCAGACCTTTTACAAACTGAAACATTCTGAGCATCGTGAAGAGCAGAGAAGACCCAGGACTGTTGAGCAGCTTCACACGTGCTGCTTTCATCACATTGAAAATTTTATAATCTTGCCGTTGTTCTGATCTATTGCAAAAAAAAAGTGTATCTATATATATCTATAGATATACAGATATATCTAGAGAGAGAGAGAGAGAGAAAGAGAGAGAGAATTTACTTAAATTACGTTTAAATGGAAATGTCTGTTTATTACCTCTTAAAGCTGCGGTCGGCAACTTTTTTTAGTCATATTAGCTTGAACTGTCATGGGATTCTGGAAGTAGAATATTAAATAGGCTGTTTAGGAAAAATAACGAAATCTGTAGCTCCCTCTGAAGCCTGTAATCATGCTTGCAAAAACCGAGCGCTCCCGGCTGTTTTTAACCAATCAAGTTAGGGTGGAGGAATCCTACCTGTCAATCACAGCTTGTGCACACGCTGCTGAGCGTGAGTCTGCCCCAGCTTGTGTGCGCTCACACTGGTGTGAACTCACGTGCACAACCTCGTCCACAGAGGGGGAGGGGTTTGGGGGGCGATTCGGAGCTTGTTAGAGGTTGGGGGAGGGACCTGAAAGTTGTATCAGTTCGAATTTTCCGACTTTAGACTCGCAATTTTGAAAACCTGCCGACTGCAGCTTTAACGGTCTACACTGATACTTCTATTCATGCTTTGCAGTGGAAAATGAGTCATTTCATATCTTTTCCAATTTTACTAAAAGTGCACATTTATTCATATTTATACCCACTTTATCCTGTTCAGTGTAAGGATACGCTCTGGGCAGTTTGACAGACCATCACTGGGTTAACACTCAGTGCAGAACAGTGCAAGCTCACATCAATACTTTTAAAACTAGATTGGCAAGCTTTGCAAGCACAGACTTCAGCAGAGACTCAAGCCAGAAGCATTTTCTCTGCTCACCAGTGTTGTGACTTAATGTGTTCGATGAAAAGGTTCTGTCTAAAGGAATAACGTGCACACTTGTCCGGTCCACCTGCTGATTTGTCTCAGGCGTCACACTGTCAGCTTAATGTGTGCAGACAGGGGAGGACTGATTGATGGGGTGATGCCTGAGGAGGTAACACTTTCACAGGAACAAATTCGGACATGTTTTGTGTCACTTTGCTGTCACTAAGTTGTTTTAATGAAGTGTAGGAATTTCTGCAGGCTTAACCTCACACCTGTGTTGTTATCTAACAAGCATCTCTATTAACACTCCTGCTGTGTTCTGGTGGATGTTGAAAATACAATGTTAATTACCCTTAAACACAATTAAACTTTTGACAACTAATGAGGTGTTTTGTAAGTTTTCTGCCTTGATGGGTTTACTGATGGACTCTCATGTGACCACGCTCTTTGATGCCTCATGCTGCTCCTAAACATACAGGGGAAGACAGTGTTTATTTTCTATCTCTGGATGTAACAGTCCGGTGGCTGTCTTCCACACCTGATAGCTGTTTCTCCTAACGACTGAACACCTGGGCCTTGACTGTGGTCGTGAAGGTGCATGCTCTGTTCTGTTCTCATTGTCAGCTGACCACTGGATTCTTGTTTAGACAGTTAGTGTGTGCTTGTCTCTCTTCTATCCTTAACTAATATTGTTGACACATTGAATTACTGATGTCCCATCCAGACTGTAAAAAATGTCTGGGAAAATCAGGCTATGTATTTTAACAATCATAATGATGTAAGTTGTGACAGGTTTATTACCAGAGTATTTTAGATATGCAACTATACATTCTCACTTAAGGAAAACTAATGTGGACCCTAGAGATATGGCAAAAAACAGATCAGTTTCAACCTTGCCTTTTTTATCCAAAGGAGAAAATATGTCTTTATTTCCGGAGGAAATGGCCTTTCGTCACTGTTATCTCATCATTGCATTTGTGGGTCTCCTGTGTTAAACAGTGTTTTGGAATCCGAGGCACTGCTCTGAATTGGTTTAGGTCTTATTTGACAAACTTGTTCCCTTCTGTTAGCACTGGTGATCACTTCACTCATTCAGGCAATTTGACTAGTGCTGTACCTCAAAGGTCCATCCTCTTATATTTACATACTATGTGCTCCTTCATGGGTCAATTTTTAGAGGACATATCATTGCCTAAAACGTTTTTTCCGGTAAATCGCAGATTTACCTACTTACTTAACTACTAAAACTTGAAAATGTCTTCTAAAAACTCCAAAATGAATAGTATGATGGAAACAGAGATTCTAATAATTAATTCCTCTGGCTTCCAGGCAGCACAGCCAACTGATATTTTATTTTATTGCACCCTATTGCCAATCATGTTGGGGATAACCTTTGTGTTGCTCATATAGTTGTCTTTCTTTAGATTTGCCTGTTAATCTGTGGCAAAAACCATCTTTCCTTTCTTCAAATGTTTTTAAGAAAGATCACGACGATAAATTATATCATGGAATGGGCCAGGTGCTGATTTAACAGCTGCAGTTAGTTCAGCCACCAGACTCAAGAGGGGAGCACATAAACATGAACATATTTCATCTGCCTTGGCCTCATTAGATTCACTGTCTACCCAGCACAAGATAAACAATAAAAATCTACTGATTACATATTAGGCAGTCACAATGCTAAAATTTCAAACTTGGTACTGAAACCAAGGAAAATGTTTGGAAAAACGACAAATCAAGAGGCAAAAAATGCTTCGGATAAACAGTTCCAGATTAACTGTTTATTTACCATATATAATATTATGGCATCGTAACTAACTTTACTTACATGTAACGTTATTATAGTGGGAACTGGTACTCTCACTCATTGTCTCTTGCTGTTTTGTTTTTTCTTCTTGATATTTTGAAGGTTTCCCAGTGATACAGCCATTTCATTCAGGCGGAGATTGGTTCAGAGGATGTGTTCTTACTCGGGGAGCACATTGCAGAAACCCAATTCGGAATTGAGAACCATCATCATGCTTGTGTCATTTGTGGTGTCTGTATTTCACAAAGTAAGGCTGCACCACATCGCAAAATGAACTACCCTGGAGTTACAGAGTGCCAGCATATGCAAGAAGCTGTACAAAACAGTTATTTTTTAAGGGTTTTAGCTCCCCAGCCCCAGTTGCAAGCCTAACAGGGTAGTGTAAGACTCTGGAATGATCTTACTTTTCAAGGCCTTATAAGTCCTACCGTAACGCGGTGTCCGTCATCCAGCTGCGCTGCTATGCTAATGTTTCCGAGCACAGCTAGCTCGACGCAGTTTTCCATATGAACTCTTGATTGTTCGTGCTTCTTGATGAGTTCAGAGAGGTGCTTCAAGTCGGTTTGTCCTGACTGTGTCCACGTTAAATCACATTTGTCACTTATAACTCCCCAGGAGGGTAGCAGAATTTTTAAGTATCTGCACCCCAAAACTGCTACAAAAATATATAAATTATTGTCTGGCTTGAGGTCTCTGAGGACCTAGCAACATGGCTTAATTGTAGTATTCCTGCATGCCCCGCACTGTGCATACTGTGCAACTATTCTCATGAACTGGAAAGCGAACAACAATCTGTGTATTAACTAGTTTAGAAATTTTCTTTTAGATTATATTAGCATGGAAACAATGGGCCTCAAGCAAGAACATTTTCATATTTTTATTCTAAATTTCTCTCACTTTTTTCATACAAAGATCTCAAAGGCTTGAAAAAAAAATGTCTCGTCGTGGCCAGGCGCTCGATGTCTGCAACTAAACCCGTGCAATCAGTTGTTGCCTCATCATGATGGCATGATGGGAAAGGTTCCCGTGGCCAAAAATCCAAGGGTGGTGAGGACCTGGACGTGTGGTGGAATTGGGTTTGATCGGCGTGTTTTTCTCTGGAGTTGTGGCTCCAGCAAGCTGCATATTTGCAGCAGCACAGTCCTTGGCAATCTAAATTCGTATGTCTCCGAAAGGATATCTACACGGTCTGAGCCTGACGCACTAAGGCATCCAAAAGTAGCAAGTCAGCCGCTGGTTACACTTCCCATTGACTTTGTTATATATGGAGTCAAATGAACCTTCAATTAGTGCATAATTTAAGTCAAACAGAATAATGTCAGCATCATTATGGGGTATAATGTATATATTTATTTATGTTTGCTTCAAAGTAATTAAATGTACATCCATAAGTGAAGCAAACTTGATTGGAATAACAGCGGACTATTTTACGTGACTCGTACGACAGGTCTGGATCACTCGTAAATTTTGTCCGTACCTGAAAGAAAACGTAAAATACGGAAAGATTGGTGAATGTGCAAATTCTCTTAAATAACTCGTACGCACGACTGTGCGTACGAACGGTTGTTGCATGAGGCCCATTGTCTGCCTCCTTTATCACACAGTGGGGGTGGTGGGTTGCTGTCCCGCCGCTCTGGGCGGTTGGGTGTGTGCTGAGGGGGCTGTGTGGCTTCGGACATCACTGTTGGGGGGAGGCTATGTGTCTGGCCTGGTTGGCAGTTTTCGGGGCTTGCGGGTGGAGCTGTCTTGTGGCTTGGGGTGGGGTCACTTGGGGTCCCTGGGGTGGTGGCTGATGTTGTGTAGTATGTGATTGCTGCTCCTTGTGCCTTTTTTATTTATTTGTGTGTTTGTTTGTTTGTTTGTTTTTTCTCTGCTTGTCTACCTACAGGTGCTCCTGGTGGTTCTAAGGCTGGATTCCCCACACAGGCCGTGGATTGTCTTCTTTTTGGTTTTTACAGGTGGAGCAGCTGGTTGTCCGGTTTTTCATTGTTTTCTCTGAATGTTTCTTTCTATTTCTGTTCCTATTTTTTTTCTTTGCTCTTCTTCTTTCCCTGTCCCCCGGTCCGGTTCGGCACTATTAAATGGTAAGTATTGTAACAAAAATGAATAGATAACCAGTTCTTGGGCATCAAGGGGAGCTTTACATTCATAAAGCTTTCCTTGGCAAAGCAAAAGTGTTTTGGCATGAACAGTATTCAGATTACAATTCTGCTGCCATAATGCTGGACAGGACAAGGGGAAAAAAAATTAAAAAATCTACTTCAACGAAACATGTTCATATTATTTTCCATTTGAATGCATTACAGATACAGAAGTGACCAAACCTGTTTTATTTCAAAGGAAAATGTAACAAATTTGTTGCCCAAAAATGATGAACTGTGAATGTTTGGTGGGCTCCAACACATTTCTGTTCCTTGGTTTTTAATTCTGTACATGTCTTTATCTGTATGTTAAGTTAAAGTTTTTTGTATTGTTTCAATTTATTTTTTCAAATTGTGCTTAAGCTTCAGCCTTTCACTTTGATATTTGTGCTACCTATATAACTTGGGTTGTTTCAAATGCTTTATTCATAAACTGATATAAATACTATTTTCTGTTCTTTAACTTTCTCCATTTCTTTGGGGTACAACACTGGTCAACTTTTTATTTATTTTCTTAAATGTGCTCCATGAAAAAAATGGCTCGATGTAAAAGTTCACATTTTGATCAAATCTACATTGTGGTAACTCCAGAAGTTGAAAGACTCATTATATAAATTTGAGGGACACACAAAAATGTAATATCTGAATGCTGTAAAGATTACATGATCTCAATAATGTATTCATGATCAGTTAGACACCTACAGTGCACACAGATGGGAAGAAGCTAGGTGGTCAGTAAGGGCCAAGAGCATCATATTCCCTGGTGGGTTAATCCAGCTCTTAGCAACGACAAAGCACTTTTTCAGCTTTCTGTAAGGTTTCACTGAGTCACCCAGAAATATGCGGAGAAACAATGCTGCTATACTCAAATTAGTAGCAGCTATGCATAAATATGGTTTATATGGCCCTACTGTGTCTATGCTTGTGCCATGACGCAGCCAATAATTGTGTAGACTTACGATTGTATACCTGTAACAGTACATCTCATTTCAAGATCTCATTTATGCCCCTATTAAGTGTGAATAAGCGCAATAATTTAGATATATCACTTTAGGCATTTGTTTAAAGGATACTGGTTGAGCAGAAAAAGTTACAAATAATTGTTGTTATTGAACAGAGAGCAATACATTTTTGTATTGTATGAATTTTGGTAGTTGGAATGTGATTATCATTATCCCACTGAAAATAGGTCCATAAGGAGACTAAGCCATTAGAAAAATAAATCATTATTGCCAATAAAAGTCCACTATATCAGATTTAGGCTCCTTGGGGAAACTATTATGGGCCATGAGCCCTGTAAGCTGATACAAATCATCCCCAAATCGTCCTCTAGTAATAAGATGCCAACATTATGCTCTAAAGTAAAGCTAAAACCAATACTGCTGTACTCATACACAGTCTGGTTCTGCCCTCCAACATACACTTTGATTTTCTTAACATCAAGAAAAAATAATCTATTTTTTTTTTCTTAGACGTTTATATACAGAAGAAATTCATTGATATTTGTTGTAGTTTGAAACATGCCCAGCATTTGTTACTGCATGCACATACAGCCAAAAATTACGTTTATCCCTCATATTGTTGTCCCATTTACTATGCACCTTTTGTCCTCCCAGGTCAAAATGACCCGATCTGTTTTGACTGCTTATAAAACTGACTGAGGTATAAAATAATCCCCACATTTTTTTGTTTCACCTTTTTAGTGAACTTGTGTCCGACACATTAACATCTATTTTACATTTATTTTACACCTCATATTCTTTTTATTATGCTTAATTTATGAACACTCATCCTCTATGGATTAAATTATTTATTATTTTTATAATTAAATGATAAGAAATGACTTATTTTGGATAATCAAAGTGTATGTCAAACATTAGCCAGGATATCCGCAGGTCAAAATTGACAGATGCAATCCAAACTATTTTGAACTTCTTCAGAAAAGTTTAAATAAACTCTGTGTGTGTGTGTGTGTGTGTGTGTGTGTGTGTGTGTGTGTGCGTGTGTGTGTGTGTGTGTGTGCCACTTCTGCAAGTGAAATGTGAAATGCTCAAAAGATGCTGTAAACTCGTTTTTTTTTGTTTAATGTTATCTTTTCCTCAATTGGGGGAAAGCCATATCAAAGTATGCAATGCAAAAGCCCAATGCTTTGTAGTGTGTTTGAGTGTGTGTGTGTGTAGTCCCTTGTAGGCAGATCAGATGTGACAAAGTCAAGTTTACACACCTGTAGCTTTGAAGTTGTGTGTGTGTGGGTGGGTTAGAGGTCATTGGGTGTGTGTGTGTGTGTATGTTCATTGTGCTAGAATAGTGCGCAATAGTGTGAGCCATTGCATTAAATGTGACCAGGTCAGACTGACCCAGGAAGTCCACAGATCCTATACATTTGAATAAAAACACACAAAAAAAGCATAGTATAGAACCATCCGTGTCATTTTCAGGCAATTATATGGAAGAAAACCAAAGAAAGGGAGAATAATTGCATGTGAAGAATAAAAATGGTGTGCATGGCGGTATGATGAAGTTGTAAAATAATGTTTTTCAATTCAAAAGGAGTATTTCTAACGCTAATTCCCTAACCAAATGAGGTTTTTATCTAAATCCAAACTATTTTTCATTGGAAAGTGCTGTAACCAGGGTAACCAGCGGTATTACACCCATGAGAGTTTTGGAGTTTTACACCTAACCATTTTTTGTTTTCTAACCCCAACCAAGTATACTATTGTAATGTCCATTGTCATACAGGCCCATGCTCGAAAGCGCAGCGATTAACTGCTCCATCCAACTGCCCATCTTTCCTCTTAATAAATGAAATATTAATTGTTGTATTAATGAGTTGTATTTCCTTTATGCTACTTGTAGAGGCGGTACTTTACAAAGTACAAAGACTTACAGCAGCAGATCTCTTGCTGTTTCTTGTTCTGTGTAAGTTTACTTTATGGGTGCAAATCTGTTGAAAAGCCAATGAAGCAAACAAATTTTGTAGAAAAAAAATAGTTGTTGATGCTTTTATTTAGAATTTTATAGATTTACTTTAAAGATCCAAAAACAGATCATCTCTACATACTTGAGTTGTGTAAGACTTTAATCAGCACAATGTTTTTGCTGTCTTACACTGTACAAATTATCTTAATTAATTATCACTGATTAAAAAGCTCTTGTAAAAAATTCTACAACTACTTTGTTATATCCTCATTTGTAAGTTGCTTTGGATAAAAGCGTCTGCCAAATGCACAAACATGAACACATAAATATCAAACGTAACGACTTTTAAAAGCTATAAGAGTCAGCGCTCTGAGGATCCATTTTGATTTAGTTTGTCACTTGCTCCAAAAGAGATAGTTAGAAAAAGGGGGTAAAAAAGACAGCCAACTAAAATACATCGGATAATACAGCAGATATTAAATTTAAAGAATTAAGGAACTGTAGAAGAACAGCAACCCAGAATGTGATTAAAATTACAACCCAGAAGGTTTAAAATGAGTTAGTTATAATATTTATTCATAGTGTCAAATGAGGTGTGACCAGACATACAAAATCTTCTGAGTTTTAAGTTACAGAAAAGAGACAATAAAAGCACCCGCCTCTGTGCTTACTGTTGATTTATGAGTCATCCTCATGTTATTTTATGTCTCTGATATAATCTGAACAATCATTCAAACCAATCTGACTTTATCTCTCTGCCTTTGTACAACTCGCTCTAAAACATTCCAGTATTATCTGCATTCTTTCTGATCTATTACAGTCTGCAAAATCTGAAGTGCTATCATAAAACATGTCAGTGGCACCAAATTTGTTACTGGCTTAAGTCACCATCAAGAGTGAAGGTACCAAATTATGAATTTAACTCACCAAAAAAATCTGGGGTTGCTTCAGTTCATCAGTTTTAGGTTCAACAAGATTGAGAGAAAACAATTAGGTTAGCTGAATACACTGAATTACCTGGGATTTCCATCAACAAATTTTTCTTCCCCGATCACACAAGCATGTTCCAAGATGACAATTTAAGGAATTTTTTTCATGGAGTGTTTCATGAAGCATATTTCCTGTGAAACTGGACACATGAACACATTGAAGAATGTGAATGGAATCAATATTAAATCACAACTGTAGCAAATCAAGAATGACAAATGTATTGTTCAGTTTGTGTGTCTGATTATAGATGTATCTAGACATACTCTAAGCAACCATTGCTGACAAAAGTGCAGTACACAATGATAATGGAAAAATACAGTCGTAAAAAACAAACAAATAAACAAAGTAAAAAAACAAAGATGAAGAACCCCCTCCATAAATAAAAGTATGAAAGACAAGACAACACCTGTACCTTAGGCCTATAGTATAATTGTTGTATGAAATACTGTGAAAATTGATTATGGACAAAACATAATGTGCATGGACAGTGCAGGTAAACCAAAGAACACCCCACATTAGATAGCCCAGCACAGACTGACACAACAAGTAGAGGGCTGCAATTTGGCAACTTTTCCAACAGTGGAGGAGCATTTTAACATCAAAGCCACAAACTGTCAGCATTTACAGAAAAGTCTGATTCAATTTGAATCAGACTTCTGACAGCTTCCATCGTAGCACCAAATGGATTCAGTTCCCTTTTAGTAAGAGTGGAACTGAAGGGTCGAGAATAGCAGTGACAGCAGAGGATCCGCTGATTGAATTATCTGTGGCTGCAGTTAGAAAAAGGCACATGAGAGCTCAAGCCCTACTCCCTTATATCTCCTCCCTCCTCAACCCCAAAGCAATAAAGTGTGTTTTCTGCTCGTACCATGTTTCTGTGTCAGTGGATTCTCCGATCTCATGTAATATCAGTTTTCAGATGAAAAAGAAATGTTTGTCAGATCTAGAAGTACACAAAGCTATTGTGTTGTTCTATCTGTCCAAATTTCTCTCTAGCTAGACAGAAAACATCTTAGACACATTTTTTTCCCTCAAATTATTTATGAGAAATTACAAGATGGTGGTCCAGAAACAGGCCAGGTAAATACTGAAAAACAGTTGTATGTGAAGCATTGATACTTTGAATTAATTCATGCATCAAATCAAGCAGGTGCAGCAATAGCAGGTCTTATTTTCAAGGTAAGCTTCACTACCATATCAGCAATACAAATATAAAGCAGAGCCTGTGCAATGAAGGCAACATAAGGAACATAGTCAGGGTGCATAAGCCGATTTCCATGGTGCCACAGTCATACCCAACGTTAACACCTTCATGATTACCCATGTATTATAATTAGCCTTTGCTATCAAACAGCAAGGATAAACCATCTTCCTAATCTGTGTTTAATTTCCTGTCCCACTGTGGCGTACATAAGCCCATTCCTCTACCATCACTGATTATTATCTGCTGCTGATTACAGCAACAAAAGTATGGTGGATTAGAGCTGTCAGTAAATACATTGGCTGCACGTTGAAAACTGATCCAGCAGGCTCCTGACTGAGCATCAGTATGTGATACAATGCACAATGTTGAAAAGAAATGTCTCGTAAATTTTTCTGCTGTTATTTGTTTCTGTCCTTTTGCCTTGCTCGTGCCATTGAAAAGACCGGTCATACTGGAAAAAAAATGATGAATGGAGGTCAAGGTTCAATGAATACTTTTTTCTCTCATTGGACTGTTGAGTCAGCAGTCATAGAACTTTTCTGTCAGATAACCTTTGTTAAGGTCGTTCTGTCGGGTTCAAACCTGTCGTCCAACAAATCAGTATTCAGCAAACGCATAGTCCTAATCCAGGCTATCAAAGTCACCTCACCCAAAAAAGGGGAACAAGTGACACCCCTGGAGCCAAGCAAGCACCTAGTGACCTAGCCTCGGATCCTGAGGCTCGGTTAGGCTCAGCCCAAAGAAAAATCGGGAAGCCACCTCCATGTAGGCCGAACACTGACATGGAGGAAATTTGAGGTTTGGTGCCTTGTGAGCTGGACAAAGGTGGGGGCCTGGACACACTGATCCCCAGCACTGGGAGGTGTGTTAGATGGAGTGGCACCAACTAGAATTAGTTGGGGCTCACCTCTACCCACAGCGTGCTAAAGGCTCTGGACATGGTGGGCCTGTCTTGGCTAACGTGTCACGACCAGGCTGGAACTCAGGATGCAGATGCAGGTATTCTGGTTCTTCAATAAACAATCTTTATTGAAGGGAAAAGGGTCAAATCTCCGAGACAGAGAAATCAATGCAAGGCAAGGCTATAGAAATGACCAAAATAATAATCGCTCCACTATAAGGAGGAAAACACAAAAGACTGAAAATCAATCCCGCCACGTAGGCAAAGGTCTAGCAGACTAAAGGCCTGTTTATGGTCGGAAACCAGGTCGTCTGCGTGTGTGCCGCAGTTAACGCAGATATGCCCCCCCCCTTCCGCAGACACTCTGGTGCACCTCCCCAAAATTGTAACTCACTGCAGACAGTGCCGCAGATATCGTCGCAGGGAGGAGAGAAAGGAGGCCTCTGATTGGTCAACTCTACATTCGCTCTACACTATGCGTGTTTCCGGTTTGCTAACCGGCTAATGGTGACGCTAACCGTGCTAACCGTGACGCTTCTTTCGCCTCTCTGCAAGCTCCAGTAGTAGCAATATTTCTTCTATTTCTAGATCGATCAGCTGCATCTCAATCAAAGTGCGCATTCGTCCAGTCGCCATTGTTGTTGAATGACGTCCGTAACCGGAAGAGACAAAAAAGCCACTTGACCTCAACATGCCTCTTCAATGTTGGATGGAGGTCTAGGACAACACACAACTTGAGAGTGTGTTCCAACTACAGGTGGATCACATGACTCAGCCTCCCCAGGAAAGTTTATTCCAAGGTGTTGAAGAGGAGACTGTGGAACAGTGGACTAGGGGCCTCATGTACAAAGAGTGTATACACATAAAATAGTGGCGTACGCACTTTTTCACGTCAGGGATCAGATGTATCAAGAGCGAAATGACCGTGGAAACTTGCAGTGCCTCACGCAAACTTCAGGGCTGGCGTACACACTTTTCTACAGCTGTTGATTCTTTGGCGATACCTAAGGTGATGTTGGGAAACTGTTATAATGAATAAATGTGAAAACAATTAGTCCTCAGACAGTGATGTGCACATTTGAGATCCTTGAAAAATTAATACTGATAAACTATTAACGCACCCATGTGTCTGCAATGACAGGAGTGGATATAAAAGCAGCGCAAAGTGGTGCAATGCTTACCATTAAAAACAATGGCTGCTTTAAAAGTATTAGAAGACTTTGCAAATGGTGCAATTCGAAGAGAGCGTGTGTTCACTACAATAGAGAGGATTAGCTGGCATATGATGGCGACTGAATAGCCGTTTTGAGGGAAATCCTCCTGGAACTGTGCGCAGATGCGGCCGGCGTTGGAGCGCAACACGGCGAGGAGCCATGCGCTGCCTGTGCTCACAGGTTCCAACCGGGGCATTCCAGAGGGAGCTGGCCAACCGATTGGGACTGTGCCAGTCTACCCTGACCCGAGCCATGCCAGCCGCGTGGGACAGAATTATCAGCATTTCAGCCACGTTTATCAAAGTCCTACAATGAAGTTAAACGGGCCAACATTAAAGCTCAATTTGAAGCGAAAGCCGGTTTTGTAATCGGAGCTATCGACTGCACACACATTGCTATAAAAGCGCAATCACATGATGAATTTGTATGTTAACAGGAAACATTTTCATTCGACCATGTACAGATCATATGTGATGCGTAAATGCAATTAACCAACGTTGTGGCGAGGTGCCGTGCTTCAACGTGCGATTCATACATTCTGAGTAACAGTATCGTTGGGAACAGACTACGACATCTCGCTTTCCATAAAGTTGTTCTTTTTTCCCGTCTTACTCATTATTTTTTCTTTATTTTCTGATCGTACACAGAGGGGAATCGCAGGTGCAGGGCTCATTTAAATATGATTTGCATATTTATGTAGGGGCGTGGAATGGGAGGAGTCGGGTGCTCCGACATGTGCGCTCAATTCCACGTTGATTGGGATGTACAAACGAAATGTGCTTGGATTGATGCGTGCACACAGATTCATACATCCGGATATTTTTGTATGTTGGAGGGCATTTGGGTTTGAGCATACGCCATGTTTCAGTAGGAAATCCACGCAAGTCTTTGTACATGAGGCCCCAGGTCTTTACCCATGCAGAGTTACTGAGAGGATCATGGAAGTTTGATCATCCAGTCTACATGTGTTTTGTAGACTTGGAAAAGGCTTACAACCGTGTTCTCTAAGGAATTCTGTGGGGGTTGCTGAGGGAGTATAAAGTAGTGGAATCACTTTTGCAAGCCATCTTGTTCCTGTATAACCAAAGCAAGTGCTGTGTCCGCTTTCTTGGCACTAAGTTTAACTTGTTTACTGTGCGTGTTCGACTTCACCAGGGCTGCCTCTTGTTACTGATCCTGTTTGTGATTTTCATGGACAGGATCTTTAAGTGTAGTGTTGAAGAGTAACTACTGCAAAAGTTTGATCGCCTTTCGTTTTTAGCCTGCATTTAGGCACATCCAGGTATAGTTGGTTAGCAGACCTCAGAGCTCTGATTGGTCTGTGAACATGTATGAGTTAAGTTAAATACTAAGGGGCCAAATCATTCAAATTTTTAAAAACAAACATCAGGATCTTAAAATCAATTCTGAAGCGGACAGGAAGCCAGTGCAGAGAGGCCAGAACTGGAGTTATATGTTCCCGTTTCTTTGTACCTGTTAAAAGCCGAGCAGCAGCATTTTGCACAAGCTGCAGGAATTGCATATAGCGCTGGTCAAAACCTACGTACAACAAGTTGCAATAATCAAGAAAATAAAGGCATTAATCACCTTCTCCAGGTCATTAGGAGAGAGGTGTGGTTTTACCCTTGCCAGAAGTCGCAGCTGGAAAAAGGCACTTTTGACTACAAAGCCAATTTGCCTGTTAAATTTAAACTCACTGTCAAGAGTGACACCAAGGCGCTTCATGACGGAGCAGTTTTTTTTAACTCAGGGAGGGGGGCAGAGCAGCAGCACAATCACTGTAAAGTCCATGACCCCCAAACACCATGACTTCTGTCTTCCTGTCATTTAGATTTTGGAAGCTGAGGCTCATCCAAGTCTTGATGTCGGTTATACAGGCAAGTAGAGTTTGAACAGAGTTTTTACAGTTCATTTGTAAGGGCAGATAAATCTGAACATCATCAGCGTAACAATGAAAAATTAGAAACATGTACAGTGAGAATAATAAAGCGCCTAAGATAGATCCTTGAGGCATCCCAGAAATTAGAGGGGTCACACTAGAAGAAAAATCTCCCAAATGAACTGAGAATCTCCTGTCAGTCAGGTAGGACTGGAGCAGCATGAGGGCAGCATCCTTGATACCAATGTAATGTGACCGCAGGGTTCTGTGATCTACTGTGTCAAACGCAGCTGTTAAATCTAATGTTACCATGATGGCAGCACACCCAGAATCAACAGTTAAAATAAGATCATTAAACACTTAAAAGGGCAGATTCTGTACTATGTTGAGCCAGTCCCTGCTCCGGAGGGGGTCCAGGGGGGCTCGTCTCCGGATGTCTGACCATCCGTCAGACCAGCTCCAGCTCCTGCCCCCTGCCTTGCCGGTTGTCTGGCCGTCCGCCAGACCGTCTCCGGCTCCAGGTCCCTCCTTCCGGGCCCTTCCTCCCACCCAGGTTTTGGAATGTCTGGGATCTATCCCCTTGAGGGTGGGGCTCTGTCATGTCTGTTAGTTTTCTTATGTTTAAAGTTCCTGGTTAGTCTTTAGTTTTTACCATGTTTCCCTGGTCATGTCACCTGTGTTACTCCACTCAGCTGCACTCCATCACCCCCCCAGTATTTAGTTTCCAGGTTTTCTCATGCACATTGCCAGATCCTCACCGTCATCCATGCCACGCATCAGGTTTCTCTAATCTCAAGTCAGGTTCTTTCTTGTTTCTTCCACAGTCATAGTCAGGTTTTTGTTTTATTCAAAGTTTGTCAGGTTTTGGTATTCCGGCTCAGCTGTGCTTTTGTTTGTTTTTTTTGTAATAAATCAAGTTTTACTCTTGAAATATCTGGATCCGGGTCCTCATTCACCACGCCACACCACAACCAACGTGACAAAGTGCAGTTCTGTGTCCAACACTGTAGATCTGTTAATTTGCTTTCTTTTTGCATTGTTTCAGAGGCAGCAAATAAATGAAACTCATTACCATAATACCATAAAAGATGAACCAAATGAAAAATAGGAAAATCTGAGTGCAGCTTTGAAAGAGTGAAAATCTTCTCAGTGACCTTTATATTTGAAAACACATTCTGTTTGCTCTGCATGCCGACATGATGAGTCATTCCAGGTCTTTGATTGTAGAGGGGCAGGAAAGCAGACAGGCCTGATTTATCAATCACACTGAAGCACACTGCGCCTTCTTTAAGATTTTAGCTGACAGAATTCACTTGATCATTCTCTCTGTCACAGAACAGTCTGTCATGTGCTGAGGTATTCATTTCAGGTCCATGATAATAGAATAAATACCAGCAAACCTTAACATTCCCTTTCTCCAGCAGTTGCTTTCTATAGTGTTCAACAACACAAGAAATAATGGGATTTCACTTATTTGCTTCTATTGCATCTTTGAGGAAGTATCACAGCATGAAACCAACAGATCATGTGTCTGTATCAGAGTCTAATATTTCTTACTCTTGTGAGTACCATGAAAACATCCACTGTTGTGAAGAATGACACAATCCCACTGTGTGGGACTGTCAAGCCTCAGGAATCAGGCGGTGATCCAGTGCTTGAAACGGTATCAAACAAATATATTATTTTTGTATCTAAATTGTATTTCAATTCCATTCGTTACATTTCCTGAACTTGCTGCACAAAACATGGATTTTTTTTTTTTTTTAATATTTCATGTATCCTAAAAAAACAAGAAAAAAATGTTCCTTTCAAACTGTATTTACATTAAGCAGTAATGAAATGGAGTTTCGTTCTTATGGTTCATTTAATACACAAGCAGCACAAGCTGTTTCACATCATAATTAAGCTATAAATGAAAGTGTAGAAATGTGAAAATATGTGCATATGCATACATATATTTACACAAGTGAAAATGTGCTGGCACATGTAAATACAGTAAGTGCAGATGATTATTCAAATTGTATTCAATATTAAAAAAGCCATGTCAAACCTCATACTGATTTCATTACTAATGTTTGGAATGAATAAAGTCTTTAGTTTGCTATGAACGATGAATTTACCATCCATGTACTCTCCAAACGTGCTCTGAGCTCATGGAGAAGAGAGGCATGTTGTGACCTGAGCACTCTGTGGGATGTGCAAACTGAGGTAAGTCATGTAGACACATCATTTAGAGCTTTATATACTATGATTCAGTCAGGGTTTACTGTGAACTGACTGATCTAAACATGAGCATAAACATGAACAACAGCAAACTCAACTCACAGCCACTCACCCCAGCTAAAATGAATTAAGAAATAATATTAATGGTACTACTACTAATAATGATATTATCAGTAATAGTATACATGATAAGAATAATAGTCGGTTAATAGCCCAGTTAGTCGGCTGTGAACACACCAGGGTGATGGCCAGCGGTGTCCATGTGGGTCTTTCTGGGGTCCGCTGTCTCTGGGCCTTTCTCGGTAGTCAGCTGGTTGTGGATGAGTTTCCGTGGACTTTCAACGTGCCTGGCAAGTTGTGGGTCTCTTTTTTTCCACTGGGGGTTTGTCGTTGCCAAAGAGACGCAGGTTTTGATTTCATTGTAGGTGATTTCACCTGAGTGTTGGAGTTTGTTCGTTTGTTTGGGTCAAATAACTCTGGAGAGGTGAACTTCAATTCACAAAAAAATATTCAAAATTAGAGTCTGCATGTTCTCCCCGTGTATGCGTGGGTTCTCTCCGATACGCCGGCTTCCTCCCACTGTCCAAAAAACATGCATGTTAGGTTAACTGGTGTCTCTAAAATTGTCCTTCGGAGTGTGTGAGTGTGAGTGTGTGTGTGGTTGTTTGTCTGGTTCGTCTCTGTGTGGCCCTGTGATGGACTGGCAACCTGTCCAGGGTGTACCCCGCCTCTCGTCCAATGACAGCTGGGATAGGCTCCAGCCCCCCGATGAAGCGGGTATAGCAAATGGATGGATGGATATGTAAAATCAACAAAAGTTGCAAAGCTTACACTGGCTTTCTTTGCAGGAAGATATTACTGTGTAGTGACTAATACAGCAGCGAAAGTTAAAACATGCGATGGAAAAACGAAACTCATGGAGACGAGATAAAACAACGGACAAGCGAAAAACAAAAAACATATCTTTCTATTATTTACTTCTGCTTTCTTTGTCTTATTTCCTCTTTCTCTTTAATTCCTCCTGCCGGTTTTCCGAGTTTGATTTGCGGAGGCGGGGCATGACGCAGACTTAGGCTCAACTTTCAGCCAAAAATATGCCTGAAACCGTGATGGCGTTTCGTTTGCCTGGGCGTGTAAAGTAGAAGTTTTAATTCTAGTGTTAAGGGTTCTACAAAAGAAAGAAAAATTCTCAAAAGATTCTGAAAACACCACACCATCTAACACAGTTTTAAAAATCTAAGTGAGAATGAATCTGAAGAAAGCTGATAGAGGTCTGAGAGGTCTGTTTCTTGTCTTGTTAGATAAAAGGCAGATAGGTGTCACCTTTTGATTTCCATGTTCAGGTAGAGGGAGGAACATTTGGTCTGTCTGAGGCTCTTCACTCACATGAAAGGATTATTCTGATTCTCATTCACTGATAGCTTTTTCTTGCTGGTATTTTCATGTCCCACAGATAAGTCATGGGATAGGTCTGGTGGGAGAGAGTCCCTCAATTCATCTCCAAAGTAAAGGTTGTTGAAAATAGAGTTGAGTCCAGTCTCTTCCTGGTGTGGAAGTCCCACATCTGTCTCTTTGGGTCAAAATTTACACACAATAATTTTAAGGGGGGCTCCCAAAGATTAGGTTCCACATTAAATCCACATGTACATGTGTTTATTAAAAAATAGTAGGAAATTGGCAGTGGTTTGATACAGTGATTTTTTTTTTTTTTTGGGGGGGGGGGGTGTTCAAAAGAGAGGAGCCTGACAGTGAGTAGTTCACAGTCCACTAGTCAAAAATGAAAGCTGAATGCTCTTTCATGTGTCAGTGCACGCTCACGCACGCTCGGCAGCCTCCTGCGGACAGCTCGTGCGGACTGCAAAGTGTTTGGAGACCATTACGAATCATTACAAACGTATGAGAGCTGACGGAGGCTGATGAGAGCAGTTACCAGAAAGAGGCCCGGTGCCCTCTGTTGACTTCGGCTGCATCTATCTGAGCCCAAGGGAAGTGTTGCCGCTGCTCAAGTTTGCAGTCGGGCTTTGATGGAGGGGTGGAGAAGCACACAATAAGGTCACTCAGAGAGCATGGCAACCAATGGATTGGATGCTTCCTTGCAGTTACACCCACTAGGTTTATAAACTGACATGTTAAGTGAGGTTGGGCTCGGTAAGCGCGTTTTGCTCAAAGAGTGCCAGTGGATGTTTTATGTCAGACTCATTTGTATTCATGCCACGGGTTCAACTCGTCCCTATTTTCTCTGGCGGCATCATTCCTCTCACCTTTACAGACACAAAGCTGGATATCTTAACATGACCCAGACCTGTAAAATCCAGCAGACTCTCCAGTTATGCCAGTCCAGGCAATATTCGACTAACTAAATGCAGTGTTGATCTGCTTGATCTGAACCAAGCTTTTTTTGCACTCACAGTGGGGACTGAATCAGTTTGAAGCTGTTTTTATTGTATAAATCTATTTTGAAACTCAGGAATGAAGCACGTGACTGATAACATGCAGAGCGTTGGCTGAAAGAATTAGAACAGTTTCCTCCACAGACAAAGCTCAGCTTTTCTCCCTTTTATCCATTTTATCCATATTTAATTCCAAGACAAATAGAATTACAAGTGGACAGGATGGTAAATATTTACTTGATAAATTGATCTCACAGCAAACAACAGCATCCACATTAGCTTGATAAAGAAGAATCACATCCAGCTCTTCAGAATAAGAGGGATTTAGGGGTTAAACCAAACAGAAATTGACAAAATATTTTGAATGGAAATACATGGAAATAAAGCTCAGTCCAGCATGTGCGACTTATGCTTTTGGTATATCCACTGAGGCAGTGCTTTGTTCTTTCTATACTTTCTGTACCTGTGATGGGGTCAAATAAACAGAGCATAAAGCCACTGCCTCAGGATTTACCTTGATTCGGTTTAAATGTTTCCCTGGCCTGTATAATTCTGACATGCTTTCATGGTATCTGCTCTCACTTCCATAAATATGAGGTCCACAAGATTGGAAGCTCAAATATAAAGGGAAACATAATCCAAAAACAGAAATACAGCAAAAAAACAAGTTTGGGCATTGTAAAGATGAGATACACATAAAGATAAAAACATTTTTTACTGTTAAGACAAAAAAACATGTGTCATGCTTTTTCAACACACATCAAACTAGGAACAATGTATGCAGGAAATGTGAGCACCTCGGGTATTCCTGACCACACACATTCCTACACACATTTATAAAGCACAAACCTGATGTGGTGGAGTGGAAATGGGCGAAAAGGCAACAGATCTGCACAAAAACAAAACAGTTTCACTGGTGGAATGACGCATTTTTATTCCTGATTGCGTTACGTTCATAGAATATTATATAATTCTATAATATTATTATTTTATTATATTGCATTGTATAATAGCATTGTATATTGTTCTCTGCAGCATCGCATGGACATCGGGGGCAGTGCCTCTGGACTGGCAGATTGGGGTGGGGGTCCCCCTCTTCAAAAAGGGGGACCGGAGGGTGTGCTCCAACTACAGGGGGATCACACTCCTCAGCCTCCCTGGTAAGGTCTATTCAGGTGTACTGGAGAGGAGGATCTGTTGGATAGTTCTCGGATCCAGGAGGTGCAGTGTGGTTTTCGTCCTGGCCGTGGATCAGTGGACCAGCTCTAGACCCTCAGAAGGGTCTAAGATTTTTACGATTCCCATTCCATTTTCAATTCTGCTTAACGATCCGGTTCTTTATCGGTTCCCTTATCGATTCTCATTTGGAGAAAAAGGACAACAAACCGGTCGATTAGCTTTGTTTAGTTTAGCCGAGGACATGCTAACGTTGCTAACGTTGCTGGGTTCAGATTCACCAATGTTAGTCCGGAGCAGATCGAAAACGCGACATTCATTCATAGTTATTGCATGTTGGTAGTGTTTCCTCCCTTTGGTGAAATATTCACTTTGCATGTTGCCCGGAGACTGCAGACTATATCACCAGAGGCCCTAAATTTCATATTGGGTGATTTTAATCATGTTTCCCTGGTAAAGACCCTTACAAACCTTTTCCAATATGTCTCCTGTCCAACCAGATGTGGCAAGACTTTGGATCTGTGTTATGGGTCTATTAAAAATTCTTTTAAATCACTTCCTCTTCCCTCTTTGGGCTCGGCAGACCATAACTGTGTGTATCCTCCCCCCACCTATAAGACTGTTCTAAAGAGGGAGAAAATCCAAACCAGGGAGGTGAAAGTCTGGACAACTCACTGCAGGGATGCTTTGATTGTACGGACGGGGAAATGTTTGAGGAATCATGTGAGGACGTGGATGAACGAGCTGATGTGGTCTGTTCATATTCAGCTTTCTGCAGAGACATGATTATTCAAAATATATCCCAATAAAAAGCCATGGATAAATAAATCCTTTATAATGAAAAAGAAGCTCGTGTTTAAACAAGGAGAAGCATCAGATCTACACACAGCTAATAGAGAACTTAAAGTAGAGATCTTAAAGGCAAAACAGAGCTATAAAAGCAAAATGGAGAACAAAATGGCTTCTAACAGCCTTGGTTCAGCCTGGTCCAGTATGAAGACCATCACCAGCCTCCAGAACACAAGAGAAAGCATTAATGTCACTTTAAATGGCTTCAGCTCAATTACTGACTTTGCTAATGCTCTTAATTGTTTTTACAATCGTTTTGATATGTTTGATTTTAGCATGAAATACAAACACTTCAGCTTGAACTGCGTGACAGTCAGAACTTCTCTGTCACAGGAGGATGTTGAAAGAGTTTTTTTCTGCACAAAGCTTAACAAAAGTCATGGACCAGATAACATCTGTGGTCGGTTACTTAAAACCTGTGCAGAAGAATTGAGTCTGGTTTTCCACAAGATTTTTAATAGATCCTTAGAAGCGCAGCAGGTCCCCAGGATTTGGAAGGACGCCGTGGTCGTCCCGGTCCCTAAATCCCGTCGCCGCACAACACTGAATGATTTTAGACGGGTGGCCTTGACTTCAATCATTATGAAAATCTTTGAAAAAATTTTGAAAAATACAGAGAGTGGATTTGACCAATTGCAATTTGCCTATAGGCCCAAAAGGGGGAGTGGAGGATGCCACACTCACCCTTCTTAATTTTATTTTTAAACATCTTGAAGGAATCTGGCTTTTATTCATCGATTTTTTTTTTTCCTCTGCTTTTAACACAGTCCAGCCGAATGTTTTAACACAGAGGCTTTTAGAACATTTGAACTTGAGTACAAATCTTGCGGGCTGGATTTTAAACTTCTTAACAAATGGGACACAGAGGGTCAGAGTTAATGGGTTTTTATCTGAAAAAGAGTGCTCTTCCACAGGCTCACCACAAGGGTGCGTGCTCTCACCTTTGTTATTCATTTTATACACTAATATGTGTATTTTATTTTAAAGTATGCAGATGACTCTGTAACTGTTATCCTGCTGCAGGGAAATTAAAACGACCACGGCCCTGTTGTTGACAACTTTGTCAAGGTGTGAAGACTCTCACCATCTTAATTTCACAAAGACCAAAGACATGGCTACTGATTTTAGGAAGAATACCAAAACACCTGAACCTGTTCGGATCAAGGGACAAGTCATTGAACAAGTGCAGTCCTGTAAATATCTGGGGACAATCATTGACTCGACCCTGAACTTTAAAGAGAAGTGCAAAGCTGTGAGCAGGAAGGGACGCCAGCGGCTGCTCTGTCTGAGGACGTGGTCCTCCACAGCTGGGCTTGGAGTCGCTGTACCCCCCCGTCCCTGAGCCAGTGAGTTCCAGCTGCTGCCGACAGGACGCAGGACCACACGCTGTAGGAACAACTGCTGCTGTCTCTCTTTTGAATAAAACCTAACGTACTTTACTTCTGAGATCTATTTTACAATTTATTTATTTACTTAATTCAATTTATCAGAAACCCTGACCCTGGTTTTAACCTTTATTTATTGTTCCTTGCCTTGTGGGCAATATCGACTTTTATCCTGTTCAGTGAGCACTGTGAGAACCTGCCGTGTCTCACTTTGTACTGTCTGGACCTGTCCTCTGGACCTGTCCTCTGGACCTGTCCTCTGGATCTGTCCTCTGGACCTGTCCTCTGGATCTGTCCTCTGGATTCTGTCCTCTGGATTCTGTCCTCTGGACCTGTCCTCTGGATCTGTCCTCAGGATCTGTCCTCTGTCAAATTAATGTCCGTTAATAAGGTGTGTGAGATGCCTTCTCCTATTTTCTGCAGAACAAATCTACGGGCACTAATAAAGTCAACTTGATCTTGAACCTTCAGCTCTCACTGGAGCGGTTCGCAGCCGAGTGTGAAGCGGCTGGGATGAGAATCAGCACCTCCAAGTCTGAGACCATGGTCTTTGGCCGGAAAAGGGTGGAATGCTCTCTCCGGGTGGGGAATGAGATCCTTCCCCAAGTGGAGGAGTTCAAGAACCTCGGGGTCTTGTTCACGAGTGAGGGACGAATGGAGCAGGAGATTGACAGACGGATCGCTGCGGCGTCTGCAGTGATGTGGGCTCTGCACCGGCCCGTCGTGGTGAAGAAGGAGCTGAGCCAGAAGGCCAAGCTCTCGATTTACCGGCCAATCTATGTTCCTCCCCTCACCTATGGTCACGAGCTGTGGGTAGTGACCGAAAGAACGAGATCGCGAATACAAGCGGCCGAAATGAGTTTCCTCTGCAGGGTGTCTGGGCTCTCCCTTAGAGATAGGGTGAGAAGCTCGGTCATCCGGGAGGGGCTCGGAGTAGAACCGCTGCTCCTCCGCATCCAGAGGAGTCAGATGAGGTGGCTCGGGCATCTGGTGAGAATGCCTCCTGGACGCCTCCCCGGTGAGGTGTTCCGGGCCCGTCCCACTGGGAGGAGGCCCCGGGGAAGACCCAGGACACGTTGGAGAGACTATGTCTCTAGCATGGTTGCCGCGTCTGCTAGCGTGAGCGCTGTTGATGACGTCATGATTTCGTGCCGGCTATATATAGTGCAATCTTCTCCGTCACAGAGGTGGCGCTGCTACGTGAAGGTTACCGCTACTCTACAACCACGAAAGTGGAGAAGAAAACAATGCCTCTGTCAAGAGCAGGAACACTGTCATCAATGATGCTGCTGCAGTATCTGGGAGATGAAATGCTTCGTGTGTTTCTGTGTTTCACCAAGTTCGTGAGCCAAGACAATTCAGTCAGTAGAGGTGAAGGTTTGAAGCCCCCGGCATCACCACTTGGAGTCTCTGCCCTCTTCTTTGCCTTCAGGTATCTGTCCCGTAGCTTCTTCCACACATTCTTACAGAACTCTCCCTCTTTCCCCAAAGTTCTGCCCATCTCTGTGCACCAGTTTTGGGAGTTTACGTGCTCCCTGTGCCGTTTCCCTGCAGTGTCGTACAGCTGTCTGTACAAACGCACCTCCTCACTGAGCCTGGTCTCACATCGGTCCATCCGGTTTGTTGTTCTCAGCGCAGCCAAGTTACAAAATTCAACTGGTGATAACGCGCTGCGGCGTCTTTTCATGGCGTCCGCCAGGCCTGAAACGTCATTTTGACGTCACGGTCCGCCACCGCCGTGAGCCACGCATCAGCTGTAAATCCAGCTTGAGTCTCTCGGCTGGCCTGGGAACGCCTCGGGGTCCCCCCGGAGGAGCTGGAGGAAGTGGCCGGGGACAGGGGCGTCTGGGTTTCTCTGCTCAAGCTGCTGCCCCCACGACCCGACCCCCGGAGAAGCGGCAGATGGATGGATGGATTGTTCGATAATGTACTCTTTAAATGTAGTTGCTGTAGATGAATGAAGCCGTGCAGAACAGTCATGCATTAGGATTGCTGCTCTGTCATTGTTGGAAGACACTGCTGTTGAGACTTTAAGAAGAGGATAAGTATTTAGAAATCATTCTTATTTTGTGGCACAAAATTATAACGTGCCATTTATATTTACTGATTTGTGCTTTCAACAGCTGTTTAAGAAAACCGCCGACATAAGGTGATCCATCTGTGCATCCATGCCTTCCTCCTAATCATCTCCACACCGGCTGTATGTCATACAGGACACCTGCTCATTGCTGAAAGATAAAGCAGGGCTCGCAGCTCTGTAGTCTATATGTACATGCCTTTTGTTTCGAATTGTTTTTCTAACCCAGAACTTAAGCCATGAAAAAAAGAAAACGAATAAAAATGCCTTTACTTTTTGCTGTGTCATTCACTTAGTTGAGTTTTGTTTTCAACATTTGGTACATAAATGTACTTTTTCTTTGCTGTCACCTTCACTGACATGTCTGTTTATTTGTGAGTCAAACACTATTTTTACAATCAATAAACTGATTAACAGATAGTTTACCTCCAATAATGCTAAGGAAGGAAGGGGAAGTTAATATTGTGCATAGTTTCATGATAACTGAGATTTATTAAAGGGAGCCATATGTAGGAGGCTTTATGAATCTGGTAGAAAGAATACATACGCACATTTCTGCCTTTGTGTGGACACACGCTTTTGGTCATGAAACCACATAGATAAGGAACTACACAAACTACACAATTCTATGCATGTTCCCTTGACTGCGACATCAGGTCTGTTATCCAGTGAATGATAATGGACTCTGACCATCTCAGAAACAGGACTGCGAGTCACTGAAAGGACCAGAGAGTTTTAATCAACATTTCCTTCCAACATCATTTTGGAAGAAAGCGATTCATTTATTGAACTGTTTAAAAGATCTTACCCGCCCGCTTAAGTGTTTTGAGAACTTCATTAAGGCTGTTCACAAAGAGAGAGTCTAATCTTATTCAAACAGGACCGGACCGGATTAAATGGAAGTGTCTGTTCAGAATGATGAGCGATGCTCATGTCACTGGGTCTGATGTCAGAGTCCTGTGTTGTATGCCTCACCAGCGACCCAAACACCTCTCTGCTCCGCTGGACAAACGAGCTATTTGAGGCATCAGTGATCAGGACATATTTAGTCAATGAAAAGGAAAAAAAGAGAAACAAACAGAATTTCAAGAAGACTTTACTCCAAGGTGGTACAAACTAAAAACGGTTAGCAGAGATAATATCAGATAACTGCTGAAAGCAAGATGGCTGAAAACTGTCAGTGAATGGAGCATTGTTGGTGGAGTGGAGCTTTGTATTCAGAGCCAAACCTAAATTATTTTGGCTGTTCCTCATTTTAAAATGGTTTATAAGCCTTTAAACTAACTGCTTCCTGCTTATTAAATGCTCATATCCTCATGTCAGTTCAGATGAATATGTATGAAAGGACTTTCTTCCTCTGCTCAGACAGGAACACTTTGGCCTTTGAGGATGATACTCAGCAACGCTGCGTTACCCTGTTGCTGCAGTTTGATGCGCATGCCTTTCCAGCACTCTGCACATGTTCTGTAAAAGCAAATGTTCGGCACACTCATGCTCCGCCATCATTCCCCTCCTCTCTGCGTGTCTTTACTCTGACTTGAATCAACAACATCACAAGAGAAGCCAATCCCATCAGCAGCCCTTTGTCATGGCGGTGTGATTGTTTCTATCTGTCTGTGTTTGTGCATAATTATGAGGTGATAGCATGTCATTTCTAATCTGCTCGGAGAATCATTTACCACTTGTTAGGGAAGCTGAAGCCAAACAGCGGGATTTTGGATTGATGTTTACCTCCATCCTCTTCCTGATTCGTGTCCAGGGTGGACTTATAAGACTTTTAGAGATCCTCTGTAGAGTCTTAAGGAAACATTTTCATCTGACAGTCAACATGGTTTCCTTTAAATAAACCTCCAAAGTTTCCCCACAAATAGCTTGGCCTTGCCCATATCTTAATTCCTTCCAACTGTACACCTCACCAAATCTTAACATTTTATTCCATTGATTTGATTTTTTGTGAGAATGATTAAAATTGGTCTTCACAGTTTTGTAAAACCCATACAGTCTATTTGAAGCTTGCAGTTTAAAGCCCATTACAGCTCATCATGTGAATGAATGAATACATTTTGAGGTAATATGCATACAGTAATGTCTACAACAGTTCTGCTTCATTTGGCCTATTTGCTAGTTAACAGAGACTGTGCTGTATGTACCATATAAAGTCAGATAAGAAGAGCTCTGTGAGCTCTGGTGAACTGATGAAGCTGCTTTAAATCTAGTTCAAATCATTAAATAAATTGTTACGAATTGATGTCTGTGTCCACCTATGCATCCACTGATAGTGACTCATGGGGCACAAAGTGAACGTGCAAATGAACATTGTCCCTGCTTAGATCTTTGCTGTTCTTTAAGCCATCATTTTGGAGATGCAGAATTCTGTGGAACAAGGTGGAACAATAAAAAAGCACACAGAGTGGAATAAGGTGGTTTCTGAGTATTTGGCCCATTTTACAGAGTAATAATGGATGCAGTTCAGAGCTCTCTCATGTTAGAAGTGATATGGGGAATGGAAGTATTGCTCATTTATATTAAGTAACACTTAATACATCCCTCTCATTCACTCAACACACATATGCATTTAAACAAAGCCACATAGATGTACTCCCACCTTGCCGAAACAGTAAACAGCCCACACATAAAGCTCTTTACTCACACAAGCACTGATACCTGTTATATATCTGCACTTTTTATGCAGAGAAATCTTTTCACCATCGTGACACACTGGTGAGCACATCAGGGACAGTGAGGGTGTTCAGTGTCTTAAACAAGGACACATGAAGACATGTGGCATGGCTGGGGATCTTCATATGGCAAGAGGAGCAGCTGATCAGCGGGCAGATTTACGAGACATTCCCTTAGTTCCATAAAACCAGGTTTTTAAATAAGTTTGTCAAAGAGAACATTTTAACTTCCTGAAGAACTTCCTGATGAAAGGAAGTAAATAAAGCCTTCAATGATCAGTCAGTGAACACTGAAGAAGTCAAACTTCTGCATGTGGCAGGTGGAGGTGGTTAAGGAATGATCAGACCACTGTATTCTCTGCTCTGTAAATTCTGCTCGGCTGCATCATTCAGAGAGAAAACTTCCCCCGCGTGTTTCATGCATGGAGACCTGGTGAGAAGGTCCTATGAGGCATCTGGCAGCTTTTGTTTTTTCCCAAAGTACAGTACAGGTTCAGGTGTTGCTTGGGCAGACTGGAAGATGAATTCCTTCAAGATGCAGAAATCACCATCTTTAATTCTTTGCTTCACAATAAAGACTCCACATCACATTTAAATGTCATATTATTATCATCATTATCAGAAGCTGCATTAGAAAGTACTTTCTTTTATATCCACATCATTGTGCAAAGTTTGATCGTGATTAAATGCACCCAACAACCCAACTCGTACTTTCTACCCTCTGCACTAATGTAGGGAAGAGCTGCTGTCTTGAATCTTTTCATGACATCCTCAAAGAGATTGAAAAAGTCTACACTTTTCATGTAATCAGCCTATATTCGCGTACAAATTTACATTCTAAGACACGGGTCGTGTTTCCTCTACATTTCCAGGAGGTTCGCTGGTTTTCCCAAGCAGCTTTTTTCAGATTCTTGACTCTGTGCAGGAAAAATACACACGGCAGCTTTCGTTTCAAACAGCCTCCCCTGATAAGAAATAAGGCTAACAATGCGATGTTTGCATCAAAAGGCCACTTTAGCCCAACATCCAAGAGTCACGTGGGATCAAACTCACATCAAAGCCCAACTGATGCCGCTATGAGAGCTAGGCAACAATGGAACAATAATTAAAGCCACATGGATGTCAATCTTTACCCACACACACACACATACACAGCGCTCCTCTTTGTGTCTGAATTAGAAAAACCTCTGTTTGATGTCTGCCATGACAAAATCACAGCCTCTCAAAATTATGAGATGAAGCTACCTGCCACACAATAAGTAACTGAGTCATTTTCATCCATTCGAATACAGTAAACACATCCAGCCACGCTCACCCACAAAGTAGCCCATCATTATTCTGGGAAAAGTGGAGGTGTCAGAACCAGCAGTAATGCAGCAGCAACACAAAGCCGGGCAAACTTTATGTGTTCAATGAGGTGGTAATATGTAAGAATATGTTTGATGTGTTCTGGCTCCACTGACTCTGCCACTTTTACCCATTTATGAATAATCAGGCTCATTTACCATGTAATTAATACCAGAAATGCTCTTCTTCTTTTCTTTTTTTTAAAAAAAATGATATATTTCACATTTCTTAAATGAATTCTTTGAATTTTTTTTTTCAAAAAATGTTTTTGCTCATTGCAAATTATCCAATCGATCCATCAATATATAAATATAAATATATATATATATATATATATATATATATATATATATATATATAATATTTTACACAACAAATATCTGAAGGACATTACAAGTTGAGGAGCTCATTCTAAAAGTTGGGGTGTGAGTTGCCGTCACTGCCCGCTGCACAGGCTGATGACATTTGGCGCGTGTCCGTAATAGTGCGGATACATATTGAATGCCCATTTCCTCATTTTAGTGGCTGTGCTTAAAACAGAGCATGGGGGTGGGGGTAGGGGTGTCTTGTACCTCTTGATCATCAATGTCCTCCACGCTGTCAGTGGGCTCCGGCGCTCTAACGAACCACCACTGGATCTCCAAATACACAGAGGCGGTTCTGCTCTGGAAAGCACACGCCATTTCTATGTTCTGTCCCTCTTTCACCGTCATGTTGGAGGGCAGATCCGTGAAGCGACCTGCAGATGAGGAATGAGTGGAAGGAGGAGACGGGGAGGAGGGGGATGGGTTATAATACTGAGGGCATAGTTTGTAGGATTTCTCCAAGCAAAGAAATCCCAAATGTATGAGGCAGTTTAGAAAGTGCGGTATTTTACCAGTTGAGTGAGATGTTCACCCCACCAAGCCCTCACCTACCCCCAGTTACAGATAATGACGCGACTTCATCGGGAAAAACGCACCAGCACAGTACAGCTAAATTATTCAGAACCTCCGTCGTGCGCAGGCTCGAACAGAGATTTTTATAGACATTTCCTCGCTCTCCTGTTCAGCCTCTCTTTTTCTGTTGAGCCTACTTATGATAAACTGGACTGAACCAGAGTCAGAGCAGGCTCATCAAAGACAAATTGGATTTTGATAGGGGGGGGTCATCCTTCAGAACAGTGCAGGTGACATAGACAAATGACACTAAACTTTCACACCTAACCGTGATCTACTTTATCTTTTCAAAGAAAAAGCCGTCCCGTCCAGGCTCTTTGTGCAACGGAATTCTTTTAGCAGCGATGTGTTTGAAAGTGGAGATCTCAGCAGTAATCCGGACGGGCAGAGTGGAGCGTTGCTTTCAGGACCGCGGACAGCGGCACGCAGCTGCTTTCCGCGGTGCTGAAACCTCCGGCGGATCGCTCACTCTCCCTCCAGGCCATCCTGGAGAAGAAGACTCTTTCTTTACCAAGCAACATGTTCCGTTGCTGTAAAGAAGCGCGAGAGGAACAGAAGACAAACCGCTGCCCGCTGTCTCCAGCGGCTTATGAAATTCCAAACAATCACCAGTTGCTTATGTTTTCCATCGCTTGTGTTGAAACGCAACCTTTCGTGACATTTAATCGTGTGATTGTTTCTAATTTTTCAGTCAATTACAATTCCCTTAATATAAAACATTTCTCCAAACAGCTTCCCGTGCATTTATAGAAAGGCTGCGCACTTTTAACACTTTCTCTGAGCTCCCAGCTCCCGGTGCGCAGGGCAGCGAACCCCGAAACGACCACATCCACACCGACTGTTTGGTAGCAATATGTTGTTCTTACCTTCAAAGGAGAATCCGAACTGAACACAAAATCCGACAAAGAAAATAAATCCAACGGTATCCTGAGAGGTCCACATCATTCCAATACAGATGGGGTTGTTTTCACATGAGACGAAGGCTGAAAAAAGACGGATCTTTCCCCTCCAAAAGAAAAAAGGAAAAAGAGAGCAAAGCCTGCACACCAGCAAAATCAAGCACGCGCGTGGCGAGGGTGCCTGAACGGTGATTTCCGAAGGATAAACATGCTGGAAAACTACAGCTGATCGTTGGTGAAGTTGTTCAATGTTTTTTCTCCTTCTCTCTGTGAGAGCGACTGTCGACTGCTTGGCTGTACCGAAGTCTGAGAAATAACCCGGTTGGTCTTCTTCTGCGCTAGCGGAGAGACGTCAGTCCAACGGATCACAGTGGCATTCACACACTCCCCCACATGTGCGAGCGTGCTCCTTATCCGGCCCTTTACTCTCATATTGACCGCTTGGTTTGATGTGCAAACCAATAAGTAAAATAAAAAAATTGATAAAAGGCAGTGCTGCACATTTTAGAGCAGAGGGGGATTCATTTAGAAATAGTTAGAAATCGTGTCTTGTTTGTTATTTGTACTTCAGGCTCTTGGATAGAATAAACTTCTATAATGAGGGTGTCTCCGACTCCTCGGCGCTCATGAGGTAAAAAGGTTATAAAACTATGTTGTACCGTCAGAAAGAGGGGATGAAGGTGACCAGCAATCTGCCAAATGCACAGCATGTCCTGAGTCATTAAGCCAGCGGAGAACACACTGGAGTATCATTCTGGGCACAGTGAGAACACTTTTCCCTCAATGGGCACAGATTGTGCCACTTTTAGTATTTTCTCTTATTGGATTTTTTAATTTGATTTTTTTTTAATTTATTTGAATAGGGACAATGCACATTAATGAACATCAGTATAAAAACAAATGTAAATATGCCGGAGTATAGCTACAAAGCCAGTTTTCATCCGTAGTCCCTAGGCAGGCAAATACACAAGAAAGAAAATACATAAGAAAGAAAATATAATATACAATAGAAGCATCACAGGGAATGTTTAGAGTCTAATGGTCACATGACTGGTTTGCTTTCAGCCATAGTTTGAGCTGAGCTCTAAAGCTGATCAGTGTGGGGCTCTGCCGTATGTGCAGAGGAAGACTGTTCCTGATGTTCGTGGCCCTCACAGAGAGAGTGTTCTGTCCAAAAGTTGTTTTCCTCTGGGGGACCTCACAGTCTCCTCTGGAGGAGGCCCTTGTTCTCAGGCCACTTGAATTCCTAGGTTTGAACAAGGTAAACACTGGAGGTGGAGCTAGTCCATGTAGCGCCTTATAAATGAAGCATACATACTTAAAATTAATAAAAGTTTCAAAATTTAAAAGATTGTACTTGTTTAAAACATTACATGCATGAAAAGAATTGGGTTTTCGGTCAAAAACTTGAAGAGATTTTTTGTACAGTGATACTTGTGATGCAGTATTCAATGTGAGATAAAATCATTGAATGGAGAAACATTCTGGCAGCACCAAGTCTTAAAAAAGACCTGATTTGTTTAAAATATTTAAGGTTAAATTTTACAGTATTGGCCAGTTTTTTAATATGATTTTTGAAGGTCAAAGTGGAATCAAGTATCACGCCGAGGTACTTGAATTATGTGACAAGTTGTAATTCTTCTCCTTTCAAGAATACTCCGGAACTTTTTATTTCTTTTGATTGCTTTGAGAACATCAAACAGACCGTTTTTTTGGAATTGAGAAGCAAACATGATTTGAAAAGCCAGTCATTTACTTGCTCTATGGCTGGGGTCAGAATAGAAGCTGCCTCTTTGAGACCAATCGGAATTATCTTTCAGGAAAATGTACTTTTTCTTTCATAATAGTGTCTGTTGGACGAGAGGTGTCCAGCCAGCATGTCCACGTGGGGCCCATGAGGTTTAAATTTGGGCTGTCACACAGCAACTTGAAACCCATATGGGCAAACACAGGTTAGCCCACCGTGGAAACTGCAGACAAACCCGTTTTGGACCCTTGTCTCCAGCCCAAATTGAAACCTTACGGGCCCCACATGGACATGCTGAACATGTCCATGTGGGGCTGAATCAGCAGAACAATCTAGCTGGGCCCTGCTATTCAAAGCAGACTTTGGGAATCAAAGTTACATGTGAGTCCATTATTTACAACCCTTACCAAGGAAAAATTCAGAGGCAACGGAAAACAAAATAAAACACAGAGAGCCTTTCATTTACTTTGACTCTTGTAGGCATATAAACCCAAGATATTCAATGTTTGTCAACTTTACAGGATTTTTAAATATACAGCCATTGTTGCATTTGAGGTGCATAGAACAACTTTGGTTGGCAGTTATTTTTTTGTGTTGGGTAGCATCAACCACTGAAATTTAAACTGTGTAGTCCATGACGGCGTATAGTTTTCTAACTCTAACAAGGTACTTTTAACACCGAACCATAACCACAAACAGGGTGGAGTAAAGTAGAAAAGTATGTAATTGCAGATGTATGTACAGCTGAAATAGAAAAATGAAAGCATTGTAGAAAAGATTTTGCGTGACAGAATCCCAAAGAGCAATCTTTTGTTTTAAGGGTGGGGTTTCACACAACCCTCAATCCACTTTTATACAATTTCCAGTCCAGAGTGGTGATAATCAAGTCAGGACAGGAGTGGAAACATCTTCAGTAGTACGACTGGAGCTATATCCCAGGAGAGAAGTTCCATCCATCCTGTCATCCATCATCTTCCAGTTATCCAAGATTAGGCCAACATGGAAGAAAAGCCTGACATGCCTCTCCCAAGCGACACTGTCCAGCTCCTCCTGGGGGATCCTGAGACATAATCGCTCCGGTGAGTTCTGGGTCTTTCCTGTTCCTCCCAACCGGACATGCCCGGCAAACCTCCAAAGGGATGCGACCTGGAGGCGCCCTAATTACATGCCCGAATCACCAGACAACCACCAGGAATGGGTACGACCAGGGCTCCAGCTTCGCCTGCCATCCAGCTCACAGTGCCCCGAACCATGGTGTTCCTCCCAGCAGGTGGTCAGTCCATGGGAAGGCAGTAGAGTACTTAGGAAGGAATATATATTTGTGTTACATGTGATTTCTCTTTTTTTCTTTGATTGTATAATTGCATATTTGCATAAAGGTCCACTACAGAGCAGGTTTTTGGTTTGTCCTTTCGGAACCTCTGTAGCACCACTGTTCTGCAGCATGACTCTGGGCACGGAGGAAAAGTGCTCAATAAAAGCTACTGAAAACACGAATCAGATTTTTCACACAATTCTAATAAAAACATATACTAAAAGCCTGTCTAAAAAAGAACGTCTTCAGCTGCTTCTTAAAAGAATCCACAGACTACGCCTCACGAAGGGACACAGGCAGCTTGTTCCATACTTTTGGAGCAAAAGCCTGGAAAGACAAGTCTCCTCTGGTTTTAAAGGAAGTCCTTGGGACCATGCGGAGGTTCTGGCCTGAGGACCGAAGGGAGCGGCCGGAGCTGTAGGGACACAGCAGATCAGAGACATAGCTGGGGGTCTGCCCATGAAGGGCTCTAAAAGTCAACACTAAAATTTTAAAATCTATACGAAATTTGATCGGCAGCCAATGCAAGGAAGATAAAATCTGCGTAATATGAGTCCGTCTGCTTGATCCTGTTAAAAGTCGAGCTGCTGCATTTTGGACCATTTGAAGACGATTTAAAACAGATTTGTTAAAACAAATAAAAAGAGAATTGCAATAATCCAAACGTGAAGAGATAAAAGCGTGAATCACAATTTCCAGGTCAGAGTTGGACAGGATTGGCCTTAACTTTGCAATATTTCTTAAATGATAAAAGCAGTTTTTTACTAAGTGTCTAGAATGGCAGTCAAGAGACAAAGACTGCCCAAACCAGACACCAAGATTCCTGATGCTCGACTGAACGGACGAGCCCAGAGAACCGAGGTCGTTCAGGACCAGGGCTTTGAACCGAATATTTTTTCCAATCGGTTCGTTCCGAACAGAAACGGAATTATATCGTTTACGGTTATGAGTTCCACCAATAAATTGACGTTCCCGAAACGGTTAGAACAAAAAAATATTGTTCCCGGAACGGTTAATTTCGTTCCTGTCAGCTGTTTAATGCTATAGAATTATGTCATACCTTTCTCATCCAGCTTAAACCAGTAGCGTAGCCAGACAACATATTCTAGGTGTTCCCATGGAAATACAGGTGTTCCTTTTTTTCAAATGTATTAAGTCCAAAATAATAGGCTACATTAACCATTTGTTTTAACTTTTAACAGAGAACAAATGCAACCGCTGCAAAACAAAAAGTGACACAGTGCCCAGAGATGCAGAACACACCATAGCACGTGAGCGCATACTCATGGAGCCATATTACGCATACTATTACGCAGTGCTTAATTTGTCAAGCGGGAGGTCCCTGAGCGCAGAGGATGAGTGGCTCCAGTGCGAAAAAAGACGATGCGATGTCTTTTGAACTGCGTTGACTTCCCCGAGACGCACGCGGACATGGCACTACAACAATGCGATGAGCACAAAATCACTAGTCGAACCATTCAAACACATAGGCTATGCATACACACACAAATGTTTTCAGAGTATTATTCCATAACCAAACATAGTTAATCAACACATTCCGTGTACAATAAGTGAGCCTGAAACACCCAAACTGCGTTTCGACCATGAAGCCATGGAAACATGGTGTTGCTTAATGTCTTCCAGAGAAGAACGTTTGCGTGGTAGGATAGCCTATTCATGGCCGCCGTATGCAACCCATAAAGACAATATTAAAATATCAGCTGCGCATTGCCGACAACAAAGTTAATCTAGGATGCACGGCTTAAACCAAATGTAATAATATTATAGCCATTATTAAATAATAATAATTATTATTATAATAATAATTAAATAGGACAACCATTATTTCAAATGCGTTGTTTATTGTTAAAAGAGAAAATTTATACACAAACGTAACGACATTAAGAAACGTGGTTATGCCACTCAGGCAACAACAAAATCCAACTGTAGGGGGGAAAGGCATCCAGTACTCATACCGTAACAAGTCTTTTGTTTTGTTTTGCTTAGGCCTACTTTCAATTAGGCCTGTATCATCAGGGTTGGGCCTTGTTTATCAACAAACATAGCCTACTATGTAACAACTAACAACAGTGGCTCACATTTAACAAAATGTTCGCAAAAACTCAAAAACATGGCTATATACCAACCTGGCGTTTTTAAACAACAAAAAACAATTTGTCACTGACATTAGGAAGACGGAAGTGCAAATGGGTCAGCCTACATTCCAAACTGTTTATTCAAGCGGATGAAAAGAATATCCTCCACAATTTTGTCATTCAGGGACGACCTAAGCGGAGAAAGAATGAACTTCAAAGATGAAAATGCGCGCTCCACGCTGACTCGGGTCACGGGGAGCGCTATGACGGACATTGCGAGTTTATGCATATCTGCATTTGAAGCGGCCATGGATGCCCAATAACGAAGAACGTTCTCGGTGCGCTTTAAACGCGCTTCTCTGCTAAAGGCGTCTAACAACGATGCAATGGGGACTTGGCCCTTTTGTATGACAGTGGTTTCTCTTTCTTTAGCCACCAGCAGCTTCTCAATTTCGTCATCATCTTCAGATGATGAACACTCAGCTACGCTGTCTGTGTTGGGGGCGGCGGACAGGTTTTGGATCATGTCCCAAGTGCGGCACAGGTGTAATTTCGCCATCTCAGCCTGATTATCTGTCAAAAATAGCCTATATCTGGGGTCAACAAATAAAGTGGCCACAAATGCGTCATTTTCAAACAGTGTATGTTGATGTGATTTCATGCACTGGACCAGTCGTTTGGCAAAGGGGCTGTCAATTTTATTGGTATCTAACACACACTTCAGCCACTGGCCGTAAAAGTCACCTGCGGTAAGCTGTTCTGATTGGATGCATTTCGTTATAATTTTTGCAGGTTTCAACACATTGACTACATTTGAAATGGCCTGCCACTCGGGTGCACTTAAATGCAGCTCATTAACGGTAGGCGACATGTCATCACAAAACGATCTGAGCTCGCAAAGTCGTTCTAGCATATCGTGCGTGGAATGCCAGCGCGTTGGGCAGTCAACTATGGCCCTCTTGTGGCCCATTCTTTTGATAACGGCCACAACATTTGGAGTGCGCAACTTTTTAGCAACACGGCGTGCTTTGCCAATGATGTTAGACACCCCCTTCTCTTTCAATGCATCATCTACTGCTAGCTGTAAAGTGTGTGCTGAACAACGCACACTCCGCAAAATCTGCCCCTGCACGACAACAGAATCAATTTCAACATCAGGTTCTCTTCCCGTGCCGTCAGCCTCTGTGTCTGCATCAGTCTCCTCATCATCATCATTGCCTGTCGCTTGCAGGTCGGACAATAGTCGCACTGTCTTTTGCATGTTGGCACCATTGTCCGCAGTGATCGAGTACACCTAAGAATAAGAATGCTTAATGAGAATGCTTAATGACAGATAGACATGCGCTGCAGGTGCGCTGCACAGTTTCAATAAGGTACACTCTCTCTCTACTCTCTCACCTGCTTCAGACTGATTTTGTACTCTTCCAACACCTCCTGTACCACAGAAGATATGTAGAAGGCCGTATGTCTTTCGCACAGTTCTCGAACAGCCAACGTCCGTAACACAATGTTTTCTCCTTCTGCATATTGCACGTTGATCCCCAAAACAGAGCGATCCCTGCAAGTGGCACCGTCGATTTTCAGCAGGATAAGCCTGCCACTAAGCTCATCTGTCAGTTTTCTCCTTTCGCTGTCAGCGAGTGTTGTGACCCTCTCACGAATGTTGGCTGAATTAATTGCGAAACCATTTCCAATTGCTTGTTGTAGTGGGTCAATTATTTTTCTAAAGCCAGTGTCTTCCATGAAGGAAAATGGTCTGCCGTTCACTGTGACAAGCTCCAAACACGCATCTACGAGGGCCTCCGATGTAATGGGCACATGGAGCAATTTTGGCTTCTTAACAGCAACCTCATCTAAAGTACTTTGCCTTGGGCCAGGTCTTTTTTGTGTGGTAGGCCTATCAGTAGAATTGTTGAACAGGTCCGGGTGACGCCTTTGGATGTGCCTCTGCAAGTTCCCCCCATGGTTGCCCGCTATTTTGGCTCCACATCCCTCAACGTTGCACTTCGATTTGTTTGTTGCTGGGTCAAAGGAAAAATGTTGGCGATTTGGATTCTCAGCATGTCTTCCCATTTACACAAACAGAAAAGGCACCACAAATGAGAAAGATAATCCGTGTGTTATCTATGCATTAGGTAAACAGTGTTGACGCCATTTAGCCAAATATTCGCTAGTCCATCATTAACGTGGAGTCAACAAATAATATAATATATGATATAACTATCGATATTGTGCTTGAAATGAGTGTTTAAATTAACGATGGATCGTAATTTACCTCTTATTTAAGATGTGGAGACTTGATAATCCACCGCTCTCTCTCCGTTCAGTCAGCGAATGTCTGATGTCACACAGGAAGTGAACCTCAGCCGTCATGGTAACGTGCGCAGGAAAATAATTACTTTTTTTTTTTTTTTAGTTAATCAGGCAACGAAAACTTTGAGGAACGAAATAAAACCGGTATTAACCGTTAATAACGTTTCCAGTTTTGTTTCTGTTCCCTGTAAAATACAAAAAGTTCCCGGTTTTCGTTTTCGTTCCTTGAACCGGTTCAAAGCCTTGTTCAGGACCAGGGGAATTTTTTGCTCTGGAGCAATAATCAGAGTCTCAGTCTTTTTACTATTTAACTGGAGGCAGTTTTCAGTGAGCCAGTTATTTATGCTTGAGAGACAATCCAATAGCTCAGACAGTTTGTGCAACTCTGACTCCTTAAAAGAAAAATACAATTGAATGTCATCTGCATAAAAATAATAGGAGACATTTTTAAAATGACTAATGACTTTGCCAAGAGGGCTGATGTACAGCAAAAACAAAATGGGACCAAGAATTGATCCTTGAGGGACACCATACTTTAAAGTAGAAACATCAGACATTATATTGTTTACACAAATAGAAAAAGTCCTATTTGACAAATATGAGGACAACCACTTCAGGACTGTCGCAGCAATTCCAAAGTCACAGTTCATTCTCTGTAGCAACAGTTCATGATCTACAGTATCAAATGCTGATGATAAGTCAAGAAGAATTAAAACTGAGTTCTGCCCACGGTCAGCTGCCATCCTTATGTCACTAGAGACTTTAAGAAGGGCAGTCTCAGTGGAGTGACTCTTACGAAAGCCAGATTGAAATTTATCAAACAAATCATTTTTGTTTAAAAATGCAGTTAGCTGTTCCGCCACCACCTTCTCCACAACTTTGGAAACAAAGGGCAGTTTAGAGATGGGCCTATAATTTTGAGGCTCAGCCGGATCCAAGTTTGGCTTTTTTAAGATGGGACTTAGATGGGACAAGATCGATAACATTATAAAGCAAGGATGTAGGCATGCCATCAAAAGGACAAGAAGAGGGTTTCATCCTTTTCAACAACCCCATAACCTCCTCTATTGATACAAAAGAGAACACAGACCATGAGAAAGGACTAGAACGTACATAAGTTATGGTCCCTTTGAAAGGCAACACATTTGCCCTGATCTCCTCCACTTTATCCACAAAGTGCTTCAAAAATTGGTTAGTTCCCAATTGTTGAAACTGGCACCAGAGGAGTAGAAGGTGACACAATTTTTTTAATAGTGTCAAAAACAACCTTGGGATTCCTTTTATGTGAATTGACAAGTTTGGCAAAGTAGGCAGATCGAGCCTGTTTTATCATAATATTTAGAGACATGATAAGGTCTTTTAAATGTAGTCTGTGCACCTCCAGTTTTGTGGATCTCCATAGACGCTCCACCCTCCGACAAACCCTCCTAAAAGAAGCAATTTCATTGTTTAACCATGGCTGTGATTTTTTCAAAGAAATCACTTTTGGCTTTATAGGGGCCACCATGTTCAACACAGCTTCACAATGTTCATTGAAGGAATTTATGTAAGATTCTGCATCATTACAGGCTCCATTAAAGCTGGAAGACCCAGGACACGTTGGAGAGACTATGTCTGTCGGCTGGCCTGGGAACGCCTCGGGGTCCCCCCAGAAGAGCTGGAGGAAGTGGCCGGGGACAGGGACGTCTGGGTTTCTCTGCTTAAGCTGCTGCCCCCGCGACCTGATCCCTGGACAAGCGGAAGATAATGGATGGATGGATGGATGGTTTTATAGTTGTGGCTCGACTCATACTTCGCAATTGGAAGAGCTCACATAAACCAGAGCTTGTGGAGTGGTTTAAACTCATGACAGAGACTGCTGCCTTTGAAAAGATGATTGCCAGGGTTAATAATGTTTCAACTTCAACTTTCCACTTTATTGTCCCCAAAAGGGGCGATTGAATGTGCAGCAAGACAACATAAGCACAGAGAACAACAACAGATAACACAGGACAAACATAAAGTGCATTTGGTCAGTAAAAGGTTAAAAGGACCATAAATATGGTATAAAATAAGATAAAAACATCATAAATAAATAAATAGAATAAGAAGCATCATCACACCATAAAATGCCATAGACAACACCAGGGATCAGGTCAAGTGATCAATGAGGATGTGAATTTAAAAGGGAGATGGCACTGGGGACAAATGAATACTTAAATCTGTTGGTTTTTACAGAGGGGAACCTAAAGCGTGAGCCAGATGGAAGTAGCTGAAAATCAGAGTGGAGGGGGTGGGCACTGACTGATAAAATAGACTCAGCCTTCCTCAGGGTGGCTTTCTTGTACAGGTCAGTGAGACTGCTTTGCTGGGCACCTATAATTTTGCCACTGACCTTCACAATTTTGGCGAGGGAGTTTTTGGCTTTCACGCTGAGGTTGTTGAACGAACAGGATATAGAAAAAGATAAGACTGACTCAATGTAGGACCTATAAAAAAGCATCATCATGGTCTTCTCCACATTGAATTTGGCTAGCTTGCGTAGATAAAACAGAGGTTGTTGGCTTTTTTTACAAATGTGTTCTGTGTTGATGTTAAAATTCAGTTTGTTGTCAATCCAACTACCGAGGTACTTGTAAGAGTCTACCACTCCCACAGCCTGCCCCTTGATAGTAGTGGTCAGGGCAGGGAGGGGGTTGCGCCTGAAGTCAATGACCATGTCTTTAGTTTTTGTGACATTCAGGTGAAGGTGCGAACTGTCGCACCAGGCCATAAAATCATCTAAAATGGGACCATGATCTATTTCGTTTCCATGGAGAAGGCTAAGAATGATTGAATCATCTGCAAATTTCAGGATGTGTCTGTTTGCATACTGGCTTCGGCAGTCATCAGTATACAGAATGTATAGCAGAGGAGACAAAACGCATCCCTGGGGTGATCCTGTGGAGGATGTCATTTTGTTAGAAAGTACCCCATTTACCTTCACCTGTTGGGTTCTATTAGTTAAAAAGTCCAGAATCCACCCCACTAAACCATTATTCAACTTAAAATTTCTTACCAACTTATCAACTAAAATGTGTGGTAGTATTGTATTAAAGCAGACGAGAAGTATTTTAAGAATTAATGTAAGAATTTTGTAGCATTGTCTGTGGTTTGCAAAGGGGGCCAGAAGCTAATACTGTTTGGGGGGCCTTGGCATGGAAAGGTTTGGGAACCCCTGCTCTAAGGCCTTCAGAGACACAGGCTCAAACAAGTCAAACACAGCCGAGCAAGGAACGGGGTCAGAGGGGTCAGAGGGGTCAGATGCAGGAGTGGAGATGAGAGCCCTTGCAGTAGTAACCTTGTCCATGAAAAAGTGCAGGAAGCTATTGCAAATTTCGGGGGATACCTCTGTGCACCCAGGCTGTGGGGGGTTAAGAAAAGATTCAATTGTTTCAAATAGCACACAGGGGTTGTGACGATTAGAGTCGATAAGGTTAGACAGGTTAGGTTCATAGAGTCTGTTACTACGGTAACTGACCGAGAGCTTAAGTTACCTCTCTTTCTCGGGTTTGAGTTATCTTCCTTTGTGAAACGGAAAACAAAAAAAAAAAAGGAGTTTCCCTAATTTCAGGGTTAATAAACTCAGAGTTTTCACTAAACCTGCTTTGTGAAACAGACCTCTGATCTGTGTAATTCTAAGGGGTATGAACACCAAAAATACAAACACTGTAGGAGCAGCAGGCGGCCGGGTACGCACACCGGCGCCATCTTACTTCCCACACACCTTTCAATCTAGATTCATGTGAATGTGAAGTTGAACACATTATTCATTGTGTTTTTTGGCTTAAAGCTTTTTTCTTGCCTTCTGTTTTTCAGAGATATCTCTGCCTCTGTTTAGGTGTGGGTGTTTGGTGGAATCACCTTATCACTTCACATTTGCTGCACAAGTGTGTGGCATGTAGGATAATCCAGCACGCCATTGGTATTATTATAGCTGGTTGTTAACCACCTAATGTGATTGTGTACATTTCTCAATAAGTATTTTAATAAAAGTAACAAAATGTGTTTACATTATTACAAAAACAGCAATTCCTTACAAAACAATTTTAAGTCATGAAAGTTTTCATTTAAATAGGTAACCAATGTGATGGCCATGTGTCCTTCATCCCTCTTATTTTAATTCATTACTTGAATACAACATTAACGAGTGGCATAAATGAAAAAGCACGTCCCACTTGACTTTCTCCTCGATTCACAAATTAGACAGATTTGTCCTCCCCAGAGATGAGAGCTTGGACAGGTATGGTCTGACTAAGAGACTCACAGGTGCAGACAGCCCACACCGGCATGTGGATTCTAGCAGTGCCGACAGCCAGGAAGTCCACTGCAGCACTCATTTACAACGTTTGCTATATTTTACTTTTTACTACATCCTTCAGTTGAATGGTTGATTGAAAGTTTGATTCATTCAACAATTCAGTGTATTTATATAGTGCCAAATTACAACAAATGTCATCTCAAGGCACTTCAATGATACAGTCCAATTCAAGCCAATTGGAGTTCAATTCGTTGTAATCATAATCCAATGAAATCCAATTAACTAAATTTAAATTAGTCCAATTCATGCATACAGAGCCAATTAAAAACACCAACAATTTCCTAGCTAAGGAAACCAACAGATTGCACTGAAACTTTGTTTTCGGGCCAACCTCCCGTCCTGAGCGTGCCTGAGGCGACTGTGGAGAGAAACGACTCCCTTTTAACAGGAAGAAACCTCTGGCAGAACCAGAACCAGGAAGGGTGGCCATCCGCCTCCACCAGCTGGGGTTTGAGAAGACAGAAAGAGGGGACAACAAACACTGTAACACCATTCAAAGGATATCTGTTGGAACAGGGAAACACGAGTTAATGACCACAATAATATCACATATACATAAAGAGAGTAGAGTGAGGAAAGGTGTGACAGATGAGGCCCCCCAGCAGTCTAGGCCTATAGCAGCTTAACTATGGGATGTTTCAGGATCACCTGAGCCATCCCTAACTATAAGCTTTATCAAAAAGGAAAGTTTTAAGCCTGGTCTTAAAAGTGGAAAGGGTATCTGCTTCCTGGACATTTACTGGCAGCTTATTCCACAAGAGAGGGGCCTGATAACTGAAGGCTCTGCCTCCCATTCTACTTTTAGAAACTCTGGGAACCTCAAGTAAACCTGCAGTTTGGGAACGAAGTGCTCTGTTAGGAAAATATCTTACAATGAGATCTTTAAGATATGATGGAGCTCGGTCATTAAGAGCTTTATATGTAAGGAGAAGAATCTTAAATTCTATTCTGAAATTAACAGGGAGCCAATGAAGAGAAGCTAAAACTGGAGAAATATGATCTCTCCTGTTAGTTCTCATCAGAACTCTGGCTGCAGCATTTTGGATCAGCTGAAGGCTTTTCAGAGAATATGTGGGACAGCCCAATAATAAAGAATTACAGTAGTCCAATCCTGAAGTAACAAATGCAAGGACTAGTTTTTCTGCATCACTCTGAGACAGGATGTTCCTGATTTTAACAATATTACGAAGGTGAAAGAAGGCAGTCCTAGAAACCTGTTTTATATGCGAGTCAAATGATAAGTTCTGGTCAAAAATAACTCCAAGGTTCCTCACTGTAGAACTAGAAGCCAAGAAAATACCATCTAGAGCAGAGATACTCATTGCACAGCTTTTATTGGCAGCTCGCACTCGCATAGTAGCTTATAACAATATGGTAACAATAACAATAATTTTTTTCAAATAACATACAGCGAATACTGCACAGTATTAAGTATTTTTATTGAGTTTGCGTTTTTGCAGTATTAAGTATTTTTATTAAGTATTAATTAAGGCTTAATGGTGTTTCCTAAAGAGGGCACTGTTAAACCTGGCAACGCAGCCCGCTTAAACCACCGTCACACTTGACCGCTGGGCATGCTAGCTCCTTTATCCAGCGCGAGATGCAGGCACAATGGATCGTTTTTGGGTTTTTTTATATTTATTTTGGGCTTTTTATGCCTTTAATGATAGGACAGCTGGAGAGAGACAGGAAGCAGGGGGCAGAGAGAGGGGGGAGACATGCATCAAAGGGCCGCTCGGTGCGGGACTCGAACCGGGGCCAGCTGCAGCGAGGACTGTGGCCTCTGTACATGGGGCGGCTGCTTAACCCACTATGCCACCGACCGCCCCACAATGGATCGGTTTTTAATTAAAAAAGGGCAAAAACCAGCACAAAAACCATGCTCATCCTGAATGTCTCACTATGATTACAACAACAAACTACAAATACAACATGACGAAAGTCAAGGACAAGCATGCCAGCTTCCGCTCATCCCAGTATTAAGGTAAATATGGTCTTAATTGAAAATGTATTGGCTGTGTTGTTTCTTTTTTTTATATGTAGAAATGCATATTTGCAAAAGGGGACTTAGTATGTTGTCGTAAAAGTGGCTCTTCCCTTGATTTTGCTCTGCCAATGTGGCTCTTGTGAAAAAAATTGTGAGTATCACTGATCCAGAGTAACTATATAGCTAGACAATTTCTCCCTAGAGTACTCAGTCCAAAGATAACGACTTCAGTTTTGTCTGAATTTAGAAGCAGACAGTTCTGAGTCATCCAGGTCTTTATGTCTTTAAGACATGCTTGTAGTCTGACCAACCTATTGGGTTCATCTGGTTTTATAGATAAGTACAGCTGAGTATCATCAGCATAGCAATGGAAATTTATGCCATGCTGTCTAATAATGTTACCTAATGGAAGCATGTATAAAGTGAAAAGAATCGGTCCAAGCACAGAACCCTGGGGAACTCCATGACTTACTCTGGTGTGTGAGGAAGATTCTTCATTTACAAGAACAAACTGAAATCTATCAGATAAATATGACTTAAACCAGCCTAATGCAGTTCCTTTAATCCCAATAACATGTTCAAGTCTGTGTAATAAGATACTGTGATCGACCGTATCAAATGCAGCACTGAGATCCAACAGGACAAGCACAGACACAAGTCCGCTATCAGAGGCTAAGAGGAGATCATTGGTAACTTTCAGCAGTGCAGTTTATGTGCTATGATGCACTCTGAATCCTGACTGAAACTCTTCAAACAGATTATTTCTGTGTAAATGATCACAAAGCTGAGCTGCAACTATTTTTTCAAGAAGTTTAGACATAAAAGGGAGATTGGATATAGGTCTATAATGAGCCAACACTTCTGAATCAAGAGTAGGTTTTTTAAGTAAAGGTTTAATTACAGCAACCTTAAAAGTCTGAGGTACATATCCAGTCAACAAAGACAGATTGATCAAATCCAATATGGAAGTGTCAATTAATGGGAAAACCTCCTTGAACTGTCTGGTTGGGATTGGGTCTAAAACACAAGTTGATGGTTTAAGCTGGGCATACACTGTGCGATTTTTGGCCCGATGTCGACAAGATTTTCACTCGTGCGACTATTTTGGAGATCGGGCCGAGTTTTGGCTCAATCGTGCGTCTCGCATCGTGTAGTATACATGGGGTAACGACAAACGATTAAGCCCTCCCGACCACCTCCCGATCGATCGGATGAAAATCAAACTTGTTTGAAATCCTGGTCGCCCCTCGTGAGGCTCTCGCACAGTTGAAGCAGTTGCACGAGCCGATTTACCTCATCCTGTCACACTACGCATGCGCGAACATAGGTACGGAAGAGAAAATTGTCAACAGAAGAAGAAGAAGACAACAGAACAGCATGGCAGCGACCGGCGACCGAGTCCGACGTGTCGTGTAGTGTGAGCAGCCAGATCGCATCAGACCATCGGGTCGTACAGTGTGAGAACAGGAATCGTGAGCTGTGACGTTTTAACCCTTGCGATTCACTCGTACAGTATGAGCAGCAGCTGAATACCGCGATTGAAAAAAATCGCACAGTGTATGCCCAGCTTTAGAAGAGACTATTGCTGTCGTTAGTTCAGAGAGATCAACTGGGCAGAAGCCGTCTAAATACAAATCTGGTTCTAAAGATACTTCTAAAGCTGCTGTACTTGTTGATATATCAGTGTTAATAAAAAAAATTAAATAAAAAAGTTTTAACTTTCAAACTGAAAATGTAAATGTTTTGACGGAATGGTTGGTAGTTTATGAGGCTCCATCTGGCACTACTTTTGTGTGCTGTAAGGGTGGACATATGACAAACTATGTGCTGGTTTTCCTTATTTTTTTTAGCATTTATAAAAAATCTTTACAAATTACTCATTTCAATTCAATTACTCAATTACTGCAAATTCAGTACCTGTTATTGACAATGCACTAAGTCCACCAGGAAAATAATCTACAAGCAGGGCCGGAGTGGGACTCATTTTCAGCCCTGGAGTTTCTGCCTCAAACCAGCCTACTTTAGATCACAACCTATTATTAAAATCATGTAATTATAACCTTACATTTGATATGACTTAACCCATTAAAATATTTTCAGTGGCAAAATATGCAGGTTTGTTTCATATATTTTATTTCATATTTTGAATTTCCCCCATTGGGGGATAAATAAAGTATTTTTCTATTTCTATTCTATTTTCTATTTCTATTACTTTTATGCTATTCTCTTTCAATTGTGGGCTTTGTGTATTTACTATCTTACTTTTAATGATAAAAAATACAACAGGATATATAAAATATATCTGATCAATTCAGGTCAGTTTCACTAATGTAGCGCTGAATCATCTAGCATATCAGGGCACTTTTCATAGAGCAGGTCTACACCATACTTTTCACAATATTCATTCTAATAATATTCACTCAATCCTACCCGCCCACTCTGGACTTCTGGGCTTATGGCTGGTGCTTGGTGCTGTACCTTGGCTTCTGACTCTGAGGGGCTACAAGACAAAGTTTCCCAGTTATGGGGGGTCGCATCATAATATTATTTAAATTATATAACGTCACGTTACATGCCACAACGTCCCACAATTCATTGAGTTGATAATTATTTAACTTGACCGGTGGTTTGCAGGCAAAGTTCAATTTATTGCCTTACTCGTTTTAGTGAAAAAGTTGCCAATATTTGCTTATTTAGCTGCGTCTGTTTCCAGAGCTTTCCTCTTTTTAATTCGAGCCTTCTACGCGCCACCCTTGATCTTTCTACTTTCCATCTTTCAAACACCGCTGACCGAGTGCGCTGACATGTTCCGTCAGGATGCGTCTGCAAAAACAGAAAATAAAATCCAGAGCCGCCAGTGGAGGCGGTCCAGGGACAGCGGTAGCAGCACGTAATCAACCCACTGACATGACTGAACACCGGCCCAAAAAAGAAAAAAAGAAGAAGAGAACACCGGCCCTTGCGGCCCCAACATCAAACCGGCCCACCGGGAATTGTCCCGGTCCTCCCGATTAGCCACTCCGGGCATGTCTACAAGCATGTTGAAGAAAAAGTCTTCGTAATAAAGACCTGATCAATTCTTTCACAAGTAAAATTCCAGAGCCCCGCAGTAAATGCACAGCAGACTAACACGTGCAAATCTACATTTCTACCTAATGCTGCATGTGTAATTAAAGTGTTTATTCATTGTTGCATCATGAGAAGGTAAACCATCCACTGAAGCCATCTTTCCAGAGTGGCATAAAAATTGCTTCATGTTTACTGTTTTTGAACAGTATTGCTGGTGTTATCTTCTTGAAAGAACATTGTTGAAATATTGTTGCTTATGTAGTTTAGCAGTAGGCACTCTACAACTCTTGAGGAATATTTCTAAACTAACTAAATAACTTGTAAAATCCTGAGTACTTTCCTTTTTCTGGGACTTCTAAACTTTTAATTGGCTTGAGATATTGGTGTCAGGTTTTTGTGAGGAAGGACACGGATGCGGACTTTCAAAAAACAAAGGCTTGGTTTATTGACAAAAAACAAAGTATCAACAAAAAAACGCGGCTGAGCCGGAGAAAAACGTAGCTATAAACAAAACAAACAAAAGGACATGGCATAGCATTGTCAGGTTTGGGAACTTGGCTGGGGAGTTTTTGGATGCTGCTTACAGCTTTGTTCCAGGAGGTGGCGTTGGCGTCAGGAGGCATCAACAGGTGCAACCCATTATCCGGTCATCAGAGGAGGCTTATAAGAACCACTGCTGCCAGCAGTTCCTCGTCAGAGTGTTCACGCATGTGGTACGTTCGTTACCTCCTGACCAAGTTAAAATTCTTGTCCTTGCTCATGTGTCTTGTTTGCTTTTTGACATCAGGTGCTCACAGAACAATCAAGTCTTTCGGATCAAGTTTATTGGATCACCTTTCCTGGACCAAGTAAGAAACTCTAAAGGATTACTCTCACCCGTGAGACTTTGCCGTCTCTCTGGATTGCCTGCTCCGACCGAACGCTGTTCACCCTCCAACACACGCCACCTTCTTATTCCTCAAAGCCTCTCAAGACCCCTCCCTGGCGTACGTAAGCCGTTCACCCTATTTACCTTTCCAGTGTCTATCAACGAATCATCACTAACTACCTCCTCTTGTGCAGTGCTCATCCAGTTCCCGGACTTGCGATTACCTGACCATCCGCATATCATCAATAAAACATTTACTCTTTACTTTGGTCTCCTGGGTGTGTTCTGCTCGTGGGTTATCAGTTGCTAACCATGGCATAGCATGGAATAAATAAATACTTAGCTTCGTGTGATCAAGGAACATGAGTGAGCAGGAATCGTGCATGGATCGCAAACAGGGTCAGGTAAGTTTAAACAAAAACAAAGATCCGACAAACTGACAGGGGAGGCAGGAAACTAAATAGGGACAGTGATCAGTGACAAGGTGCAGCTGGTGGGGAATAACGCAGGTGAATTGAGTGAACTGAGTGCAGGGAAACTAAGGCATGACTAAAAACTAAACATGGACTGAAAAACAAAAGCATAACCTAAAACATGAAAACTCAAAACGAGTCCCTGGGCGTGACAGAGCCCCCCCTCAAGGGGTGAATCCCAGACAACCCCTAACAGTCCGAGGGTGGGAGGGAGGGGCTCGAAGCCGGTCAGGCGGGGGACCAGAAACGGGCATGTGGTACCGGCTTCGGGCAGCAGGAGGCAATGGTCTGGCGCCCATCTGCTGACTCAGGTCAGATAGTGGAGCCCAGAGTTCAAACTAGACCCGGTGAAGCAGCTTTTAGCTGTTATGCTGCACACAACTGGAACAAACTACCAGCAGAACTGAAATCAGCCACAACTGTAAGCACTTTTCAATCCAGCTTAAAAACATTTCTCTTTCGTTGTGCTTATGGTTGAGTTTATATTTTTCTTTTTCCCCTCTTCTTTGATTGCTTTTAACTTTTATTCTATTTTTTTTCTCTTTAAATTGCTTGTTTTTATGCTGCTTTATGCTGTTCTTTTAAATGCCTTGTCTTTATGTAAAGCACATTGAGTTGCCTGTGGTATGAAATGCGCTATATAAATAAAGATGCCTTGCCTTGCCTTGTCTTGCCTTGCCTTGCCTTGCCTTGCCTTGCCTTGCCTTGCCTTGCCTTGCCTTGCCTTGCCTTGCCTCTGACGGCATGACAGGAACAGGCAGTGGTCTGGCGGACGCCCAGACCGCAGACGGTGTGGCAGGAACAGGCGGTGGTCTGGCGGATGCCCAGACCTCCATCGAGATGGCGGTCCGGCGGACGCCCGGACCCCCGATGACGTGGCAGCAGGCGGTGGTCCGGTTGGCACCCAGACTTCCGTCTGCATGGCGGGAGGAGGAGCCGGGGACCGTCCCACGGTCGGCCGGACATCCGGCGGGGGGGGGGGAGCCCCCCCTTCAAGGGATGGATCCCAGACATCCCCAACGTCTGGGGGTAGGAGGGAGGGGCCCAAAGAGGTGAGTCCATGGGCCGGGGTCCCATGGGCTCTGAGGCTTTGTCGGGCCCTGCCGCCTCTTGGTCAGGCCCTGTGGTCTCTTGGTCGGGTCCCTGGTCAGGTTCCGGGTAAGGTTCGTGGTCAGGTTCTGGGTCAGGCTCGTGGTAAGGCCCTATGGCCTCTTGGTCAGGCCCTATGGCCTCCTGGTCTGGCCCTGCGGCCTCGTGGTCAGGCTTGTGGTCAGGCCCAATGGCCTCGTGGTCAGGCCCTGCGGCCTCGTGGTCAGGCTCGTGGTCAGGCCCTATGGCCTCCTGGTCAGGCCCTGCGGCCTCGTGGTCAGGCCCTGCGGCCTCGTGGTCAGGCCCTGCGGCCTCTTGGTCAGGCCCTGTGGCCTCGTGGTCAGGCTCGTGGTCAGGCCCTATGGCCTCTTGGTCAGGCCCTGTGGCCTCTTGGTCAGGCCCTGCGGCCTCGTGGTCAGGCCCTGTGGCCTCTTGGTCAGGCTCGGTGTCAGGCCCTGAGGCCCCTGTGGCTGGGGCCAGCTCTTGGACGGCTGGGTCGCTGGACACTGTGGCTGCTGGGTCGCTGAACACTGAACCTGTGGACTGAGGTGTTGAAGAGGTGAGGGGGGATGAGTACAGCGCAGCTACCTGATGTGGCTCCATGCCAAAGATGTCGAGCTTTGCAGTGCGCTGCATAATCCTCGCCCTCCCCCAGATGCGAGACAGGTCCACAGGCCAGGTCTGGAGAATTTTCTTTTCCAAAAAGAAATCAATAACATTTTTGGCCACGTCCAATTTTTCCCAGGAGGTGCTGTCTTGCTCCCAGCAGGAACAGAGGTCCTCGGCCAGCCGCAAAGCAGCTTCAAAATCCGCCGCGTCCATTTTCTGGTCGGATCTTCTGTCAGGTTTTTGTGAGGAAGGACACGGATGCGGACTTTCAAAAAACAAAGGCTTGGTTTATTGACAAAAAACAAAGTATCAACAAAAAAGCTTCGTGTGATCAAGGAACATGAGTGAGCAGGAATCGTGCATGGATCGCAAACAGGGTCAGGTAAGTTTAAACAAAAACAAAGATCCGACAAACTGACAGGGGAGGCAGGAAACTAAATAGGGACAGTGATCAGTGACAAGGTGCAGCTGGTGGGGAATAACGCAGGTGAATTGAGTGAACTGAGTGCAGGGAAACTAAGGCATGACTAAAAACTAAACATGGACGGAAAAACAAAAGCATAACCTAAAACATGAAAACTCAAAACGAGTCCCTGGGCCTGACAATTGGTTCACATATTGGTGTTTTGATGTTAAGATGCTCTCGATACAAATCAGCCGGATCAAAAAAATTGAGAGAAAAAGAAGATTTAAAATGACAATAAATGTCACATCTGCTGCAGCAGACCTCATGCATCTTAACTGTGAAGGAACACCATCTGCTCTGCCACTACAAAAGGCATTAGCCAGTGAAACCAAATCTTAGCTGGTTCCCTGCCAGCCTTCATTTTGTAAGCCTGAGCACACACCATGAGGTTTGCAGAGTGCAACAGAGTGCATCGAAAAATAATTAAACGCTTTTTCTAGGGTGATGATGCAAGCAGTAATTAATTGCCTTTGCAGTCAGTAATGTTCATTAATGTGACTGTCACAATGATATTGCTTTCTACCAAACTGTCTTATCTCTTGTTTCTAGCAAGTTCTAGTAAGGTTTCATAGAGATATTGTGGTTTTAGAGAGCGACTAACTTAACAATACTATCCAAACCCTACACTACCAAATGTAACACCGTTACAGTGTGCAGTATCTGACAGTAGTCTTTCTAATGTGTGCTAATAAAGAGAGAAAAAAATAGTGAAATCTGAAAATACTTTCAATGGTGATTTTGTGCTTGTATTTTGTGTATTTTTTTGTTTCCTTTTAAGGGGGATTCATAGCCTGGAAAACCAGCGCCAACTGCTGGACGGCAAAATGTTTTGCCTGCGGTTGGGTCTGGCCTCGAACCACTTTTCATTTTGAAAATACTGCCCTGAATCTGGCAGATGGCAACTAAACCAATCACAACGCAGAGATGTGTTTTGAATCAACGCGGGCGGGGCAGATGGTTCTGGTGCGGGGTTTTGAGGGAGTGACGACAGAGCAGTGCGACGTTGGGCAGTGGAAGCGAACATAGACAGCGAAAGCACAACAAGAAAGATGGCGGCGGCAATGGAACAGCGCTCGTTTGATTCAGCCTTGGCATCAGTTTTGGAAGAGTCCCCTCCCACCAAAGCTTTCTGTCGCGCTTACTACGTCACAGTCAGTTGCGCTGATTGGTCAGAGCGTTGGCCTATAGGCACAGACACGGTTTGAAAGACAACGGGTTGTGCTCATCAACAATGTTCCGTTGTATCCATTGATCGGAGCCAGACTAAATTAGACATCCAATCCATTTAGGCTGGTTTATCAGGCTAGGGGATTCACACATTTAGTCATCATTGCTAACTCGGACAGCTTGATATGAGATTGATGATGCAGCAGGGGCTGTGTAATACATGTTAAGAGTCAACAAACTTTTTTTTGAAAATATATATTTTATTTTTCATATGTATGACAGAACACACACTGAACAGTTACACACAAAACAAAATAAACAGTGGGTGGACACAATGGTTCGACACACCTCATACCGTTTTGAAATCCAGCAAAAAATATAGCTCCAAAATACATTGAAATTATGTTGAATATGACGAATTTTGGGTTTTAGCAAAACATTCTTTCCAAACTTGATCTGTAATAAAGATGTTCAGTTCTTTGGCCAAGCTTCCCTAAGATGACTGGCACTACTGGCACTACTGGTTTTGTACATGAAATGTGCTATACAAATACATTTGATTTAATTTGATTTGATAATTTGATTTGACTAACTAGGATGGGAAAAACAAAAATGTTTAGAGGTCGGTTGCACCAAAAATCCATCCATCAATTATCTATACCCGCTTGCAACTCAGGGTCGCGGGAAGGATGGAGTATAAGCCAGCCTATCCTGGTGTGGTGCAATCATTGCTGTCCATAATTAGTAAGTGAAAGTCCAACATTAGGATTCCACTAAAGTGCATGCAAAACACCCAATACACATCATGCAAAACGATATCCACACAGATAAATTATAATGTTCCTACCACACAGACAAATTGTATATGCTTGGTATCAACACAACTGCAAAATATATCTTACGATTAAAACCACACAATAAATAGACAGCATAGATCTACCAGTTGACATGAACATTTAAACAGTCAGAGTGAGTTGATTCATTAATGCTAACATGATCCTCCTGCTGCAGCCAGGTTTCTGCAAGACTAAATATATCAATGATGATCACAGATCAATTCATTCACTAACAGAGACTTGGAAAGGAGAGATCTGATATTCAGCAAACCAAATGTAATAGGTTTATGTTTTTGTTCAATTAAATTTTTTGTCTTCATTTTTTTTTTTTTTTTTCTGTATCAGAATTACAGAATGATGGAGAGCAATCTCTCTCTCCTTGGGTGTTTCTCCCCTTATGTACGGTAAAACCTTCCGCTATTTGGTGACCCTGAAGAGGCTGCGCGCCCCCATCCGCAGGCACACAGCCAGAAGCCAAAGTATCTGGTGAGCCTCCCCATGACACACTTATGAGGAGTGTGTTATTCACAAAATGTTTTTTGTTCGACAATATGTATCTCTTATCTTGAGACGCCCTGTTTCCTGAACTCCTTCGCACAGCTGCTAAGTATCAGACACTACAATGACTAAGAAATTCGTCCATATTTCCAGAAATGAGAGCAGCTCCTTCCAAAGTGGGATGGATGCCGTCTCTCCACATCAGACCAGGTTTTCTCCAGAAAGATTGCCAATTATCTATGTAGCCCACGTTGTTTGCTGGACACCATCTAGGCAACCAGCGATTGTAGGACGACATGCGACTAAACATGTCATCACTGGTCAGATTTGGCAGGGGTCCAGAGAAAACTCGGAGTCCCACATTGATTGGGCAAAATTACACACCGATGCAACGATTAATTTTAGTGCTGCTGCTTGAGTCCTGATTAGAACCAGGAAATACGACCATATTAGTCCAGTGCTCAGGTCTCTACACTGGCTTCCTGTTGCTCAGAGAATAGACTTCAATGAATGCCATATGAACCGACTCGGGCTCTGAGAACCTCAGGGAGGGGTCTCCTGCTGGTGCCCAGAGTCAGGACTAAACAAGGTGAGGCTGCGTTTCAGTTTTATGCTCCTAACATCTGGAACAGTCTTCCAGAAGATGTGAGACAGACCTCAACTCTGACAATGTTTAAATCCAGGCTGTAAACATTTCTATTTAACTGTGCATATGACACATGAAAGTATTTTATCTGCACTCTTCACTTTTAAATGAATTAATTAATGATAATTTTTTTGATTATTTAATATTTTCTTTTTTTTTAATGTTTTTATTGCCTTCTTGTGATTTTATGTAGCTGGAAAGCACTTTGAATTGCCTTGTGTACGAATTGTGCTCTAGAAATAAAATTGCCTTGACATCCGATTGACGTAACGCCGACGTGAAAAACTATTTTACCGTATATGGAGCAACTGGCAGACCACGTAGTCAACGCGCCTTTGCCTATTGGCTGACGCCGACCCGACCCTTATGGCTGTCCACAAACCAACTGCGCTTATGGGTAATCAGCTGCTGCTCGCAATTGGATGCTGGCATTTGGGGCGCTTCATTTAAACTTGGTTGCTGTCACTGCTCTTTTTGCTTTCTGCTTGCAAGACGTAGCTCCGATCAGCATACGCGCCGTTGCTAGTATTATTATTGCTGCTGCTGCTTACCCTGTCGTCCGGCATGGATCCCCGCTGCCGGCGGAGTCGGAGAGTCTGCCGGAGGACTCGGAAGATTCGGCTGAGATGGACGCCGTGGTAGACACCGAACCTTCCCAAGTCCAGCGAGCCAAGACGCGACACCGGGCGAGCTGTCCACAGCGCGCCGCGGGCAGAGTCGAGGTAGGCCGCGGCGGGCTCCTGTATGTGGCAGGGCTGCCGCGGTTAGACACACGGCTATTTTACACCGATTTTACATGATTTTGCGTGACTGTAGCTGTGTGGCGCGGGTAATATGCCGGCGCATTTGGATTACAAGCCATCCTCCTAATTGGTCCGTTTGGATCCTCGCGGTGATGCTTCTAGGTGGAGCGCGCGCCTCACCTCCCCAACAGGTGCAACACGCTGCTGATTGGTATGTCTGCATTACAGCCTGATGGGTGCGGCGCCACCTGTCGTGCCGGGGTGTGGAGTGCTTGTGCCTGTGGTTCGGTTCATTCGCCGCCGTGTGTCCGGGGATGGTTATTGCCCTTGCTCAAATAGGGAGCATAACCCAACTATAGCTATAATCGAATTAATCTCATCATGTAGATCCACTGCGATTATTATTGCTCAGGTATGTTCTGCTTGTATTAATTCGGCTCATCGTTTTGATAGGCCCTGAATGAAGAACTGATCTGCGTAGATAAACACTGCTGCTTTGCTTGGATCTCGTTCTGCTGTTCTAGGGTCTGTTCTGTTGGATCCTGCTCTGCTTAGATCTTGTGCTGCTTTACTTGGATTCTGTTCTGCTTTACTTGGGTCTGTTCTGTTGAGCTTGGATTCTGCTGCTTGGATCCTGTTCCGCTTTGCTTGGATCTTGCTCTGCTTTGCTTGGATCCTGTTCTGCTTTGCTTGGATGTTGCTCTGCTTTGCTTGGATGTTGCTTTGCTTGGATGTTGCTTTGCTTGGATGTTGCTCTGCTTGGATGTTGCTCTGCTCTGCTTGGATGTTGCTTTGCTTGGATGTTGCTTTGCTTGGATGTTGCTTTGCTTGGATGTTGCTCTGCTTGCTTGGATCCTGTTCTGCTTTGCTTGGATCTTGCTCTGCTTTGCTTGGATGTTGCTCTGCTTTGCTTGGATGTTGCTTTGCTTGGATGTTGCTTTGCTTGGATGTTGCTTTGCTTGGATGTTGCTTTGCTTGGATGTTGCTCTGCTTGGATGTTGCTCTGCTCTGCTTGGATGTTGCTTTGCTTGGATGTTGCTCTGCTTGCTTGGATCCTGTTCTGCTTTGCTTGGATCTTGCTTTGCTTTGCTTGGATCGTTTTGCTGTTCTTGGATCAGATCTTGCTCTGCTTTGCTCGGATCTTGCTCTGCTTTGCCCTGCCGCAAAGAGCTGTCGCTGCCGTGGAGACCGACTATATATTTTATGGTGTACCAAAGTGGTTGAGTTCAATGCTTGCCCCAATTAAATACTCGCATCACATTTCAGTCTGTGTTAATGTAGGCCTACGGCAGTTCCACCTTTTAACGTCAAGCTTAGTCGCGGTTCAATAATTATTTTTGTAATACTACTACTACTAATCATAATGGTGACACACGTTTGGTAGCTAATATTTCGTGGGGGGGGTAGGATACCCTGGTTCCAACTAATCCAATTGGCTGGTCTGCGTTCCGGTATGGTCTGTTTGGGGGGTTGTTGCCTTTACAGCAAATGAAAGGCACTCCACCTGAGGATGCTGCTGTTCCCTGTCTTGGCTTCCATGGAGCTCATGGAAAAGTCGGGAACTTCCTCTGAACAGAGCCATACCGCCAAACACAATTGTATGCATTCAGAATAAGCTTCTGAAATTTATCTCTGTTTCTCGTCTCATTTTGACGAGAGTGGTTCTGACAGAATTACGCTTATCCTTAGCCAGCAGTTTTAAATAGGATTCTACATCGCCCGCTCTGGCCCCAGGAATGCATTTGACTATGGCCGCTGGTGTCTCTAATGCCACGTTTCTGACTATAGAGCTGCCAATTACCAGGGTTTTTTCCTCAGCGGGTGTGTCGCTGAGTGGGGAAAATCTGTTTGAAGCGTGGACAGGTCGATGGTGAACAACGGGCTTGACTTTAGAGCTATGCCTCTTCCTGACAGTCACCCAGCCACGTTGTAATCCTGGCTGCTCAGGTTCTGCTAGGGGGAGGCTAATTGAGCTAGCTACGCTAGGTGGCTCCACACTGGCTAAAGGGACCTGGCTCGCTATCGGTTGATTTTCAACAGTGCAGAGCCGAGCTTCCAATTCAGATAACCTCGCCTCCAAAACTACAAAAAGACTACATTTGTTACATGTACCATTATCGCTAAAGGAGGCAGAGGAGTAACTAAACATCTGACACACGGAGCAGGTGAGATTTTGTGAGATTTTGTAATGGATAAAAGCAACTGATCTGCAGACTGTAGTGGACAGGAAGGAATATACGGGTGCAGCAGATCAGACGGATCAAAAAGGAGCAGTGTCATTAAGACCCTTAAAAATAAATAGAAGAATCTTAAAATTAGTTTCGAAATGAACGGGTAACCATAATTGGAGGCTAAAACTGGTGTGATGTGATCCCTCTTCTTGGTACCTGTTAGAACTCTGGCTCCTGCATCTTGGACAAGCTGAAGTCTGGAGAGTGAGGCAAGGCTAGTTCCAGCGTATAATGAGTAGCAGTAATCAGTGATGAGTGATGACTGACTTCTGGTAAGGTGCCGAGAGCTGAGAATATTATGGTCCACGGTATCCAAAGCAGCCGTCAAATCTAAAATAACAAGCAGTATAGAGTGGCCAGAGTTCTTTGCTAAAAATATATCATTAAAAACTCTTATAGTACTGTGATGAACTTCAAAGCCTGACTGGAAAACTTCAAAGGCAACAGATTTATCAAGAAATGACTTCAGTTGCTTGAAGACAAACTTTTCTAAAATTTTTGACAAGAATGGTAATTTTAAGAATATGTAGTTTGATCAGTGACTATCTTGAATGGAAGATATTCTTTAAAAATGTAGCCTCCAAATTATCTGCCAATGGCAAACATTCACTTTTATTCCAGTTTACCGAATGTCCAGACAGCTCACTAAATGAGTTACTATAGTTCAGAAGGTTAGGTGCAGACGCAAGCCATTAGCAAACAAATTCACAAGACTTTTCTAAATTTTACACCATGAATACCTGGATGATTGCTAATACCTATGGAAAATGGTTCTAAATTGAGGGGGGGGGGTTCTATGCTGTAATTTGAAAGGTAAGGACCTCCCTGTATCTGTGAGAATTGAGGAAGCAGGGCAAAGATAAATCATTTGATACAATTGTTGAAATGTTTTGGTGGCAGCTTCATCCAGTTGGGGAATTGCTCGGTTTGCAAACAAATTACAGATATCTTTTTTTGTATATTTAACTCTGCTGGAATAAAGCTCAAGTGCTTATCTCTGTGGGATCAATGACTAATCTGTCTGATTTATATTTAATTCTATGAACAGCATGGTGTGAACATGTTGGGCACTGAATTGACTGGGATTGAGATTTTCCAACAAAAGAGGATTAAACCTCCTGGGTCCTAAATTGGGCAATGGTTACAAAGGAAAATATGGAATGGAGATGGAGTCAGTCATTTCAAACAAGAATTTGGAGGAAATCAGAAAGAAGTCAGTCCTTGTGTAAGATCTATGGATGCAAGAGTAAAATGAAAATTGTTTGTCTGTCGGGTGCTGTAGCTTCCAGATGTCGACCGAATTGTGATTTGATTAAATCGTTCTAGATTTGCACGGAGGATATGATGGAGGGTGTTTCAGTAGAGTGCCTTTCAAGGCTGGGATCAAGATAACAATTGAAATCAGCCCCAATGATATTAGAGCTGGAAGGCGGTAAACTGTCAAAAGCCTTTTGAAAACATTCTGGACTGGCAATGTTGAGTGTGAATATTCAACACTGTAATGGGAAATGTGTTGATGTGACCAGATACACACATATATCTCTGGATCTGCCATCATGACATCCAGCTTAAATAGGATATTTTTACAAAAACAAATTGCTCTACCTCTAGCTTTGCGTGTAAATGGGTCTTGAAAGACCTAGGATATCCAGTTTGCTCTCAGTTTGTGCTGCTCAGTAGTACTAATGTGTGTTTCCTGCAAAAAAAAGTCAGATAATACAATAAATGTATTTAACTGCTTTGTATTACAGTATAAGACAGAAGGATGATGCTGGTTAATATTTATTTTACAAAGGGCAATAAAAACAGCTTCCTTTACATTTATCTTTCTTATTATTATTATTGAAGAAGCAGTTTGTAAAGGAAAATCTATTTCATTCAATTTCGTCAACTTAATTTCCTAAATGATCAAATAAATACAGAAAAACCTGGACAGTTTTAGAGCAACAATTAAAAGAGAAACAAGTCACTGTAGAACCACTACATACAACAAATCACAATATGACTTAAGGCTATTGAGCTAATAAATGAGTCACTCAATAGTCAAGTTTGCTCAGCAGGTTATTGCTGCTCTCAATTCTGAGATTCTTAGAGAGAAGACCACAAATCAAAATGTAATAAGCATTGTGACAGCTTGCTAACACCACTACTTACTGCTCTCTGCAAAGTTTCAAATAATAAACACAATTCTAATTTGACATATTTGATCATCATGTCTATTGGTCATAAATCAGGTTTCAACATCTTTGCCAGATATGTGGTGTCCCACCTGCTGAGGAGTCGTGACCACCTGCACACCTGATCCTCATCACCTTGATTCCCAGTTGCAGCTACTAAAGGACCGGGCTTCCAGCTTCACAACGCCAGATTGTTGTGAAGCCAACTGTGGTAACGCACACAGGCCAGTTTAGTCTGTTTGTTCCCTTGTCTGTTTGACCCAGCATTGAAACCTGTTTGTCCTCTCAGTCTCCAACTTCTCCTTGTTCCTGAGTAGCACCCCGGTTGCCTGGACCCTCTCCCTTGTCTGTCTGACCTGGATTCCCTTTTGTCTGGAAAACATGATAAACGATAATCTGTTTATTCTACTGCTCAGTGTCAGAGTCCATCCCTGCCTGAAGCATGACATATGGATGCTATTAAAAATAAGGTAGAATGTACATTTGTTTTTGGAACTCCCCATTATTGGCATCTTTCAGAGAATACAGACAAACTTCCTGCCTCAGCCTTTACTGGTGAACCAGGCTAGTCTTTCTTTCCCCAGTTACTCACATACTGATGCTTGGTAAAGACACCTTCATGTCAGTTTTCACACTCATGGAACTGTTCTTCAGCTGCATATTGCCACTTACCCTTCTGCACTTGAGAGGGACGCCAGTTGCATTGAAAGTAAACATCTTTCTACAGTTTGGAGAAAGGGACAGACACTGAAGCCCAAGCACGGGACACTTGTTTGAGTTTCTGTTACTACTCTGTTAAAATGAGGCATGAAAATGAGCTGTAAAAAGTAACTGTTTAAAGTAACAAGGTGGTTGGTGTTAAAATACAATGTAAAAAAATATCTTACTGCGGAAGAATACACTGACATTTTCCACGTTGCAATCACTTTTTTTTTTTTTTTTTTTTTTTTTTTTAACCAGTCCATCTAGTTCATAACTAGCGAGATTAGCCAATGCTCTTTTTTTTTTCATTATTGTAAACTCAAAATTGCTAAACCCATTTTAATACATTATTTTTATGAGTTTAGGATCTAACATTAATCAGTTAAACTGTGATGAAACAGTGAGTGAAAACACAAAGAAACAGTAACTGAATGCAGTTTATATGTATATTTTATAAATATATGTACATATATTTATAAAATACTTTATTCATCCCCCGTGGGGGGAATTCAAATGGTGACGTAGCTTAAATAATGAATTCATTAAATTGATAAATGTGAGAAACATGCCAGCAGTCACTGTTAAACAGCCTTATGGCTGGGCTGGTCTGTGGCGTAGTGGGTACAGCAGACGTACAGAGGCTAAAGTCCTCGCTGCAGCTGGCCCCGGATCGGACGATCCTTTGCTGCGTGTTATTCCCCCTCTCTCTGCCCCCTGCTTCCTGTCTCTCTCCATTGTCCTATAAAATAAAGGCATAAAAATATTTTTTAAAAAGCCTTCTGGCTGTGGGAACAAAGGACCTCCTGAACCTCTCAGTCCTGCAGCCTCTCACTGCAGCTGCTCCTCTGTCCTGCAGGACGCTGTGGAGAGGATGTTTATTGTTCTCCAAAACAGAATCTAATTTCCTCCTCATCTGTTGATCCACCACAGCTGTGGAGAGGGTGTTTATTGTTCACCATCATGGAATATAACTTCATATATATATATATATATATATATATATATATATATAATGGTGTGACACTGTGTTGCTCTGTAGTTATTTTTTAGTTCAGGTGGAAACAAAACTGAAAATGGAGGTGGAAAAAAAGATAGGAACTACTGGTGAAAGGAGGCAAGGTTGTTTCTATCCCTTTGCTGCTGAATCTATTCTCATTACAATATTCAGACAATTATGTGGTTATACTTACTTAAAGTGCAGTTAAATCAGTATGAAGTAAAAAAACTCAAACAGCCATAAGGCAGCAGCATATGTACTAACTTGACATACACCTACCTGAAGTAAGCCAGAACATTAGTGCTATTTGCTTAATCTGTGTTTGATTCTGACTCCTGGTTTCATGTCATTTTCCTGTCAACAGTAATAGCTTTTATGACATATTTGGAGTCCTTGTGAATACAGTGGCGTTGCAGAAAATTTGTAAGTACATTGTGAATGTGACAGTAATTGTACAACTAATTTATGAACCTATCTGTTGGAATGATTGGCTTTTACATGAAGCTAAATATCCTTCTGTTCTCTGGTGTTGTAATTTCACTACGGTTGCTCATTAATGTGTTCTATTATACAACACTTAGTGCATGTCTATTCACTCTTCAGTAAGGATTAAAGTTATTTCATGTTCAAATCAAGCATTGAAGAATAAATTCTGCTGTAATTTGAATATGGTTAATACACATAAAACTGACTTGGTTAGACACACATTTTAGACAAAAGCATTTTTTTTCTTTGTAGAGCTGTATGTTGATGACCTAGGAGTTCTGTTTAACTGAATACAGGGTGGTAAATAGCAATCGTTCAACTTTCTTGACACTCTCGGATGTGTGTTGGGTCAGTACATTGTGAAAAGTCCCTTTTCTCTATCAAACATTGCCAAGGATGGGTAGAACCTGTTAGCTCATCTCTGATAATAATGCAAATCCAGTCACACATCAGTGAAAACATCTCATAAAACATTTATGCTCCACAGCAAATCCATTTGAGTACACCGAGCCCCGGGTATAATTACAACCCATGATGATAAATAATCTCTACAGCAAAGTTGGAGGGATACAGTCAGGTATTATGTTCCTCCTGACCAAAGCAACTGATGAGGTAATCAATAGCAGCATGAAAATCATGACACAATTTCAAAGTTAATACTAATTATCTGTAACACCCTGGTGAATTTCACCAAGCCAACGGCATTTGCTTTGAGCTTTAAACCCACAGCCCCCAGCTCTGTGTGTGTCCACTGAAATGATTTGAAGCAACATGTCACAAAAAAACGAAAGATTTATCAGAATTAAGCCCACAGAGAAGAACTTTAGTTCTATTGGGCTCTTTTTCTGAGGGAGAGATTAGTTGCATTTACATACAGTCATTTTTCAGCTGATGACCTCATCCTAAATAAGACAATGTTCTTATTATCATGTTTACATGAGTTGAAGGTATTCCATTTATATCCCTATTTGAACGTTAAATTCATAGTCTGATTAATGACTCATGCCTTAATTGCATTCCCTGAATCCACCGCCATGTATACATTAATCCAAAGACATCATGTCAGTTATATCCTCAAAACATGAAGCATTACTCCAGCCTGTCCCTCACCTTAAAAGCACATCTTTCATTGTTTTTTTGCAGACATCCTGAATGATTCTGAGTGGAATCAGTGCTGGTTTCTATCTACATCGGAAGTGGGAAGTTTATTCTTGTGATCATGTATTTTTCATGTTTTTGTGTTGCTATTAACAAATTTTTGTCAGCACTTAACTCATTCAGTGCCATGAACGTGCCAAAGGCGCGTTATCGCGTCAATTGCGTTTTTTTATGGGGGAGGGGGGGTAATCAGCTGATCTAGCTTGTGTAAAAAAAATTAGTTGTAATCACCAGTGTTGTTTTTGACAACCATCTTAGATTTAGTCTTAGTCTTTTGGACTAAAATGCTTATTAGTTTTAGTCACATTTTAGTCACTTCTATATGTGATAGTTTTAGTCCAGTTTTAGTCGACGAAAACTCAAAAGGGTTTTAGTCTAGTTTTAGTCAAAAAAAAGAAAAAAATAAGTATAGTCTTTTAACAAATTAATTTAGGTCAATAAGTATTGGAGATTGCTGTTGGGCAGTGTCACACATAAGTTGTGAAAATAGCAGCAGATCTATAAGTTCAACACATTGTAAGCTTGCAGATCTGCTATTTTCACAAATAATAACAATAATAAAGGAATGGTTTTAGACATAAGGTTTCCACCCAACGGCAAATTTCTGATCTAAGGATTGTGTATTACACACAGATAAAGTGGTAACAGTGGAATCAATGTTCATTACTCCAAAAAAGCCAAAAAACAAAAACATTCTACTTCAGCAATTGTGGCTTTATTTCTCAGAATTTGTTCAAGTACAATGAACATACACATGCCCAAAATATGAGGATAGATGTAAATATGCTGGGAAAGATGACTGTGCGCTGTTGTTATTTGGACCACCAGGTTTCTCTCTAGTAGTTTTGGTCTCTGGGATACAATTACTCTATCTCTGTATACAACGTACACCTCCTGTAAAGATTTACAGGTGAATACAAAACAATCAAATGTATACCATAAAAATACTCAAAATACTACCGTGTTAAGAAAATAGTATGGTCTTAACTATCAAACAAGCAGAACAAAAATACATAGCTTATTAACTGACCCTTTACTAAAGCTTTCTGATTTTTCATTCTGTACTGTGCGTGTGTCCCAACTTTACTGTAAGCGCACTAAACGCACAGGTCCTGGCTGCACAACGTCACTTGTGGCTTTTAGGCTAAAGCTAGCAGACTCTACGTATAACAGTAACTCGACCTGTTTAACATATCAAGTTACGTGCTGACAGAACGTAGGCCTACACACAAAGAGATAACCACACCTCACTGAATGTAAACATGGCTAAACATGCTGCTAAAGTAACACACACATAATGAATTGACGTTAGCGTAACAAAAGCTAACTTTAGCCTGAAGTTAACAGCCCATTTGCGCCAGGAGTATGTGGAAAACGTACTAATGTATTAGCCTACTATGAAATTGATCGATTATGTTAACAGCATTTGTAACTTACCTTCGAAAAAATATCCTTGTGGCGAGCCTTAAAGTGCCGCTTAAGGTTGGTCGTATTTTTTCCGCCTACTTTTTGGCAACATTTGTCACCGTCTTCCTTCACAATACACCAGGGCTCTCAAGTCTCACGCAATGAGCGTGAGACACACGCATTTCAACAAGTTCACACACTCACACGCCACACATGCCATTTCTCACGCTGAGAAATGATCAACTTCGTCGCACAGTAATTCTAATGGCCGATACTATAAACGAGTCAATGGCAGGTTACTGTGCGCTCGTACAGCTCAGAACTATAGCTCTGTAGGCCTACAGCTGTCTTGATTTAGCAACCCATCGGAAAATCACAAAATAGAATTTCTCAGCCAATCAGAAAACAGAATTTCTTGTTGCTGGGTGAGGTCTGAAATAGCTTTCAGCTGCAAGCACGCGTACCATGAATGCACAGACATAACCTATTATGCTCTGAATGCGTGCAGAAGTTGTAGGCGAGCTGGAGGTGGAAGAGAACCGTCAGGATCATCAGCAGGTCATATCTTCATTTATTTGAATATTATATTAGTTACTATAGTTTTCCTACTCTTTGTAAAAGACCAATACCTGCCGATTAAAGTGTTTGTTGGAGTAGTAGGTCTAAATATTCAGCACACACCCTTTGACATGAGCAACTTAATGAAAAATGAAAAATATGTAGGAGTGTAATTAGGCTTCCGTGGTTCATTTTTTTCAAAGGTGACTGGTATGAGCAGATTCCCAATAAGGCTATCTACAATTGCCAAACTGGTATTAGTTCTGCCGCACTGAAATGCTGATGCAGAGAGGGTTTTTTCCATGGTGGGGCTCAATAAAACCAAGACCAGGAACACTTTGTTTCTGAATGGAACTCTGTCATCCATCATCACTGTGAAAATGGCTGACATTGAGCCACAGTGCTTTAAATGGGAGCCCCCAATATCAGTCATCAAGCATCAAAATCTGCCACAAACACTTACAACACTCATAAACAAACACACACAGAGAGGGACCGCTCAAGGGGCCCATTCGGGGTTATGTTTGTTTTTCTTAATTTCATTTGTCTGTTTTTTTGTTTGTTAAGACTTTGCATACCTAAAACAATTTATTTTAAAATATAGCAGAATTTAGTGTAAAAGTGAAGATTTGTGATTTTGGTATACAATATCTTTGTTCTTTAAGTAGCTAGTTTATGGCGATGGGATACTGCAAGGGACCCCCCCCCCCCAAAAAAAAAAAACCGAAAGAAACCCCCCGCGCACACGGCCCGGCCCCTGCCCCACCCGAATCTCACTCCAAGCAAACTTGAAAACTTGAGAGCCCTGATACACTCTGTTTTATTATCTGCTGGGTTATATTTAAAATAAACCCATTATGTCGTCTCTACGTTTGTGACCACCGAGCCCCTGTGTTGAAACTGCCGCCGCCATCATGGTCCATTGTCTGATGAGTAAAAACAGTGTGACGTGTTGAGCACGTTGAGCGCTGTACGCCAGGTGGTGGGCGTGACCAAACAAGTGTGACCAGACCATAGGAGAAATGGACACAACAAAATAAATTTGTGGGTTTGCTTATTCCCAGACTGTACTTTATTTGAAAATGCACAGCATTAACTTTGTAATTCTGAGTGGAATATCACAGTTACCAGAAAACCAAAACAAAAATAATTTCCTACTATCTCTCTTGTGTAGGCTAGCTTCAGTTTTGTGAACATTAATCCGGTAATACAGACAACAGTAGTGGCTATCTCTTTCTGTAAACAGAAAATAAACACACAAAAATTGACTGAATAAAATACACATTTCTAGCCACTCTGGATACCATCCTTTTAAAATAAACACCATTACAGTAACTCAAATGCATATATAAATATATATAAACAAAGTACATTTTTTTAATCATCTTCTAACTAAAAAGAATTCACTCACTCCTCACTTGGAGTCTAAGAGCCTCACGTCACGCTCGACGCTGCTCAAACTCGGCTCCTTCTCCCCTCTGCGAGGCACACCAACACAACATATTACAGTTTCATAAAATAAACAAAATCTGATGACCTAGCGGTGCTAATCATTGTTTGAACTGCATATTAATAGCGACTTACGCTGTCCCGACGCCATAACAGGTGGGCTCTCGGCACGGAGGAAACTATGAAAAACACTCTGAACCAGTCCTCGGCAACAAACAAACAGGTACACTCTCCAGTCCCGAATGTCAACCTGTGGGCTCACAAAGTCTCTCCACCATAGATTGCAGAAACTAATCTTGCGGTTGTACTCACTTTTCTCTGAGTTATTCGCACAGGTAACATGCACGTGTTAACGCCATTATCTGCTCTGTTTTCCCAATTCGCGGTACTCGCGTCTTTCGTTCTTTTGCAACTCTCGCAGGAGTTTCCCCATACGCAGCTCTTAAAGTGACAGGACACTTAATAAAACACACCACAGAGACAGAAAACACCATCACCCCTGTTCACCTGGCTACATTCTCCCCTGCTACAAGTCAACGTCCTCGGTGGCTTATGTATCCTTAGCCCCGTTAAGTTGTGATGAATAAAGGACCATTCCTGCTAACACCTGAGACAGTAAATCTGGACTAAAGGACACCGCGTTACATGCAGACATGGGCAAGTTAAAAGGGTTTCTGTTTTGTCCAGCAGTTGTTCTCTGACTCCTGCGTGTAGGAGGAACGGGTGTGTCTCCACTGACAGCCTCCTTTCTCCTGCGGGGAGCAGGTACAGGCCTCTCCTTTGACCTCTCTGCAGGCGTGGAGGGAGCCCTAGACAGTGGATGAGGGCGGGGCAATTGTTCCATCTCCAAGCTCTCTTCCGACATGTCACTTATCTCCTCTTCAAGTCCTTCCTCTCTCTCCTCCACACTCTCAGCTCCTTCATTTGGATAGTGCTCCATCTCAATCCCTGGATCCACATTCTCAAAATCCTGAAATGCTCCATGCTGAGCTGGTGGATGGGTGACTCTCTCTTCCAGAATAAACTCAGGCTCCATGAACTCCATCTCTGATTCTGGACTGTGGTCAGTTTCATCCATGGGGGTAGGTGAACGGTGACGCAGCCTCGGTGCCGGCACAGGACCTACACAGGGCTGCAGGTTAGATCTATGCACCCTCTTTGCTGGCCCACCCACTAGTGGTTCCACTGTGTACGTGGTACCCTGAACATCAACAACTTTATACACCATGGCTGACCAAGCATCCTGAATCTTGTTCCTTCCTGGTGGTCTATAGCGGAGAAACACAAACTGTCCCACCTGAACATTTGGACAGTACACTCGCTCTTGCTGCCGAGCTACTCTTTCCTCAGCCTTTCGTTCAGCACACTCTCTCGCTCTGGCATGAGCATCTTGAAGACGCTCCTGGTGTACAGCTAACCAGTCTGGTTTATCACTGTTCTCCTGTTCGTGGCCCAACAGTGCATCAATCGGAAGGTGAGGGTGAACTCCAAACAGCAAATAGTAGGGTGAATACCCTGTGGTCGAGTGTGGTGTGACATTGTACGCATATACTAGCTCTGACAGGTGTTCAGGCCAACGCCGCTTTTTCTCAGGGGGGAGTGTACGCAAGAGGTCATGCAAAGTGCGATTGAACCGTTCACACTGGGGGTTCCCTTGAGGGTGATGTGGTGTTGTTCGGGTTTTCTTCACTCCATACAATCTGCATAACTCAGCGATCACAGCACTTTCAAAATTCCTGCCCTGATCAGAGTGCAGGCGTTCTGGCACTCCATACTTCAGAAACCACTCTTTCAGGATGACTTTAGCAGTGGTATCTGCCTTTTGATCACGTGTAGCAAAGGCCTGACTGAACTTAGTAAACACATCTGTCATTACAAGTACATTTTCACGACCATCTGTGGCACGTTCCAATGTTGTGTAATCCATAGCAACCACCTCAAGTGGGCGTGTGGCTAAGAATGGGGTGTGGGGTGCCTGAATCTTTGGCTGTGGCATTTTTGTTAACACACACCTCTGACATTTCTTCACCCACTGCTCAACATCTACATGCATGCCCACCCAAAAACATCTTTGTCTCAGCAGGCCCAACGTTCTTTCGATTCCTTGATGCCCCATCTGATCGTGTACACTTTTGAGAACCTGGTCTTTGAGGCTGTCTGGCAGCAGTAGCTGATGACAGATTCCAGTATGAGCATCTTCAATCACTCTGTACAAAAGTCCATCTTTCTCTTGTAGTCGCGACCACTGTTTCAACAAGGAGCGGACTGGTTTTGTCAGAGTTCTCTTGTCCGGGTAAGTTGGTTTCTTTTGTTTATCCCAGAACCCTCTCAAAACTCTGATCACTGGGTCGGACTGTTGGAAGCTCTGAAGCTCTGCTTTGGAATATCCAGGGAGTGTAGGAGTGTTATCCTGGACCGCTTCATGAACCCCTGTCTCACTGACTTCAGACGCACTTACTTGTCTGAGCTTACAGCACTCAACACCTGCTGTCAATAGATCTAAATCTAGGGCTGTACCTGGCCTGAGAGTGTTACATATGGCTACACATCCATCAAACTCTGCGTCTTCGCTGTCAGGTTCTGGCTCACCGTTTTCTGGTCGTCGGGAAAGAGCATCAGCAGCAGTATTACACCGGCCAGGGCGATACTTCACATCGAAATCGAACACGGCCAGCTGAGCGACCCACCGCTGTTGGATGGCTCCTAAACTAGCCGTGGAGAGGTGGCACAGGGGGTTATTATCGGTGATGATTGTGAACTTTGACCCCAAAAGATAACTCCTGAATTTCTCGGTGACAGCCCATTTTAAGGCCAGGAGCTCAAGCTTCATGCTACTATAATTTTGATCATTCTTTTCTGCCCCTCTTAGCCTCCTACTGGCATAGGCTATGACGGTCTTCCTCCCGCCCTGTTCCTGATACAGTACCGCCCCCAAACCCAGGTTGCTGGCGTCTGTCTCTAATATAAAAGGAAGAGTGAAATCTGCATAGCCTAGTGTGGGAGCACTAGTTAGCTTTCCTTTCAAATGCTCAAAAGCTCGTAGACACTCTGGTGTCCAAGACGACCTGAACAGCTGATTAGCCCTGACCTGGCTGCTTTCCTTGACACATACAGTTACAACATCATGAAGAGGCCCTGCAATCTGTGAAAACCCCTCTATGAACCTCCTATAGTAACTGGAAAACCCCAAAAATGATCTGAGCTCCTTTACACTGCTAGGGACGGGCCACAGCTTCACTGCACTTATCTTTTCTGGATCTGTGTCTATACCTTGGGCGGAGACCTGGTGGCCAAGGAACCTAACCTCAGATTGGAGGAAATGGCACTTCTCCACTTTAACTTTTAGACCCGTCTCTTTCAACCTCTTCAGAACGGTCTCAAGTCTCACTAAGTGCTCCTGGAATGTTGGAGAAAACACCAACAAGTCATCCAGATAAATCAACACAATTTGGAAAGCTAAATCACTCATCGTGGCCTGCATCAAACGCTGAAACGTTGCAGGGGCGTTTGATAGCCCAAAGGGCATCCGAAGGTACTCATACAGTCCAAATGGTGTTGTGAACGCTGTTTTGTTCCTGTCTTTCTCTTGCATCACGACCTGATGATATCCGCTTGCGAGATCGATGGTTGAGAAGAAAGCCGCACCACTCAGGGCATCCAGACTCTCGTCGATGCGTGGAAGAGGGAAGGCATCACGCCTTGTCTTTGAGTTCAGCCTCCGATAATCTACACAGAGCCGCAAACTTCCATCAGGCTTGCGCACGAGGACGATTGGTGAAGCATAAGAGCTTGAACTCTCCTGAATCACTCCCTTTTTCAACAGCGCAGAGATGTGCTCTTTAACCTCCTTGTACTGATTAGGTGGTATGCGGCGGTATGGCTGGGATACTGGTGTATCATCCACCAGGGGGATTTCATGCCTCACTCGATCAGTTTGTCCCAGATCCTCATCACTGGCTGCAAACACATCTGCGAATTTCATCAACACTGCTCCTAACTCTGCCTGCTGTTCTGGCGTGCCACCTAAGTGTAAGCGGTCAAGTAAAGTCTGTGTGTCACTACTAGATCCCTGATCATCTTTCCGGTTAATGACCACTTCCTCATGATTAGCAGAGATACGGTTAAACTTAACCTCATAGGGGTCACCCTCAACACACTGACACGGGCTGAGAATACCAAGCCTAGTCTTTGGAGAGAGCCAGACATCTTCTGGCGAAAAGTTGACTACTTGGACTGGAAAAATGTGATTGTTGGAGGAGATCACTGTAGGAACAACTATCAACCCACCAGGAAGTGGAACGCTCCCTGGCTCAAACAACATGATGCCCCCACCCTCTGTCTGCATTTTAGGGCCCCTTGCATGAACGGTGGTAACGGATGAAGCAGGGACATGTACTTTGTGTTTATCAGCTACACGAGCCATAGACATCTTCTCAATGGGTTCTGCCTTTTGCACTCGATTGAAGGCCTCTCTCCAAACAGAGTCCAGCTCACACCGAAGAGTGGTGTCTACTTCTGAGAGCATTAACTGTCTGCACCGTTTAGCAATGTTCATTCCAATGATGCCTGGTAGAGACGAGTTTGGTTCATTTGTGTCATCATCTTTGATTACGAGGAAACCACACTCTGGGATGGTGAGCCCCATCACCTGTATGTCCAACTCAACATAGCCTAAGTATGGCAGTGGTAACTTGTTTGCAGCTGTCAGTTTAAGCCATTTAGCAGTGCAGTGCATGTCGGCTTCGTCTCCATGGAGGTATTTTGTGAAAAAGCTTTCCGTCAAAATGCTAACATTACTTCCTGTGTCTAATAAGCACCTAAGAGGGACACCATCTATCTGGATGTCTACCTCTGGGCACTCACCTACAGCATTTTTTAAGAAACGCTCTTTGGTCAAGGTGTCTGGTGAGCCTTCTGACTTGCCTCGCATTGTCCGGCTCATAGCAATGGAGGGCTCTCGTTTCCCTGTACTGCAGGAGGAGGTGTAACAGACTTGCTTCCTGGTGTACGTGGTGTAGTGCACTGTCTAGCAATGTGCCCCACCCCTTCACAGCGCAAACAGATTGGTTGACCCTCACTAGTGTACTTGGGCTGAACTTTAGGTCTGCTACTCTTAGGACCACCTCCTGAACTGACAGTCTGTGTTGTGAGCTCACGAACTGCATTGGTAAGTTCCCCAATCGCTTTTCCTTGCTGAGCAATTATCTTAACTACTTCCTGCAGAGTCATTTTTAAGTCAGTTGGTGAGTCAGTGGTCCGGTTCACCTTTTCTGTCACTTCATTGGGGCTGGCACCAACTAGATTTCTACTCCTTGCTACGTTTGAGCTCCGAGGACGGTCTTCCAGGGCCCACATGATCGCTTCTTCACGTACATCAAACAGAGTAGACCTAGGCTTCTCTCTAACGAGCCTGCGAAGTTCGCGGCGGAGGGCAGAGTCGCGCACGCCTTCAATGAACTGGTCTCTAAGTGCTAGCTGCGCGTCAGCAACTGCATCAGGGGACTGTTGGAGAGCGGTGTTAAGCAGCCGTGAGAGAGCATGTGAATAATCTCTAAGGTCCTCTCCGTCTAACTGTCTACGGGCATAGAAAGCATGCAACAGTTGTGGGGTACTGCGCTTCTCCCTAAAGGCTTCTCTCAGACAGGTATATACATCACCGGGTTGCCAATCCCATTCCCTCATGCACAGTTTGACTTCCTCCAAGGCTGAACCCCTTAACAGTGAGAGGATAAAATCTACTTGATCCTCGGTGCGTAGACCCCTCGCTCTCATTGTCCTCTCCACCTCTTCTATAAACTCATCGACAGTGTAAACATCTTTCCCAGGTTCACCACTAAATGGTACAATGTGTTTTTCTCTTGGGATGTAAACAATGGACCTTGCCTGAACATTACCCAAATCAGCAATACTGGACATAACATTATCATGTTTCTTACTCAGTTCTTGGATCTGTGATTGCAGCTGTACCAAACGGTTACCTTCATCCTCATATCTAGAAGTAGCAGGGCCATACTCGTCATCGCTGAGCTCAACTCCTGGAGCTGCCGCTCCCCCATCTTCTGCTGACATTTTGGAAAGTCTCTTATAGTGTCTTTATTGCAGGAAAATAACACAGTCAGTAACCAGTTCACCGTCCCTCAGTCCCACAGTCTCACGGACAGAGACACCAGACGATCAGCTCCTCCAAGCGGCCCACAGCAGTGATGCAGACACTCAACTCGTCCAGGAACTCCAACAACGCGTTCTGTGCAGCCACTTCCAAGACACCACGCGCTGCTCCAGTCTTCACCACCACTGTTGTCTGTTACTCCCTATAACTTCTATCTGACTGTGATCTCAAAATTAAACAGGGGAATCCCACTTCTGACACCAATTTGTGTGACCAGACCATAGGAGAAATGGACACAACAAAATAAATTTGTGGGTTTGCTTATTCCCAGACTGTACTTTATTTGAAAATGCACAGCATTAACTTTGTAATTCTGAGTGGAATATCACAGTTACCAGAAAACCAAAACAAAAATAATTTCCTACTATCTCTCTTGTGTAGGCTAGCTTCAGTTTTGTGAACATTAATCCGGTAATACAGACAACAGTAGTGGCTATCTCTTTCTGTAAACAGAAAATAAACACACAAAAATTGACTGAATAAAATACACATTTCTAGCCACTCTGGATACCATCCTTTTAAAATAAACACCATTACAGTAACTCAAATGCATATATAAATATATATAAACAAAGTACATTTTTTTAATCATCTTCTAACTAAAAAGAATTCACTCACTCCTCACTTGGAGTCTAAGAGCCTCACGTCACGCTCGACGCTGCTCAAACTCGGCTCCTTCTCCCCTCTGCGAGGCACACCAACACAACATATTACAGTTTCATAAAATAAACAAAATCTGATGACCTAGCGGTGCTAATCATTGTTTGAACTGCATATTAATAGCGACTTACGCTGTCCCGACGCCATAACAGGTGGGCTCTCGGCACGGAGGAAACTATGAAAAACACTCTGAACCAGTCCTCGGCAACAAACAAACAGGTACACTCTCCAGTCCCGAATGTCAACCTGTGGGCTCACAAAGTCTCTCCACCATAGATTGCAGAAACTAATCTTGCGGTTGTACTCACTTTTCTCTGAGTTATTCGCACAGGTAACATGCACGTGTTAACGCCATTATCTGCTCTGTTTTCCCAATTCGCGGTACTCGCGTCTTTCGTTCTTTTGCAACTCTCGCAGGAGTTTCCCCATACGCAGCTCTTAAAGTGACAGGACACTTAATAAAACACACCACAGAGACAGAAAACACCATCACCCCTGTTCACCTGGCTACACAAGGATAGAATGCAGCAGCCTAGGCAGCAGCAGATACTTTTTAGGTTTTAATTGACACACACAATAAGCAGAGATGTCATGCCTTTTAAACATCTGACAGATCACCCACTAACATTTTCGTCCATTTTCGTCTCGTCAACGAAAACTCACACACGTCTCGTCATGTTTTCGTCATCAGAGAGCTATGTTTATCTCGTCACCGTCTCGTTATCGTCATGAAAAAAAGTGGCGTCAACGAAATGATTTCGTCATCGTTGACGAAAACAACACTGGTAATCACAAGGATATCTGCAACAATCTAGGGGGCAGTATTTTTTCTTTTTTTGTTTTCGTGTTTGGAGAAAGTGTGCGAAGAAGACGCGTTGTCTATATAAAGAAACGATAAACAGAGAAACGTCTCAGACACCATGGCAAGACGGCGCAGTAAGAAGGGTCGGCCATCAAGCTACTTCAAACAGCTTTCGCTGGAGCAGAGCATGGCAAGAAGTTTGGGCAGTGCGCCTCCCAGAACTAGCACCCGTCGGAGTCCCTCCCCTGATGGATCGGATTTCAGCAAAGCTGACCCAGATTCAACCGACGATTGGTTACCGTTAATGATGGCAAAACGAGGCTTCATGAACCAATGAGGCTTTCCAGCCCAAAGGTTCATTACCCGAAGCCTCATTGAAACGGTCTCTCTAGTGACACCTGCTGTGCAAAAGGAATATATGACAGACTAAATTAACCCTGAGTTAGAGCATCCTGCAATATAAAATAAACAATTGTTGTCACTGTGTCTCAATGAAAATAAATGTGTGAAAACTGCATATATGGAAGTATTATTGAGTGCTATGGTGTTGATCACTCAAATGAAACATATCAATGATGTACACTGACTACAGTGCTTATGGAACTGGGAGTATGAAAGTGCTTATGGGACCGGGAGTCAGGAATAAACTGCAACAGAGCAGTATGGGCAACAAGACAAATATAAGTTATTGGTTTTTATTTTAAAAAATGTGTGTCAATAACGTTGCGGTTTAATATGCCCAGAAGAAAAAAGAGCGACAACAACTACCGATAACTGTTCTTCTCTCGAATAAACACACCTGCACTGCAGGCTTTAGAAGAAAAAAACGCTACAGAGCGGAGTCAGGATGCAGCAGGCTACTACTTCACGGATTTCGCCTATCACGGGTTCTTTTTGGAACGTAACCCCCGCGAAAAACGAGGGTTCACTGTATATCCTATATAACTATTCCAACACTATTCTAACCTAATTGCGATATATTCTAATGCAGTATAATAATAATAATAATAGATGATATGACTGATAGGCTATAATAACTGAACTTAACCACTAACTCTGATACAACCAACGCACACTCTACCTCTCACCAATACCAAACGTCAACTCAAAACCCTCAAAGTGCTGCGAGGTTCAAACCCTTTTTATGCGATAGTGACGCTCAAAATGAATCAGTGACGTGTACACTGAATCCGAGGCCTCGTTTGTCATCAGTCACGTGATTTTTACGGAAACGATCCAAACCTCGAACCAACGCTTCATCTGGCTCGCCCCTTTTTGCTCGACACATGCTCCGAGGCCTCGCTTCAAACGCCACATCACTAGTTACCGTCATCCTCTGCTAGCAGCAGGTCTTCTTCCCCTCAGCCTTCTACCTCCAGAACAAGATCCTCTCGTGCATCAGGACGATATACAACAGGTGAGTTGAGCTAAAGTTCATCAGTTTGTTTTGAATACTGATGCATGTTCCTTTTCCCGCACATGCTAGTTCAGTCAGATCATATTCTGATTATTTTACTAGTTCTAGTACTGACGTGAAGCAATTATCATTTCACAGACGCATCTGGTCGGTCTGAGACGCCCACTCCATGTGACAGAGCGGCGAATACAGGTAAGACGTGTTACTGATGTCTTCTTGTGTTAGCAGTTTTGGGTGAAGGCATTCAATAAATGTAATTGTGCGTTCCAGTTCAATATTTAGTTCCAAGATTACTTGTAGCCCCTCTTTTTCATTACTTCATGTGGCATCTTTTGAATTTCATTGTTTTGATAACATTGAATGCTCTCCTGTGTTATTGTCTGCCTACATTTAGCCCCTCCTGTTCCTGCATCTTTTGGATTTGTTTTTGTAACTGCTACAGCTTACACTAAAATGGTATGAAAATTGTATATATGTCTAATTTATAGATGGTGCTTCAAGCAGAGCTCCCACCCCCAGGCCTGCTACCAAATCAAAAAATAAAGGTAGGCCTATGTAATTTTATATAAATCTGCGCATCCAACCACAGTAATAAATATGATTTTCATGGCAATTGTGTATAATACATGTATGTAATTTACAGGTCGTACATCAGGCAGAGCCTCCAAGCAGGGCACGGATACAGGGGGTTGGCGTCAGGATGACTGGCAACCGAGTCAGATTCCCTTTACCGCCATCCCTGGACCCCAGAATGCGCTGGACAGCGACCAGCCAGCTGACTTCCTGGCCTTGTTCCTCACTGATGAACTTCTCAATAATATTGTGGCACAGACAAACTTGTATGCTGGTCAGTACTTTGATGCACACCCTGAACAGCTACCACATAGCAGAGGTAAGGCATGGAAACCAGTGTCCGTGCCAGAACTTAAAACATTTCTTGGTCTGACATTTCTTATCGGCTATGTCAAAAAGCCTAGTCTTCATTTGTACTGGAGTGTTGATGAAGTAGATGCTACACCTTACTTTAGCAAAACCATGCCAAGGACCGATTCCAAATCATATGGAAGTTCCTCCATTTCAACAACAATGCAGAACAGAACCCTAAAGACAAAATGTACAAGGTACGCCCTGTGTTGGATTACATAGTGGGAGAATTCAAAGAGCTGTACCAACCAAAGCAAAACATTTGCATTGATGAGGGGATGATGCTGTGGAGGGGGCGGTTGGCGTTTAGGGTGTACAACCCTCAAAAGCCTGTAAAATACGGGATAAAATCCTACATTTTGTGTGACTGCCACAGGTTACTGTTTCAATATGCTGCCCTATGTCAGGGAAGCTAGTACCTTGACAGAGATTGTGTTCAACCTCCTGGATCATCTGCCAGGTCACGGTTACACATTGTTCATGGACAACTTTTGTCTGTGGCACACTGAGGGCAAATAGGGGGGAGCCCAAGGTCATCAGGGAGGTGACAAAGAATAGCTTGGAGGTTGGGGGAAGAATTATGCTGCACAATGACAGGGTGATGGTTACTGCATGGCAGGACAAAAGGGTGGTGAAGATGGTAACAACCTGCCACCAAGATAAAATGCAAAGAGTTGAGGTATGGCAGAGGGGGCAGAGGAACAAGGTTGAGCAGTTCAAGCCGGAGTGTGTGGTAGCCTACAACTCCAACATGAATGGGGTGGACAAACTGGACCAAAACATTGCCTATTACCCCTTCATGTGTAGAACACTGAACTGGTCCAAGAAATTTGTACCCTACCTGTTCCAGCTTTGCATATTCAATGCATTTGTCCTTTACAGAGCCAGGTACCCAGGAAAGTGTAAAACTCTCTTGGAGTCCACACGCAGGGTCGTGAAGTCCTGGACAGTGAAGCAGAGGGTGGAAGAGCATGGGGAAGGGGAGCAGATGCAGGAGGAGGTTGAGGAGGAGGGTGCAGGTGGGGGTGTTGAGGAAGCTGGGGACTTGGATGAAGGCAGGCATACACCAAGAGCTCCGTATAATTGTGACCCAGAGAGCAGGCTAGATGGTGCCCTACCCAAGCACATACTTGTACGGCTGCCGGGAAAACTGAGAAGGAAGTGTAGGGTCTGTGTACGTAGAGGCCAGAGGAGTGAGACGAGACTGTGTTGCAAGGCCTGTAGTGTTCCCTTGCATCCGGGGCAGTTTTTCACAGACTACCACACGAGGAGGACTTATATGTAGGGGTGGGTGAAGACACACACACAGCGGCTAAAAGTGTTGTTTTTTTGTTTTTTTTGAAAGGTTTACATGGAGTGCTGCTATATAGTCTTTACATATGTGTCTGCTCTGCTGTAGGCGCACACACACACACACACTGTGCGCGCGCACACACGCAGACACACACACACAGAGGGAGAGAGACTAGAAGCTCTACAGTTATGACTGAAATGTTTACAGTGTTTCTAATGATGTTTTGCCTTTAGTTGTGCCCTGCTGGGGGGTGGGGGTGGGGGGCACGCACATAAGCGCTTTACCTTTGAAAAAATGTTTATTGTGTTATGTTTATATGTTTATGTATCTGCTACAGCTTACATGTAAATGAACTGTTCAGTTTTCCAAGAATCTTTACATGGTTGTAGTAATAAATTTGTATTTTTATATTTATAAAAACTGTTGTCAGTGTTATTTTTGGTGCATTATACAATAGGATGACTTTTCATGGTGTTTGAGATGACACTGAAGCAAAAATAATTATGATCGAAGACATTTTCTGCTTGAAATGTTGCTTGTCACAAAAAGCCGATTTTTCTCAGCTTTTTGTCAGAAATCAGTATTTTTAGTGATGCCCAACCATGTTCTGGAGACAATTACTAAAGAGTGGAAATAGGTAGAAAACAAACGTTTTTTTCTGATGATAAAGGAAAGTCTGAAGTTTCTTTTGGTATGTTTGTTTTTGACATGGACATAGAACTCAATTTTCTGTGGGTCTTGAAAAAACCCTCAAATGCTGAAAAAATCCTGGCCCTGGGATGTTCTGAATTTGAAAATGGCTGGCACTCAATGAGTTAATTAACTTTGAATTAAGAAAGAAATATGAAAAAAAAAGTCTTTAAAAGTACTTTGTTCACTATTTCTTTAAACTAAGAATAAGACATTAAGGTTTTGGAAGCTCTTTGTGGTACTTTTTGACGATGGTGGTGTTTTCTTTGATTTTAGCCAATTAAAAATTGGGATTTCTTCATTTCCAAATGTTATCAGATGTGGTAGTCAGGCCTGTACCACAAATCAGTTAGAAACAAATGTTTTTGTTATAAAAAGCAGCAAAAACTCTGGTAGCACAGAATAGTCCAAAGTGATCTAGGATGGCTTACCCTTCCTTTAGTGACACCCATTTGCAATAATCACCTGTTCATCCCAGCAAGGATCGACCCACGATTCTCCATATTAGAAAGCAAAGGCTTACGGAGTTTGAGGGACTTGTATATTGATGGTGTGTTTGTAAGTTTTGATCAAATAGTCTCCACTTTTAACTTAAATAAATCAGACTTTTTTCTGTATTTTCAGTTATGGAACTTTGCAAAAATACATCGTATGTCATTCCCACAGGTGCCAACACCAAGTGGATTGGACCTGGTTCTCAAGGCTAAAACGCTATCAAGAGGCCATATATCCTATTTTTACAGATTATTGTCTTCAAACAGTTAATCTATTTTACATAAAATCAAGATGGGTTGGGAGTCGGAACTCCAGCTGAATTTTTCTGAGTCTTTCTGGGAGGGGGCGAGGGGAGCTGTTAATTCAACATCTAGTTGTGCTAGACTCTCACTAATACAGTTATAAATAAATTAATTTTCCACAGATTACACTATAGCAAAGGAAAACTCTCAATACTCTATCCAGACAAATTTGATGAGAAATGTAGTAGATGTTTACAGACCCCATGCAACCTCTCCCATATGTTTTGGACCTGCCCCAAGCTGTCTAATTTCTGGCAACTATTCTTCAAAACAATTTCAGATGTATTAAAACGTGAACCTAATTCCATCCCCACATATAGCTATCTTCGGCAAGCCCCCAGACAACCTCCGCACCACGGCCATTCAGAATAATGTCATTGCCTTCGCTTCTCTTGTAGCTCGAAAGAGAATCCTGTTATTATGGAAGTCCCCTCAACCACCATCAATCAAAGTCTGGTTCCATGATATTCTGAGTCTTCTGAAGCTAGAGAAGATAAAGTTTTAACTTAGAGGTTCATCTGACAGGTTTTATGTACATTGGAAACCATTGCTTACTTATTTAGATAGGTTGCCGGCTCAGGAGGTAGCGGGATGAAGCCCCACTTTGTGTTTATATCGGAGATCTTCCCCTCATGGCAGCAGTGACAGTTGGTTTGTCCCAGTGAGGGGGGAGTAAGCAGCCAATAATACTCACGTTGTATATGTAAAGATCAGTACTAGCACGTTGTATCATTTATTTAGTCGTTTGTATTTGTTTATGTTATTATTAGTAGTATTATTTCTATGTATTTTTATTATTATTACGTATTGTTATTATTATTATAGTATTTATTTGTCTACCTCCTTTTTTATTATTTATTTATCTATTTATTTTAATTATCCTTAGCGCTCTTAATTGTTGTTGTTTTTGTCTTTATTTAACTATTTACTTATCTGTGAAATCCTACAACATGTAAAAGACCTGGGGGAGGGGAGGGTTGTACACAAGTTCTTAAGTTGTTTGGGTAAAGAAAAAAGAAAATTACTTGTATTCCTGTATACACTTCATATTTTTGTCTTGCATTTCATAAATAAAAAAATAAAAATAAATAAAAAATAAAAGAATAGTCAAAAGTGTCTACATAATACGACTAATATTATCTTTGTCAAGGTTACACAACTGAATACACAATGAGGCAAACTCAAAATAAAACCAGGAAGAGAACTGACCAGGGAGCAAGACTTAAACAGACCACAAAGGAAAGCCAGAAAACAAGAAAATACAAAATCATGGATTGTGACAATCATCGTCTGTGGGTTTATGTTTCTGTATTTTCTTTGGAGCTTGCATTACAATATTTGGTTTTTCAGCTTGACTTCCTATTTTTTTCTTTGTGTCTTAATTTTTTTTTCAAATAGACACTTCCGTCTGGATTTTGTTGATTTTTTGGTTGGTCATAATCTCCTGTGTGCGTACTTTAGGGTTCCCTTATGTGCCACAGCAGTGACTTTAGTTAAGCTTTCAGTAAAATAAGAAACAGTCGGATTGTTTGTGGGTGAGCATCTCACTTTGGAATAAAGTTTAGATTTTCCTTTTGCCACAATCATGTTTCCTTTTCTGAGTTTGCCTCTTTTCCTGTCCACCAAATCTTGACAGAACAGTATACTTAGTTTTTCTTAATTGACAAAGCATGACAGACTAATCTCAGACAAACACGATGGTAAACACATGTGGGATAAGTACAGCATTTTGCCTTTTGTATTTGCAGTATATTTATGCAGTTATAGAAATTCCGAGAAGCATGAGCCAAAAAGCAGATGTTTTCAACAGGCCAGTAAATTATTATCAAAGTTGCTTTTCATCCTCTAGCAGGTCAGCAGACTAATGGGGGAGAGAACCAAATTTCATGTGATCGACAAACAAACACAAGTGTGGACCTCCTTGAGCCCAGAGGTTGACAGGCAGTCCCCCTGCATCATTAACCCACTTTGTTGTGAGGACCTGCTACCATTGTGAGCTTGTGTTTTTGGCAGGCTGCATTATCAGTACTGATGGGGAGACTGATTGCAGCAACACAGAAAGGGAGGAAATTTCTACAGGCCATCTATCACATCCTGGGATAAACAGATGGATGAGTGTTGGCTGTAAGGGCTAAGCACGCTGGCTCCCCTGTCCATTAAAACAAAGGATTCAGTAGATCAGGCTAAATTTAACCCCTTAACGCCTGAATTTATATAGCTGTATATTAAAAAAATGTTTTGTGTGCGTTTTAGCCTTTAAGTAGATGGTAAATAATGCTGAGATTATTCATTTCACTTTTGCACAAAAAATAAATAGAAATTTTGGTATGTTGCAAATTTGCGACACCAGGCATCCTGGTCAATTTGGAGTCAATTTGGTATGTTGCTTATTTGTAACACCAGGCATAATGGTCAATAATAAGATAACAACAACACAGTAATATAACAGTGAAAAAACAATGTTTTTTTATTCACCCCTTTTTTTTTTTTACATATTTATTTATATAAATCTGCAACAGGAAATAAGTCCGTCACTTTGCGGTTGTAGTGAATATGGACTAACCGGCATTGGGGGAATAAAGATGCTATCTCAGCTGGTTGATTGAGTCAAATGGTTTGTAGCGTATATGCGACAATAGGCGTTAAGGGGTTAAAGATGCACTCCAAGCAAAAGCTTCAAAATGGGCCTTAATATTAAAGATCAAAGGTAAATAATAATATAGCTGGCATAGATGCACTCTGAAACCCTTGTTTATGTTTCAAAGACAATTAATGCTGCAGTATTTGTATTTTTATTGAAAGATCTTCCTTGTAACAAAGTTATTGTGACGATGCTTCGGAGATTTGATGTGTCATTGTAAAGACCTGTAAGAGCTACTCATACTGTACCTCATTATACATTCTATAAGATTCATTCAGCAAAACTACCCACTCCCACCCTTATCAAAATTAAATCAACTAGTGCTTCAGTGGTTGGTATATGTTTATATATACAGTATATGAGAAACTCCACACTCGCCCTTCTTGTGGGCCATACCTCTCCTTTCAAGCCCAGGTCTTCTACCAGCAGCCTGGGAGCTTGAGGGTTCTACGCAGTACCTTAGTTGTTCCTGGAACTGCACTGTTCTAGACAGAGATGTCTGATGCTGTTCCTGGGATTTCTCCCAGTTTGGGGCTCATTACCAGTTACCACTGGTAGCACTGGTTCCTTCAATTCCCATAACTTTTGTAAAAACTTTCTTCTTCAGCCCTTGGTATTTCTCAACTTTCTCACATTCCCTCTTCTTTAAGTTGCTGTCACTTGGAATTGCTACATCTATCACTACTGCTTTCTTCTGTAGTTTATCGACCGCCACAATTGACCAACGACGACCGGTTGGTTAGCCATCACCTCCTTATTAGTCTGGATCTGGAGGTCCCACAGGATCTTAGCTTAGTCATTCTCCACTAGCTTTGGAGGTATCCGTGCATTATGAGGAGCGTTCTTTATTTCTCTTTCTCTTGATATCAGTGGCTTCTATCCCCCGTTTTGGCCAGGTTATTATGCCAGCGGGGTATGTGATGACTGGTAGTGTCCTCTGGTTATTTAACCTTTTCGGTCGTGATCACCTTGCCTCTCTTTGATATCATTCGGCTGCATTTATCAGGTCTGAATGAAATCCTGTGTCCATGTTGTATATCATGATGAGGTGTCTCAGTGAGTCAACGTCTCGCTCAGTCCTGGCATACAGCTAAATGTCGTCCATGTAGAGGAGGTGGTTGATGGTTGCTTCACTTCGGAACCAGTATCCATAGCCACTCTTTGTGGCTGAAGGGGTTCAGGCATATGCAGAACAGCAGTGGGGGCAGGGCATATCCTTGGTAGATAGTGCACTTGATGTTAACTTGTGTATTTGGCTTGGAAATACCCTCCCTGGGTTTGTCCTCTGCAATCTCATTGGGCCTCATGCACGAACATTTTCGTATTTTTATTCTAAATTTCTCTCACTTTTTTCGTAAGAAGGTCTCGTACGAACACGCCACGTCAGATTCAACAAACGCTCTTAACTTCGGAAAAAGTGTGTAAACGACCTGCGTAAATGATGAACCCCACCTGTGCGTATTTAAGTGCACGTGCATGAAGACAGTACATTTGCATACTCCACGCCCAAAATAATACCAAATAAGGCTACACTTCCTCTCTCCTATGCTAGGAAGTGTTGAGTAATGAAAATGGCATCAAGGCGCAAAAAGAATAACTTTACGTGCTCTGAGATTGATGTTCTGCTTTCAGAGATCCAAAAAGGAAAATCTGTCATTTTTAGCAGTGTCAGCAGTGGAATTACGGGACCTGCTAAAGCGAAGAAATGGGAAGTTATTACGAGTGCTGTTAATTCCGTGTCACCTGTAGTTCGTAATGTCACCGAAATAAAGAAGAAATGGTTTGATATGAAAATGGCTTAAAAATGCGCTCGATGACTGCAACTAAAGCCGTGCAATCAGTTGTTGCCTCATCATGATGGCACTTTGATGGGGCGGTCCATGAGGGGGGTCTTCTGGCACCACAGCTTCTGGTCTGCCTGGGCTGGTTCAGGTAGTGGGAGACTCTCGTTCATGGCAATATTGTGCAAAAAGCAGCATGCCAGATTTCTCTGGGCTATAGAGAAGTTTGCCCCCCGCTGTATCCAGACACACCCACCCGGCCTTCAGCTCACCAATAGTGGGCTCGACAACAGCACGGGTGCTTTGATGCGTATATGTGTGCAGTCTATTGCTGGGTGGAATTGGGTTTGATTGGCGTGTTTTTCTCTGGAGTTGTGGCTCTAGCAAGCTGCATATTTGTAGCAGCACAGTCCTTGGCAATTTAAATCGTCATGTCAGCCATTCGTCTGTCTCCTCAAGGATATCTACACGGTCTCTTCCAAGAGCCTGACGCACTAAGGCATCCAAAAGTAACAAGTCAGCCGCTGGTTACACTTCCCATTGACCTTGTTATATACAGAGTCAAATTAACCCTCACTAATGCCCCTTTTCCACCGCCGAGCTAGCCCTACTCTACTCGTTTCGATATAGCACGGCACTACACTACACGACACAGCACCAGCAACATTTCCTTTTCCACACAAACCGTGACCTGGAAGTGGGCGGAGTCGGCCCATTCACCACTAACGTGACGTCGGTTTCAGGTGACTACAAAGTGTCACGCGGTGGTTAGTCAAAAGTAAACACAACGATGGAGTGTAATGTGTAATGCAGTTAGGTAAAGGTAAAGTAATTTTATTTGGTCATTATAATACATAAAAAAATATAAACATCAATCGATTTCTTTGATTATGTAATGACCAAAAGGGTCTAGGCTGAAGTAAAAAGAAACTTATTGTGCCTAGCCCTATTACACACGTTAAATATAATTCCAAGAAAACAAGACTAGCAAACACAACTGCAGCCGATATTTTACAACTTTACAGAAAACATCTGAACATGACAGAAGATTTAAAGCAAAACAATGTCCATCAATCATACTATAGTTTTATAATTTTCAATTAATAATGATTTGTACCTTTTTTTTTAAATGTTCTACTGTTTTAGAACTTTTTAAGTTCTCATTTAGCTTATTCCACACACTAACACCTTGAATAGAAATACAAAACCTTTTTTTATTCGTTCTAGTTTTAATCTTTTTGAATATACCTGTTACTCTAAGTTTATACTGACTCTCTCGCTGCTCAAAGAGCTCCTGGACTGGTGATGGGAGCATGTGATTATACGCCTTTTACATCACTACGGCAGTGTTCAATTTAACAAGATCAGGAAATTTTAGTGCGTTTTGGTTAATAAATCCATTAACCAACCAGTTGACAATCCATATTGTTTAGTTAAACCAAGCTCTTTATTAAAAAAGACAGTACAAAAGTAAACAGCAGGAGTAGTCTCAGATACAGGCGTCGACGCCAGTGTTGGTGCCGGTGGAATGCAGATAGCAGCTGTTGCCTCAGCTGCAGATTGCGATGCCAGTGTCGGTTCTGAAGCCTGCGGGATTGGAGGATCTTCGCTGACCTCAGCAACCTAACACTCATCGGACCGAGTCTTGAGGGAAAAAAAATAAAAAGTGTGAACATACGAAACGCATACACGTAACCGCATAGGTGAGACACTGTGCTAGCCTTCCAAAACAGCGTTGTTTGCTAGCTCACTCAGAACAACTTACATGAGACACCTGTGTAACTTTTTACACAAGTTAAAGACTGAACATGTATTTGTTATGATATAAAACATGCATTTGTTAAGATATAAGCGTTGCACCAAGGGGATACGAACAACAATTACCATTTTCCATCGCCTCCAACAAAGACGTCGCCGTATCCACGCCGTTCGCCCGGCGGTGCCCGTAAATGCCGTCCATTTGGTCGAACCACTTCCATGTCTTTCGGTTTGACCCACTCCGGCTGTTGTGGTCCTTTACCTGCCGGTAATCACTCTTCAGCTTGTCTCGGCACTGCTGAGAATTCCGGTGATAGCCATCAGCTTGGCTATCTCCTGGAACACCTTCTCATTGCGTGTTGCTCCGTCCAGTTCCTTCTGTAGCGGTCCTCGGCCACCACACGCAGAAAGGTCTGCACCTCGCTCATCGTCCATGGGTTGGCTTTCCTTCTCTGGTCTTCCATCTTCGCAATTCTGTTTATTCTCTGTTGCTCTCGCAGGTGTGTTTTCCTACATGGCGGGTGATTATTTAAAGCTCCCCGAGCTTCGTTGCGTGTATGACGTAATTTCACCAGACCAATCAGTGGACAGCACTGATCACGTGACGTTTTAGCACCGACTAGACCCACCTCTGAAGCAGGTACTAGCCGGTGCTAAAAATTGTAACGGGTCCCACCTTCAACCCGCGGTGGAAAAGCTCCCAATCAGGGTAGAGTGGGACCGTGTAGAGCTGTACTGGTACAAAAATGTTTGGTGGAAAAGGGGCAATAGTGCCAGTGTTGGGCAAGTTACTCAAAAACTGTAATGCACTACTTATTACTTGTTACTGTCATTTTAAAGTAATGCCTTACATTACAATATTACTCTATTTAAAAAGTAAGGCATTACACTACTTTTGCATTACTTTAGTTACTCTCGCCAAAATGACTGGAAATGAGGATTTGGCAAGCTACAGTGCAAATCTCTGATGTGTCATGACTTTCACCTGCCGTCCAGCAGGCGTTTTGGAAGCCTGCAGACTGAAAACCAACATGTTCAGGAGTTGCTTCTTACCCACATACAATACGAAAAGATAAATCATCCTTTCTTTTCTTGCCACACCTTACCATACACACCAGCACCTGTTCACTGCCATCCTCTTCAATTCTGTAGCATACTGCATTTTTACATTTGGTATACACATATGTGAATGTAGCCCTCATGTATAGCTATTAAGATAGTTCCAGCTGTTTTGCCCTCTGTTGATAATAATTTATACCCATTTATTTAATTGTTCTACCTATACAATCTGCACCATAACTTATTTGCATATTACCATTAATTGGACTGAATCTAAATAAATAAATAACAGGAAACAAAATTTGCATTTCTATGCCTTTAATGTTTTCTTTGGAAAATGATTTCTTTGGAATATGACAACTGAAAAACCAATGAAAAAATCATGGAGTTAAACACTGACTTGAAAAGTGCTTTGGCCTATTGGCCCTCAAAGGTAATACATACAGTACAGATTTCAAAACTGTCCTGAGGGTTAACGAAAAACCCAAAAACAAACAGAAAATGTTTTGGCCTATTGGCCCTCAAAGGTCTACCTTCTGACCAGACTTAAAAAATCAGGACACTTGAGGACAGTCACTATCAACTAAAAACTCTCCGGAGTTTAAAAAAAATCCCAAAAGCAATTTAAAAAAAACAAAACAAAAAACAAAACGGAGTGTCTATTTGCACCCCTGGTACAAATAGCATTGGCCACACAGCTGAGCTATTCACACCCCGTGACGTAACACCAAAATAAAAGCTGCTGGCTTGCACAAAAAACATGGCGGACATCCGTTTTTTCGTCATCAGAAAGTGAAGAATACTGCTAGGTTTCGGCACTAATATCTGTTCCAATTAAAAACTAGATGAAAACATTGTGTTTTATTTTCATAATCGATGTTCAGTGAACACATTACAACCGTCAGTTTGTGAGTTTTTAGAAATTTCGCGATCATGACGTCCAGCCATATTAACTATAAAATTACCTGCACACCACAAATATGTTATAGAATCAACTAGCGTAGTGGTAAGTGATTTGGGTTAAGATGCAGGAATCCCTGGTTCGATTCTTGCCCGATGCATTTTGGCAGTGAGAAGTGATAGTGCGCATACCAACGACTCTGCAGAGAAGGCGCGCAATTTGAAAAACAATTCAGTTCTCAAACGGAAGTTTTGATTGCAACAATTAGCTAGTGCACCAGGGTGTAAATAGCACACTTTGTCATAAATAGCATACATTATTCTGAATTACCACCAAAAACACCTTGCACGTGAGCACAAAGGCCATTGCGGACATTAGTTTTTTCTTTATCAGAAAGTGAAGAATTCTGACGGCACTAATATCTTTTTAAATTGAAATATAGATGTCTTTCTTAACTCTTAGCTGAGGACATCTCTGGCCTAATGGATAGCGACTTAATCCTCCATACGGGAGACATAGTCATGTAAAAAATGTCTTATAATAAGTAGATCATAGCTCTGTAAATGAGAATGCATTAAAATTGAATTATGCGATCAATATGCCAGTGTAAATCCACAGGGGTGTAAATAGCATACACTTCTAATTGCACCGGGGTACAAATAGCATACACTTCTATTTGCACCAGACGGGGTATCAATAGAACACATTGCTGAGTGTACCGGGGTACGAATAGCATTCACTGCTATTTGCACCAGGGTACAATCAGCATACAGTGCTAATTGTACCAGGGGTGCAAATAGCCTTACCCAAAACAAAAACAACTCAAAATGCTTTGGCCTATGACCCTCAAAGATAAGTTAGTACAACCTAGCCTGAACATATGTGGTTGTCTGTTTAAGGAAAGTGGGCATTTAAGCCATTTCACAATCTTCCCCCTGACTGAAAAACTTATTGAAGCGCATTAGAAGAAGGCGCTGAAAGCGCCCATCACTAAGACGGTTGCGTTTTGGGGTGAGCACAAGACTGCCCAGACTGAACAGTCTTTCTACAGGTGCACTGGATGGTGTGGGTGCATTGTAACGTAGTGCCACTTTTTTTTAATTCGTGGAAAAAGATGGAGACTCTCCATCACAGGGGCAGAATTTAGGTACGATGTTACCTCTGTTTCCACTGACATGAGAGAATCAGTAGAGACATTAACCTGTTCCTCAAAGGAGAAAAAGTCATCCTCGCTTGGGGCAATGGCAGCAGGTTCAGGGGGATCAGGCATCAGGGCTGCAGGTTCCTCTGTTATGGTGCGGCACTCTGTGGTAAGGAGGAGAGTGATGTGGTCTCTTCTGGTTTCCTCTTTCACCCAGCGCAACTTAAACTTAGGCAATGACACAGAAGCCAGTAGTGCATCTTTTGAGTCCAGAATGGCAGTGAATCGAGTTTTGATTGCCCCCACAATAATCTCAGGGAGCCCAGTGGTCATTGGTGATAAACCATTTTTCATTGCTACGGTTTTGGCCATGAGCACCTCTAGTGTAGGTTGAAGCGTTCCATAGAAACATGTGTCCTCACCCTGTAAGATGTCAAGTGCGACTGTGAAAGGCTTCATAATGGCACAGTATTCCTTAAGGAACTGGTATTCCCTGTCATTCATACATTTCATCTGAAACTTTATGCAGAGTTCATTAATGTCAGTGAGAGGCATTTCGGTGACTCTTGCATATGCATAAAAAAAAGAGTTCCACCGTGTCACTGTGGGGACAATCAACTTTTTATCACTAACCTCTGCGACGCATTCAGCTGCAACTGTGGAGCGAATGGCCTTTGTCCACAGTGAAGAACACTTGGCCGTAGCACTGCGATAGGTCACTCTCGATTCTGGGTTGGTGGCAAGCCATTTGTCTACCTCATTGTTTGCAATTAGGTTCAGTGTATGGGCCGCACACCTATGGTGTGGAGGCAGTACACACAGCCCAACCTGAGCATCTTCATCATCAGCAGCACTAAACACACTTTGGAGGTCTGTGAAGTGCACTTCCCCTCTGGCACTGTCATCCTCCACCTCGTCCTCTTCCTCCTCCTCAGACTCAACATGCTGATACTCCTGAAACGCCTTCACAAAGTTGCTCCCATTATCGGTCACAAATGCTACAATTTTTTCATGAGTAAGGCCATATTCAGAGAAAATGTCCTCGAGCTCTGCAGCAATTTTGTCGTAGGTGTGCCGGCCCTTAAATCTTCTGCAAGCTATTGCCACCTTCCTCCGTTTCAAGGTGTCATCAATCCAATGCTCTGTAACACCGAGATAGCTTCGGTTATGTGAACTCCAAAGATCAGCGGTGGCGGATACGTAGCACTGCCCTTCGATGGTTTTCTTTAGCTCTCTTGTCATGACAGCATATGCCTTGTCCAGGTCTTTTGTGAAAGTTCTTCTGCTTTGAAGTACAGTCTGAAAAACATGGAAACATAAGAAAATAGCCAGATATTAAATTCAAGGGCCAAAAAACACCAAGTCACACATTTGGTAAAGAACCTTATAATGTACACACATGATTCAGCCAACTATTTTTGTAAAGTATGGCCATGCTGAACATTATCATTGCAAATGTGTCAAAAACCTCTGCATTGTAATGTATGTAATGATTTAGGTCTCTGATAATATTTGCCATTTTAAAGTGTCCTTGCCATAGTATCATGTGGGAGCCGCATGTAGTAAAAGGCTGATTTTGTGAGGAAAAGTATACACTGCCCACCAGATCACGTAGCGACCTGTGTGAAATGTAGCTTAAAGCTACCACGTCAGGGGAAGCTACCTTAGGCTAAGTATTGATGTAATTAAACATGCCATCTCACATTTCCCGTAGTAATAGATTGCTGGCATCTGGAAAACAGCCTACATGCATGCTGCATATTAGGCACTATATAAAATTGACACATTTCTAAATTCTCATGTGAAGGCAAGTCCTCTGCAACCAAAGTGGCAGCATATTCGGCATGGCCAGCCATTACAAAATGTCCCACGTTGTACAAATGCATGAAACGAAACAAGACTATTCCACATGTGAAAAAAAAACAGACAATGACTCCCACACTTTCGATATTTGGCTAACATCAAATTCAATTTCAGCATTCAGGTAAAAACAAGCGTGTCGAGGCAATGTAGCCTTACTTACCTTGTCCTTGCTAGCAGCGACCGGGACCTTGGAGATGATTTTTCTGAAAGCGGGTGACTCCACCGTTGAGAGTGGAAGCATGTCTTCCACGATATACTCGGCAACGAGCCTTCTCACCTCTCGTGGCTGGAGATTCTCTGGTCGGGTAAACGTCAGTTTCGGCTGCTTTGTTGGGGTTTTTATCGCACCCTGTCTCATCCCCTCCTTTCCTGACTAATTTCGTGGTGCTATGGCACCTCTGCAAATGCTTCGTCAAATTGCTTGTGTAGCCCTGTATAAAATGCATAAAGGTTACAGTGTATAAAAATTATAATAAGATGTTGTTTAAAAATAATTCATGATGTGAAGAGAAAAAAGTGCACGATAAATACAGTTCAATGTGTTATAAAATGGTTACCGAGTTCAAGAGCCAATAAGAATGTATTTGCTGTGTAAGGGGCGGGACTATTGGTGCAGGTCAGTGAGCACGTATGGGAGAGACACAGACGCTATCAACCCGAGAGCTGTCGTCAGAAGTTCAGAGTGAGAAACATTTTGGAGTAATAGAGGTCGACTACCCGTGGTCCTTGTATTGCTTTTCTATGTGATCTGCAGAAGGTGAATATAATGTGTGTGCCATGAGTTTTGCTGTAACTTAATGTTGTAGTTGAAAATACCGGAGTGTGATGCATTTAGCCACCCGCTAGCTAGCATAGCATCCCGTGTTTTGACAGCATAGCTTTAGCATGTTGCTGATTTCTAAATGCTAAAGTGGGCTAACGTTAAGTCTATATGATATAGCGTGACGATATTATGGCTCAACAGAGTTCATGTAATTAAAGGAGACGGACGCTGTGAAGAGAGAGAGATTGAGACGGTTGCTGGTGGATGGACTCTGCTGTTTTATTCTTCCCTGGATTTCGTGTGTTGCTGTGTTTGGACTTGACTGCCATCACCCCCATCTGTGAACGCCATTGCCTTATTCCCCCCCTGTTATCCACGTTTGCCCCTTGTTTGGATCCGTGAGTACTGAACTAACATGAGAATGCACGTGCTTTTATTTTCTGCTTTTGACTGAGTGAAGCGGTCATAACAGTTTTTAGGCCTCACCGCACCCGAGCGTCATTACAGGCCTGCAACGTAATTTTGAGTTTTTCCTTTTGATGTGGGCCCACATGTGATAAATGTGAATTTATAAATGTTTTATTTTATTTTATATTTATCTTCCTGAGAGTTAACAACCATTTCATTTATTTTCTGTGTAAATAAACACCTGTTGAAGGTTTTCTTTAAAACAGTCGTGGTGGTCCTTTAAATTTAATTAGAAAAACTGAAAAAGGTTTAGATTCATTTAAGATATTTTACTGAGATCTTAGTAATTATTTTTCCCTGTTTTGGTACGAACTCAAGCCCAGTCTCACTTTAGTAAGTAGTTTATTATCCTTAAACTAGAGATTTGGGTTACATAAATGGAGGCACCGCTGGGATTTTTTTATCGTAAATAGGGATTAATCAACATGAAGTAAACATTAGAAAATCAAAAGTAACTGGACCCCACCACTTTAGAGCATTAGTATAAAAGTAACGTGTTAACAGTAACTAAAGGATATTAAAGTAAAGTACAGTAATGGCAGTCCAATCAAGCAGTTCATCACAAACTCAGTTAATTAACTGGTGTAAAGGAGAGTCAGTAGATTTAAAACATGCCCTCATGTTATATGGAGTGCCTGAAAGTTTTTCACGGGAAGACATTGAAGAAACAGCAGAGACTATTAAAGCCTTGGGGAAAGTTAGAGTTCGAGGCAAAATGTTTCACCCGCAACAACAATCGCTGATGGTGTTATGTGAGTGCCGTGAAGAGATAGACCCGTCCAAAATCCCTCCCGAGATAATGCCTGTAAGTGGCGGAAGTGAATGGAAAGCCGTCTATTATACAGAGCCTCAGTCTGATAACTTTGCAGCAAAATTGCTGAGCTTTCTGCAGAGTGAAGGGAGAACCTTCGAGGACATCCAAGGTCTATGTCCCCCTCCCCAAGAGACCAAAGAGGGTAACAGCAACCCTGAAGACATCATCCGTGCAGTCGGTGATGTTATGAGCAGAACAAACAAGCAATCTGACAGTCACCCATACAGACGTCTGCGTACATTCTCCGGGGTCAGTCCCACCCCAGCTGGAGAGGAGACATTAGACAACTGGTTGGAGCAAGCAACACTCTTAGTAGAGGAAGGTGAGTGTTCGGACAAAGAGAAACGACGTCGAATATTGGAAAGTCTCAAAGGGCCCGCCTTTGAGATCATTCAAGCTGTGCGTCTGACTCAACCTGATGCTGGTCCCCATGAGTACATGGAGGCTATAGAGAGCATTTTTGGTACAGTAGAGTCCTCAGAAGACCTCTATCTGTCCTTTAGAGCACTCCACCAACAGCCTAGTGAACGTCTGTCTGAGTTCCTACGAAGATTAGAGAGATCCCTTGTCAAAGTAGTACAAGGAGGTGGTTTACCTGTAAGCGCTGCAAACAGCGCTCGTTTAGAGCAGCTTATTAGAGGGTCCACCTCTGAGCTCATGTTGCTTCAGTTGAGAATTAGGGAGCGGAGCAGTAATCCCCCTAACTTCCTGACTCTGCTACGAGAAGTAATGGAAGAGGAAGGCCGCCAGTCAGTCAGACAAAGCCAAGTGGCACCCATGCGTTCTCAGCGAGTACGCACAGTTCAAGCAGAAAAGGAGAAAGAACCTGATTCAGCTTCTCAGAGTGAACTGCAAGCTCAGATTCGAGAGTTGAGAGCGCAGTTAGAGGAAAGAAACAAACCACGTCCTCAATCGCCATCTGATGATTCTTTCAAAGGTCTTAAAGGGAAACAAAAACAGAAAAATGAGTCCCAGAGTGAACTACAAGAACTGAGAAAACAAGTGAAAGCCCTGGAGAGTAAAATGAGTGTAATGGCAGTAAAATACACATCAGACCTCCCACGAGAACACACACCACAGCCTTACCAATACAAACCTGCTCCAGGTCACAAACCCGCTCCTGTTCAAGTGTCCTCTCCCAAAGATAACGATGAGTTTTTTTGTTATAGGTGTGGGGAAAATGGTCACATAGCCACCAGATGTACTGCCCCTGAGAACCTTCAGAAGGTTGTCAAAAAGCTCATACGCTTGGTGCGAGTATCCCCCTTTCCTCACAAAGAGAATCCAAAGCCCGAGGCTGAAGAGCAGTGTGTAGCTAGAACCAATAAGGTTGAAGTCCCAGAGAACAACACTGATTTACCTGAGGGTCTTGTAGGTCCATCATTTATTCACACCATCAAAGTTAATGATGTGGTCTGTGAAGCTCTCATCGACAGTGGGTCTAATGTGACTATTATCTTTGAAAGCTGGTACAACAAACACTTATCAGACGTCCCGATAAAACCCCTCTCGCGCCTTGGACTCTGGGGCCTCGCTGACACGGAGTATCCGTACAAAGGGTACGTCGTGGTAGAGATGGAGTTCACTGAAGAGATCACTGGTGTGTCGGGACGTGTAGAAGTGCTCGCCTTAATCTGTCCTGAGCCAAGAAACCAACAACAAACCCCTGTGCTGGTTGGAACCAATACATCTCTTTTCCGCCGCTTATGGGAGCTGGTGAAGACAGAAGGTGACAAGAACACTGTGCACTCAATGAGAATTCAGTCTGTGTACGCCCCTGTCAAAGCACAAGAGCAGTTACCAAAAAATGAAATTTTGGGACAGATAATGTGGAAAGGACCTGGTCCTCTCTCTATTGCTCCAGGTGCAAAGTACTATGCAACCTGCAAAGTAAAACGACAGAGTGCCCCATCTAAAGACTTTGTACTGATTGATACACCCACTGCCCAGTTACTCCCCGCCGGTGTGCTGGTACAGCCTGGAGTGCTCTCAGATGCCGATGTAGACGACAACAGCTTCACTGTGCTAATTCAGAATGAATCAAAAAAGACAACCTCCCTCCCAATAGGGACCGTCATTGCTGAGATGTATGCCGTTGACACAGTTACCCCAATCCGGCCATCTGACCTTGCAGCTGAAAGCCTAGACCCAAGTCTCTTTAACTTCGGAGACTCCCCCATCCCCGAAGAGTGGAAGAGCCGGCTTCAACAGAAGTTAGCTGAGAGGCGGAATGTCTTCTCACTGCACGAGTGGGATGTTGGCTTGGCCAAGGGGGTTGAACACCACATACGCCTGCATGATCCCAGACCTTTCAGGGAAAGGTCAAGGAGACTAGCCCCTGCAGACATAGATGACGTGAGACGGCATATACAACAACTGCTGGCAGCTGGAATTATCACTGAGTCCCGTAGTCCATACGCTTCACCGATCGTTGTAGTCCGCAAAAAGAACGGGACTATAAGAATCTGTATCGACTACAGAACACTTAACAACCGCACCACACCAGACCAGTACACAATGCCACGCATCGACGACGCATTGGACTCCTTGTCAGGCAGCCAATGGTTCTCGGTCCTAGATCTGCGTAGTGGCTACTACCAGGTCGAGATGGCCCCGGAGGACAAAGAAAAGACAGCATTTATTTGCCCTCTCGGTTTCTATCAGTTTGAGCGCATGCCACAGGGAATCACAGGAGCACCGGCAACGTTTCAGCGCTTAATGGAAAAAGCTGTCGGTGATATGCATCTTCTCGAAGCCCTTGTGTACTTAGATGATATTATCATCTTCGGCAAAACACTTGAAGAGCATGAGCAACGTCTTCTCAAGGTGTTGGATAGACTTGAGGAGATTGGATTGAAGGTTTCTATTGACAAGTGTCAATTTTGCCAACCTCAAGTTAAGTATGTGGGTCACATTGTCTCCGCTAACGGAATAGCTGCTGATCCAGACAAAGTGGAGGCAGTAAAGCATTGGAAAGAGCCCACACACCTGAAGCCGCTCAAGTCCTTCCTCGGATTCTGCAGTTATTATCGAAGATTCATTGCAAATTACTCTGCCATTGTCCGTCCCCTCTCCGAGCTCACCAAGGGTTATGCCCCCACTTGGCAAGACCCCAAGTCCAAAAAGAGTGTCGACCCAAGCAAAGTCTATTTCAAGCCATCTGAGCCCTTTGGAGAACGGTGGACTCAGGTTTGCCAGGAAGCTTTTGAGCAGATCCGTGACTGTTTGATCAATGCCCCAGTGTTGGCATTCGCTGACCCCACTAAGACATACATTTTGCATGTGGACGCGAGTATGAATGGGCTGGGCGCTGTCCTAAACCAAGAATATTCTGATGGCCTCAGGCCAGTAGCTTTTGCCAGTCGGAAGCTTAAAGACTCAGAGCACAACTATCCAGTCCATCAATTGGAATTTCTGGCATTAAAATGGGCTGTCGTGGACAAGTTTCACGATTACCTGTATGGAGCTAAATTCATTGTAAGAACTGACAACAACCCATTAACATATGTGTTGACTTCTGCCAAACTCAATGCCGTCGGGCATCGTTGGCTCGCCGCCCTTGCCACCTACGATTTCACCATCCAGTATCGTCCTGGGAGACACAATATCGATGCTGATCTGCTGTCTCGGCAGTACACTCCCAAGGAGGTGAAAGAGTGGACCAGTGTCCCACCTGCTGGCGTCAAAGCCCTCTGCAAGCAAGCCTGCATCAGTGGAGAGACAGATGCGCCTGATAGATTGGTGGATCAGTTGGGAGCTCCTGCCACAGCGGTACCTGAAGCTTATGTGTTCCCAGTGAACCTTAGCTTGAACACCCTTGACCAGTTGAGCTCAAAAGATATTCAAGCATCACAAGACATGGACCCAGCAATTGGGCCTGTAAAGAAAGCAATGGAGAACAATAAAGTGCTGACTCGCTCCAACAATGATTGTCCAGAGACTGTGTTATTGCTACGTGAAACTCGCAAATTGGAAGTAAAGGATGGCATGCTACACAGAGTAAAAGAAAAAACATGTGGAGAACGGATCAAACAACTGGTCTTGCCAGCGAGATATCGCCCAATGGTGTTAAGGTCTCTACATGATGAGTGCGGACACATGGGAGTGGAGCGTACTACCGAACTGATCAAAGACAGATTTTATTGGCCAAGGATGACAACTGAGGTTGAGCAGTACATTCGAACCTGTGGAAGATGTATCTCCAGAAAGACACTCCCTCAGCATGCCTCACCCTTGAACCAAATAACAAGTAATGGCCCTTTAGATTTAGTGTGTATTGACTTTTTGCAGATAGAGCCTGACTCTAAAGGTGTTACTAATGTGTTGGTGGTGACAGACCATTATACACGTTATGCACAAGCATTTGCTACAAAAGACCAAAAGGCTGTCACTGTTGCAAGAGTGTTGTGGGAGAAGTATTTTGTGCACTACGGTCTACCTGCACGGATACACTCGGATCAGGGCCGAGATTTTGAAAGTCGCCTGATCAAAGAGCTCTTGTCCATGCTTGGGGTTCGGAAGTCAAGAACATCCCCCTACCACCCTCAAGGTGATGCACAGCCAGAAAGGTTCAATCGAACACTCTTAGCAATGCTCGGTACCTTGGACACTGTAAAGAAACAGTGTTGGAGTCAACATATCACCCACCTGGTACATGCATACAACTGCACAAAAAACGATTCCACGGGATACTCGCCGTATCATCTCATGTTCGGAAGGGAGGCAAGGTTACCCATTGACATCTGTTTTGGGATCTCGCCAAATGGTGAAAGTGAAACCTCCTACCAACAGTATGTTACCAGGATGAGGAGAGAGCTGCAAAAAGCATACCACATGGCATCTGAAGCTGCTACGAAGAGTCACTTGAGAAACAAAGCGCGCTTTGACCAGCGCGTGAGAGACTTACCTTTGGAGAAAGGAGATAGAATCCTCATTCGGAATATGGGTTTAAAAGGCAAGCACAAACTCCAAGATCGATGGAAATCAACACCGTATGTTGTTTTGGAAAAGTTGCCAAACCTGCCCGTGTACAAGGTCAAACAAGAGCTTGGAACAGGTGTGGTAAAAACTCTTCATCGAGACCACCTATTGCCCATCGGTTATATGGTCAGGATGTCAAACTCCTTGGATGAACCAAACACCGCTCGGAGACCTGTCACGAGAGCTCAACTTACCCGAAAACGTCAACCAACCAAGCCCACTGACCCAGTAGAAGAAAGTGACACAGTTTCATCAGGTTCAGAGTTGGAATTTGTCCATCATTCCCCAGATTTTGATGTGGATGAAGTCAGGAGACAAGTGGAAATGGTAAATCCAAGCTCTGTGGAGAATGAAGAGAGTGAGATCTCTGAAGAGAGTGAAAACTCTGAAGAGGATGAAAGATCTGAGGTGGAAGCAGAACCCCAACCTAATACCGAAACAGAGATTGAGGAACTGCCTGAAGGTGCTGTGCTTTCTCTGTCAGACTCTGATATCCCAGAGACAACTAATGAAGAAGAAGAAGAAGATTTGCAAGATTTAGAAGAGGGAGCAAGCTCACCTAAGTCAAACAGAACTAGACGTGATAAAGTCGCTAAAAGCACAGGAAGTGAAAGTGAAAGATTTTCTACAGTCCGAAAATCGCTGAGAAAACCAAAACCAACTATGAGATTCAGTTATGAGAAACCTGGTCATCCATCCTTTGAACCAGTTACTATCATGCACCATGGCATGGTCATTCAACTCAAGTTGAACCCTCCAGATCGAGACAACGAACCAAGGAAAAAGTCCAAAACATCCAAAAGGTACGCGGAGGAGGAGAAAAGGAATCACCCTTCCAAGTTGAAAAGAGACAAAAGGTGTGATGAGGACATCTACACAGTCAGAAGAGGGAGGGTGTAGCCCTGTATAAAATGCATAAAGGTTACAGTGTATAAAAATTATAATAAGATGTTGTTTAAAAATAATTCATGATGTGAAGAGAAAAAAGTGCACGATAAATACAGTTCAATGTGTTATAAAATGGTTACCGAGTTCAAGAGCCAATAAGAATGTATTTGCTGTGTAAGGGGCGGGACTATTGGTGCAGGTCAGTGAGCACGTATGGGAGAGACACAGACGCTATCAACCCGAGAGCTGTCGTCAGAAGTTCAGAGTGAGAAACATTTTGGAGTAATAGAGGTCGACTACCCGTGGTCCTTGTATTGCTTTTCTATGTGATCTGCAGAAGGTGAATATAATGTGTGTGCCATGAGTTTTGCTGTAACTTAATGTTGTAGTTGAAAATACCGGAGTGTGATGCATTTAGCCACCCGCTAGCTAGCATAGCATCCCGTGTTTTGACAGCATAGCTTTAGCATGTTGCTGATTTCTAAATGCTAAAGTGGGCTAACGTTAAGTCTATATGATATAGCGTGACGATATTATGGCTCAACAGAGTTCATGTAATTAAAGGAGACGGACGCTGTGAAGAGAGAGAGATTGAGACGGTTGCTGGTGGATGGACTCTGCTGTTTTATTCTTCCCTGGATTTCGTGTGTTGCTGTGTTTGGACTTGACTGCCATCACCCCCATCTGTGAACGCCATTGCCTTATTCCCCCCCTGTTATCCACGTTTGCCCCTTGTTTGGATCCGTGAGTACTGAACCAACATGAGAATGCACGTGCTTTATTTTCTGCTTTTGACTGAGTGAAGCGGTCATAACAGTTTTTAGGCCTCACCGCACCCGAGCGTCATTACAGGCCTGCAACGTAATTTTGAGTTTTTCCTTTTGATGTGGGCCCACATGTGATAAATGTGAATTTATAAATGTTTTATTTTATTTTATATTTATCTTCCTGAGAGTTAACAACCATTTCATTTATTTTCTGTGTAAATAAACACCTGTTGAAGGTTTTCTTTAAAACAGTCGTGGTGGTCCTTTAAATTTAATTAGAAAAACTGAAAAAGGTTTAGATTCATTTAAGATATTTTACTGAGATCTTAGTAATTATTTTTCCCTGTTTTGGTACGAACTCAAGCCCAGTCTCACTTTAGTAAGTAGTTTATTATCCTTAAACTAGAGATTTGGGTTACACTTGTACTGTTTTTCGACGTTGACAGCGGTTTGTGTTTCACACACAGTGTGCATTTCACTAAAATGTTCTTGGGGTCCTTATTTTGAATGTCAAAGTAGTGGGCGTATGCCCATCTTGAAAACGAGCTATCTTGATCTTCTGGTTCTGTCATCCCTTGTATCAGTCTGCCAGTTTGAGACAAAGTGAAAGGAAGTCGAACGTGCTGCGTGATTCAGTACCTGATCTCGTGGTGATCCGCTAACTTTGTATGAAGAAAATAAAAACCCTCAAAAACAAAGCAGGTTAAAATGCATTGTAACGCGTTACTCCCAACACTGCTTAGTGCATAATTTAAGTCAAACAGAATAATGTCAGCATCATTATGGGGTATAATGTATATATATTTATGTTTGCTTCAAAGTAATTAAATATACAATCCATTAGTCAAGTAAACTTGATTGGAATAACAGCGGACTATTTTAGGAAACTCCTACGACAGCTCTGGATCACTCGTAAATTCTGTTCGTACCTGAAAGAAAACGTAAAATACAAAAAGATTGGTGAATGCGCAAATTTTCTTAAATCACTCGTACGGACGATTTAAGAACAAATCTGTGCGTACGAACGGTTCTTGCATGAGGCCCATTGACTTCTTTCTTGCAATCAGTCTAAGCAGTACAAAGAATTGTATGTCTAATCTTACAGTCTTGAGTGACAGTTTTGTCAATCAGTAGCTGGTGTTTAGCTCCTCGGGTGTTACTTCCAATTCCCCACTTTTGTATTGAGTGATGTGCCTGCTTATTTGTTATGATGCCTGACAGGAGCTTCCATGCTGTACTGAGTCAGGTTTTCGGCCAGTAGTTGGATGGAACTGCCCTCATCTGGGGATCTTTCATGATCAGGACTGTCCGACCCTGGGTTAACCAGTGTGGGTTGGTCCCATCCACTCGCAGCTGGTTCATTTGTGCAGTTAATTTCTTTAGCCAGTAAGTGTGTTTAATGTCAGGGCTTGGTGCAGTCCAGCTCTTCATACTTTACTCTTTCTTGGATGTCTGCCATTGCAATCGTCACTGGGACTTGTTCTGGTAGATTGCTGTAGTCAGCTCTCAGATCCACTAGTCATTGAGCATTGGTGGCATATGATGGTTTTCTCTCCTATATGCTCTTCCAGTATTGTTCAGTCTCAGCCCTCGGTGGGTCTATTTCTCATCTTATTACCCTGCCACTGAGTTTACACTTTGGATGGTTCAGTTGATAACATCCTATTCATTCTCCTGGCTTCACCTCCTCTGGTGTACCTCCTCAAGTGTGTAGCCAGAGCTGTGAGTTGTGGTTTGGCAGTCTCCAGTCCCTCAGCAATTTATAATTTGTTGTATTTCTTTGGGATTTCTCTCTTCATTACACCTTTGCAAAGCTCTGAAACTGACTAACCTCCCCAAATCCTACCTTGATCTTGGCCTCCAACCTTTGTCTTCATGGGGGTATTACCCCTTACTGCTCCTTGTATTGTTAACTTGTCGCCAAGCATCTCTAAAGGCCTCGGTACTCCGTAGCTATCTGCCAATCCAACTCCGTGGGCACGCAGAGGCTGTTAAACCTTTCGAAGTTCTCAGTCAGGATGTCGAATACGCAAGGCAGTTCACCTCCCGATCAGTAGGCGTCACTACGCTAGACGACCTAATCTTGCGACGTCTATCGCGAAAGTCATTGATTGATGGTTCACCTTCCGGCTCCGTTCCACTCCTCACAGTGAACGATGGCGACCGACAGAGAAAGACTGTTGTTGGAGTTGGAGCTTATTGATATTGAAATGCAAATAACTTTAACCAAATGTTGACCGGCCACACAGTAAACTCTTTCAAAAATGGCGGTGTTGTTGTTCTGAGAGTCGCTAAACCGGAAAAGTGAAGTGAAGTTGGGTGCTGAAGGTTGCACATGCTAACACATGTGAATACACAGACAAAGGAGACATTTCTGACACTTAAGGCTAATACTAATGTTTAGTTATTAGTTACTAGTTTCTAGATGATGCAAACCTAGTTATTATCATCAATGATGTTATAATCATTTATTGAATTTGATTGATATGTGCAATAAACTAAGCCAGTGCCAACTATATCCCCCACATTCCCTATGCATCTACTGCCTCAAACATACCTATAATTTTTGTTTTAAAAATTCTTCCCTGTTCAGACTGTTCATCACACACCTACACACACTGACACAGCCCAATATATTATCCACCACTGCATCTGGAGCTGATTGTTACAGTGGCCATGATAATTATGCCCTGCAGGATTGAAGATGGGGACCTTGCTCTCTGATTGAATGCTTGCAGAACTAGATGGAGGACAGCCTGACAAGATGGCACAATAATAAGCACACAGACCACATAGCTGACTTTAAAAAAAACTGGCCCTGGAACTTCAACATCCTGTGCTGCTGAGTGCTCGCTGTAGATGTTGTCTGCGTGGGCATGCAGGGAGGACTCATGACAACCGTTTATGACTCACCTTAAAATGGACAATGACAGAGCAGCAAAGTTAAGAAAATCACTTCCTACCATACTGTTTTTTACAAAATATATATCCTTAATATATGTATTTCCTTAATTTTTCTTCTGGCTGCTGTCACTGAATCATGCCTTATTGTCTGAATCTTCGAAGCCTTTCTAACCTCTTGCCATTCTCCTTTTAAACGTTTTTTCGCCAATTACACCTGAATAAATATAGATGTGAGATTTATTTCTAAAAATCTGAGAATGAAAATAAACTAGTCTAAATACATGTAAAATAATCAGCCATTAATAGGTTCACTTTACCACTTAGCATCCTGGAAAGATCGTGCTCTAATCTGCAAGTCAATCTGTCATTAATTCACCTGCAGCACCTTCTCTGCAGCATGCAATGTGAGGACATCAATAAGCCATCTCCAGCAGTATTGGGTTAGACTGCAAAATTGATCATTGTTGTCCTGATGGCCATGTGCCAATGGCACTAAAAGGCAGGATCTATGAAAGTGGTTGTCAGATAAGTAGATCCAAGGCGTCTGTTCTCCACACTGTTGCAAATGTACAGGGCCTAATGTGCTCAATTTTATTCTGAAAATACGTTGAATCCATGTGTGACTTACACCAATTATGTCTAGGACTGAATGGTTATTCGCATGATCTACAATATAAAACACTTTCCGTCAAAAACAGCAATGCTCAATAGCTACAATAAAAATCTTTTAGCGGATTGCTTAGCGGGAAGCCATCAACATGTTGAATGACGATAGAGAGGAGTTGTCACCAAAATATGCATAACATAAGTGCACAGGTGTGTAGATAGTATTGACGGAAGGTTTTTTCTTTTTACCCTACAATATCTACTTTTTCAATGGATTTACTTTGGAATTGTTAACAATATTTTGAGCATACAATGAAAAATGTAGTAAATTATGATTACATTTAACTCATTTTTGTCAATCTAATTAATATTTTAGCTTTCTTTTTTCTTTGCTTTTGGTCAATGTTTGTGATCATTTGAATTGTATTGAATAATGCAGTTTTATCAATCTCCAAAGGGAAATAATGTATTCTCTGTATATATTATTTAAAAATTTACACTTTAAAGATCATTACAAGCTAGAGTTAGCCTTCCTTATTAGCTTGTTTAGTTTCTTTGAATCAGCGGCTCGGATGCTGCTGCCCCAACAGATGGCTGAAAATATAATTGCACTTGCCAACAAAAACATGTACTGTCATACTACAAGAACTGAAAGACTTCAGCATGCTCAAAAAATACAGTCTGTTCTTTTCTTTCTTACAGACAATACCAGTGTTGTGTTTCCTGTGAAGTCTGTTACCAAGGTAAAGCATTTTTCCAGTCCCCCACCACCTCATTTGCCTTCTTTACATTCAATCAAATCTGAACTGTAATGAATGATGAATGTAATGAAGTTCCAGTACATGATATTTTAAAGCTTTAGGTAGCAACAAGCAAAGGTCTGATGATCCTACTGCACAGTTTTTTCCTGCTCTTAGTCTCTTTCTTTTCAGTGCTTGTGTTTGTGCATGTACTGATATTTCAAAACAAACAATGTTCTATTTTCCTTGACCAAATAACTCAATTTTGGTTAAAAAGACTCAAAAGAATGATACAAAAGATAAGTCCACCAGGAGTTGTTTCTTTCTTTTGACAAACATTCAGATCTATGTTCTATTTTTTGGGCTTTCTTCTCGTGTTACATTCTGTTGGTCTAGTGCAGGGGTGTCAAACTCATTTTGGTCTAGGGGCCGTTTACAGCTTAATCTGATCTCAAGGGGCCAGATCAGTAAAGATCAGTTTCTTTGTATTGGTGCAAAAAAGAAGTAAATAATAAAAATCTTTACATTAAATTAATTGTCCTTTCACTAAATATATTATGAACGAACCTCAGAGTTTTTAAGAAAAGTATGTGAAATTTCAACAACACCTCTACCCAGTTTAACATTTATTTAAGTGCATTATGCATAAAAACTGATCACAGTGATTGTACAATGTGGCAAAACATTTAGTCACAGTTTTGTGGAACTTAAAAACACTGTCCTGCATGTTAAAATACATCAAACATTGAGAAATGAGACATGAGAAATTAATTAATTTAAAATACATTTTCCACATCTGGGAAGCAATTCTGAACACATGAATTGACTCCACACACTTGAAATCTTAAGTGGCAGCTGTTTTAAACAGACATTTTATAAAGTAAATTTGTCCCCTTCCTTGTTAATGCATAAAATGTATACATATAAAAAACCTCCCATAGATAACAAATGTGGCATGCATAAGAAATATTTTACTCAATAAAACTCTTCTGTTGTAAATCTGTTACTGACGAGCAATGACTTTCACAGCAATTACTGCAGCAAATACTCACAACTGTTTATTTTTATAGTGCAACGTTGAAAGAATCATTCCATAGGACTTAGTCTTGCTCAGTATTTGCCCCTGAAACTTGGCATCTTTTAGCCTACACACAAATGCATCAATATCAGGCATCATGTCCTGAGTAGCAGCCAGTTTCAGAATCTCATTTAAGCGCTTATGTGTGAGCTTTGAGCACAGCTTCGTTTTATTAATGTTCATTACTGAGAAAACTTGCTCACAAAGATAGGTAGTCCCAAACATGGACAACAGTTTTGCAGCCAGTGCTGTCAATTCAGGATAGCCTGGTAGGAGATACTTGTAAAACGTGTCCAAGCCCACAGAGGCAAATTTGTCCTTCAATTCTGCATCACACTGCAAATCAATGATTTCGAATTGCATGTCAACGGGCACATCAGAAACTCTGACTGCGAATGGTGAGCGAAAAACTGCGAATTCTGTCTCGAGTTCGCTAAAGACCTGAAATCGTTTCTCAAACTCCCTCAGCAACACTGAAATCTTGTCTTTGTAAGTCAGGATTAAAGCTTGCTGCGCACTCTCTTAGACATGTAAAATGAGCAAGGTCACCGCTTGCCATCTGTCTCCCATAACGTGAGCATTAACTTGAATACTGTCATAATACTGTTATAATTGTTTTGCATCTTTGCAACATTTTGTTCAGATTATTCAAGTGCTCTGTAATATCAACCATAAATGAGAATCGAGAGAGAGAGACTCGCACTGCACTGCAGTTTTATTTGACTTACTTATGCTGCAAATATGTACAATACAGTCATACAATAACCGGATTGCACTGTAACTTTTTACTTTTTTACTTTAACTTTAACTTTTTTTATTCTCTTTAGCTCCCCATGAGCTGTCACCTTACCGTGGTGGGGGGGTTTGCGTGCCCCAATGAGTCTGGGAGCTATGTTGTCTGGGGCTTTAGGCCCCTGGTAGGGTCACCCATGGCAAACAGATCCTAGATGAGGGACCAGACAAAGAATAGCTAATAAAAACCCCTATGATGATAAAGAAAATTGGACACCGTGTTCCTTCGCCCGGACACGGGTCACCGGGGCCTCCCCCTGGAGCCAGGCCCAGGGGTGGGGCCCGCCGGCGAGCGCCTGGTGGCCGGGTCTGTGCCCGTGGGGCTCGGTCGGGCACAGCCCGAAGAAACGATACGGGTCCCCCTTCCGACAGGCTCACCACCCGTGGGAGGGGCCATGGGGGTCGGGTGCAGTGTGAGCTGGGTGGCAGACAAAGGCGGAGACCTTGGCGGTCTGATCCTCGGCTACTGAAGCTGGCTCTTGGGACGTGAAACATCACCTCTCTGCTGGGGAAGGAGCCTGAGCTGGTGCGCGAGGCTGAGCGGTTCCGGCTAGATATAGTCGGACTCACCTCAACGCATGGCTTGGGCTCCGGAACCAGCCTCCTCGAGAGGGGTTGGACTCTCTTCCACTCTGGAGTTGCCCGCGGTGAGAGGCGTAGAGCAGGTGTGGGCATACTTATTGCCCCCCGGCTGTGCGCCTGTACATTGGGGTTCACCCCGGTAGACGAGAGGGTAGCCTCCCTCCGCCTTAGGGTGGGGGGACGGGTCCTGACTGTTGTTTGTGCTTATGCACCGAACGGCAGTTCAGAGTACCCACCCTTTTTGGAGTCCCTGGAGAAGGCACTAGAGAGTGCTCCTCCGGGGGACTCCCTCGTCCTGCTGGGGGACTTCAATGCTCACGTGGGCAATGACAGTGAGACCTGGAGGAGCGTGATTGGGAGGAACGGCCCCCCCGATCTGAATCAGAGTGGTGTTTTGTTGTTGGACTTCTGTGCTCGTCACGGACTGTCCATAACGAACACCATGTTCAGGCATAAGGGTGTCCATATGTGCACTTGGCACCAGGACACCCTAGGCCGCAGCTCGATGATCGACTTTGTGGTCGTATCGTCGGACTTGCGGCCGTATGTCCTGGACACTCGGGTGAAGAGAGGGGCGGAGCTGTCAACTGATCACCACCTGGTGGTGAGTTGGCTCCGCTGGTGGGGTAGGAAGCCGGTCAGACCTGGCAGGCCCAAACGTATTGTGAGGGTCTGTTGGGAACGCTAGGCGGAATCCCCTGTAAGGAGGAGTTTCAACTCCCACCTCCGGCAGAGCTTCAACCATGTCCCGGGGGAGGTGGGGGACATTGAGCCCGAATGGGCCATGTTCCGTGCCTCCATTGTTGAGGCGGTCGACCGGAGCTGTGGCCGTAAGGTGGTCGGTGCCTGTCGTGGCGGCAATCCCCGAACCGGTTGGTGGACCCCAGTGGTGAGGGAGGCCGTCAAGCTGAAGAAGGAGTCCTATCGGGCCTTTTTGGCCAGTGGGACTCTGGAAGCAGCTGATGGGTACCGACAGGCCAAGCGGAACGCGGCCTCGGCGGTTGCTGAGGCAAAAACTCGGGCTTGGGAGGAGTTCGGGGAGATTCTGGTCCACCATCCGGCGGCTCAGGGGCGGAAAGCGGTGCACCGTCAACACCGTGTATGGTGAGGGCGGGGCTCTGCTGACTTCAATTAGGGACGTCGTGAGTCGGTGGGGGGAATACTTCGAGGGCCTCCTCAATCCTACCGACACGCCTTCCGATGAGGAAGCAGAGTTGGGGAGCTCGGACGTGGGGCCTCCCATTTGTGGGGCTGAGGTTGCCGAGGTGGTCAAAAAACTCCTCGGCGGCAAGGCCCCGGGGGTGGATGAGGTCCGTCCTGAGTTCCTCAAGGCTCTGGATGTTGTGGGGCTGTCTTGGTTGACACGCCTCTGCAGCATCGCGTGGACATCGGGGGCAGTGCCTCTGGACTGGCAGATTGGGGTGGTGGTTCCCCTCTTTAAAAAGGGGGACTGGAGGGTGTGTTCCAACTATAGGGGGATCACACTCCTCAGCCTCCCTGGTAAGGTCTATTCGGGGGTACTGGAGAGGAGGATCCGCCGGATAGTCGAATCTCAGATTCAGGAGGTGCAGTGTGGTTTTCGTCCTGGCCGTGGAACAGTGGACCAGCTCTATACCCCCCATAGGATCCTGGAGGGAGCATGGGAGTTCGCCCAACCGGTCTACATGTGTTTTGTGGACTTGGAGAAGGCGTTCGACCGTGTCCCTCGGGGACTCTTGTGGGGGGTGCTCCGGGAGTATGGAGTGCCGGACTCCTTGATATGGGCTGTTCGGTCTCTGTATGACCGGTGTCAGAGTTTGGTCCGCATTGCCGGCAGTAAAGGCGGTAGCATGGTTGCCGCGTCTGTCACGGCGGTGTCGCACCGTGACGTCAAAATGACGTATCAGGCCTGGCGCTTCCCTTGAAAAGACGGCGCAGCGCGTTGTCGTGCACCACTCGATTTTTGTAACTTGGTGGCGCCGAGCACAACGAACCGGATGGACCATTGTGAGACCAGGCTCAGTCAGGAGGTGCGTTTGTACAGGCAGCTGTACGAAACTGCAGGGAAACAGTACAGGGAGCACGTAAACTCCCCAAACTGGTGCACAGAGATTGGCAGAACTTTGGGGAAAGAGGGAGAGTTCTGTAAGAATGTGTGGAAGAAGCTACGGGACAGATACGTGAAGGCAAAGAAGAGGGCAGAGACTCTGTTGATGCCGGGGGCTTCAGACCTTCACCACTTTTAACTGAATTAAAAAATTAAAATGATCCGAAAACTGCAGCAGTATCATTAATTACAGTATTCTTGCTCTTGACAGCGGCATTGTTTTCTTCTCCACTTTCGTGGTTGTAGAGTAGCGGTAACCTTAACGTAGCAGCACCACCTCTGTGACGGAGAAAATTGCAACTACTGGCGCAACGACTTGTGCCACTATATAGGGTCCTATGGCGGGCACGAACTCGTGACGTCATCAACACCGCTCGCGCGAGCAGACTCGGCAACCATGCTAGAGCCTTAAGTCGGACATGTTTCCTGTGGGGGTTGGACTCCGTCAGGGCTGCCCTTTGTCACCGATTCTGTTCATAATTTTTATGGACAGAATTTCTAGGCGCAGCCAGGGCGTTGAGGGGGTCCGTTTTGGCGACCTCAGAATCGGGTCTCTGCTTTTTGCGGACGATGCGGTTCTGTTGGCGTCGTCGGGCCGTGACCTTCAGCTCTCACTGGAGCGGTTCGCAGCCGAGTGTGAAGCGGCTGGGATGAGAATCAGCACCTCCAAATCCGAGACCATGGTCTTTGGCCGGAAAAGGGTGGAATACTCTCTCCGGGTCGGGAAAGAGATCCTTCCCCAAGTGGAGGAGTTCAAGTATCTCGGGGTCTTGTTCATGAGTGAGGGACGAATGGAGCAGGAGATTGACAGGCGGATCGGTGCGGCGTCTGCAGTGATGCGGGCTCTGCACCGGCCCGAGTTTCCTCCGCAGGGTGTCTGGGCTCTCCCTTAGAGATAGGGTGAGAAGCTCGGTCATCCGGGAGGGGCTCGGAGTAGAACCGCTGCTCCTCCGCATCGAGAGGAGTCAGATGAGGTGGCTCGGGCATCTGGTGAGAATGCCTCCTGGACGCCTCCCTGGTGAGGTGTTCCGGGGCCGTCCCACTGGGAGGAGGACCCGGGGAAAACCCAGGACACGTTGGATAGACTATGTTTCTCGGCTGGCCTGGGAACGCCTCGGGGTCCCCCCAGAAGAGCTGGAGGAAGTGGCCGGGGACAGGGACGTCTGGGTCTCTTTGCTCAAGCTGCTGCCCCCGCGACCCGATCCCCGGACCAGCGGAAGATAATGGGTGGATGGATGGATGGATTCTCTTGTATATTATTTAGATATCTTTTTATATTTTTTGTGTATACAAAGCCAAGAGCTCCTGAACTAAATTTCATTGTGCCTGCATAGTGACAATAAAGATTCTTGAAATGCAAGGTCCTGCAGCCAAAGTGGACACTGTAATTCCTTAACAGGTTTTCCTTTTTTCTCCATGAATTCTCAGATTTTCCCACGTAGATCAAAGAAGCGCTTCAGCACAGCACCTCTGCTGAACCATCTCACCTCGGTGTGGTATGGCAGACCCTGGGTAATGTTACAGCCACTGAGAAGGCTGTCAAACTGACGATGATTGAGACCTCTGGCTCGGATGAAATTAACAGATCGGACAACGCTTCCTGACGTGATGCATTTTTAAGGACTTGCAGCGTAATGCCTCCTGATGCAAAATGCAATGAAATGTCCAAAAATCACCCCCTCCATTCGCGGCTTGTACTCTCTCTCTGAACTTGGTCACAACACCTGCCTTTTTCCCGATCATTGACGGCGCACCATCAGTAGCCAGGCTTACGGCGCGGGACCAGTCCGCCCCAACTCTGCCCAGCGCTCCAAGCATGGGCGTCAATTGGGTATGGCAGCTGCCACACCTCAGCTCCAGGGGAAAATGATAATGTTCGTTTTTCTTTTTTTTTTTTTTTAAATTGGATTTATGGAATTACTCTGTGTCAATTTGTATTGATTATTTTATTATTTAATACATATAAATGAACTACAATTGAAATTCTGAACAACACAATCAATTTATCTAAGTATCATTTTCCCCAACACCTGTATCCCCTTTTGAAATGTGGTATCTCCCAGCCTCCCCTCCCTCCCACGAGATGACGGAGCCTGGAGGTCAAAGCTGATGTTATTAGCGGGATTTGTTGTTTGCTAATTAATGTAAAATCTGAAAAGGAAACAGAAAACTTTAGATTTATTTATCACCAAAAAAAGGGCAGGTGATGATGGGTCCAATATTGCCCCAGCGGCGGAGGAAGGAGGACCAGGTAGTGAAGGCTGTTAACGAGGCTGTCCACTTAAGCACCTCCGCCGCTAATGCTAAAGCTAATGCTAACAGGGAGACGGAGACGAGTCCATTGTTATGTTAGCGGCTATGTGAGTGAGACTGCATTTGCACACAGATAAGCTACATAGCAGACTTTTGTGGTGATTATTGTATATTTATTGATACTGTAGTCATGTGACTATAGTGACCTTGCCATTCCTTAGCTTTGGCTGAATTGATGCCGCTGCCTCCAAGGATGGAGCAGAAAATGTGTCGGTCATAGGCACCAACTCGAGAAACTCCTCTGACAGTCAAAGTCTCGTCAACTCCACGAATGAATACGGCCAGTTGAGCGACGTCCATAATATCGGTACTCTCATCAATTGCAACAGAAAATGCCAGAAATGACTCCACTTTGCGTTTCAGTTGGCTGTCCAAATCTGCCGATAGTTCCGAAATCCCGTCTGCCACGGTATTTCTCGTCAAGCTAATATTGGCAAAAGCTTGCCGCTTCTCAGGACACACAATTTCGGCAGCCTTCAGCATGCAGTTTTTGACGAACTCCCCCTCACTTTGAAGTCCATTTTTCTTGAAAAATCCGACACTCTTCCACTTTTCTCTTTTTTGACAAAGACATTTCGCTGATTAGGGTGTCAGGGCCAACAGAAAAAGCGGGTAAAGCAATTGAACTGACTAAAACACAGCGCCCCTAGCGGACAATATAGGAACTGCAGATTTGAAGCCCAGAGTTCAAACTAGACACGGTGAAGCAGCTTTTAGCTGTTATGCTGCACACAACTGGAACAAACTACCAGCAGAACTGAAATCAGCCCCAACTGTGAGCACTTTTAAATCCAGGTTAAAAACATTTCTCTTTCGGTGTGCTTATGATTGAGTTAATAGTTTTCTTTTTCCCCTCTTCTTTGATTGCTTTTAACTTTTATTCTACTTTTTTTTCTCTTTAAATTGCTTGTTTTTATGCTGCTTTATGCTGTTCTTTTAAATGCCTTGTCTTTATGTAAAGCACATTGAGTTGCCTGTGGTATGAAATGCGCTATATAAATAAAGATGCCTTGCCTTGCCTTGCCTTGAAAGAAAATTAAGTTTCTTCTTATTTTTTTAATAATGCAGATTTATCCCCCGGGCCAGACTGAACCCCCTGGCGGGCCGGTTCCGATAATCAAAGATAATCAAAAAGATAAGATTATATTGGACGTTTTTTATTGGCAAAGGCAGCAATATGTTTGCCTTGTACTGCATATGAAAAGCACACCACTTTATAGACATTTAAGCAGTCATTTCTAAACATTTTTAGCTTTTCATGTGCCGTTTTGTGACATGGAAATGACATGGAAAGTATTAGTTCATGTAATCACAATTAATTTCAAAATAATCCAATTCATTCATAAAGAGCCAATTCAAAAACTATTTCCTAGCTAAGGAAACCAACAGATTGCACTGAAAACTTTTTCTTTTTCGGTCCAATCTCCCGTCCTGAGCGTGACTGAGGCGACTGTGGAGAGAAACGACTCCCTATTAACAGGAAGAAACCTCTGGCAGAACCAGACTCAGGAAGGGAGGCCATCCGCCTCGACCAGCTGGGGTTTGAGAAGACAGAAAAGAGGGGACAACAAACACTGTAACACCATTCAAAGGATACCTGTTGGAACAGGGAAACACGAGTTAATGACCACAATAATGTCACATGTACATATAATGTCAATTGAGAAATTAAACGGGGGAAAAAGAAAGTAAAGTGAGGAAAGGTGTGATAGATGAGGCCCCCCAGCAGTCTAGGCCTATAGCAGCTTAACTATGGGATGTTTCAGGATCACCTGAGCCATCCCTAACTATAAGCTTTATCAAAAAGGAAAGTTTTAAGCCTGGTCTTAAAAGTGGAAAGGGTGTCTGCTTCCCGGACATTTACTGGCAGCTTATTCCACAAGAGAGGGGCCTGATAACTGAAGGCTCTGCCTCCCATTCTATGCACCTTTACTGTGTTGGTGTAAATTTATCATTAGATGTCTCATGTTTAATTTAACTAATTCGATTCCTTATTTCAAGAAAAGTTGGGGGATTTTATTAAAAAAAGAACTAAAAACTTAAATATGTTATTATTATTTTTGTTTGAAATGAATACAAAGAAATTATTTTCAGTATGTTTACTAACTAACAACTTAATTGCATTTACGAAATATTTGATGCAACTAATCCCTTATCCCTTTTCACAATAACTGTCTTGAATGTTTTCCTCTTGTGAAAAATCTTTATTGTTAAAAATGAGCTAATACCACTCATAATAATAATAATAATAATAATAAATTTTATTTATAAGGCACTTTACATTTACAATAAAATCTCAAAGTGCTACAGTGGGATAAAAGACAAATATTAGGTTCAAAAGCAGGGACAGTAAAATGCAAATAAAATACACAAATAAAAGTAGTGAGTCCTTTAAATGCTAAAACGAAATAAATACAGGACAGAGCATTCAAAGGGAGATCATTAAAAACATTGGGTAAAAAGAAAGGTTTTCAGGCCTGTTTTAAAGTGTTCCACAGTCTGTGGAGCCCTCAGATGTGGAGGCAGAGTGTTCCACAGCCGAGGGGCAGCGCAGGAAAAGGCCCGGTCTCCCATGGTGCAGGAGCCAGTTCTGGGAGTGTGAAGAAGGTTGGTGTTGGAGGAACGGAGAGAGCGTGAAGGGTGAGAAGGTCTTTTAAGTAAGATGGAGCATTACCATGCAGGCAGTGGAAGGTGAGCAGAGAGATTTTGTAAGTGATCCGGGCAGAAACAGGAAGCCAGTGAAGAGATTGGAGAACAGGGGTGATATGTTCATGTTTACGCACTCTCATCAGGATCCTGGCAGCACAGTTCTGAACATACTGTAATCTTTGTATGTTCTTGCCAGGAATCCCAACGAGAAGTGCGCTGCAACAGTCAAGTCTGGAGGAGACAAAAGCATGGACGAGCCTCTCTGCATCAGAAAGAGAGAGTAAGGGCCGAAGTTTTGCAATATTTCGCAGGTGAAAGAATGAAATTTTGCAGATATGCTTAATATGGCTTTCAAAGGTGAGCTGTGGATCAAAACTAACACCAAGATTGGTGACCATACTGGAAAGAGAAATGTTCTGGCCAGAGAAGGTAATGTTGAGAATTTTTTGTTGTTGAATTTGATGAACTGTTAAGATGGAGAAAATTTTGCTGCATCCATGCCTTTATCTCCTCCAGACAAGCTGTAAGTGTGGAGAGAGAGGATCATTGGCAAGGTGAGGGGGCTGGCAATGATGAAGATGGAATGGGTTGGGTCTCAGGTACATTGCTACCTAACTTAAGGTAAAGCTGAGTATCATCAGCATAGCAATGAAAAGAGACCCCATAGCTGCTGATGATGCGCCCAAGTGGGACCATATACAGATTAAAAAGAAGAGGTCCAAGAACTGATCCTTGGGGCACACCACAGGAGACGGGATGGCTCAGTGATCTGGCACGACCAATGGAGACAAATTCGGATCTGTCCATCAGGTATGATCGGAACCAGTCCAGGGCCGTGCCAGTGAGTCCTGCAAGGTGCTGTAGGCGGTGGAGAAGGGTGTGGTGATCTACAGTGTCAAAGGCTGCTGACAAATCAAGAAGGATGAGAAGTGAAGAAAAGCCACGATCAGCAGTCATCAACAGGTCATTTGTGACCCGGACCAAAGCTGTTTCAGTACTATGGGCCGCATGGAAACCAGATTGAAATTTGTCCAGAATTCTATTGTCATGGAGGTGCTCTTGAATGTAAACTGAGACTAATTTCTCCAGAACCTTAGCAAGAAAGGGAAGGTTGGAGATGGGTCTGTAATTTGCTAAGTCCTGGGGGTCCAGGGTAGGTTTTTTAAGGAGGGGTTTGATTATGGCAGATTTCAAAGTGGGGGGAATGTGACCAGATTGAAGGGATGTATTTACTATGGTAGTGATGAGGGGACTGAGAGAGGCAATATGGGCCTTAACCAGGGCTGTTGGGAAAGGGTCAAGGGCACATGTAGAGGGTTTCATGCCCCTGACAGTGGCCTCAACTTCTTTCACACAGACCTCTGGAAACGAGCAAAAGGGGGGAGAGCTCCTGAGCCGTAAATTGGTAGTAGGGCTAAGTGCTGGGGGAGAGTGGTGAGGGCTGATCTGATTGTCTGGATCTTATTATGGAAAAAATAAATAAATTTATCACATAGGTCATTAGTAGGGTCAATGATAGAAGCTGTTTGTGGCTGAAGGAGTTGAGTGATGGAGGAAAAGAGTACTTTGGAGTTACCAGGGTTATCTGAGACAACAGATTAATAAAATAGTGATCGGGATTTCTTGAGAGACCTTGCATACATTGTGCGGTGCTCCTGATAAGCTAGTTTGTGAACTAGCAGACCAGAGGCTAAAAAGCGTCTCTCGAGCACTCGACCAGCTGTCTTCATTTTCCTCAGCTCAGGGGTAAACCAGGGGGCTGAGCGTGAAAAGGTAACTGTTCTCTCTCTAACAGGAGCATGATGGTCCAAGATGTTAGCGAGGCTGGTGTTATAAAAGTCAACTGCATTAATGGATACTGGAAGGGAGACAGGAATATGAATATTAAGGTCAGTAGCTAGAAGTTCAGAGTTGATCTTTTTCAGATTTCTAAAAGAAATCTTCCGCTTTGGATTAATGGCACGGTCCAGAAAGGGAAGCTCCAAATAAATAACTTTGTGATCAGAGACTCCCATGTCATAAACAGAGAGATGTTGCACAGTTAAGGAGTTTGTGATGACAACATCCAGAGTGTGTCCACGAGAGTGTGTTGGCAATTTGACATGTTGTTCCAAGTTCAAACAGTCCAGAAGATGAAGGAATTCAGCCGCTTGATGATTGTTGGGAGTATCAACATGGATGTTGAGATCTCCAAGTATGAGTGTGTTGGAATTTGTGGAACAGAACATTGACAGAGTCTCAAACATCTCAGAGAAAAAGGAGGAATGAGGTTTGGGGGGCCTGTAGATGAGGAGCACTGTCATTGAATATGGTGGTTTGGAGCAGAAAGCTAAGCACTCGAAGGAGGACAGCTCAGGCAGAGTCACTGGAGAAAAGTCAAAATGATCTTTAAAAATGACAGCTAAGCCGCCACCACGACTTGAGCTCCGTGTTCTCTGGAGATATTTATGTCCAGGAGGACAAGCCTCATTGAGACTAAAAAAGCTGTTTGGCTGATGCCAGGTCTCTGTAAGGCACATGATATCCAGATCCTTATCCTGGATGTGCTCTTGGATGAGGCATGCTTTATTGGACAAGGATTGCACATTGAAGAGTTCGATTTTAAGACGAGACTCAGACATGTGTCTTCCAATAGGCCTGAGAAGTTTAAAGTCCACTCCGCGTTTATTATCCGGCGCCCAGAGAGAAGTAGGATCAGCTGTAGTCGCGTGAGGACTACAAGTCCGAAGGGCCGCAGCGCTCTGATGACGTCGACGCCGTGCGCCAGAGCGCCCAGCTGACCAGATGACCGGCACGGATGATCCAGTCCGATGGAGAATAAACTTTCTCCGGGAGCTTCTGTGAACATAGCGAGGTCGTCGTAACAGGCCCAGCCATTTGATGATGGAGATGTCCAGGGGACCGTCAGATTCGTTGCCATTATTGAGGCTCAACAACTCCGCGGCCGAATAGCTTAGCATCATGCTAGCCGAGGAGAGAGATTCAGCGTCACACAGTGGCACCTTGGATGTTGAAGTATAATGTCCCCCTGAACGGTTAAACCAATAACCAGGAACGCAGCGAGGTTCAAAGACAGCAGAATGTGTATCGCACACAATAAAAACAAAACGCTGTCATTTAGGCGGAGAAGCGGCGGACATATCACGCCAGCGTCCTCTCCCTGTTGCCAAGCAACCTTATGGTCATGCCCTCCCCACATGTGCATTTTATTACATAATGTATTTACAAATCAACCATTTTCATGCTGCTTATTGCTCATTATAACATGATCATTTTGATTCCAAATTATGCATGTGTTTTTATCAAAAGTTAGAGTGGACAGTGGAGGCAAAAGTTGACTGATTTATTATGACACTTGGCTTTAGCTCTGCCATATACAGTATTCGAATCCCCAACCCTGAACACAACCGACTCTGAATGGAGATGTACACCTCTCCAGGCTCTTGAATATCAGTGCCTAATTTCAAGAGAATAGTTCTGCCACAGTTTAATTGGGCCAAAATAATTACAATCCCATTTAATGCTGCTCTAACATTTGCAGATCTGTGCCCATTAAACCCTGCACTACTTCATTACTGCAAGGTGAAATCTTGAACAATTAATGGCTTCAGCTTGTACCGAGGTGCAGCCATAAAGCATTTTTTCTCACTTAATGTAATCATAAAATGTGTCAAAAATCTGTCCGGTGCTTTATTAGCCTGTGAAGAGGGATTTCTGAGTACATCCAATTATGTTGGGACGCACCTCCAAATGTCACAGAGAGCTTCACAAAACCATAGCTTAATATTAATGCTTCAATAATTCTTTGCCACCAATCAGGATAATGTGGTGACGGATGACACACGCACTGAATTATGAGGACATTGGAGACACAAGTGTGCGTTTGTGTGCATGTGCGTGTGCTCTGGCGCTTCTCTAAGAATTTGTGTTTCACTCTGATGATCCCTAATGAGAAGTAAATGAAGCTCTTGTAATGTTGCATGACGGGAGAAACACCTTGGAAGCACAGATATGATTTAAACATGAGTAAAACTAAACAAAACATGGTTACATGAGTTGCGCACACAAGAGGCTGATGTTGAAGACGATGTTTAATTCTTAGTATGTTACAAAATAAGGGTGAACCATAACTATAATGTGTCTCCATTTATCTTTTTATGCTAAAGGCAATGCATGATAGTGTTTGAAAGGCTGCTGTTTTCATTTTAATTTTGAACTGTACTGTATGTAAAATTAATTATTGGCTCTAAACATGTCTAGGCTGCGTAAGGCAGTATCCAGCTGAAGTGAAAGCAACACATTTAGTAAAATGTTTAAGTCCTAGTTACATCTATTTAATTAACTGTAACCATATATTTTTTACCTTGTAACCCTAACTATTTTGAGAGGAAATAGAAAAAGTTAAAAGGCTATGTAAATTGTAGAATGTCATTGTTGACGGTCCAGCAGCCCAGCCCACCCTTCATTTCTCCTCATCAGTGTCTGTGGCCAAATAGCAGTGTTTAACAAATATTTTGTCATATGGTGAGACGTCGAACACAGACATCGATGTTGCGAGACATAATCCACATCTACATCATTAGGTAGAGAAGAAAATTTAAGTCTTTATGTTTAAACTACCATTATTTTTGCTGTGAATAAACATCTATATTATAAGTTCTGTCATGAGATGAAGTTTGGAATACTGTCATATGGCATTTAGGGAAACTTTTCAAAAAAGTTTGATAGAAGCTAAATCCTTAACAATTCCCATCCCTATTCTTCACCAGTGTGCCTCTTGCGTAGCACCTCCTGGAGAAGGATCTCACTATAATGGGGACTCTATGGCAGAACAAGCCAGACATCCCTCCTCTGATAAAGACGGGACGGGAGATTGGACAGAAAAAAAAAAAAAAAAAGTTTCAGTGCAATCTGTTGGTTTCCTTAGCTAGGAAATTGTTTTTGAATTGGCTCTATATGAACGAATTTTATGAATAAATATGATTACAATTAATTGAATTCCAATTGGTTTGAATTGGACTTTATTAGAGAGGACATTAATGCCATGACTGATTGTGTGACTGACTATATAAACTTCTGTGTGGACAACACCATCCCCACCAGAACAGTGAGATGCTTCCCTAATAACAAACCCTGGATCACCAGTGAGCTAAAGGAACTATTGAACAAGAAAAAAAGAGCCTTTAGGGAGCGAGACAGGGAGTTACTGAGGAGTATACAAAAGCAGCTCAAAGTCAAGATCAGAGAGAGCAAGGAGGTGTATAGAAAGAAGCTTGAGAGTAAACTGCAGAGGAACAATATCAGAGATGTGTGGTCAGGAATGAAGAAGATCACAGGCCTCAAGCAGAGGGAGGATCGGATGGATGGAAGTCTGGACAGAGCAAATGAGCTGAACACATTCTTCAACAGGTTCAGTTCAGGAACAAGCTCACCATCCTCCCCTCCTGTTCCCAGCCAAAGAGACATCCCACCCTCCTCTGACCCACAGCTTTCCTGTAACATCTCCACCTCCACCTCAGTCATGGATTCTTCTGCTTCCACTAGTTTGTCTTCAACCCAATCAGGAGATGCTGCTGTCCCCTTTGCCTCCCCCTCCCACTTTTCTGTTTCTAGAAGTCAGGTGAAGAGGCAGTTGGAGAGACTGAACCGGAACAAGGCTGCAGGTCCAGATGGTGTCAGCCCCCGAGTCCTGAAGGCCTGTGCAGAGCAGCTCTGTGGGATTCTGCAACACCTTTTCAACCTTAGCTTGACCCAAGAGAAGGTACCACTGTTGTGAAAAGACATCCTGTCTGGTTCCGGTACCAAAGAAAACTCACCCTTCAGTCATCAATGACTACAGACCTGTTGCCCTGACATCCCACATCATGAAGGTCCTGGAGAGACTCCTGTTGACCCACCTGTGTAAGCAAACCAGCACATATCAGGACCCCCTGCAGTTTGCTTATCGCCATGGAGTTGGAGTTGAAGACGCTATCATACACCTGCTTCAACAAACCCACTGTCATCTGGACAAGGCAGGCAGCACTGTGAGGATCATGTTCTTTGATTTCTCCAGTGCATTTAACACAATCCAGCCTGATCTGCTTCGTCTGAAACTCCAGAAGACTCAGGTGGAGGCCTCAACAATCACCTGGATTAATGACTACCTGACAAACAGACCACAGTTTGTCAGACTGAAGAATTGTGTGTCTAACCAGGTGATCAGCAGCACAGGAGCACCACAGGGGACTGTACTCTCACCATTCCTTTTCACTCTGTACACTTCAGACTTCCAGTACAAGTCAGACTCCTGTCATCTACAGAAATATTCAGATGACTCTGCAGTTGTCGGGTGTATCAGAGATGGACAAGAAGCTGAGTACAGAGAGCTGGTTTTTCAGGAGAAACAGGGTCAGATCAAACCCTGTTTCCATCATGGGAGAAGAAGTGGAGGTGGTTGAGGAAAATAAATACCTTGGTGTTCATGTGGACAACAGACTGGACTGGAGACACAGCAGTGAAGCCATCTACAAGAAAGGACAGAGCAGACTGTACTTCTTGAGGAAGCTAAGGTCCTTCAAGGTTTGCAGCAAGATGTTGCAGATCTTCTACAAGTCTGTTGTTGAGAGCGTCATTTCCTCTTGCGTCATCTGTTGGGGCAGCAGCATCAGAACCAGGGACCTAAAAAGACTCAACAACCTGATAAGGAAGGCTGGTTCTGTTCTGGGGACGACTGTGGAACCTCTGGAGACAATAATGCAAAGAAGGATTTTGCATAAAATCAAGAGAATTATGGACAACCCTGAACATCCTCTCCATGAGACTGTTATCGGAAAACAGAGTCTCTTCAGTCAAAGGCTTCTTCAGTTTGGATGCAAAACTGACCGCTACAGGAAATCTTTCCTGCCCACAGCCATCAGCATCTATAATAACTCCTTGATTTAATTGAGTTACATCAACATTTAATTTCCCTCTGGGATAAATAAAGTATATTTGAATTTGAATATGAATTTGAATTATCTAAGTGCCTTGAGATGACATTTGTTGTATTTGGCGCTATATAGATAAAAATGAATTGAATTGAATTCCATCCATCCATCCATCATCTTCCGCTGGTCCGGGGATCGGGTCGCGGGGGCAGCAGCTTGAGCAAAGAGACCCAGACGTCCCTGTCCCCGGCCACTTCCTCCAGCTCTTCCGGGAGGACCCCGAGGCGTTCCCAGGCCAGCCGAGAAACATAGTCTCTCCAACGTGTCCTGGGTCTTCCCCGGGGCCTCCTCCCAGTGGGACGGGCCCGGAACACCTCACCGGGGAGGCGTCCAGGAGGCATTCTCACTAGATGCCCGAGCCACCTCATCTGACTCCTCTCGATGCGGAGGAGCAGCGGTTCTACTCCGAGCCCCTCCCGGATGACCGAGCTTCTCACCCTATCTCTAAGGGAGAGCCCAGACACCCTGCGGAGGAAACTCATTTCGGCCGCTTGTATTCGCGATCTCGTTCTTTCGGTCACTACCCACAGCTCATGACCATAGGTGAGGGTAGGAACATAGATTGATCGGTAAATCGAGAGCTTCGCCTTCTGGCTCAACTCCTTCTTCACCACGACGGGCCAGTGCAGAGCCCGCATCACTGCAGACGCCGCACCGATCCGTCTGTCAATCTCCTGCTCCATTCGTCCCTCACTCGTGAACAAGACCCCGAGATACTTGAACTCCTCCACTTGGGGAAGGATCTCATTCCCGACCCGGAGAGGGCATTCCACCCTTTTCCGGCCGAGGACCATGGTCTCGGATTTGGAGGTGCTGATTCTCATCCCAGCCAATTCACACTCGGCTGCAAACCGCTCCAGTGAGAGCTGAAGGTCACGGCCTGAGGACGCCAGCAGAACCAAATCGTCCGCAAAAAGCAGAGACCCGATTCTGAGGTCGCCAAACCGGACCCCCTCAACGCCCTGGCTGCGCCTAGAAATTCTGTCCATAAAAATTATGAACAGAATCGGTGACAAAGGGCAGCCCTGACGGAGTCCAACCCTCACAGGAAACATGTCCGACTTACTGCCGGCAATGCGGACCAAACTCTGACACCGGTCATACAGGGACCGAACAGCCTGTATCAAGGAGTCCGGCACTCCATACTCCCGGAGCACCCCCCACAAGAGTCCCCGAGGGACACGGTCGAACGCCTTCTCCAAGTCCACAAAACACATGTAGACCGGTTGGGCGAACTCCCATGCACCCTCCAGGATCCTGCGGAGGGTATAGAGCTGGTCCACTGTTCCACGGCCAGGACGAAAACCACACTGCACCTCCTGAATCCGAGATTCGACTATCCGTCGGATCCTCCTCTCCAGTACCCCCGAAAAGACCTTACCAGGGAGGCTGAGGAGTGTGATCCCCCTATAGTTGGAACACACCCTCCGGTCCCCCTTTTTAAAGAGGGGGACCACCACCCCAATCTGCCAGTCCAGAGGCACTGCCCCCGATGTCCACGCGATGCTGCAGAGGCGTGTCAACCAAGACAGCCCTACAACATCCAGAGCCTTGAGGAACTCAGGACGGACCTCATCCACCCCCGGGGCCTTGCCACCGAGGAGTTTTTTGACCACCTCGGCAACCTCAGCCCCAGAGATGGGAGGTCCCACGTCCGAGCTCCCCAACTCTGCCTCCTCATCGGAAGGCGTGTCGGTAGGATTGAGGAGGCCCTCGAAGTATTCCCCCCACCGACTCACGACGTCCCTAGTAGAAGTCAGCAGAGCCCCGCCCTCACCATACACGGTGTTGACGGTGCACCGCGTCCCCCCCCTGAGCCGCCGGATGGCGGACCAGAATCTCCTCGAGGCCGTCCAGAAGTCGTTCTCCATGGTCTCCCCGAACTCCTCCCAAGCCCAAGTTTTTACCTCAGCAACCGCCGAGGCCGCGTTCCGCTTGGCCTGTCGGTATCCATCAGCTGCTTCCAGAGTCCCACTGGCCAAAAAGGCCCGATAGGACTCCTTCTTCAGCTTGACGGCTTCCCTCACCACTGGTGTCCACCAGCGGGTTTGGGGATTGCCGCCACGACAGGCACCGACCACCTTACGGCCACAGCTCCGGTCGGCCGCCTCAAAAATGGAGGCACGGAACATGGCCCATTCGGGCTCAATGTCCCCCACCTCCCCCGGGACATGGTTGAAGCTCTGCCGGAGGTGGGAGTTGAAACTCCTCCTTACAGGGGATTCCGCCAGCCGTTCCCAACAGACCCTCACAATACGTTTGGGCCTGCCAGGTCTGACCGGCTTCCTACCCCACCAGCGGAGCCAACTCACCACCAGGTGGTGATCAGTTGACAGCTCCGCCCCTCTCTTCACCCGAGTGTCCAGGACATACGGCCGCAAGTCCGACGATACAACCACAAAGTCGATCATCGAGCTGCGGCCTAGGGTGTCCTGGTGCCAAGTGCACATATGGACACCCTTATGCCTGAACATGGTGTTCGTTATGGACAGTCCGTGACGAGCACAGAAGTCCAACAACAAAACACCACTCTGATTCAGATCGGGGGGGCCGTTCCTCCCAATCACGCCCCTCCAAGTCTCACTGTCATTGCCCACGTGAGCATTGAAGTCTCCCAGCAGGACGAGGGAGTCTCCCGGAGGAGCACTCTCCAGTGCCTCCTCCAGGGACTCCAAAAAGGGTGGGTACTCTGAACTGCCGTTCGGTGCATAAGCACAAACAACAGTCAGGACCCGTCCCCCCACCCTAAGGCGGAGGGAGGCTACCCTCTCGTCTACCGGGGTGAACCCCAATGTACAGGCGCACAGCCGGGGGGCAATAAGTATGCCCACACCTGCTCTACGCCTCTCACCGCGGGCAACTCCAGAGTGGAAGAGAGTCCAACCCCTCTCGAGGAGGCTGGTTCCGGAGCCCAAGCCATGAGTCGAGGTGAGTCCGACTATATCTAGCCGGAACCGCTCAGCCTCGCGCACCAGCTCAGGCTCCTTCCCCAGCAGAGAGGTGACGTTCCACGTCCCAAGAGCCAGCTTCAGTAGCCGAGGATCAGACCGCCAAGGTCCCCGCCTTCGGCTGCCGCCCAGCTCACACTGCACCCGACCCCCATGGCCCCTCCCACGGGTGGTGATTCTGTCGGAAGGGGGATCCGTGTCCTTTCTTCGGGCTGTGCCCGACCGAGCCCCACGGGCACAGACCCGGCCACCAGGCGCTCGCCGGCGGGCCCCACCCCTGGGCCTGGCTCCAGGGGGGGGCCCCGGTGACCCGCGTCCGGGCAAGGGAACACGGTGTCCAAACATAGTGTTCATCATAGGGGTTTTGTGAGCTGTTCTTTGTCTGGTCCCTCATCTAGGATCTGTTTGCCATGAGTGACCCTACCAGGGGCTTAAAGCCCCAGACAACATAGCTCCCAGACTCATTGGGGCACGCAAACCCCCCCACCACGGTAAGGTGACAGCTCACGGGGAGGCATGAATTGAATTGAATCGAATAAAGGCTTTAAAATCCAGGGAGGTTCACAGCACAGCACAGATTTCAGATTCAATGGCAGCCTCACCATGGTCAGCTACATCAAGAAAAAAGTAGGGCTGGGCGAGTTAACTCGTTATTATTGCGTTAATTTGTTAATTATTTAACGCCCGATAAATATTTTATCGCGCATTAACGCAGGTTTTATTATTTATTTTATTATTGTAAAAGTCTGTTGCCATCTGCTGCGGGACCGGAATAGAAAGTAATTGGTGGATTCACATAGTTATAGCAAACACCACGAAGCATGGAGTAATAAAATTAAAATAAACTAGCAGGTAACATCACCGCTACAGGTGCTCCTCGGTCTCTGTGTGAAGCTCACGCAGCTAACCGGCGCTACTTCCTGTTTTACTTGTTTTAACATAAAAGCACTTATTTCAAAATAAATTAAAGAAAAACTCTTGCATTTACAGCCAAGTTGAATTGTCTTCTCAGCGTAGTAGTTCCAGTCTATAATATCACTTAAAGGCAAAACACACAACTGATAGCAGCAAGTCATTCAAGGAAACAGACAGTGGAGCGAGGCTTCTACATAAAAACTACAGAAAGATGCTGATGTTAAAAGTGTGTTTGCACAACAAATGTTATGGCACTTTCATTAATATGGCAGCACATTTAAAATAAAACTAAATGCTAAAGGCTATACGCTACTTTTGGATTCATTTTTGGATTTTGCTTAAAAATGTGATTTAATCGTGATTAATCAGGGAAATCATGTGATTAATTAGATTAAAAATTTTAATCGTTGCCCAGCCCTAGAAAAAAGGAATGGCTGTTGTGCTCCAGAGCACAATACATCACAGCAAAGTGGTGAACTAAAATAGCAAAAAGAAAAAACTAAAGTCAGCTCCCTCAGCCACAAAGCGCATTGGTTCACTTTACAATCAAGCACTCAAAATTATGGACAGAAAACCAATCCGTTATCACCATTGTCAAATCCTCTACAAACATAATTTTTTGAGCTTTGACAGTTTTAGCAATTTGTGTTTTCTCAAATTATTTTTTAAATGCTTTCACAATTTGGCTCCAGAACCACTCAGGGAATTTATAAAGAGACCAAACAGCAGCAGGACAACAAGAGGCAGCTCCAACCACAACTGTACAATCCCTAAGTGCAGAACATCGTTTGGACAGTCGGTCTTTTCTTACAAAAGCTGTAAACTCTGGAACTCACTGCCCACAGATATTAAGGAGACTCCTCCCTGAGGCAGGAGACCCCTCTCTGAGGTTCTCAGAGCCCGAGTTGGTTCATGGCTTTAACATGTCAGAGATGTACTTTGGCGCTTGACCATGAAGAGACTTGTACACAAGCAGAGCTGTTTTAAAGTCTATTCTCTGAGCGACAGGAAGCCAGTGCAGAGACCTGAGCACTGGACTAATATGGTCGTATTTCCTGGTTCCAGTCAGGACTCGAGCAGCAGCGTTCTGGATGTACTGCAGCTGTCTTACAGCCCGTTTAGAGCCCAGTGAGCAGGCCGTTACAGCAGTCTAACCTGCTGGAGACAAAGGCATGGATTAGTCTTTCTAAGTCACAGTTATGCAGACGATACACAACTTTATGTGTCTCTGTCACCGGACGACTGCAGCCCAGCAGACGTACTGTGTCAGTGTCTGAAGGAAGTAAACACCTGGATGAGAGAGAATTTTCTACAATTAAATGAAGACAAAACTGAGATCATGCTGTTTGGGAGTAAAGAGAAGAGGGTCAGCGTTGGCAAATATCTTGAGACTCGGGCCCTTACAATCACTGACCAAGTTGGTAACCTCGGAGTGTTGATAGACTCAGATCTGACTTTCAGCAGCCACATCAAAGCTGTCACCAAGGCAGCTTTTTACCACCTCAGAAACATCAACAGAATTAAAGGTTTCCTCTCCCAAAAAGACCAGGAGAAACTCATCCATGCATTCATCTCCAGTAGACTCCATTACTGTAATGCTCTTTTAACTGGACTTCCCAAAAAGAGCATTAAACATCTGCAGCTCATCCAGAACGCTGCTGCTGGAGTTTTAACCCGGACTAAGAGATCTGAACACATCACAGCAGCTTTAAAATCTTTACTCTGGCTTCCAGTCTGTCACAGAATAGATTTTAAAAGCCTGCTGATGGTTTACAAATCCCAGAACGGTTTAGGCCCAAAATCCATCTGTGATCTGTTCAGAGAATATAAAGCCAGCAGAGCTCTTAGATCCAAGGACTCAGGTCAGCTGGTCCAGTCCAGAGTCCAGACTAAACATGGAGAAGCAGCATTTAGCTGTTATGCTGCAAACAAGTGGAACAAACTGCCAGTGGAGATTAAACTTTCACCAAATGGAGACATTTTTAAATCCAGGTTAAAGACATTTCTTTTCTCATGTGTCTATGCATGAAATATCTTTTAACTTATCTAGAATGTTGCCTGTTTTGAAATTCATTTAAATTATTTTATTTGTTTCTCTTTATATTCTTTTATGTATTTTAATGCTTCTTGCACTCCCTGCTGCAATGCTTTTATTTTATGTAAATCACTTTGAAATGTTTGTACATGAAATGTGCTATATAAATAAATTTGATTTGATTTGATTTGAAGTCTGGTTTAGACACTATTCCTTTGATTCTGCCAATGTTTTTTAGATGGTAAAAAGCTGCTTATGTTACTGATTTAATGTGGCTGTTAAAGTTCAGGTCTGAGTCCAATATTACCCCGAGATTTCTAACCTGATTACTAGGTTCAAGAGAGAGTCTCAAGGTAACTGATAACACATTCTCTTTGTTTCCGTGGGCCACAGACAATGGTTTTGGCTGAGTTTAGCTGGAGAAAATTGTTTTGCATCCACACACTGATCTGTTGGATGCAGTGACACAATGTATCTACAGGCCCGTGTTCTCCTGCCGTCAGTGACACATAGATCTGAGTGTCATCTGCATAGTTGTGGTAGGACACATTATAGCTGCGTATTAGCTGGCCTAGTGGAAGCATGTACAGGTCGAACAATACGGGTCCCAGGATTGACCCCTGGGGAACCCCACAGGTCATAGCCATTTGGTCTGAGACACAGTTACAAATTTCAACAAAATACTTGCTGTCCTCGAGATAGGACTTGAACCAGTTTAAAACACGACCAGAGATTCCCACCCAGTCTTCTAACCTCTGTAATAAGATCGCATGGTCAACTGTATCAAAGGCAGCACTCAGGTCCAGCAGAACTAAGACTGTGACTTTGCCTCCGTCTGTGTTCAGGCGGATGTCATTTGTCACCTTGATCAGAGCTGTCTCAGTGCTGTGGTGGGGCCTAAAGCCTGATTGGAAAGTGTCAAAAGCATTGTTAGACAGGAGAAAGTCACTAAGCTGTTGGTATAACACTTGTTCTAATACTTTGCCTCAGAATGGCAGTTTAAAGAGACCTGCATAAATAATAGAAGATTGTATTTTATAGACAAAAGATTGTGATCGCTTAAATTTATTCATCAAACAGTGCTACCACCATGACCAGAAAAGGGAGAAGATGAATCAAAATTACAAAAGCCGCTTCACAGACCACTCGCTAACTGATTCGCACCACAAGGACAACGGGACAGACCACTGAGGAGCTGGTCAGGACCAGTATCTTTAGCGCCCCTAGTGGTAGGGACCACTGGTCCGTGCCAGAGACCATGGTCCCAGGACAGACCACGGTTTCGGCTACAACCCCCTCTCCATATTGTGACAAGACGAAGATGAAGAAGTATCTACTGATACTACTGACCCACTCTAACCACTGAGCTGTCCTTTCCATTTTAATTCGGCAGATTAAACTGTTGCTTTATTCTAATAAACCCTGTGACCTACTTAACTTTAACACATAATAGTATTTTTTTATTATGATTATGAGGATTATTTGTCTTCAAGTGAGAACCCACCCGTCATAGACATAATGAAATACACATAATAATCAAGTTTAAACATTGAAAATTTACGGCAAAAATAGGAGAGGCGTCTGGCTGCAGACCTGCACTGTCAGGACCCTTCGTTGCAGACATGCACTGTGACGTCACCTGCACTGTGAGGACCGGAAGCGACAAGCTAGGAGCACGTATTTTTCGTTCCCCATTTGAACTGTGGAGACGACGAGGTGAGTAAAAGTCGAGTGAAAACAACTTTCTTTCATACGAAGAAACAGTCTTTATTCACTGGAACGTTACGTTGCACACTATATACTCTAAAGTTATATTAATTTTAAAGAATCAGGTTTTTTACTTTTGGCTAGTCTTTAGCGTTGTTATCGTATCGATAGTGCTCACTTAAATGCGCCATTTATATATATATAATTTTGTTTTACTTATTACGACATTATTTGTCTCTTACAGATGCATATTTCAATAACAACCGCCGGCACTACGCCCAAAATCGAACGCTGCACGTCATGTTGCAAACTGTTTCACTGCCCTCTGTGCCTACAATTTAAACCAGCAAAATTGTCCAAGCTGCAGAGCCACTTAGAGGCACATACAAAAGGTGGCATTTTATTTAAAGGTAAGCATAATGTATTTGTCTGTTTGTTTGTACTCATAAGTATTAGCCAACACTACTAACTTCTGGCAGGTTGTGGTTTGGTTTGTAAAAGGGTAAAAGGAAAATGAAGGGAATGTAGGTTGCAGTGAAGAACATCTGACACCTCACTTTCTGTCTTTTAGAAACCTATCCCAGTCACTAAATCCTGGCAACTGGACAGAGAAAACTGGACTACAAATTCAGGAAAGAGTATAAAGTATGTATAATGCATGTATTCATATTAATAGTTGAGTACTCAGGAAGAAGAGCAGCAGGCAGAGGTCTCCAAGAGAGCCAGACTTGCTGATGTGGACACACCAGTGGAAGGCGTAAGCTTTTTCACAGTATCTATTGGTCAGATACTGTTGGTGTGGCAGCTATAGTACAGACATCTTTCTTTCTGTCTTTTCCATAGGACTCGGTTGAAGATCGCATACTTCAAAATTGCAGACATGCAGCAGAGTGGGCTGAGGCCAACAAACCACTGTTGTCTGCCAGAGTGGACCTGCCTGACGTTCTGGGCATGGGGGAAGAGGAACAGGCAGAGGCTGCTCTACAATATAGGAGGTTGTGGAACGAAGAACTGGACGAGGATGAAAGAGAAGCGATCCTGGAGCCTTTCAAAATGATATTTCACAATATTAACGACATGTTGATATTTTGTGAACAGGTAGTCGACAAAAACAAAGATTTTTTGTCATATTGTGAATGTTTGACTGAATAAACACGACAGAACATTTGATCATGTTGTGACTTGGTGTGCTTTTTATGTTTTCTCATTGATCCCTTAATAATTTGACTAAGATTATACTGTAGATATCAAGAGTTAGGGTACTATTTAGTGGTACTAAGGTGTTCCAGCAGCACAAGAACATAATTGGCATAGACATGGAACCAAACATGAAATTTATGGTGGTTAAGGATAAAAATACAGAATAATACAACAGAAAAACTAATTGAAACAAATATATATATATATATATATATATATAAAGAGCAGTGCGATAAAGTCAAAATGAAATGATAATGAAATAGCAGTGACTTACTCTATAGTACACAATAAAATGTACAGTATAGGCCTATGGCATCTTGTGAGATGTTGGCTTATGAATATGAGCCTAAGAGAAAATGTGTGCAGTGACCAAACAAAAGTTTACAATACAAATAAAAACAATAGACCGGGAATTGATAGATTTTATGTCGTACTGTTAACTAATTAATTCATTTGTGAGGACCTCTTGAAAAATATAGCGTTTAAAATCGTTTAAAAATACGTGCTTCCGATACACACGCTTTTATTTTGAAAGGCTTCGAATCAACTTCCGGTCCTCACAGTGCAGGTGACGGTCTGCAACAGGGTCCTGACAGTGCAGGTCTGCAGCCAGACTCTCTTGGACACATCCGAGCTGAATGTTTTTGAGCAATTGCTCAAAAGAAAAATGGACGGAGGACTGCAATTCTCGTCCATTATGGAAGTGTTAGATTCCTGTAATAAAGATGTGTTTCCGAGAATTAGCAGCTTACTACGTGTATTGGCAACACTTCCAGTCACAAGTTGCTCTGTTGAACGTCAGTTCTCGGTTGTTAACAGAGTTAAGTCGAAGATCAGAACCACAATGGTCACAGACAGACTGAATAGCATCTCACTGCTCATGTTTGAAAAGGAGCTCACCGAGGAATTGGACTCTGATGAGATTGAATTGTTTATTGTTTATTGATCCACATCAGCTATCACATCCACAGACGAGCGCTGTTCTACCTGTGGTCAAGTTTACAAATTGCATTGTCCTTTTTATAAACATGCATTAAGCAGCATACAACACAAAAAACAAAAACATAAAAATAAAAGAGGAGATAAAGATCATAACTTGATATAAGTTGGTTATATTCAGTTCTGATCAACTTATAGCCACAGTACCCTTATGTACCTTTAGATCCACGTAGCCTCTTTTAAAAGAGGAATAAAAACAAAAGAACAATCATGTAACACCTTGTGTAAACAAGTACAATTTCAATTTGATTTTAAAGGCCATCTTACTTGTTTCATTTACCAAAAAACGTGATAAAAAATTCCATGCTACCATTGCTCTGTAATGCAGTGTTCGTTAATTGATGCATTCAAAGCCAAGCCACGCCGCCTTGCCCTGTGAATTCAGTTGCAGCGCAAATATAGCAGCACATAAGTTCCGTTCTTAACCCAACAGTGGTGTTATTCAGATGCTGATTAAATGGGTTTGTTAACCATGCGTAATAGTATGGCTCCATGAGTATGCGTACACGTGCTATGATGTGCTCTTCATCTCTGGGCACTGTGTCACTTTATGTTTTGCAGCGGTTGCATTTGTTCTCTGTTAAAATACATGGTTAATGTATTATTTTGGAGTTAATAAATTTGAAAAAAAAAAAAAAGGGAACACCAGTATTTTCTTGGGAACACCTAGTAATTTTTTTCTGGCTACGCCACTGATTGTCATGTTGAACCACATATGCGTACGAAGGCAAAGAGCCATAAATACGTTGACTACATATCTGCCATTTCTGTGGTTTTGTCAACACATGGTCACAACTGTCTTACGCTTCAAATACGGTTGCTGTTAACTATGTATGCGCATGTTTATCATGGCCGCCTCGCGTATGGCGCGTCGGTTGTCCTCAAAAATTAATGTTACACGTTTGGATGCTGCAATATACGTTATCAGTAGGTTTACTTTTGATGTCTCAAGGGTTTGTATCGACGAGTTCTCGCGCCGCACTTGGTTTAGGGGCCTCACATCCATCTATGATACTTGAGCTGTCGCTTTTTCTGTCGTGATCTTAAGGTCACCAAATGCTAACCTCTTTTATAGAGGTACCCCTTTTCTTTCACCCTGTAAATCCGGTAGCAGCTTCTGGTTTGAGTGATCAGGCGTGCCCCTTGTGGAATCCTCCGGTAATACGACACAAATAAGTTTGGGAGTCGTTACACCGTGAACGGAGATGGTCGCTTAAGTGAATGTGAGGTGAAACGGCAAGTAAATTATCATGTCTGCTCTGCACACTTCATATCTGTCCCAGACTGACACATTTAGACCAACAGACCCAGACTGATACTGGTGTTTAGTTATCAGCTTCTAGTTTCACAAGTGGTGCCTCATAATTAATGACTTTTCATTAATAGATAAATAGATAGATGGATGGATTTTATTAAAGACTCGTAGTTCAGATCACACAGAAAAACAATCAATAATAAAAGTACATTTAAAAAAAAAATGTAATAATAAAAACACTCCTAATCTTTTAGGAGGCAATACCAATGTTTCCAATATACAGAAGTATATCTTACTGCACTATATTTAATAATCTCGTTGAGTATTATTAACTGTCCTTGGACATTTATCAATAATTGCTTATAATTAAGCTAGCTCCTGCTATATTCCTAACACTTTTGTAATGAATTTCTACAAATTGTATCATGATATTCTGTAATAAAATCAATTACACAGTAACACAGATGATAAATAATTTTGTAATAACAGCCCTGTTTAATTGACTTACTTTTTTAGACTTGGATAAGCATCTACAGCCTTCGAGAGGGTTCTCCTGACACAGCAGTGGGAATCCATCAGCCGAGGCCTGTATATCATTGTGGCAAAGAATGATGGGAACATCACATCCCACTTGGGCAATGTGCCAATTCCTGCTTTCCAGCCAAGTGCTCTTGGTTTGCAATGTGGGATATCTTCCCAAACTCAAATAAAAGGGTAACCTTTTAACCTACCAAAAGCAAATCGCTTATGTCTAACATTTGGGAAAGGTGCCATCTGTCTTAGAGTCCAACAGATTTGACAGTGTGACCTAATGTCTTCATTTGTTTGTTGCTGCGTCATTCTTGAATTATTTCATTGGAAATGTAGTCAACCTGTTTAAAAGTCTTAAATAAAGTGGTCATTTAAAAAAACACCCTTTTACACCATTTTATAAGTCATTTGTCCTTCACAGGGCCAACACAGTGACGAGTGAGACAAGCGATTATTCATGCTAAGCCTCATTCCTGCGGTTAATTTAGATGAACCAATTACAGTGGGAGGAAGCCTGAGTACCCGGAGAGAACCCATGCATGCACGGGGAAAATTGTAAACTTCACACAGAAAAAACTGAGCCAATACTCAAACCAGGAGAATTTGTGCTATAAGGCGACTGTGCTAACCACCACACCACTGTGCAGCCCCCCAAGTAATGGAATGACTTTAGTAAATGGAATCTGAGTGTCATACTTGGTCAATTCTCAATGTCAATTTAAGAATATTATGCTAATTAAAAAAGAAACCTAAACTTTATTGAACTTGTATTACATTTCTGCGTGAACACATTCAACACAGAATGTGTTAAATGCATTCAGCAGCTCTAAATGTCTCAAACTGGACCCGCTGTAGTTTCTTAAAACGAATACATAATATATTATTTTCAGCACATCCATTTTGTGCATGGTTTAAAGAAACAAAGAGTAAGCTCTACATGAGTGATTTTATTCAGTTGAAATGCTGTGTTGTCTGGTTTACTTCCCATAAAATGATCATCTACTTCATGTTATTTTTATACATTTTTATATATTTTTTAGGGTTTTGGTTGATGACGTTCTTCACCACATCACACTGATATCTTAATGTATTTGTCATATGTAGCTGTGCATATGACACCTGAAAGTATTTTATCTGCACTCTTCACTTTTAAATTGATTATTTTTAATGTTTTTTTAATTTTTTTTTTTAATGATTTTATTGCCTTCTTGTGATTTTATGTAGCTGTAAAGCACTTTGAATTACCTTTTGTACAAATTGTGCTCTATGAATAAAATTGCCTTGCCTTGCTATTTACTGCATTTTGCCTGACCAAAGGACGAAACATGCATTAAGACTTAAAGATGAATTTGACTGAAATCATTACGAAAATTCTATAGATTTTATCGTGAATTGCGTTCCCATGATAAAGTAAATCTGTTATAGTGTAGTATATTTTTATAGTAAGACTCCTACATGCAGTGCTGCGCATGAAATGAATGAGCACATTCATATCTAATATCAAATTTGAACTGAACAGGGCTGTTTTTAACTGATGAACATGAAGTGAGGGCAGCTTGCTCTCGCAGCACTGTCTCTTGACAGTTTCTGTCAACAGTGAATGTGTCATGCTGAGTTGTGCCTGCACTCACCCCATGGTTGCATGCTCCAGTCGAAGCCACGGACTCTGCAATGATTTCTGCACCAGTCACAGACATAAATACCACATATACAATTCAGTCAGTAGTATTAGGATGACGGACATGTAATTACAGATGTGTGTGGAACTACACACAGCAGTACTCCTACAGCAGATAACAAGAGAAAATCTCACAAAAAAACAGAGGTGAGCAATTCTAAAATAGGCCGAACGTCTATTTTGACAGACAGGTGGTCTGCACACCAAGACCAGCTCTACCTCAAAGTGTGATCTCATCTGAGGTGCTCGCAAAACCATATTGTCACTCAGCAGCTGCTCTCCTTTCATAGTTTCATGTTATTAGATGTTTGTAGTTCTTTCTCTTTTCCACTGGCTGCTGAAGTTACCGACTGTATGTTAGTGTGATGTTAATTGTGAGACCAAAGCTTTTGTTACTGGGCCTCTGCTGACGAATATACTTTAATCAGTATGCGAATGGATCAAGGTAAGATACTAAAAACATGCTTTTTTTTTTTAATTACACTTTCATTTTGAGGATGATGGTTATTGATATAATAGATAAATGCAGAGATACATATGCATCTGATCAGATGGCCATGAGGCCCTTGTTCTGGTTCCAGGACTCCATAACACTGTAATATACATATATATATATATATATAAATATATAAAAGGAGAATCCAGGGGAGCAATTTAAAAAAAGTGAGAACATGAACCAGTTTGTTTTGAGACCGTGAATTTAGTTCAGAAGGCTAAAAGTATCAAGTGGTAAACTGACTTCTGAACACAGTTTGAATCTGTGTGAACTGAGCTTTGAACTAGTTCCTGCCTGTGGTGTAATATGATGTGTTGTAAATGAAAGCATATAATGAAAGCTCTGCTCTGAATGCTTTTTATTTCTATTTTTTTTTCTCAATTTCTGCATCTTCTGTATGTCTCATAAGATCCAGAACGTCAAATCAGTGCTAAGCTTTTCAAACCGATATTCTAATGAAATATTATGCATATGTTTTGGTAATAATCCATAATCCAATTTTGTATCACCTTGGTACTTTATCACTTTTCCCAGTATAATTAGAAATGATTAAGAACAAAATGTTTTCACCAAAGTGTTTCTTTTAAAACTGGATCTTCCCCTAGATTCTCTGTCTGTGACAGTCCATGTGACTACAGAGGTGGGGCTGCTCTCTCACAGCCACCACCAACTCCGTAGTGCCGCTTCTTGCACTACGAGGGCGAGCAGCACTCAATGACCCGTACACCAATTTATTACATGTGATCTATAAAAAGAATGAAAGAGTTTGGGAAATGTCTGTTCTTAAAAAGGGGGGAGGCCTCCTTTAAAAAGTCAATTTAAGAACAATATCAAAACTACGGCACTCCGAGCTCACGGCCACGCTCCAGCCGTCCTCCACTCAAAGTAGACTGAAGATCTTCCATGTTCCTCCAGTTCGTCGCACGGCCTCCGTGGAGCGCCCCCTGGCGACACCACAGATCTGCTTCCATCTGCCACACGGCCTCCACCTTGCTCTCTCTGTTCCATGGATCCTTCAGGCTACAGCTAAAAGTGTATCGGTCAATCAGAATCAGAATCAGAATTACTTTATTAATCCATTGCGGGAAATTCCTTTTTTGCAGTGCCCTCGTTACAGAAAAAAGAAAGAAAGATGAATAAGAATAAGATAAGGAAAAATCTCAATATGTACAAAAATACAATAAACAATAAACCGTCTTTAAAATGCTACTCAGTAGCTAATTATTATTGTTGTTGCACATGACCGGGTTATTGCACATGGTGAAGTAATGAAATAAATAAATAATAAATGATGAGATGAATAACTGTCAGACACTGGAATTGTACAGTTTGATGGCCACAGGCAGGAATGACTTCCTGTGGCGCTCTGTGGTGCAGCGTGGGGCAATAAGTCTCTGGCTGAAGGTGCTTCTGTGGCTCACCAACACATCGTGAAGAGGATGTGCAGGATTGTCCAGCATGGATTTTATCCTGGACAGCATCCTTCTGTCTGACACTGCTGACTCACCGCTTTGTGGCAGAAAGTCCTGCTTCTGCCACTTCGCGTCGAAACCCTCCGATACACTTCTCAGGACGGCTCTCTGCTCGCCACGCCGCTGCGCTCTTTCCTGCTCTGGTGTTTCAGCGTACTTTTTAAAGGGAACAGTCCACCCACTTCCGGCTACCTGTCAATTAGGGTGGGGCCGCTGCAGCAGCCGATTGGCTGGTGCAGCTCCCGGTCAGAGGATGCATTTACTAGCTAAAAATCATAAATGTGCCATTCCAAAACATGCATATAAACTTAAAAGGAAATAACCACACCAATAATAAATAAAGAAATCCAAAACATACCTAAAAATGAAGTAAACAAAACATGCAATGAACAAAATATGGCACATAATAGAAAACAAATATAAAACCAGCAGTAATGCATCCCGCCCGACTCACCGTCTGACATACACATTGACATCAAGTGTCGACAGAATTTGTATACTTTGATGTTTTTATGATCATTTGTTCATGTATTACTAATGTATTTGTCTGTAGAGGACTCAAGACAACGAAAAGAAAAGACAGCATCGTCGTTATATCATTTCTAAAATACTATACAAATAGGTGTAATAACAAAACAATATGTGTAGGAAAAGAAAGAATTCTGAATCTAAAGAACAGTACAGGTATTTTATTTTATTTATATTAAGAAAGTTGATAATTATGTAAGTCAGTAAATTTGCTTAATCATAATGTAATCATTAAAAGTCTTGGTTTACAGTATTTCGAAATGGTCTGGCTACTGTGGCTCTGTAGGCATGCTAACCTTGTGATCTCCATCTCTGTTGTAAGGATCCAGATCAATCATGAGTCACACAATGAGAGCATGTTATGTTGGGGAATCTATCTCAAAGTCCCTGCTTTTTACATGAATCATTTTGTTTTCAAGACTGCTGGGAAGTAAAAACCAGAGAAAGCTCTCTGGAGCAGCCACTTTGCAAACACAATTTGTTGTTACTTGCATTGTGCCCCATGATTTTTGCATTTGTTAATTTAATTGGTCAATTGGGAGCAGAGCAACAAGCTCTTTAGCAACAAGAATTTGTAGCAATGTTAGCAAACATGCTGAATTTAGTTCTTTCTTCTTTATTTTAAGCCACATGCATCTGGAGAGGAGTTTTTGAGAGTTGTGTGTGTGTGTGTGTGTGTGTGTGTGTGTGTGTGTGTGTGTGTGTGTGTGTGTTCCAGAACAAAGACCCAAGTGCTCCACAGAGCTGGGGGAAATGGTAAATGGACTGCATTTATATAGCACTTTTCTTGTCTTATCAACCAACACATTACACAACAAGATACATAAATACTTTCACAAGATATACAAGCAGGAATTCTTCTATAACACACAGACAAAACATCAGAGGCAATTAGGTGTTCAGTATCTTATCAAAGGACATTTCTGAATTGAAAGAAGCAAGGATCGAACATGGCGAATGCTCGACCTGCTCAGCATTTCTGAAATTCTGCTCAAAGAATCTTCAGTAGTTGAGTGTAGTACCTTCCGTGGCAGGATGATATTTTTCTTTCGTCCAAAGAGATATCAAAGAAGTGTTGTGCTGAAAACAAAAGTGATCTCAAGATTTAAGAAGCTCTTTGGTAGACAGAAAAGCTGCATCACTGCCACTCACTGTGTCCAGATTAGCTCCCTGCCGACCACCCCAGCCTCTTCCTCTTATCCTGCCCATCACTCCCACTCCTGGACACTTTACAAACAGCCACAAACCACAATCAGAGGGCTTCTCATTGTGTCCACCAATGCAACAATGACTCTCTCGGGGTCATCTAATTAAAGCAGGGGATTATTACTGGGTCCTTGAGCTGAGGCTAGGCACTGCTGTCCCTGGATGGGGTCATTAGGGCAGGTAATTAACAGGGTGAGCGAGGAGTTTTGGGCTGACTTGGCGAGTGCAGTCCCAAATGTCAAAGCCACAGTGTAATCATCACTTTGTTTGGGGCACTGGTATGCCCTTTATTTGTTTTTTTCAGAAATAAATTAAGATTTATTGTCATGCATACACACGAAATTTCTCCTCTGCTTTTAACCCATCCAGGTTGGCACCTGTTGACGCACTCATGCACTCATAGAGACAGATGCCAACCTGGAGCAGTGGGCAGCCCAGGGAGCATGAGGGTACGGTGCCTTGCTCAAGGGCACTTTGGCCGTGACAAGGAGGTGGACTGACACCCCTCCAGCTGTCAGTTTCACCAATATTTTTGAGTGGCGAGAGTGGGAATCAAACTGCCAACCTTCCGGTTATTGGACGACCAACTCTAGCTGAGCCACAGTCGTGTGGAAACTGCATAGATGGAGTCATGAGTGGACTCTGTCTACTGTGACTCCAGTCGGTTCAGGGATCTTTCTGGGAATTCATATTCATTCATTAACTTGTGTATATATATATGAGTGAGCCAAAATATGTTTTTAATGATTAGCTGAAATAGTGTTCATTTCGATGACATTCTAAAGAGTGTCATTCTGCAGGTGGCCATAGAGTGTGTATAGATCAGTGGTTCCCAAACTTTTTGTGCCCAAGACACACCTATTGTGCAAAATTCAATTAAATTCAATTCATTTTTATTTATATAGCACCAAATACAACAAATGTCATCTCAAGGCACTTAGATAATAAAGTCCAATTCAAGCCAATTGGAATTCAATTCATTGTAATCATAATTATTTATAAAATAATCCAATTCATTCATATAGAGCCAATTCAAAACCAATTTCCTAGCTAAGGAAACCAACAGATTGCACCGAAACTTGTCTTCAGTCCAATCTCCCGTCCTGAGCGTGCCTGAGGCGACTGTGGAGAGGAACGACTCCCTTTGAACAGGAAGAAAAATAGCCCTTATAACACGTGTTATCACTCATATCATGTACAATATCTGTAAATGTGCATAATTATTTACTATGTGACAAAGACAACTATATTACTCATGAAATATTTATTATTGAAATATTTCAAAAATTAATTTGAAACTTTATCAAATTAGGCTTCATCAAAGCAGCAACACACTAATTTAAACCAGACAGGTCACAAAATTACAAATGGGGCAAAGGAAACTCAGCACAGAGAACTGTCAATGCAAGGAAGCTGCATTGTCCATGGTCCTAAACTACAAATTATCAATGCAACATTTCAGCAATCAACATTGAAACGTGCTATTGTAAATATCTTTGCCTTACAAGTTAGTGAGATACATGTGCCTGTCGGGGCGCTCAGATTTTTTTAATCATGGTGGCACTGAGCAGAGGGCCACTCGCAAGTCCTGTTCAACAGAGAGCCGCGACCTCCTGTTGTTCTTCATGTTTAACCAGAGCAGAGAACGCCAACTCACACAGGCAGGTAGTGGGCAAAGGAAGGAAGCAAAATATGGGGTTCTCTGAGGATCTTCAGTTTCCACATCAAAACAGACAGAAGCCACAAAGTCCTCATAAGGAGGAAGGAGGGGTGGGTGGATGGAACAACTAAGTGCTTTCAGCACAGCACTTAGTTAGACTTTTGTGCAATGTGAGATCAAGACCAATGTAGCAGTGTGTAGGCATCAGAGGCACCGTTTCAAACCGGCTTACTTATAAGACAGGACCTCTGTTCATCTTGACCTGTACTCAAGATGCATTTCACATACTCATTTCACATTTCCAAGGACCATGGTAACAACGGAACACTCTGGGCATTAGTATTAGTGTCAGCGTCACGTGGCTAATTGAAGGAAACCTTTGTTTTTGTTGCGATTATTTTAGTTGAGTTGATGTTAGTTGTGATCTTGCATGCAAACCGTCCTCCTTTTGTTTAACCTGGCACCTTAAACACGAGTCTCACACTAACATTTGATGTCTTTGATAACCAGAACTGGACACAGACAGGGATTTTAACATCCCGCTTTGCATGATCACTCAACATGCTGTGGCATGTTTGCCGTTCCCATTCACATGCTGGCAAATGTGCTTACACAGACGAAAAGCCCCGAGATATTCAGGTAGCAGGTGGGCTACATGTCTACTATTGTTGCAGCCTATATGGCTAACACATGACCTACTAAGCCTATGGCCAAGGCCACCATCTTGTGCCCTCATCATCACATGTTCACAGCCACCATTTGGTCTGATGGTCCTCCCCTCCTCTCCCACACACATATCTACTGTCAGGGTGCGAGGCCCAGTGTTGCCAAAAAAAAAATCACAAGAAGTCGCTATTGGCTCTCTGAAAAGTCGCTAGAAGTCGCTAGATTGCGTCATGACGTCATAAGTGACGCAACCACGCCCATATGATATATTTTCGCTCCTACCCGAGCCGACATCAGCCGGCCTGAAGCTGATTTCAGCTCTAAACTCTGTAAACTTTAGCAACATTTGAAACTTTTCAGGTGAGAAAGTAGTCGTTTAGATCCCCAACGTGTTAAAAACCTGACAAAATACCGGCTATTTACAATTTTGTTCCAACGAATTCAGCGCTACTAAAGCTAGCCGCAGTGAGCAACGCACTTCCGGTTATTTTGACAAAATAAAATACCCGTTGCCTTTTATCATAGGGAAAGCCATTACGATAAAAATGTGCTTTTGTTTTGAAAACAGGAAGTGAACCTACCCTCGTTGTAGCTAGCTTGAAACTGCCGTTTTGACAGGAAATGACGGTATGCGGGTTGCCGCCGTCCTGCAGTGCTTCTGTCTCGGCTTGTATGGTGTCGCGGAGCAACTGATTTGTCACACAAAACAAGTTAAATTGTCGCTAGATTCAGCCAGATTGAGCCCGAAAGTCACTAAGTCGCTAGATTATTTTTTTTAATCGCCAGAGATGGCCAAAAGTCGCTAAATCTAGCGACAAAGTCGCTAAATTGGCAACACTGGCGAGGCCGTCTTCCCACTTCCTTGTTGTCTGATGTGTCCCCGCCCTCTTGTGTCTGTGTGTGTCTGGCTGTGTTCGAAACCGCATACTACATACTTGCAAACTGCATACTTCCATACTGCATACTCATGGATCAGACAGTATGCAGAGCGTTTACCCACAATGGATTTCGCTCCTGCCCGAGCCGAAATCAGCCGGCCTGAAGCTGATTTCGCTTAAGCTCTAGTCTTATTTTAGTCAGGGCTTTAGTTTAATTCAATGATTTTAATCTCTTTTTAGTAATGCAATTCTGTTTGGTCCAGTTAAAGCTGCAGTCGGCAGGTTTTCAAAATTGCGAGTCTAAAGTCGGAAAATTCGAACTGATACAACTTTCAGGTCCCTCCCCCGACCTCTAACAAGCTCCAAACCCCCCCCCAAACCCCTCCCCCTCTGTGGACGAGGTTGTGCACGTGAGTTCACACCAGTGTGAGCGCACACAAGCTGGGGCAGACTCACGCTCACTAGCGTGTGCACAAGCTGTGATTGACAGGTAGGATTCCTCCACCCTAACTTGATTGGTTAAAAACAGCCGGGAGCGCTCGGTTTTTGCAAGCATGATTACAGGCTTCAGAGGGAGCTACAGAATTCGTTATTTTTCCTAAACAGCCTATTTAATATTCTACTTCCAGAATCCCATGACAGTTCAAGCTAATATGACTAAAAAAAGTTGCCGACCGCAGCTTTAACATAGTATAATTAACTAGCATAGTATAGATAAAATCAAATTTTTTTTTAATCAAACCCATGAAAGTACCATCGATTTAATCATTGTGCCAACTTTAATTCTGTTGTACTATTTTCATAGCTTTCAGTTCTGTACATGTCTTTTATTTGACATTTTGTAAATCCCATTGAGTTCTATTGAAGACTGGATGTTCGTTGATATTACTCTGTCACCGAAACGAAAAGTCAGATTCAACTGCTGAGCGGAAGTTTATCCACGGCTGTGAGGTGGCTAAGAAAATAGTGCGAGCATGAACGAGCTGCCAAATAAAACACGACAGAAGCAACTTTTCGCCACAAAATTTGATATGGATTACCAGTGCACACCAGTAACCACTCCGGTGAGTTGATGATTTTGAAAACGGACGTTTATGGTGCTTTTACGGACCTTTTTGAACATGCACATGACTTGCCATTCTGAAGCAGATTGAGATCAAAATTTAATCATAAATAGATAAGATATTGCACAGTAGTGACATGAATTATTGCACAGATGACCGAATACATAAAATATCACACAGGGTCTTTTAGTATGTAAAATAGTGTAAAATCGTTGAGATTTCTGCGAGATAAGAGTAATAGCGTCAGAGCAGATCACTTCCCGTAACTATGGTTACCTCAGGTTTGACTGTCTCCCGGACATCTCACCCTGTGGTAAGATGGCCGACTTGTGCGGACGTTCTAAACTCAGACGTAACACATCTAGCCATTCTATACATATCTATGTGCGTAGATAGGCTCACCTTGGGCTTGTAGAGTAGTGGTGGTTTCCGCTAGCTTCTGGCTAATATCCTGTTTGAATGTAGTTAATTCTTCTCTTACGTCTGTTCTGAGGTCGGCTTGAAAATCTTTCAGGGTATTTTGCATCTCGCATTTGAATTCCTTCAGATCCCTGGTAACAGATGTTAATTCCTGAAGTATGTGGCCAGCTTGGATTTTCTCTGCTAGCATCATTTTGTCGCCATTTTCTTGTCTCGGGTTGTATCATCGGTTGTGTTGTATTTCCTCCTTTCTGTACACTTTTTGTTCCTCTGTTTGGTTTCGTTCCTTTCATGTTGACGAAACGCAGCTTCTGAAACAAAATCTCGACTTTTATTTGGTTTTGCAGCCAACTGGCGTGGAGTGACTGTCTACTGCTGCATTCCACTATGCCGCCTCAACCGGAAGTCAGTTTATGTCTTTATCTAATCACATTTTCATTTAAAATTGTGGGTACTGACAGAGAGGAGAAAGGGTTAAATACACATTTATAGGCATAGACAGAAAATGGCTTTAGAAGAACTATTGTGGTTTTGATCCCAAATTTGATCGACATGAAATAATTATTTCTATTCATTATCAACTTTGAGTTCACTACTAACATACCCACATAAAATAAAAATAAAAAAGGAAACATCAACAGAGTTGGAAGCTTGGTCAGAGAACAAAGTCTCCAACTGAAGATCAGCTGAGCAGCATCACAGTAAATAATGAATCACAAAGCTTCAAACACTTTTGCTTTCTGATGACAGATGACCTCCAAACCACCATGCTGCTCCAAAATGTTCCCAATTTAAGTTTTCATTTGTCCTGGTATCCTTAGCTTTGTCATAAATGGTCTCATCTGAAGATTATCTCAACATGTCATGTCCAAATAATTTGAACTTTGATTAATTTAATGTCACGCCCATGGACTCATGTTTTAAGTTTCATGTTTTAGGTCACGTTTTTGGTTCTTAGTCCATGTTTAGTTTTTAGTTTTGCCATGTTTTAGTTTCCCTTCACTTACCAGTTCATTAGTTTCACTCACTTCACCTGTGTTTTTTCCCTCAGCTGCACTCACTCTCCAATCACTCTCACTCCCTATTTAGTTTCCAGTCTCCCCTCTCAGTGTGTTGGATCTTTGCCTTTGTTTGCTTACCCTGCCATACATGTTTCCTTACCTTACCTACCTGACCTGCATGCCTTGCTTCCCGTTGTTCCAAGTTAAGTATTTATTTATCTATTCCATGCCAAGTCCTTTGTTTATTTCGTCACAGTTTGGTTTTTTGAATCCGGCTTAGCCGCGCTTTTTTTTGTATTTTGTTATTTTTTTTGTAAATAAACCCTGTTTTGCTTTTTAAGTCCGCATCCGTGTCCTCCATCCTGACCAACCCTGAAATTTAACAGGCCCCACCCTGAGAAAAATAACCATTAGAAGCTCTTTTACTTTAAACCCACAACATTTGATTAAATAACAGAAACAAACACTGATGGTGATTACAGTTGGGTAATTTAGAGCTGTGGTTTTTGTTGCTTTGAACAGATTAGTGAAAGGTTGTTGTGCATTGATCCTTTTAAAGGCATCTCGGACCGCCACATTCAAAAGGAAAGGGTGAGCTGAGGCTATAATGACTTAGCATTAAGCTATCTCAACCCTGCTTCCTTCTTCTCTCGTTCTGCCATGAGTGAGGACAGCCCAAACAATACATTTATCTACAGATTCAGAGTGCTAGGTGATCTTTGACCAAGACTTTAAAAGTACCAAAGTTACACATAGTTATTTAGTATATGAGTTCACAATGATAATAGAATTTAAGTTTTTTACTAGAGCCATTCTTATTAATTCATCAATTAATAAGAATAATTAATATATGTGTGTGTATACACATATATATTAATAAGAATATATATATATATGTGTGTGTGTGTGTGTATATATCCCACCTTGGCAGTGAACTTTTTTCCTGTTTTTTCACTTCTGGATGTTTTAGGTGAGTTTGAATGACGTTTTTAACTGTTATTTTTGGATCCTCATCAGCCTGCTTCAGGATTCCTGAGAACACAAGGTTGTCCCTCATACTGCAAGCTTGGAGATGAGTTACGGTTTCTTTGATTTTTTTTTTGATTTTTTTTTTTTTTTTTTATTATTTATTAATTTATTTATTTATTTATTTGGGTTTTGTTTTGTTTTCATGTAAGAGTCATTCCTTCGGTGAGGGATTTCCGAGTCTTTGAGGGTCGGATTCTCCACAGCCAGATTCTGCACCTGTTGCCGGCAGAACTCCAGGGACTCGCAGGATGCTTGAAACTCTCTAGAATCTCTAACAGGGACAAACTCACGACAATACTGGATCATTTCTTGTAGAATATGCATCTAATCTTTATAAATTGGTCAAATTACTCTAGTTGAATCTTCATTGAGTTTCATTTTATTTAATTCATTTTTCATCTGACCAAAGTCTCACAGAAATGTCACTACAGCATTTCTCCCCTCACCACCCACTAAGAAGGATATTAAGGACCTTCATAACGTTTTAAAAAGCTGTGGAAAATTCATTTTCATCAACGGCCCTCTTCCCACACTCTCATGGGGTGGAAGGATTTTAGCTAAAGCCTTTCCCTAAAAACCTAGCTTCAGTTGTTTTTTCGTACTTTTAACATAGGTTTTATGAACTATTTTTATTTGTTTTGGATCGTGCCTCTCTTTCCTGCTCTGGTAGAACCCACCCCAACCATATGGCTAGGTAGCCATATGCTTACTGCTATCATTCAGCACGTGCATGACTGTGTACAGGTCACACCCCACAGTCTGAACTCAACCCTACTCACTGGCTCTCCCAACAGGCAAAAGGTCAACCCTGCTCTGCCACCTTAATTAATGATTAAGTTCACCAGAAATAGACCAGTTATTGCTAATGGTTTCCGGCACTCACACAGCCCTCAGAGGAATATAAAATATTAAGTCAAAACTCAGACTAAAACTAAATTAGCAGCAACCACTATTGGCACATTTAACAGGACCAACAATGTGGCTGATGTCTCAACTCCACCTAGGATAGCTCATTAGCAAATAAGACATTCATTGTGAATGATTTCTTCACTTCCCATGCTTTGGAGTTCCAATGTCAAGCTCTTTATCGGAAATCTTACCACTGGATTGTACATATTTGAACTCCCTGCCGTCTTCACTTTTTTACTGATGAGATCATAAATATTAGAGCACAAACCTTCTTCATATGACACCCTCCCCCATTGTTGTCAACTGTTTTACTGTTTTCAAGCAGTTTGAACCTGTGTCTTTACCCCAGTTAAAGGAAATTATTGGTCGAATGAACCAATCTACCCGTCCTGCAGATGTTGTCCCCCCCTTGCTTTATGAAAGAAATCTGGGAGACTATTGGATCTAACATCTGTAACATGCCGCGTTTAGGCAGTCGGTATATAGTTCCAGCCGGGAGACCTCTGTTGGTCTGCAGTTCTCTTTATTGACAACTCTGCAATACACACACCTATATTTCCTGTCTGTCCATCACCTTATATGTTCCCTACTCAACAGGTACACATCTGCTCTCGCTACAACATCCAAATAATGAATTATTAACAGCAGTCAAGCCTCAGCTGTCATACCAGCTACTTTTAAACACGCAGCTGTGCAAACACTGCCAAGAAAAACTTAATCTGGACAATTGTTTTAGATATAAATCTGTATACAAACTCCTCTTTCTTTCAAAAATTCTGAAAAAAGTTTGATTTCTTTAACTGCATTCCATTTTAAATCTACATAGTATTCTTGAGGTGTTCAAAGTCTGTTTTTAAATCCTTTCACACCACTGAATCTGTACTTTTAAGAGTTTTTGATAACCTTTTATTGTCTAGAACCAGTAGAGCTAAGGAGAGGTATTCTGGTCACGGTACAGCTGTCCATTGACATGTAATTTATCCACCGCAATGACAGCATGGGAGCCAGGGGCGTCAGTAAGGGCATCCGACGTGAAACGTGCCAAATCGATGAGGCGAGATCGACTCGCTGCGGCGACCCCTGATAAAGGGAGAGGCTGAAAGAAGAAGAAGATTTGATTTTTGAACGGCACTTTATTTACAGTTAGTATAAAACATCACAGAGTCAACAAATTAATTTAAGAAGGATGCAAATTTTAATTCTCCATGAGCTACTTGGCACAAAAGCTCCTCATAGGCCCACTGCTGTGCAAAAACATCCACGTTTCCTGTGACTGTGGAAGCAAAACTCCAGCTTCCATCTGGCTTTCACGTTGTACTTCCACAGAGTCACAGCGTCAAGGGTCGGCCCTCCCTGTAGTTTGTCCCTACGAGTCAGGTATATTGACATTTTCGCTTCGCCAATTAAGAAATGTAGGAGTTTACACTTTTCTTTCTATACCTAACTCAGCAAATGAAGACAGGCGCAGTAAAAATAACACCAAACAGACGTTAAACATGAGTTAAAAAACTCAGTAAAAACATGAAAGATGTTTTCAGACAGTCTGCAGAAAGGGCACTCGTTTAAAAAACTGTGATTAAAAACAGATAAAAAAGGCATTGGTCGCAATGTCCAATTCTGTTTTTCAGAGGAGGTTTGTATAGAGTTCTCCATTGTGGGCTCAGCCCACTCAGCCCACCCAGCCTCCCGGTCCACACACACCCCGCTCTATTGCACAGGCCCGTCTTGTGGATAGTTTTAACACAGTTCATGTATAATGTCTTTTTATTGGCCGTGTGCAGGCTGAGCTTCTCCACACTGCAGGACTTCAGTAGAGGACCGCTGAGCTCTGCGAACCCAGGCCTCAGGTGGATTTCTGGGTACAATTCTCTGGGGTCAGGTTCCGCCTCTCCCCTGCTGAGGAGAAGGCCTCTCTCCTTCTCCGTCAGCCTCTTCCTCCATAGCTCCAATTCAATTCAATTAATTTTTATTTATATAGCGCCAAATACAACAAATGTCATCTCAAGGCACTTAGATAATAAAGTCCAATTCAAGCCAATTGGAATTCAATTAATTGTAATCATAATTATTCATAAAATAATCCAATTCGTTCATATAGAGCCAATTCAAAACCAATTTCCTAGCTAAGGAAACCAACAGATTGCACTGAAACTTTGTTTTCGGTCCAATCTCCCGTCCTGAGCGTGCCTGAGGCGACTGTGGAGAGAAACGACTCCCTTTGAACAGGAAGATACCTCTGGCAGAACCAGACTCAGGAAGGGTGGCCATCCGCCTCGACCAGCTGGGGTTTGAGAAGACAGAAAGGGGGGGACAACAAACACTGTAACACCATTCAAAGGATATCTGTTGGAACAGGGAAACACGAGTTAATGACCACAATAATGTCACATATACATAAAGAGAGTAAAGTGTGGAAAGGTGTGACAGATAAGCCCCCCCCCCCAGCAGTCTAGGCCTATAGCAGCTTAACTATGGGATGTTTCAGGATCATGAGGTGCTCCAGGCACCTTCCCATCAGTCGGAGAGAGCGCACCCCCAAAACGGAGCCTAGAGCTCGGCTGTCTGCGAGCAGCATCCAGCCCCAGGTTGTTAACACGCCTGAGTATGCAGCTGGCCACGCCCCTCCACACCAGATTCTCCGTTCCAGCCAAATATCTTTGAAAGAACTGGGGCCTGAAGGTGGCTGTCCTACTGGCCAGGTGGACCAGGCCCTGCCCCCCCTTATTTCCGGATAAAAACAACACAGACTGAGGTACCCAATGAAATTTATCCCAGAAGAAGTTGATAATCTTAGCCTGAATCTGGGATATAAGTCCTGGTGGAGGGTCGGGACAGGCTAACCGGTGCCACAATATAGAGGCTACCAGATTATTTAAAACCAGGACCCTCCATTTTAAACCCTCCATAATATTATCCCAATTTTTTTTTTTTTTTTTTTTTTTTTTTGTTGCTCTCTAGATAGCCTTCCCTATTCCAGGGCAGGCTTTGAGGGAGAACAGGGAGGTCTTCACGCCACTCGCCAACAGCCAGGGCCTCGCTCTTCCTCCAGTTCACCCTCGCAGCAGACACAACAGAAAACTTCTCAATGATAGTTGTGTGTGTTTTAGAGTCTGAAACACACACATCCTGTTGGTCTTTAATAAAAACAACAACATTATCAGCGTAAGCCGATAAAACAACACTGCTGTTAGAACCAGGTAAAAGCAGGCCTCGGACAGACGATCTTATCATGTGTAGGAGGGGTTCCAGGGAGAGCGCATAGAGCATCCCGGACAGGGCACAGCCCTGCCGGACACCTCTATGCACCCTAAAAGGAGCACACAGGCCACCATTAACCTTCAGCACACTCTCAATGTCACTGTACAACACCTGGATCTTGGCTATAAAACCAGCACTGAACCCAAACCTCCCCATGACCTTCCAGTGGAAGTCGTGTTCAACGCGGTCAAAAGCCTTTTCTTGATCTAACGAGATCAATCCAGTGATTAAGCCCAATGAACTGGAGACCTCCAAAACAATTCCGAATGAGGTAGATATTATCTACCATAGACCTGCCGGGCACACAGTACGTCTGGTCCTGGTGGAGAGCCTGCTCCATGGCTCCTCTCAGCCTATTGGCCAGGACCTTGGACAGTATCTTGTAGTCTGTGCAGAGGAGAGAGACAGGACACCAGTTTCTCATGTCTTGTAAGTTGGCTTTCTTTAGCAAGAGGGTGATGACAGTAGCCTTGAAATCTTGACGCCCCTAGTGACCGCAAATTGAATTGGCTCCCGGGCGCAGTCTAGTCAGTTGTGGTCGTTTTGCGAGGCTGAAAATCAAAACTTAATCAGGCCAATCAAATCGTGAGGAAAGGGGTCGGAGGCCGGGCTACCTAGTGACGACACAGGTGCGATGTTTCAGTGTGTAGTTCCAGAGAGAGGTAAACAATGGCTGCACCAGCCAACAGTCTTTCCATTTGGCTTTGGCAGCGACTCTAGAAGATTTAAATATACATTTTTCTTTGCGAGACGAACAGATAACTGCACTTGAGGTATTCTTTTAAAAAAAAAAAAGGACGTTTTCTGAGTTTTGCCCACCGGGACATTAGACTACACTCCACCATGTACTTTCTGTCGCGCTGACTACGTAATCCTTCATCGCTCTGATTGGCTGTTGCACCATCCTATTGCGTGGCATTGAGTGCAGAGGCAACTTAACAGACAACCGCTCTGTCTCAGAGAGCAGGGAGGGAATTTGTCTTCTCTGCCCTTTTCTCTTCTCCAACCCAAAGAAGTAGCTCGATGGAGCATCCATCTCTGTGATGTTCTGAAGCCGGGACCGGACCAGTGCACCCTGTATTTTTGTGTCCAGCAGGCTGACCAAAGCCATCTTTTTAGTTTTGAGGATTTCAATATATCCTCGATTTCCTGTGGGCTCAACTTACACTCGAGATCCACAATATCAGTCTCCAGATCTCTGACAGATCTGGTGATGTCACGTGTGACATTGAGCGTGTGGTGTTGACATAAAAGTTTAATTTGAACTTTCCCATAGTCCCACCACTGCCTCAAACTGACAAACTCGCCTTCGTCTAAAATCATTCCAAAAGAAACCAAAAGCCTTCTTGAAAGATTTGTCGACAGCTAAAAACGAGTTAAAATGCCAATAGGCGCTCTTTGGTAAAATATTTTTAATAAAAACCTGACATAAAACCAAAGAGTGATCAGTAAAACCAACTGCACTGCAAATTATTTGGTTCTTACCAAGAAAAAAAACCTTACATTTAGAAGTGCTAGATATTTTTTCTTGTTTTAAGAATTAATTTCTTATTTTAAGTCTTCAACTTAACAGTATAATCTTATATCAAGCAAAACTTTACTTTTTGGTCTCAAACAGGCAGGGAATCATTAAATGAGACACTTAACACTTAAAATAAGATGTATTACGTTTCTCCTCCAAAGTCTCATCAAAATAAATCTTGTTTTAAGATTCAATAACAAACTCAACATGCTTGATTCAAGAGTCACACAGAAAATATCTGAAAACACACTTTATTCCTTGGATTTTAAGCATATGACAAATGTTTGTTTACAAAACTGCCTTTGTTAAATCTAGAAACAAGACTCCTACAATCTTAATTTAAGAAATCTTGCCAAGTCAAACTATCTTGCTGCATGGGCAGATTTTTTCACTTGTTTTGAGTACCTTTTCCCTTAGTTTTAGTGTTTTTTATCTTGTTTGAAGACTCCTACTTTTTGCAGTGTGGTAAAATCATACACATTTTGACAAGACCAACTCTATGCATAAAAACGATCAAGTCTAGCTGAGGAGATTCTGTTCTCACAGACGTGGGACCATGTGTACGATGTCTGCAGCCCATGTGCATCCTTCTCCACACGTCCACCAGGCCATGGGAGGAGACCAGCTGTCTCAAGGCATGCTGGGATATTGGATGAGGCTCTGCATGATTTTGGTCTAAAATCTCATTGACGGTACAATTAAACCACCCCCCCACGAATAAATAATCCTCCGCGCTGCAGCTATTTAAAATGTCGTTCATGCTTTCAGAATCAGAATCGCTTTTTATTGCCAGGTATGTGGACACACATGAGGAATTTGACTCCGGTTACACCTCGCTCTCTTTAGTGCAACAAGTACAAAAATAGACAAAAAATAGACATAAAGCAAGATTAAAGTAGAAGTGCAAATTTTTCAAAGAAGTGCTTTCTCTCTGGACCGTTGTTTGGAGCGTAGATGTTGATAAAGACCACCTTAAAATGCTCAAAGTGAGCCTTGACCAGGAGGCACCTCTCCTCCACAACATGCCGAACATCCAGAGAAGTCGGAGTAAAACTTCTGGAGAACAGCAAACCTACTCCTCCACTGAGGGTGGTATATGGCTCAGCACCAGCTCCCCTCCCCACTCTCTGCTCCACTCTGCCTCATTCCCAGGGTCGCTGTGTGTTTCCTGAAGAAAGAACACATCCATGTGTTTAGTCCTTACGATTCAAACACTACAGCTCTTTTTTTCATCTCTCTGGCACCATTGATATTAAGACTGCCCATCTGAAAACCATCCATGATGAAGGAGATGTGAAAACACAGACTGAGAACAGTCAATGAAATAAATAGAAATAAAAGCTGTGAGTTCACCATCATTAAAAGCCGAGTTGTTTCCTGACTTTACTCATGTGTTTCTTTAATCTGAATACTTCTTGCTCCGTCAGCTCTGTGTTTTACCGTGTAACTGGCTGAACTATAGAGACCCTGCAGGTCAGGGAAGTGCTGCTCTAACAGCAGACCTTTCATACCTTTGGTCTGCTGTAAAAAGGATTAAAAAGCACCTGTATAATTTCTTCGGACTGTGCCCGACCGAGCCCCATGGGCACAGACAACAATATTACTGGGCATGTATTGTTGTAATGTTTTAAATACTTGAACGCAGTTTTTCTAGAGAAGATAATTGCTTTGTATTTGGGAGTATCGTCCATTGACTCTTTTGGGCTTTCACATGCGTGAGCCTACAACTAACCGTGAGTTACATGCTGTTTATAAAGTTTTTTTGTAACGTCCCCATGCCAGTAATGTGAGAACCATGCATATGGTTTTGATGGTAAGGCTTGTGACTTTATTGTCGGATGGGTTATAAAGTGGTGTGATGTTTCTGCAGTGTGCAAGTTGTTGTTTTACGTGGAAGGGTTAGCGCTTGCCCCTAGCCACCACGTATTAGCCTCGCATGACAGGCTGAGCGAACAGCGCGATCTCCACACAGGGAGCGCAGATTTGCACCTGTCTGTGTCCTACTGTCAGTATTTGACAACCTCTAGCAATGGGATTGCGCTTCAAATGCCCCGGAGTTCCCCTTTAACCTTTAATAGTAGGCTGACTTTGTTACTGCCTTAATGTGTTTTTCCAAATTTAGGTCTGAGAGATGGGGAATACTGAGTACAGTGTGCTGTCTGATATCCTGAAAAGAGTAGCAGAAGAAATTTAGCGTTACAAGGCCTACCCAGAGGAAGCCAAAAGAGCAGACGTTTGAAAGAACCTGCCTCATTCAATGGCTGCTACAGTTGGAAACAGCGACTGAAGTACAAAATGGCAAACTACAGGACTCAGCTCAAATTACAGCTGTGTCCAGAGCTGTGTGTAAACTCCCTGAAATCTAAAGCTACTACAGATGCGTTCCCTGCTAACAAAGGGAAGAAGCTGTAGTGAATTCTGAGAGAGGCCGCCTGAAAAACCGGTGCAGAAAATGAGTGATGAAGAAAGCTGCTGAAACGGACGTAGTCGAACAAAAGAAATCTTTATTTCTGTCGTCAGGTCTGTCTCATTTACAGAAAATGCATCTTCTGGGAGAGTGTGTCAAATCGCTAACAAATGGAAAACCCTCTGCTCTTGGAGAGAAAGTCCCTACGTTTTAAAGAAGATTCAAGGCCACTGGTCCAGGCGTAAAGCCAAGAGATATGGTCTGACTGTAAGGCTGCCTCCTATCAAATCTACCTTATTTGGTCATGTAAAGTGTGTATCTTTCAGTGTATCTCAGTGCCTTGCACGGAGGTGCGTGGAGGCGCGCACAATAATTATGCACTTGAAACTATCCAGCTGCGAACTCAAATGAACCTGACAGATTTCCTCATGTGCCTTGGGCCCCATTTTGCCTGTGGGTCCATACACATAAATACGGAGTATTTAGATAAATACGGAGTTCCAGAGGCTGTTCCTCATTGGACACATTGGACCAGGTAAATCTGTCCCATCATAACTAAGAGGGCCGTCACAATATATCTGTATCCTCCATAAACACATTAAACACATCAGGTATATGCTGATCATGGCTTTCATATGCAGAAATCCATCCATCCATCCATCCATCCATCATCTTCCGCTGGTCCGGGGATCGGGTCGCGGGGGCAGCAGCTTAAGCAAAGAGACCCAGACGTCCCTGTCCCCGGCCACTTCCTCCAGCTCTTCTGGGGGGACCCGAGGCGTTCCCAGGCCAGCCGAGAGACATAGTCTCTCCAACGTGTCCTGGGTCTTCCCCGGGGCCTCCTCCCAGTGGGACGGGCCCGGAACACCTCACCAGGGAGGCGTCCAGGAGGCATCCTAACCAGATGCCCGAGCCACCTCATCTGACTCCTCTGGATGCGGAGGAGCAGCGGTTCTACTCCGAGCCCCTCCCGGATGACCGAGCTTCTCACCCTATCTCTAAGGGAGAGCCCGGACACCCTGCGGAGGAAACTCATTTCAGCCGCTTGTATTGGCGATCTCGTTCTTTCGGTCACTACCCACAGCTCGTGACCATAGGTGAGGGTAGGAACATAGATTGACCGGTAAATCGAGAGCTTCGCCTTCTGGCTCAGCTCCTTCTTCACCACAACGGGCCGGTGCAGAGCCCGCATCACTGCAGACGCCGCACCGATCCGTCTGTCAATCTCCTGTTCCATTCGTCCCTCACTCGTGAACAAGACCCCGAGATACTTGAACTCCTCCACTTGGGGAAGGATCTCATTCGTTATATGCAGAAATATTTTTAGCAACTCAAAAACTACACCACTGAGCTCATCCCTTTTTCTTTCTATAAGGAATCTCTGGGCTTGTAAATGACTCTTTTTAAATAAAGTGAGTGTGAGATGAGTAAGGATCTTCTGAAATTTAGAATAATAAAAATTAATCGATGTTTGTTGTTCTAGAGACTGTGGACATTAATCTTTGGTGGGAATGTGTGCTTGAAAGGCCTCGTCATCTTCCTGGGAGAAGATGCAGATGACCTGATCAAGGAATATCTCGTAAGTTTCAAATGTTTGTATGTCAGACACAAACGATATCCCATCAACTGTGAGAACAACCTTAAAAGCTGAACCATGGTTGCTGTGCAGACATGTTGTATTTTATTATCATGGCCATATTTCCCCTCCTCCCTGTCTCCTCTGTCCTTTCCTTCCATCCTCTCCTCGTCTCCTATTCTTCTCCTCCCCTCTCCTCTTTTTCTCCACCTCTCCTCTTTTTGGTGCAGAGGATGCTCGGAGAGACCCGGAGCAGCTCACCATGGCAGTGTTTGGGATTCAGAAAGAGGGGAAATGGTTGCAGGAGCCACCTGAGGACATTGGCATTGCCTTGAGGGCGTGGAAGTGTTGCATGAACCGACTTCCGTTGCCTCAGCGTGTGCCCTGCTTCTTGGTTTGATTTATGCACTCAACCTAGCTTATCCAAAACCCTTTTGCTTCACTTTTCAGGTTCCAAAAAATCTTCATGCAGCTTGATCAGCACAAGATGACCCCCAAAGTCCACAATCTGGATAGCAAACTTAAAAGCTTGCAGTAACGAGACAAAACAATGTAGGAAATGCGGTTTCACAGATTTTATGACTGTAATTATGTTTTTTTATTTATTTTTCCTTCCATTTGTAGGGAAATGTTGCATTTAAGTTTTGATGTGTTCTGTTATATAACAAACTGTACACATATTAGTGTAATATGTTGGCCCGAAAACTGTGTTATATTATTTATGTGGCCATAAAGTTAATTGTATATTACATTTATACAATAAAGTACAAAAGAAAGACATCAGATTTCAAGTTTTTTTTAAATAAATTTTCAGCCAAGTTAAAGTTGTAATTTTAGTTATATTAAACAAACTAAAATCTTATTTTAAGGTTACTAAAAAAAGTCATTTACTAAACCATAGTATTAGGTTAGAAAAAGAGCAAAATATTAATTTTGGGTTATGTAAATTATCGAGTTTTAAAAACTTAAAACTAAGGTGAGTTGCCTTAGTTTTGAGTTGGATTAATGTAATATATGTTCATTTGAGAACCATTTAATTATTAAGTACATGTGACATAAATCAATTGTGTTAAACTAATTTATTAACCTAATTTTAAAGAACTTGATTCATTCAGGTGTTACCAATTGAAACAATTCAATTAAGTTGGTTCAACTATTTGACTGCAGGTCAACACAACAGACAATACAAGCTTTACAGTACAAAAACAACACATTTCCAAAAATACATTGTAATCTAAGGGCAGCACAAAATATATGGTAGGCCTGTTATTTATGGGCACAAGTTTGGTTCATTTTAATCCATCCCTGAAGTTTGTTTTTAAAAGTTGGATAGATAGTGCTTATCCTTAAGTCACCAGAAGTGGACAATCTGGTAAACATTTAAATTTTTAAGGTTTTGGTCAATTTTCTTAATGTGGAAAAATGTATATACTTTATATATCTCTTACCAGAGTCACAAGCATCCAGAGATATTTTGTCTACGGGTCTTTAAAAGCTCTTTAAATCTTGGCATGATGGTAAACTCTTCATAAGTGCTTCTGTAACGGAGTGTCAGGTCCTTCATGGGATGTTTTAATCAAGCAAATTCCACCCGTTACTGCCAGAGACAGCTCGAGCACCTAATCTGGACCTCGTTTCTCTAATGTGTAACGCACTTCTTTGGATTTAGATAAAAGAGGAATTAATAAGGACACGAAGGCTACAAAATTAGTATCAGTTTTGTGAAATGACACTGTTTCAAGGCAGATTAATTGTTTGATTATCCAAACATGCTCAGAGTGATTATTTTCCTTGGGTTTTACAGATTTTTCACTATTGCATGTGTCATTGTGAGAAGTCCCCGCTGAACATGTGCAGTACAAAAAGTTCTAAATATATGAATATATGTAGATACACAAGTTCAGACTTAGGAAATGTAAAAACTGTCAAAAATCTGCCGCAAATACAATGACAATAAAATGTCTATACAATTCAACTAAGTAAAAGAAAAAAGAAGAAAGAAAACGTTGTTATTGTAAGCATTTGATGATGTCATTTTTAAACAAAACATCTTTACATCCTGAGTGTGAAATGATTTTTCATGTCCTTTAACAGTCACTTCCTCTACTTTCAATTTGAGATTTAGCAACTGAACTTCATAAAGTAATTTAACAGTTCAGTGTTCAGACAATATTGAAAAATACAACAAAAAAAATACCAGAAAAGAGAAAAAAACGAGCGCAGGAAAAATGAGAGGGCCGTGACATAAAAGCTTCGATTCATTTTAAGTGTTTCAACAGGTCTGTTCAGTTGTTCACTGATAAATACCTTTTGATGTAGAAGCCTGAGCTCTCGCTCTTTCTCCATCAATAACCCACATAAGAAGAGCTGTTGCTTAATTAATACAACTAAAAATAGGAAGGAGGGGAAAAACAATGTTAATTTCCAGTAGTCTGTTGAATTTGAAATTATTTTCATCAACATGAGCCTGTGAAAAATATGAACAACATCAGATAAGTGGGTCAGAACTGGTGAAGGGGAAAGCATGCCAAAGGACATTCTGAAGTTGGCACTTGGAACTTTCTGGCATTTTCTGTCAAAAGAGCCCTAGTGTCCTCTTGGGTGTTCTTGTAAAAGAGAGGGGGTTATTAATATATCACACTTTTGGTACAGAATTAGACTGCTGCAACAGCTAATCTGGGGACGTCTGTCATTACAGAAAAGGTTCAGAAGGGGAAATAAAACCTTGGAGAAGTAATTGACTTTAGTGGAAAAATACTTGCATTGACCAGTGTTGCATCAAAAATAAATTTACGAAAGGAAAAGGAGCAAAGAAGAAATACACTTAGTTAAGGGATGAACAAGGATAGAAGAGTTAGTGACAGGTAGTCGAGAGTGGAGTGGAAGGAGGATAGGACTGTGAAGGTAGGATGGATTTTAGGATGTCGATTTCTGGAGCTGTCCTTAAATCCTGGAACGCTTCAGTTTCAAATAAATACAATTTCTTGCAGACTGGGTCAAACCTTCTGCCACTTGCACATTTTATTCTAAGCTTGTTGAATCTTATCAAGTCTATTCATCCCATTTCCAAAAATGTTTGGACGTTATGTAAAAATTTAATAAACGGATATGCACTGGTTAGAAGAGCCCATGGCCAAGATTTTTCAATAAAATAGTCCTTTCCTGGAAGAGATGTTATCTGGATGGGAGCATGTGTTGCTCTAAAATCTGTATATACTGTATCTTTCAGCATTGATGGAGCCTTTCCAGATGTGCTAGCTGCCAGTTTCATAGGCACTAATGCCTCCCATACCATCGGAGATGCAGCTCCACTTTGCCTTAATCCATTTTAAATCAACTTTGGTCTAGACAAGACCGCAGTGTTTCTGGATCATGTTCGCACGTGGCTTATTCTTTGCACAACAGAGCTTTAACCTGCATTTGTGGATGTGTTCCCAGACAATGATTTGTGGAAGTGCTCCTCCTGTCTGTTTTTAATGCAGTGCTGCTTGAGGGCCTGAGGATCACAGACATCCAATATTGATTTTCAGCTTGTGTCCCTTGCACAAAGAAATGTCTCTTTTGATGATATAATGTTCTGTAGAGGATGATGGCATATTCAATGTCTTCACCATTTTATGTTGAAGAAAAGAACACATTACTTTGTCATTGATTGTATTTTCTCTTCATGGTAGCCGAGCACACCCAAAGAAATGCAATCCAGTGCGTTCACAGCTTGATCACATAGACCAATTCCCAAAAAACAAGTCATTGACAGTGGAGTTTTCTCCCTTCGATCTTTAGCCCCCACTGAGTTATATTTGCTCTTATCCTTGATATCTTTGTTTTCATTAATGGCCTTTCATTAACTACTATAATGACCTTACCTACACACTTAATGGGTGGCTAAAATAATGTCACGATCACTAATGGCAATGACTTCTCTGTTGCTACTGCAATGTGCTGGTGCTTCCATCACTGTCCAGGTTTTGTTTTCAGGAAGGATCCAACAAAAGACTAAGGGAGGCAATAGTAAAAATGGTAAGTGATTTATGTACAATTATGTTTCCAGAAGACAAAGGCAGGTGGTGGTGGTTTCACTTAGTGACTGGCTTGGGTGTCTGAGCAAGGAGATGTTTGTTAGCGAGCAGTTTGTGAAGATCGGTGGGATATTTCCAAAGAAGATGTTGGTACTGACCGTTACGTGATTCAATTCAATTCAATTCATTTTTATTTATATAGCACCAAATACAACAAATGTCATCTCAAGGCACTTAGATAATAAAGTCCAATTCAAACCAATTGGAATTCAATTAATTGTAATCATAATTATTCATAAAATAATCCAATTCGTTCATATAGAGCCAATTCAAAAACAATTTCCTAGCTAAGGAAACCAACAGATTGCATGAAACTTTTTTTTTTTTTTGGTTTAATCTCCCGTCCTGAGCGTGCCTGAGGCGACTGTGGAGAGAAACGACTCCCTTTTAACAGGAAGAAACAACTTTCAACAGGTTGATTTGTGACTTGAACTGACTTCCCTGTGGTGTGATTGACTTGGATCGTTTCCTGATGATGGCAAAAAAATGTTTGTGGTGCAGACTGGCTTTCCAGCTAAGAATGGTTTGATGAGACGCTGGCTGATCTGCTGCAGACTTCCTACAAGGCAGGCATGCAGGCTGTCTTCATGCATTTATGCGACAGTTTAACGTCATTAACTTTGTGTGTGTGCCTCCCATAATTTATACTTTTTTAAAATTTGCTTTTTACTTTTATACAGTTATTCAATTTTCAATTCAATTCATTTTTATTTATATAGCGCCAAATACAACAAATGTCATCTCAAGGCACTTAGATAGTAAGTCCAATTCAAGCCAATTGGAATTCAATTAATTAATAATATCATAATTCATAAAATAATCCAATTTGTTCATATAGAGCCTATTCAAAAACAATTCCCTAGCTAAGAAAACCAACAGATTGCACTGAAAACTTTTTGTTTTTCGGTCCAATCTCCCGGCCTGAGCGTGCCTGAGGCGACTGTGGAGAGAAACGACTCCCTTTTAACAGGAAGAAACCTCTGGCAGAACCAGACTCAGGAAGGGTGGCCATCCGCCTCGACCAGCTGGGGTTTGAGAAAACAGAAAAGGGGGGGAGGGGGGGGGGGGGGGGGGGGGGGGGGGGGCAGGGGGCCACCGCGACGGCGGCACTGTAACACCATTCAAAGGATATCTGTTGGAACAGGGAAACACGAGTTATTGACCATAATAATATCACATATACATAAAGAGAGTAAAGTGAGGAAAGGTGTGTCAGATGAGGCCCCCCAGCAGTCTAGCCCTATAGCAGCTTAACTATGGGATGTTTCAGGATCACCTGAGCCATCCCTAACTATAAGCTTTATCAAAAAGGAAAGTTTTAAGCCTGGTCTTAAAAGTGGAAAGGGTGTCTGCTTCCCGGACATTTACTGGCAGCTTATTCCACAATAGAGGGGCCTGATAACTGAAGGCTCTGCCTCCCGTTCTACTTTTAGAAACTCTGGGAACCTCAAGTAAACCTGCAGTTTGGGAACGAAGTGCTCTGTTAGGAAAATATCTTACAATGAGATCTTTAAGATATGATGGAGCTCGGTCATTAAGAGCTTTATATGTAAGGAGAAGAATCTTAAATTCTATTCTGAATTTAACAGGGAGCCAATGAAGAGAAGCTAAAACTGGAGAAATATGATCTCTCCTGTTAGTTCTCATCAAAACTCTGGCTGCAGCATTTTGGATCAACTGAAGGCTTTTCAGAGAATATGTGGGACAGCCCATAAATAAAGAATTACAGTAGTCCAATCTTGAAGTAACAAATGCATAAATTAGTTTTTCTGCATCACTCTGAGACAGGATGTTCCTGATTTTAACAATATTACGAAGGTGAAAGAAGGCAGTCCTAGAAACCTGTTTTATATGCGAGTCAAATGATAAATTCTGGTCAAAAATAACTCCAAGGTTCCTCACTGTAGAACTAGAAGCCAAGGAAATACCATCTAGAGTAACTATATAGCTAGACAATTTCTCCCTGAAACGCTCAGGTCCAAAGATAACGACTTCAGTTTTGTCTGAATTAGTTTGACCAGTTATATCTGGTCAAAACCAGCAATTGTCTTATTGTGTGTGGTCGAGATAGATAGACGCCAACCGTATTATTCGGCCACATCATACGACTTAAAAGCAACTGACTTACCCCCTACGGGCAATCCCTTTTTCCCGCTCAGATCCTCTACCAAAGGCCTGGGAGCTTGAGGGTTCTAAGCAAAACCTTCAGAGATGTATGATGTTGGTCCTGGGTTCTGTTGGAACTACTCTCCCAGTTTGGGAGTCACAGTCCAGAGTGGTGCGATTACCACCAGCACCACTGGTAACCACTGTTTTTTTAGCTTCTCGTGAACCTTCTTCTTGATGTTGTTGTCACTTGGATTTGCTACATCTATCACTACTGCCTTCCTCTATAGATTTTATATATAGCACACTGTGGACCACAACAATGCCGTGTTGGTTTGCCATCACCAGTGTATCCCACAGAATCTTACTCTCATACTGTCAGTACTGTCATTTTCCATCAACTTTGGATGTTTCTCCCATTTTGACTTTGAGACTTCACACTTGATACAGATGTTCCTGTACACTGTTCCAACTACTTGACAATGCTGCTCTATGTTTGCGGTATCTGCCCACATCTTATACCCTGCTGGACTGTTGAATGTTCTGGACTGCCTTTGAGGCCTCTTTGCACCGCCTGCAAGTGTGGCCTCTCTATGGTGGAAACTATGTTTCTCCTCAAAATGTACCTATGCTGTGTTTGTTACTTATGACACCCTTCAGAAGCAGTATGCAAACACTTACAGTATCTACATCCAGTGGTTGAAAAGCTTGTAGAACCACCTTTAGCAGCAATAACTTGGAATCATCCTTTTTTATATAACTTGTATGAGAAATTTTGGCCCACTCTTCTTCATAACATTGTGTCAGTTATTTGGGGTTTGGAGTGTAACCGGGTATAAAAAAACATCTATTGTACTACTCTGTTAATATAAGACTGCTATTGAATATGTTAAAACATGCATAAAAAATCAATTTTAAAACAATCGTACAAAGATGTTAATGAAATGTCCATTGTGTTAAATAAGTTTCAAAGAAATGCCAATGGTTAAAAATATTTCAAGTTCATATGTACATTGTGAAAAGGTCATAGTGGTACTGGGAAAAATAGATTTACTGGTCATTCATTGGTCAAGGAGGAGAGAGAGGAATAAGATGGAGAAGAAAAAAATAATGGAGTTTGCTGTGTTTGAAGATGTCTGGAGAAGCTGCTGCTGATTATTAGGCTAATGATGATTTCATATTGCATGTCATTATTCAGCCAGCTGCCTTCAAGGCTGACTGTAGAGAATAGTGCCTTGCAGTCTGATTATTAGAAAACTGGTGATTTCATATTGCATAATCTGTAGCATTGCTGAGTTGGAGCTTTCCAATGCAAACTTAAAATCTTTTTTATGAATTGACATAAAAGAAAAGAGAAAAAAATCCAGCCCGAGCACCAACACCAGCCCGAGCACCAACACCAGCCCTCTCTGCACCCGCCCTAGCTCCCACCCTGGTCAGCTCGGTGCCCACTGCAGCACCAACCCCGGCCACCTCAACCCCAACCACAAAGACTGAGACCTTATTTAAAGAGTTGAGGGCTGGATGACTGAACTGTGACAATAAGTGTGATTATTGATATCGAGATCAGTCTGTGTTTTTGTTCTATACTCGGTGTTAGTACTGAGGGTAATTACTTACATGTAGAATGGTATTTAAGGATATTTTGTCGACACAACCTCTTGGCGAGGGTGGTGACTACAAGTCACATACTTGAGATGTGCTGTAATCAATGGATATCCAACCAAGGACTTAATATGACAACTGTGCCAACCATGTTGGCAACAATGTTAAACTATACTTTTGCAAGAAATGTTAGGAACAAGTAAAAAAATGCTTTGCAATTTTATTTGTTATTGATGTATGTACCTTAAAACCAAACTAAATCCTTCAAAGCATCATGTTAAATCATAAAACCAAAATAAAAAAAACAAGTCCCTTTTCAAAGACTTCTGGAGGTGACTGTAAATTAACGTTGGTTACGTATTATAACCCCAGATTCTATGAGTACAGGCGCAGCCCTCTAAGAGCTATCGCTATTTTGCCTTCAACAACACATTAGAAACAAAGTAAATTAATCAAGTAAACACGTTAAATTAATGCAATTATATATCCATGATGTATACATATATACATACTATATATATATATATATATATACACTCTTCTATGTGTAAAGTACCTTGAGCTGACTTGTGATTTGGCACTATACTGTCATGGTTTTTCCGATTTGTCTGACCCACACGCAGAGAACTTCCAGGAGACCAAAGAATGCTTTAGGAAGTTTATTGTACAAATTAGAGGGGAGCTTAGTTTGAGTCAATCTTTCAAGGTTTTCTTGGTCAGGAACCCGGACAGGAACAGGAACTAGGAGTCTTGGTGAATTTCTCCTGGGGGAGTTGCTGGGGTGATCCAGGGGGTGCGAGAGTTTCTGTTGATCTTTGGCGTCTTTTCCCTTGGGAGCACTGTGGAGAACGGACAGGGTTCGACCTAAGCCACGGAGCGAAGATGGGAGACAGAAGCTGCCAGTCAGGGACTTGAACCGGGTTTTCAACGGGACCTCTGGTAAGTTGTCTTCACCACACTAGTGGCCAGGCAGGATCCAGGCTTGGTACTGGAGTTACCACGAATGGCTAAGACTCAGGTGCCGAAGGACTGGCAGCGTGCTCCTTGGCATCAGTCAGCAAAAATCAAAAAGACACTCTGCAGTGTCGGGGAAAAAAGTTGACAGTTGACAGCCCTGCTTTTTCAAGCAGGTGAGGAGACTGCACCCTGTCCAGGATTCTGCAAAACGAAAGAGAACCAGAAACCATACCAAAAACGCAAAGAGCCCCAAGTGGAGCGGGGGGTCGTCACAGTAGCTACCCCAACACTGCTACTGAGCAGTTTCTTTCTTTTCTTTGTCTGTATTTTTTGGAATGCTACACCCGTTTTTGTGCTGCTTGGTTTTTTATGAACATTCTTCTTGCTTTCTGATGGTTATGGAACATTGGGGATGGCCTACATTTTATTCTTTTTCTATATGGGTGCAGAACATGCATCTTCCTCCAGGCACTTTTCGGGAGGAATTCTCCAAAAGAAAAACCCTTAATCTTCTCCAGAGCTCGAGTAAGTCGTGGACTATCTAAAAACTCTGAAGTCTTGGACCACAAATATATCCTCTCAATACAGCCTCAGCTGTATTTTCACTATATGTGTGTGTTAGTGTGTTAAACCAAAATGTATTCATACTCATGGCAATTGATTTATAGTTATTTGTCATACGATTTTGGTTTCATCTGGCTGGACATTACATAGACTACATTTTCACTAAAAATGCGATGTCCTAAATTATTCATACACCTTGAAATTAGATATTATGTTTCATGAAATAAAAGTTACTATTTTAGATGGGGAGGTACATTTTTCACATTTATGCCTCTAAATGCTATGTTCAAACATAAATATCTCTATGTTTAACACATATTACATAACAAAATCTCTAGCAGTTCAATTAGAATTATGAATTGAACATCATGAAACCAGCACAAGAGCACAGAAGACCTTGGAAAGACAGACTGTACAGCATTGGTGAAGACTGGTCTTTATCCACCATGAAGGCCTTGGAACACATAAAAGTTTTTTATGATTGTTTACATACTAAAATAAAAATTTCCACACAATTTGCAAAATTCTGCTCCAAGGAGCTAAACACCCCCACATATTTGGACTTTACACACAGTGATTTGTAAAATTGTCACACCTGAAACAGAAAAGGATTGGGAGGTTACTTCCTTGTCATTACAAAGCCCCAGATTGCCAACGACCACACTAATGAACAAATTGGATAATCACATCCACCAGGTGTGGAAGCACATGTGTGCTCATTTGAAGAAAATGCAGCACTCAGGTGTGCTATAAAAGGCAGCAGGTGAGTTCACGCATCTTCAACAAAAATGGACGGAGCTAGAAGAAGATTTTTTTGGATTTTTACAAAAACATTTTATTTACATTTTAACAAAAAACATTCCACTGTGTCAATATTTCAAACAGAATAAATACATTTTGGAGAAAGTGTGCAAAATGCAGTTCATTATCAACAACAGTACAAAGGATATTTTCATAACACCAGATGCTTTTAAAATGTTCTAAATCATCTGTGAGTTTGTAAAAACTAAACTTCAGTCTCAGTCTGCACCTGGTGTTGCAGCACCACACTGAGACTGCCTCCTGACCTGCTTTGTCTTGTACCGTGTTTCTCCTGGAGATATAAATAGCCAGCGTTGCTTCACCAGAGATCAAGTCCAATAGCAGAAACTTCCTTTGGTTTGTTTTCTTGTACCCTGCGCCATAAATAAAACGTGTAATACTAAAAGACTCGTTAAACAGTTGAAACACGGTTGTTAAAAGAGCGAAGAGCACTGTGAGTCTGACACTCAATAAAAACATAAAAAACTGTCTCACGAAGGAGACAGAATGGCCACTGGTTTGACACAGCAGGGTTTAAAACAGAGATAAAAGCATTTGAGGCGATGGCACCATGTAAAATCCTCCACTGGAGGTCGGCAGTTTTCTTCTTTATGGGAGGTTTATACAGAACTCACCACTGTAGACCAGCTCCATCTGCTCCTAACCTGCCGCTCCATGCAGTGGGCTCTCTGTCACAAAGACCCCTCTTGTTGAGGACTTTCACACAGTTGTTGTAAAGATCTTTCTTCTCAGCTGTGCAAAAGCTGAGGCTCTTGGGGTCCTTGAGTAAATGTCCACCGAGTTCCCCAAGCTGGGGACTCACATGGACCTCTGGAAAAGGGTCCCCAGAGTCCAGTTCCACCCCTCTGCTGTAGTCCATGAGGAGGCCTCTGTCTCTGTCAGAGAGCCTCTGCCTCCAAAGCTCCAGGACCCTCTTTGGTACCCTGGCAGACCTGCACTGCAAAAAGTAGGGGTCTTCAAACAAGATAAAAAAAAAAAACACTAAAACTAAGGGAAAAGGTACTCAAAACAAGTGAAAAAAATCTGCCCATGCAGCAAGATAATTTGACTTGGCAAGATTTCTTAAATTAAGATTGTAGGAGTCTTGTTTCTAGATTTAACAAAGGCAGTTTTGTGAACAAACATTTGTCATATGCTTAAAATCCAAGGAATAAAGTGTGTTTTCAGATATTTTCTGTGTGACTCTTGAATCAAGCATGTTGAGTTTGTTATTGAATCTTAAAACAAGATTTATTTTGATGAGACTTTGGAGGAGAAACGTAATACATCTTATTTTAAGTGTTAAGTGTCTCATTTTATGATTCCCTGCCTGTTTGAGACCAAAAAGTAAAGTTTTGCTTGATATAAGATTATACTGTTAAGTTGAAGACTTAAAATAAGAAATTAATTCTTAAAACAAGAAAAAATATCTAACACTTCTAAATGTAAGGTTTTTTTTCTTGGTAAGAACCAAATCATTTGCAGTGTGATGCCCAGGAGAGAGCCCACAGCCTGCGAGTTCGTCAGTTCCGGCCCCCCAGTGTCCACCAGTTGCTTGAACTCCAGTACTTCTCTTTTGTATAGCACTGTCATCAGTCCAGCTGGACACGTCTCCAGCCGGGCTCCATGCACCACTGGCTCCTTTAGCAGCCAGAACAGGGAGTTGCAGCTTTTTTGTAAAACACTGGTAAAAAGAAGGTAACCCGTTTAACTTTGATAAAGTACAATCTGTTAAAAACAGAGCAGCATCCGGTCCCAAGTCACTCACACGTCTATAAATGCAGCCGGCCACTTCTCTCCATACACCGTAAATTTTGCAGTGTTAAATCAACACTTAAAAGAGTTCAATTTAACACTGTGTCCGAGTGTATTTGGTCCTTATCAGAATTGGTGTTAAATTGACTCTTTCCATAGTGTTAAAATTTCAGAGTAAAATTAACTCGAAATTGAGTAAACAATTAAAACTGGCTAACACTGTACAGTGTTAATAAAATTTAACACTGGAGAGAGTAAATATGACTCTAAGCAGTGTTGATAAGTTACTCTACTGTGGTGAAAATTCAACTCCGATTCTAATGCTTTTTAACACTACATTGAGTTACTGAAGGTTAACACTTAGATAACTCTGATAAGGGTTAGTTTTACACACTACTGTGTTGATGATTTACTCTGTTGCTGTGAAAAACCAACTCAAATTGAGTCTAATTCTAACACCGGACAGATAAATATGTAGTGTTATTTTTACACTATTCTAGTGTCAAATTAAATCCATCCAAAATTAAATACTGAAAATGTATCATTGAATAAAAACAAGTTACCACAAAAATGCATGTGACTCTTCAATTTTTATTGTACAAAACTACCTTTTGGACATGCATTTAACATTTGAAATCAACCTTTAGTTGTACAACGTTCATTTTACGCAAAAAAAAAAAAAAAAAAGAATAGTTGTGCCTGCCGTGCCAGGCACCCCAATTCACTTTAGGAAAAACACTAAGCACAATGTAAAGACGTGTAACTGTGTACTTGCCATGCCATTACAGGGCCCGAAGTGAACTATAAATATAACATTTGAGGTAAATGGTTGCAGGTGTGCCAAGCAGCTTATCTCAAGTCTGTATAAAAAACAGATTACATAAAAACAGTTAAGACTTTCAGCCCAACAATGCCAGCACTTTAGGACACTTAGGTCTGCATAAAATGGCAATATGGAACAACATATAAGGCGGCATCTGTCATTCCATACTTCATCTAGGCACCTGAAATGCCCAATTCTTGCTCTTTGTATATTTATTTATAAGTCTGTTATTCTGTCTTGTCTGCATATGTACGTCTTGTGTGTTTTCTGTATGTGCTGTTTGTGCTATACTGTATGTTGCTTCCAAGTACAAGACAAATTCCCTTTGGGGCAATAAAGGTTGATCTTATCTGAACATCAAATGGTTTGAAGTAGAAAAGGTCATTTATGTGCAACACTTTTAGAACCGTGACTGGATGCAGCTTGACCTTAAAGGTGTGTTAATGGTCATCAAAACACATTGTTTCCATCAATTTTCCACAGAGCAAAACATCGTCATCTTTTACAGCAATCATTTCAACCTGGAGAGACTCACACGGAGAGATAGGGAGACAATTGTAAAGTTTTATTAACAAGATTTCTTTTCCCCGGCTGCGGACATGCAAGCTGAACCGCTGTGAGCTTGAAAGTCCGGCATAGGTAGATAGATGCTGGATATCATCCCCCCCGGGACCCGAACCTGGTGGCGGAGTCGTACGAAGGAAGGAGATGCTGAGGACCTGGAGACACCGGGTGGAGATGGGGAGGTGGTGGCATGCAGCTGGTGGTGAACAGGTAGAACCCAGGAAGGAGCGCCTTATATCTGGACCTGGACGGTTGATGAGCGATTGGAGACAGCTGGTGAGTCTGCCATGTTGAATTTGCGGCTAGCCTTCATGTCAATCTTACAAAATACAGGCATCTCACATGCTACCTCAATACATATAATGAAGTCACGACGGTACTCTGTACCATGATACTTTATCCATTTGGCAGAAAACACAATAGTTGACAAAATGGTTCCAAATTTTGCAGCAATTGCTACACCTTGTTTTAACTCAAAGTGTCATAATTTTTCCTGGACCTAAAATTAATATTCCCTTGCTAAAAGGATTCATGATACATTGCCATATAATTTTGGTGCTTTTTTGCTCATGTCGTAATGCTTTTAAAGCTTTTTAATTGTTGCTTGAAGAATTTATGTTTGGCTTCGTAACGCATGCACCATGTGTGCAAAATTGGACCGACGTGCCTTATGCTACGAGGGTAGTGTATCATGAAGTGATGCTTTGGCAAGAGATTTATTTCAGGAAATAACTGCTTGAATAGCCAATGATGATCAATGATTAAATGTTTGAGGTATGTGGTCATGCCTTCTGACAAGACTGGTGAAAATACAATGTTGACAATATGCAGAAGCAAAAGTAGGAGATGCCAGTGTTTATCATCCATCTCAATCAAATCACCAAAAAGCAAAGGCATATTACGTAACAAGCACCAAGCCGGTATGGCATTCAACCCCAAATCATTACTGCCATCCATCAACTTATCTGGTCTAAACTGACCAACCCCCTCTAAAATATCATGCATTATATCGACAGAGAAGTTGTTGGCTGTGTTGAAATACTGAAGTGAATTCAATCGACAAATGCGTTTCACACCATATACGTGAGGCAGTCTCGGATCTGTTTGTACAGTCTGATAGTGCTGTGCATGTGCATCAACAGTTCTTAAAACTACTTCCTGATCATCTTCACAGCATACAGTTTGAAAACGGTGTTTCTCAAGGAGACATAAACGACAGCAATAACGAGCCCCAAATGACTCCACAAAGCCAAACAGACCATGCAAACCAAGGCTACGGCTACACGAAAACGAAACGATGGTTTTTTTGAAAACGGGTACGAAAATTATTGCGACCACACAGGAAAGCTTCTGTAAAGACTCAGGTCCAGATGGTAACGTTGAAAACGATGAAAACGATGAAGTACACACAAAACACCTCTAGGTGCGCTGTAAGCCACCCCCACCGGTTACACCAGAACAATAGAAGAAGCAATGCGCATGCGTGTACGCCCCTACTTCTACCAGCGCGAAGCTCACGTTGTTCCTTCAACAACGCCGCTGTAGTTAGCAGTGTCTGCAGCAGTGCTGCTATCAATGTTGTGGGGTCCATGATGATCGCTGTCTGTCCTTGTTGTGTTGTCTTCTTCTTCCGGATTTTGAATGGAAGCCGCTTTTTGTTCTGGTCACTGACGTATGTATATACGTCACTGCGTTGGCCATGTGGCTGTGACGCAGATGTAAACAAATCCGTTTTGGCTGTAACAATGGAAACGAAACGACGCCGTTCTCAGATCTTCCCACTCTGGAACCCGTTCTCAACAACTATCGTTTTGGGGTAGTGGGAACGCCGGCTCCGTGTGGCCGCGACAGCCAAACGATAAGAAAAAGTATCGTTTACAGTGAAAAACGTTTTCGTGTAGCCGTAGCCCAAGATTGTCCCCAGTGACCTGAACTACAGTACCATGAATCACATGTTCAAAAGTTGGAATTTGAAGTCCCTCTGTCTCAAGCACTTTCAGATCATTAATAAGTGATTCAAGTATCAAATTAAAACTGCATCGCTCGATGTCCTGTGCATGGAAAAGAGCACACAAATTAATATTAACCAAAGATGAATTAAAGATTGGGGGGAAATTTCTTAAAGTAAAATATATAGCACCTAATGTCAGAGATTAGGGATCTCAACCCAAGCAATTTTCACCTGAATTTAAGTCATGTTTAACCCAACAAAATTATTTCGCAATATCATATTGTTAAGTTAAATACCTTGTGCGGACATGGTCAAGTTGGGCACGCACGCATTTTAATATTCACTCGGTCATGGTAGCCATCTCAAATAAGTTACAAAATCCGCTCAAATGCGGCGGCCAACAACACAATGTTCTTTTAAAACAAACTTTCTGTTGAAATACCAACATAAAACGTGCTTTAATATGTGATACCGAGAAACCGACCGCAGTCGTTCGAGGAGGAAAATGGCTTCGAGAGAAATCTTCGACAGAGGAGGATGTGGGCGGGGCTTTCCAGAGTCAAATTAACCTTCCAACTTCAGGAATTTTCACCAACACTCGGGGGCATTCTGCTCAACCTGTTGTTGTCATAACTCTGAAAGAGTCATTGAACTTTGACACTGCATATTTAACAGTGCAAAATTTACTGTGTACTAAGTCTGCCGGACCTGTCGAAAACTTCTGAATAAACTGTAGCCTGAAAGTGGAAGCTCTGCTGGCCAAGTGGATGAGGTCCTGCCCCCCCCCCCCCCCCCCCCCCCCCTCTGGGTGAAAACAGCACCCCCTGTGGCACCCAATGCAGACCATCCCAGAAGAAGTTTACAATCTTTGCCTGGACCTGAGCTAGTAAACCTGATGGGGGGTCCATGCAGACCAGGCGGTGCCACAGCAAAGATGCCACCAGGTGGTTCAGCACCAGAACTCTGCCTCTGTAGGACATCTGGGGCAGCAGCCATTTCCATTTACCTAGTTTGCCTTCAATTTTTGCTGTGACGCCTTCCCAGTCTCTCCTGGTCATTCCCTCGCACCCGAGGAAGACTCCAAGGTACTTCAAACCCTCTGTGCTCCATTGCAGGTGTTGGGGAAGAACTGGGAGACCATCACACCATCTACCAACTGCAAGGGCTTCACTCTTTCTCCAGTTCAACAAATCAACATCTTTCTGTGAGTTTATCAGAACAATAACATCATTTGCATAACACAATGTTCTCTCTAAAACCAGGTAAAAACAGGCCATTAATGCTTGTATGAATCCTACAGAGGAGAGAGCATCCCAGACAGAGCACAGCCCTGCCGGATGCCTCTATGCACCAACAAACTGCCGTTAAACTTCAGCATACTCTCATTGTCACTGTATAACACCTGGATCTTGGCAATAAAACCAGCGCTGAACCCAAACCTCTCCATGGTTTTCCAGAGGAAGTTGTGTTCAACGCGGTCAAAAGCCTTTTCCTGGTCTAACAAAATTCAATTAATTCAATTCATTTTTATTTATATAGCGCCAAATACAACAAATGTCATCTCAAGGCACTTAAAATGAGACCAGTATCAATGCCCAATGAGCTGGAAACCTCCAGAACATCCCGAATTAGGTAGACATTGTCCACCATAGACCTGCAAGGTACACAGTAGGTCTGATCCCGGTGGATGACCTGCTCCATAGCGTTTCTCAGCCTGTTCGCTAGTGATGGCAAAATGAGGCTTTTTGAAGCATTGAATCATTTTGAACCATTGTGTCATAAAGTGGTTCACTACCCGAAGCTTCACTCAATTCCCTTGGGTGAAATCTACTGGCAGTAACGATTGTTGCACCAAATGAAGTCCTGTGAATGTGATGCAGCTCTTGTGTATATAATAATAACACTTATGTGTGTATGTGTGTTGTACATATGTTTTTAGTACCTCATTAAAGATTGAGTAATTTACCCATGAAACAATAATAATTTAAAAACAATGTGAACATTTTTGGTTTGTCATTCATATTTTCTTTGGGAGTGTGCTTGGTGTAATAAAGAGGTGCTTGTGTTACTTCAGGTGTTTTTATTCAAGAAAAGTAGTTTTTGCACAGTAGAAGGACTCAAACGTTTTTTTTTTGTTTTTTTTTAAGACAATTTCTCCAGCTTTGGAAAATACTCTGTCACAGGGAACAGAGGAGGCTGGTGTGACAAGGAACTGTTTGGGTCGAAATATTCCCACACTTTAGAACGCTTCCTCGATGGTTGCTTCATGAGAGAATAATCCAAAACTCCGAATATCAAAAAACGTGAGCTGTTCATAACGTATAATACGTGTAGAACAGGGACATGAACCGGGGCTTCAGCCATCTTGAATACACTGAATTGCGGAAAATGTTCAAAGCTCCGCCCATCAACTCGAAGCAGTCAGCTGACTCGGTCTGAATGAAGCAGTGAAGTGGTTCAAACGTCATCAGTGACGTCACATATAGCAAGCTCCGGCCCACTGCTTCACTAGAACTACCCTGTCCAGTTTGAAGCGTGCTTCGGAGCTTCAGTGTTGGAGGTAACATCACTACTGTTCGCCAAGACCTTGGAAAGGATCTTATAATCCGTGCACAGGAGGGACACAGGGCGTCTCGCAGATTACCTTTCTTTGGCAGGAGGGTGACAGCAGCCCTGCGGCAGGACAGCAGCAGAGAACCCAAAGCCAAACTTTCATTAAAAACCTCTAAAACATCAGGTGCTAAAATATTCCAGGTTTTATAAAATTCGACACTCAGACCATCGATGCCGGGAGCCCTCCGTCCCTGCATGCTCTGCAGAGCAGCCTGCAGCTCCACCAGCTGTAAGGGCTGCTCCAGCTGTGCATTGGTCTCCTCAGAGACCTGAGGTAGCTCACCACAGAACAACTCCAGCACTGCGTCATTCTCCTCATATGCACTCGCAGAGGGATGTATAAAAATCCACAGCTCGCCTTCTTATTTCTTCAGTCTCTGTGAGTTCCTGCCCTGTGTCAGAGAGCAGAGAGTGGATCACCTTGGCCTGACCTCGCCTCTTCTCCAGGCCAAAGGAAAAGCTAAAGTGAGCATCCATCTCTGAGATGTTCTGGATCCGGGATGGGACCAGTGCACCCTGTACCTTTGTATCCAGCAGGTTGGCCAGAGCCATCTTTTTAGATTTGAGGACTTCAATACATCCTCGATTTCCTGTGGAAGTGGCAACTGTCTCCAGTTCCACGATCGCAGTCTCCAGGTCCTGTATAGATCGACAGGCATCCCGTGTAACATTGAGAGTATACTGCTGGCACAAGAGTTTTATCTCAGTTTTACCATGGTCCCACCACTGCCTGAGACATGTAAAATCACCTTTCCTACGTCTAAAAATGGCCCAAAAATAACTTAAAGCTTCTTTAAAACCTTTATCAAATGTTAGCGCCGAATTAAAATGCCAGTACGCACTCCTGGGTAAAACATTCTTTAGAACAACATGACATTAAACCAAAGAGTGGCCAGTAAAACCGACTGGCATGCTCGTACAGCCCTTAAAAACATTAAAATGATGTTTAAAACAATAAAAGCGATCAAGCCTGGCTGAGGAGATCCTATTGTCTGTCAGGTGGGACCATGTGCACTGCCTGCAGTCTGTGTGCATCCGTCACCACACATCCACCAGGCCGTGGGAGCAGACCAGCCGCCTCAGAGCGAGCTGGGAGGCTGGATGAGGCTCTGCATGGTTATGGTCTAAAACCGCGTCTCCAGTACAGTTAAAATCCCCCCCCCCCAAGAATAAAAAGTCCTCCGAGCCACAGCAGTTCAGTCCGTCGTTGACCTGATTAAAAAAGCTCTCCCTCCCTGGACCATTGTTTACAAAAACCAGTGTGTGGTGTTCAAACTTTGCTTTGATTAAAAGGCACCTCCCCGGTACAATGTGCTCGACCTCCAGAGACAACGGAGTGAATGTTCTGGAGAAGATGAAGCCTACTCCTGCACTCTGAGTGCTGTGATGGCTTAAAAACACTTCACCTTCCCACTCCCTGTTCCAGTCTGCCTCGTTGCTGCCATCGCTGTGGATTTCCTGTAAAAACAGCACATCTATCTTTTTCTCCGTGCTGTGTCAGAAACCAGAGCTCTTTTTAAGGCCTCCCTGGCTCCGTTAACGTTTAACGTCCCCACTCTTAAAATGTTCATGGTAAAAGAGATGTTAAAACCAAAGACAGTAAAATGGAGAAGTAAAACCAGCTCTAAAACCCTCATTAAAGCCCGATTTGACTTCTCACTTTGATCATGTGTTTTCTGAGCCTGTAAATTTCCCGATCAGTGAGACTTGAAGAAGCCTTGTGCTTAATAAGGTGTCTCGCTGAACCATAAAATTTAAGCAGATCTGGAAAACGCTGCTCCAGATGCAGGCCCTTCATGCCCTTGGTCTGCTGCAGGAAGGTCTGGAACACCTCAGCAGGATACAGTTCACCTTCCTGACTGCCGGTTATCTGACTGAGAGACAGCTCGCTGCAGTCAGACACACCGCCCTCGCTGTCGCTGCTGCCTGCGTCGCTCGCTCCAGCCTCCAGCCGGCCGGTTTTACAGCCCCCCACAACCTTCACCACATTTTTGCGCTTGCTGCGACGCTTTCCAGGAACAGAGTTCTCCCCAGATTCACGGGTCTCCATGAGTCCAGCTTCAGCAGCTAAAGCACCTGTACACGCTGCAGGGAGGACACTCACCTCACCTGCAACCTCACCTGTCTCACTTACCTTACCTGTCCCACATGTCTCACTTACCTTACCTGTCTCACTTACCTTACCTGTCCCACCTGTCTCACTTACCTCACCTGTCCCACATGTCTCACTTACCTCACCTGTCTCACTTACCTTACCTGTCCCACCTGTCCCACTTACCTTACCTGTCTCACACACTTTACCTGTCCCACCTGTCTCACTTACCTTACCTGTCTCACACACTTTACCTGTCCCACCTGTCTCACTTACCTTACCTGTCTCACACTTTACCTGTCCCACCTGTCTCACTTACCTTTCCTGTCTCACTTACCTTACCTGTCCCACCTGTCTCACACATTTTACCTGTCTCACCTGTCTCACACACTTTACCTGTCCCACCTGTCTTACTTACCTCACCTGTCCCACACACCTTACCTGTCCCACCTGTCTTACTTACCTCACCTGTCCCACACACTTTACCTGTCCCACCTGTCTCACTTACCTTACCTGTCCCACACACTTTACCTGTCCCACCTGTCTCACTTACCTTACCCACACACCTTACCTGTCCCACCTGTCTCACTTACCTCACCTGTCCCACACACCTTACCTGTCCCACCTGTCTCACTTACCTTACCTGTCTCACACACCTTACCTGTCCCACCTGTCTCACTTACCTTACCTGTCTCACACATTTTACCTGTCTCACCTGTCTCACACACTTTACCTGTCCCACCTGTCTCACTTACCTTACCTGTCTCACACATTTTACCTGTCTCACCTGTCCCACACACTTTACCTGTCCCACCTGTCTCACACACTTTACCTGTCCCACCTGTCTCACTTACCTTACCTGTCTCACACACTTTACCTGTCCCACATGTCTCCCTTACCTTACCTTTCTCACACACCTTACCCCTAACTTCACCCTCCTCCCTTTTCCCCTCGCGGCTCACCCCCTGCTGGCTCTGTGTCTGCCCCCCCGGACGCTCTGCCGCGGCTCCATCAGAGCCGGAGGCGGGAGCATCACCCCCCCGCCCGGCGGCACCAGGAGCGGGCTGTCCGACAGCCGCGGCTCCGCTGGAGCCCGCCGGAGCTGGAGCGGCTCGGCCGGGACAAGCTTTAATCAGATGGCCCTCTGTGCCACAGCCAAAGCACTTCATTGTGGAGGAAGTGGTAAACAGTGTGTAGTCAAACCCTTCCACACGTACAACAAATCTCAAATTTAACTCCCCTGATTTATCGTTTAATATCATGTGCAGCTGTCTGCGGTGAGGCACCACATGCGTCAGCAGCGGGGACTTACAGCCCGACAGCACCTTCCTCAGCGGGGACACCACCTTCCCGTGCCTGGAGAGTTCCTTTATCAGGAACTCGTCACTGATAAACGGGGGCACGTTGGACAGAACGATCTTCGAAGCCGGCTGCGTCAGCGGCATCACCGGCTCGAAGATCCCGTTTACTGTGACTCCCGTTTCTACCAGCACCTTAACCTGCTCCACCTTCGCCACAAATATAACCACAGCCTTGTTCATGCGGGCAGCAGATTTCACAGAGCTGTGCCCGATCACCTGCCCTACAGCCAGCGCCACCTCCTCCACGCTGCACAGGGAGCCGGCACCTACCTACCCTGACAAAAACCACTTTTTCTCTCTCTTTCTCTCTGCTCTTCCTCTCACACACCTCTCACAGGAAGAAGATTTTTTTTTTAAACACAACTTTATTTACATTTAATTACTTAACAAAAACATTGTCAACGACAGCTCAGTCAATAAATCAGGTCAAAAAAGGTGCAAATAATAATTTGCCATGAGCTATGTGGCACAAAAGGTCTTTATAGGCCCACTGCTGTACAAAAACCGCCAGGTTCCCGGTGATCTTGTGGAAAGAGAACTCAAGCTGCAACCTGGCTTTTACGTGGTACTTCCACAGAGATTCTGGGTCAAGGGTCGGCTCTCCCTGCAGCTGGTCCCTGCCAGTCAAGTAGATTGACAGTTTTGCTTCACCAACTAAAGAATTAAGGAGAGTACACTTTTCCTTTTGTGTCTAAAGCCCTATTAGGACGGGACTAGTTCAATGGGGGGACGTATGGTAATGTTGGTTAACCAGACGACGCCAGGGAGAAGAAATAACCAATTCGGACGGGACAAGAAATCCCTGTAATATTCATCTAACATGGGAGGAGTTTTCTTGAATATAATGCATTCTGCTCCAAAATTATTGTATACAAACGCAGAAGACTTTTTTGTTTGTTTACCTGAATGATAAGTATTACTAAAACGTATTGTACAGTATAACAGAACAGAAGATTTATTCATTTTTGACCTTAATGTAAAGTACTGTTCACCAAAAGTTTTGCTCAGGATACTTATTTTACCTGAATGTAAAGTATAGTTTAAAAAAAGGATTGCACAACGAAACTTAAGTGTCATTTTCTATTTTACACCTAATTGTTTCTCTCTTTAAAAGGATGTGACGATGTAACCGGTGGTGTTTATCTGCACCCTGCGTTGTGATTATCTTTTTTGACTGATCACCACACGGACACAGGACCCGACGTTTTCACCGGAGGCGATCTCCGTTTATTTTATACCTGGAAACATGTACGGCACACACAGATATACAATGAGTGGTGTGCTCCGATACAGCGTCTGTACAATTAAATTATAAAAGAAATGACAAACAATAAGTTTTTAAGCTAGCAATAAATAGCTTCTATATGCAGCTAGCACACAGAGCCACAAAGCTCACCTTTCCCATCAAGTGCAGTTGGCAAAAGGGGAGAGGTTAGAGCGAGGGGTGGCTTATAAAGGGAGGTGCTGCACTCAAAGAGCCCCACAGGTACAAGGACAAAGGAGAACAGTCCCACATGACAAATATGGGGCACACACATAAACTATAACGTTTTAAACATATTTTGTGTAATTATATAAAAAAGAAATATACATCAACATGTTGACATTTTTATACACACTGCATAACCATCTCTGTTACACTCTCCCCCCTAGAATTACACAAAATACAGAGGGGTGTAAGAATCCGCACACATAAACATTGGCCACAAAACCACACAAATATTACAAAATGTAAAAAACAGCAAAATAAGCTTCCTATGTAAAGGATAAGAGAATCAGAGTACTGCTTGGCGCCTAGCAGGAACGCATGAAACTCCACAGACAAAATGAGATGCCTTATACACCTCACATATGCAGGCCAAACTGTGTGGATACATGAGAGTCACTACATCAAGTCAGTGACTGATATACATACAACTTGTATCTCGGAAGAAAAAAAATAACTTAAACAACATATGTTCAAAACATATTACTAAAATCTTCACACATGAATAACAGCACTGGGCCCTGGTTCAACCCCAAAAACAGATTCAAGTTGCACCATAGACTCAATCAAACGACACACCGGCTTTATGACTCTGCCTATCCGAGAAGTAAGGCGACCATCCCCAACTAGAGCTAGCAGAGGATTGGGTTGAACCACCAGTGGCTGTGACATGGGAACAGGCAATGGGGCTGAGGACTCAGCAAGAGGGGTAGGACCATCCAAAGGATGGGAAACTGCCACAGAGGGAGATACAGGATACTCCAACCCAGCCGAACCATTGATGGAGGAATGCTCATGGACCCACGAAGCAGTGCGATTATCATCCGGGTCACGGCACCAAGTGTAACCGGTGGTGTTTATCTGCACCCTGCGTTGTGATTATCTTTTTTGACTGATCACCACACGGACACAGGACCCGACGTTTTCACCGGAGGCGATCTCCGTTTATTTTATACCTGGAAACATGTACGGCACACACAGATATACAATGAGTGGTGTGCTCCGATACAGCGTCTTTCCCATCAAGTGCAGTTGGCAAAAGGGCAAATAAAAAGCACATACAGACATACCTGGAAACATGTACGGCACACACAGATATACAATGAGTGGTGTGCTCCGATACAGCGTCTGTACAATTAAATTATAAAAGAAATGACAAACAATAAGTTTTTAAGCTAGCAATAAATAGCTTCTATATGCAGCTAGCACACAGAGCCACAAAGCTCACCTTTCCCATCAAGTGCAGTTGGCAAAAGGGGAGAGGTTAGAGCGAGGGGTGGCTTATAAAGGGAGGTGCTGCACTCAAAGAGCCCCACAGGTACAAGGACAAAGGAGAACAGTCCCACATGACAAATATGGGGCACACACATAAACTATAATGTTTTAAACATATTTTGTGTAATTATATAAAAAAGAAATATACATCAACATGTTGACATTTTTATACACACTGCATAACCATCTCTGTTACAACGACATATTCCGTACTTATTACCGAAGGTCGCATTCGCACGGGATTAGTATTACCTATGGTAGATACTCCGGACCGTTTCACAGGAGGTAGAATTCTCGGCAAAGTTTACCGACATACTCCGCTATCTTTACTGACATGGCGCGTTCGGACGGGACTAGATTTCCCGGTTATTATTACTTTACCCCAGGTCCCCCCATTAAACTAGTCCTGTCCGAATAGGGCTTTACAATACTTAACTCCACAAATAAAGAGGGGTGCAGTAAAAAGAACACCAAACAAACCAAAAACACGAGTGAGAACATTAAAGAAACTGGTTAATCTGCTGCACTCAGTAAAAACGTGGAAGAGGGTTTCGGGCAGGTTACAGAAAGGACACACATTAATGACACTGGGACTAAACTTAGACAAAAAGGCATTGGTCGCGATGGCGCCATGTAAAATTCTCCATTGGAGATCTCCTGTTCTCTTCTTCAGAGGTGGTTTGTACAGGACCCTCCATTGTGGGCTCAGCCCACCCAGCCTCCCGGTCCACACACACTCTGCTCTGTGGCACAGGCCCTTCTGTTGGATGGTTTTAACACAAGACATGTACAGTGCTTTCTTATCTGCCGTGTGCAGGCTCAGCTTCACCGCGCTGCAGGACTGTAGCAGAGGTGCGCTCAGCTCCGCCAACCCAACCCGAAATGGCCTGGTCAACCCGCCTCCCTCGGGTTGCTACTGGTTGTGGCCAGAAAAGGCTGTGTCTAAGCTTAAGCCAATCACACCACTCTTTCCTCTGACGTATGATTTAGCTACCAGCGGGGCTAACTGGTAGATTAAACTCTTACCAAAGCCAGTAGGGAGCAAGGCGAAAACGTCTTTCCTGTCAAGAAATGATTCAAGGGCTGTTCTTTGCTCGATTTTTAACAAGAATCTCCCGTCGAACACTTTCATTACAGCATCTACAGCAGTGTCAAAAGCTTGACGCTGCTCCATGTTGATAGTGAATGAAGCGCTTCCGTGTACAATCCATGGGTTGAGTGGCAGTTCAACCACGTCACTACCTTGAACACGCCTCTACCCTGGGCCGTTGGCGCTGCTCAAAGTTGATTGCTTCCCGACAAAGTGGGTGGAGTTCCCATTTTTTCGGGAACTCGAATCCACCTGAATGAGCAGTTTGCCTGAGTAAGTGTAGCAGAGCCGAAGGTGTTGCATCACTGCGAGGGTGGAGCCTGGGTATGGGGTCAGGGTCCGCCTCTCCCCTGCCGTGTTCGAGGAGAAGGCCTCTCTCCTTCTCCGTCAGCCTCCCCCTCCACAGCTCCAGGCACCTCTCCACCAGGCGGAGGGAGCGTACCCCCAAAACGGAGCCCAGAGCTCGGCTGTCCGCGAGCGCTGGTCCAGCCGCACTGACCAGCTGACGCAGGCGGACGACGTTTGACCTGCAGAGCGCCCCCTGCAGACCGGGCGCAGCACTGCAGCAGACGTCCAGCCTGGCACCACAGATTAAAGGCTCCTGTAACAGCCAGTGCAGAGAGTCACACTTTTCACTTCTAAGAGGTTTGAACAGCGCCCAGGACTTAAAAGCACCACGATAAAAAGGAGGCAACCCACTTAACTTCAGAGAATTAAAATCAGTAAAAAACAGAGCAGCATCCAGCCCCAGGTTGTTAACATGCCTGAGTATGCAGCTGGCCACGCCCCTCCACACCAGATCCTCCGGTCCAGTCAGATACCGCTGAAAGTCGCCAACAGCCAGGGCCTCGCTCTTCCTCCAGTTCACCCTCGCAGAAGACACAACAGAGTACTTATTAATGATGGAGGCTAAAACACACACATCTTGTTGGTCTTTAATAAAAACAACGACATCGTCGGCGTAAGCCGATAAAACAACACTGCTGTTAGAACCAGGTAAAAGCAGGCCTCGGTCAGACGATCTTATCATGTGTAGGAGGGGTTCCAGGGAGAGCGCATAGAGCATCCCGGACAGGGCACAGCCCTGCCGGACACCTCTATGCACCCTAAAAGGAGCACACAGGCCACCATTAACCTTCAGCACACTCTCAATGTCACTGTACAACACCTGGATCTTGGCTATAAAACCAGCACTGAACCCAAACCTCCCCATGACCTTCCAGAGGAAGTCGTGTTCAACGCGGTCAAAAGCCTTTTCTTGATCCAGTGAGATCAATCCTGTGTTCAAACCCAATGAACTGGAGACCTCCAAAACGTCCCGAATGAGGTAGATATTATCTACCATAGACCTGCCGGGCACACAGTACGTCTGGTCCCGGTGGAGAGCCTGCTTCATGGCTCCTCTCAGCCTATTGGCTAAGACCTTGGACAGGAGCTTATAGTCGGTGCAGAGTAGAGACACCGGACGCCAGTTCCTCACGTCCTGCAGGTTGCCTTTCTTAGGCAACAGAGTGATGACGGCTCTCCGGCACGAGACTGGCAGTGACCCAGACGTCAGGCTTTCATTAAAAACATCTAAAATGTCGTGGGCTAAGATGTCCCAGAAAGCTTTATAAAACTCGGCCGTGAGCCCGTCTATGCCCGGAGCTTTCCTCCCCTGCATGCTCTGCAGAGCAGCCTGCAGTTCCTGAGGAGCCAGAGGCCTGTCCAGCAGGGAGTTGAGCTCCTCAGACAGCTGAGGAAGGCCAGCACAGACCTCGTCCATGAGCACTTCATTTTCTTGAAAATCACTCTGATACAGTGAGGCATAAAACCCAGCAGCCCTCTCTCTGATTTGGCCGGGCTCCGTCAGCACCTGCCCCGCCTCAGAGAGCAGGGAGTGGATCTGCCTGCTCTGCCCTCTTTTTTTCTCCAGCCTGAAGAAGTAGCTCGTCGGAGCATCCATCTCCGTAATGGTCTGGAGCCGGGACCGGACCAGCGCACCCTGTACTTTAGTGTCCAGCAGGTTGGCCAATGCCATCTTTTTAGTTTTGAGGATTTCAATATATCCTCGATTTCCTGTGGGCTCAACTTACACTCGAGATCCACAATATCAGTCTCCAGATCCCTGACAGATCTGGTGATGTCACATGTGACATTGAGCGTGTGCTGTTGACATAAAAGTTTGATTTGAACTTTACCATGGTCCCACCACTGTCTCAAACTGACAAACTCGTTGTTTGGAGCGTAGATGTTGATAAAGACCACCTTAAAATGCTCAAAGTGAGCTTTGACCAGGAGGCACCTCCCCGCCACAACATGCTGAACATCCAGGTGAGTAGGAGTGAAGCTTCTGGAGAACAGCAAACCTACTCCACCACTGCGGGTGGTGTTATGGCTCAGCACCAGCTCCCCTTCCCACTCTCTGCTCCACTCTGCCTCATTCCCAGGGTCGCTGTGTGTTTCCTGAAGAAAGAACACATCCATGCGTTTCATCCTGGCCATCTCAAACACAACAGCCCTTTTTGCCATCTCTCTGGCACCGTTTAAATTGAGACTGCCAATATTAAACCCAGCCATGGTGAAGGAGAAGTGGAAAAACAGACTAAGAACAGACAATGAGAAAATCAGAGATAGAAGCTGTGAGTTAAAAGCCGAGTTGTTTCCTGACTTTACTCATGTGCTTCTTCAGCCTGAACAGTTCTTGGTCTGTCAGGTCTGACTCAGCTCTGTGCTTCACGGTGTAACTGGCAGAACTATAGAAACCCTGCAGGTCAGGGAAGTGCTGTTCGAACATCAGACCCTTCATCCCTTTGGTCTGCCGCAGAAAGGACTTTAAGTCTTCAGCAGGATACACCGGAGCAGCCTGCTGGCTGTGGGACATCACACTGCTGTCAGACACACACCCCTCACTGTCACTGCTGTCAGACACAGCCGCTCTGCCCCCTGCTGCACCCGGCCTGCCTGCCAGGCGTCCAGCCTTGCCACCAACCACCACAGTCGTTACCTTTCTCCTCTTACTCCACAGTTTACCAGGAGCAGAGCCACCCACAGCCTCACAGGCCCCCATCTCTCCAGCCTCACAGGCCCCCATCTCCTCAGCCTCAGCTGCTCTGCTCCTCTCACACAGCACACCCGCCTCACCTGTCACCTCGCTTGCCTCACCCTCCTTACCCACTACACACAGGCCCCCAGCGACCTCAGACCCTCTGCAGAGCCCCCCCGCCGCCTTACCTGCTCCAACCAGCAAACCTACAGGCTCACCTGCCTCTACCACCTCACCCGGTCCCCCTGTCTCACCTCACTTCTCACTTTATAAGCTCCACTCACCTCTCCAGAACCCTCACCTGACACACCCTTGGCACCTGTTACACCCACATCCTCCACCAGTTTACCTGCTGACTGACCCCAGGTGTTATTTGTCACCTCACCTGCTTCTCCTCTCACCTCCTCCCTCTCACCGTTCACCTCAGTGCTCTCTGCAGCCTGGCTCTGCACCTCAGCCTGCCGCTTCCCCGCAGCTCCTGTGTCTCTCCCCTTCTCTGCTGCACCGGCTCTGCCAGCAGCGACCGCCGCCCACGACCCCGCAGGAGCCGCCACCGACCTCGCGGCCCCGCAGCCAGCTCAGCGGCGGTAATGGCCGCCGCTCCGCGGGTGCGGCCGGCTCAGCGCGGCCGGGACAGGCCTTAATTAAGTGTCCCTGCTCACCACAACCAAAACACTTCACAGTGGACGACGATGCAAACAGAACGTATTCAAAGTCATCCACACGGACACGGAAGCGGTACTCAAACTCGTCGTTCTTATTGTTAAGAATCATAAAGGCCGTTTCTCAATACCAAGAATGCAAAGAACAGACTTGTGTTCTTGAGGAGAATGTTCTTGCTAGTCAACCTCGGAAGAATGAACTCGGGAGATCACAAGTACACATGCTCCGTTTTCAGTTTTGAGACGATGCGTTCTTCGTGCCCGAGGCAGCCTGCTCTGATTAAACAGCTGGGCTTTTTCATCCAAGTGCTCTGACAAGTTTGAGGCGCAGAATTCTTCCGAACAAAATTGTAAATAGCTGGTATTAAGACAAATTAACGATAAAATCGGGATCTAAAGGGCTACTTTCTCGCCTCAAAATGTTTTAAACGTGGATAAAGTGATATATTTAAAGAGTTTAGAGCTAAAATGAAATCAGCTTCAGCCTGTTGATTTCGGCTCGGGTAGGAGCTCAGTGCATTGTGGGATATTTGCGCTTACAAGTTAGCACAAGTTAGCTACCGATGCATCCTCGGTAAAATGGGCGTGTCGAGAACACATCCGGGAACTTTCACCGTTCTCTGCAAAATGCGAACTTGTGTATTGGGACTAGGGCTGACGGCAAATAATCGATTGGTCGTTGGTCGACCAAAGAAATTACCAGTCGACTAAATTCCATTGGTTGATTGGTCGCAGGAAAAAAAAAAAAGCCGCGTCTCGTCAAAGGGCTTCCGGGACTTTTAATTTGAAGGGCTTGACAAGGGAAGACGTCAAACAAATCAAAACGGTAATTTCGTGTCACAAGGACAGAACGATCAGTTAGCGCGTAACCCGTCCTGGAGTAACTTCCAAGAAGTTCATTGCGCAGGGCACACTTTGCAGCGGTGCATCAATGCGGCTCTTAAAAAAGATCCCATTTGCCGTGTCATAGCAGCTGCCAGACGTCTTGTTGGACATTTTAAGAAAAGTGCCAAGGCTACAGCGGCTCTCACTGAAAAACAAATACAACAGAACGTTGTTGAACACAAACTCATCCAGGACGTCTCCACGAGATGGAACTCCACTGCATGTTGGAGCGCCTTCTGGAACAGAGGTGGCCGGTCACCGCTGTACTTTCTGACCCCGTTACCACACACAGATCACGGCCGCGCTGTCATCCTCGCGCAGCAACAGGTTTATTTATTTTATTTTGGTGACGTCTTTTCACGTTTATGAGCATGGGCAGCGTGGCAGAGAGATGCATTAACATCTTGTGAAAGCAACTCGGTAAGTGTGACCATCGGCTTCAGCACCGACACTATGTCTTCTGTTATCCTCCATTGGACCGTGGTGAGATCCAAATCGCGGTCAGAATGTTCAAACTCCGCCTGTCTTTCTGATTATTTTTGTGACACATTCAGAATGTCAAAATCTGAAATAATTTGCCCGTGTAAAGAGAGGGCAGACTTGAAGCACCCGGCTTGTGCGCTTGTAAAATTCTGCTTGTCAGCCAATGGTCACTAACGTCGGGTTTTTTCTCACTCTCCGACAGAAGAACTGAGCAGTCAATTGATTATTTTTGTGTAGGCTATAGGCCTAGTGTTTAGACGAACCAGGAAACATTTTGGTAAATGCGCATAGATGCGGCAGCCGGGCATTAAAGGTAAATGTTGTTGTTTAAAAAAAAAAAAAAAAAAAAAATCAATTTTTTTTAATTTTTTTTTTTTTTTTTTTTTGGGTGGGGGGGGGTCGATTAGTCGATTAATCGGAGTAAATGACGACCACTGGTCGACCAACAAAATCCTTGGTCGTGGACAGCCCTAATTCGGACAGTACTTGGGCTGCGACTGATGACGTTTCACAAGAACACAAGTACGGACAAGAACGTATATTGAGAAACGGCCAAAGAGCTGCCTGCGGTGAGACACCACGTGTCTCAGCAGCGGGGACTTGAAGCCCAACAGCACCTTCCTTATGGGCGACACCACCTTACCGTGCCTGGACAGCTCTTTTACCAGGAACTCATCTGTGATGAAGGGAGGCACGTTGGACAGGGTGACTTTTGTAGCCGGCTGCGTTAGGGGCATGACCGGCTCAAACCTCCCGTTAACAGTGATGCCCGCCTCCCAGGCTGTGCACCTGCTCCACCTTCGCTAAAAATAAAACCACCGCACGTTCATGTGGGCAGCGGACTTTACCGAACCGTGCCCGATAACCTGCCCCATGGCCAGCGCTACTTCCTCCACGCTGCACGGAGAGCCGGCACCGACTCTGATGCCGTGCTTCCGGGACAGCATGGAGAAGCCGCCAGACGCCATTGCAGCCGGGAAGCGCACCAAACAAATGCGGAAAAAAACCTCGAAATGAACCTCACAAGACTACACTAAGGCCCAATCCCAATTCACCCCTTGGCCCTACCCCTTACCCCTTCCCCTCCGTTTTGCGCGTTCACGTGTAGGGGTAGTGTTGTCCCAATGCTCTTCCAAAGCCCTTCCCCTTAACCCTACCCCTACGCTGTAGCCCTTGAAACGGAGGGCTTCGGCCAGGCAGACTCCGTTTGAAGGGGTATGATATATTTCCCAGAGTACAACGCGACTACCGGGAGATCGCGAGTCTTTTTAAAAATGGCAGAAGCAAAGAGAGCACCACACAAATGTAAGTTCTTCTATTTTTTTGCCATAATTTAACTGTTTTAATCGTTTTAGGTTGTGATAACTGGTGTATTGTGTGAGTTTAACATGGTGGCAATGTGTAGTTATTTTCTGCTATAAACGCCCATGGGAAAAGTCGCTATTTTACATGAGTAATCGGTCAATGCATGTGAAGGTGCTGCGAAAGAGTTGTCGTTTTTTAAATTGTAACACGAGTATTTACAAGCAATGTAGTTGGTTAACCATAGAGAAGTTCCTTTTGAGTGACATGAGCGTCATTTCGCTACCTATTATCACAAGTATTCATATACGTGACTGATTCACAGGGACTCAAGCACAAACAAAGAGCCTGATCAGGTTTAGCGCCGAAAACGAAGATCTGTTTCTAAAGTCATCCCCATCCCCAAAAAGAAGTAGGCAGTCCAATCCCATAATGGATTACCTGATACAGGAGAGCCTGAAGGAGCAGAAGCGCCACGAGCAGAAAACGGAGCGCTTTTTAGCTCGGTTTGAGCTAGACAAACTTTAAGGTGAGTTGATGCGCCATGCACCTATTGTACACACAGCCACCCCTACCGCATTCTGAAACACCTTTTTTTAATTTTTTACAATGGATGAAAGTGCATGCTATAATGTCATGTCGTGTCTTGTTCCCCCAGAACATCACTGAGCCCAAGCAGCACCTCCGCTGTTCCTGCTCCGGTCATCTCGTTCTCGATGATTGCACTGTTGCCCGTTTATATTCATACTGTTTATTGTCCATATTTGCACCACACACTTTACAGCAGACACTTTAAGCTGTTATTTCTGAAAATAAGCTGCCTTACCAGTCTGTAATGTGAGCCTAATAAAAGAAATTAAGGACAAAAGGTTTGTGAGCATGATTATCACATCAACATCATATTAACGACTGGAACGGATAGTGGTATGAAGATATTTATTATACAAGGGATAACAAAAAAAATGGGGTACATTCTCAAACAAAACAATAACATCTTAACAGATCATTTTATGTTGTGGTCCAATCGGCAATAATTTGTAGGATGACCCGTCTGCTGGAAAGAAAAACATGGAAAGATCAGGCTTTCATCCTCCCAAACCAACACATTGATAGCACACACAAGGCAGTGCATTTATTATGTCATCAAATCTGAACCTGGTACAAAGAAAACCGCTTCAAAAACGCATGAGCTGCATGTTTATCCCAAACGGAACGAGGCGAGTATCAAAGGCTAAACGTTAGCTTATGTTTTCAGCTAGGTTAGCCAGGTTAGGATACTACTCCAGTCAATGAATCAGCAAATCCAACGAGACAAGCAAATTGTTTCTATATTACACAATATCACAAATGTACAGTTAGAAGCACTTTCAAACACACACACACACACAATCATATTCGCACGCCGGCTCTGGAAGCTACCAGCTGCTCACTCACACGCGTTATTTGCATTAATTTCTCATTGTACATACCGTAACAAGATCCAGCAATGCTCCCAGATGTCGAAGACGCCTTCACCTGATGGCACTCCGTCGATTCGACGCAGATATTTCTAAAAATATCCGAATAGCCCAGGACAGCGCGAACACCACTGCAGCACGCATGTTTGTTTACTTCTGGCTAAAGCTGTCGCTTTTGGTTACGTAACAACTGACGGCGCGGACTTAGTACGTTCGTGAGTGTGAAGTGCTGTCCCAATTCGAAGGGGTATGTTTTCAGCCCTCCGCCTACCCCTACGTTCGAAGGGGCGAGGGGTAGGGGTGAGGGGTAGGCGAAGGGTTAGGAAAATAGAATTGGGATTGGGCCAAAGTACGCAGAACTAACACAACTAATGAAGCATTTAACAGAGAAAACAAGGATAGCGAATAAAGGGTAGAAAAACCACTTTCACACTTAGCCTTTCTCTCAGCTCTTCCACTCACACCCCTCTCACCAGCAGAAGAAGAAGAAGAGTGAGAATAAGAGGGGGAGCTCAAAGAGGAGATGAAGGAGGTAGAGGAAGAGGCCCAGGTAGAGGAAGGGGAGGAGGAGGTAGAGAAGAACTTGAAGAGTTGATAGAACCTGAATAAAGAAGACGAGGACTAACTTTGACTCAAGAAATCCGTGCAACACTTATGTCATCAACCATGGACTGACACTGATGGAAGCTGGACGAAGAGTTCAACCAAATCTCAGCAGAAATACTGTTGCGTCAGTAATTCGGACATTTCATCGATAAAACAGGTAAGCTAACCACACAGTACACTGAAACTGAAGCTTGCTGTCCTTATCATCAATATTGTTTACTGTGACATTTGACAGTAGGCTACATGTGTATTAATTATTTTTTTATTTTATTATTTATTTATTTATTAATCAATTAAAACAAAGGATTGAGCGTGGCTGCACGGTGGTGTGGTGGTTAGCACCGTCGCCTCACAGCAGAGAGTTCCAGGTTCAACTCCCAGCTGGGGCCTTTCTGTGTGGAGTCTGCATGTTCTCCCCGTGTATGTGTGGGTTTTCTCCGGTACTCCGGCTTCCTCCTACCATCCAAAAACATGCATTTTAGGTTCATTGGTATCTCTAAAAAAAAAAAGTGTCCGTAGGAATGAATGTGAGCGTGTGTGGTTGTTTGTCTCTGTGTGGCCCTGTGGTACCCAATACAGTTGCTTCATATATATTAGATTATATTAGGCGGGGTACACCTGTCCAGGGTGCACCTCGCCTCTCGCCCATTGACCGCTGGGATAGGCTCCAGCCCCCCCATGTGACCCGAACGACGGATTCAGCGGGTATAGAAAATGGATGGAAGGATTGAGGGTCGAGGACACTAAGGTGGAAGGGGCCCCATGTGAACATGGTTTTGACCAATAATTGTATTGGGCTGCAAGAAATCCAAGCCAATATCATCAGTGCTGACCATATTTTCAATAACATTTAACGAGTCTCTCTGTCAACATTAGGTTGAATCCTCAAGAAAAATCTAATATACATGAAGCAACCGTATCGGGTTTGACAGAAATTCAGAGAGTGAAACATCTGCGCAATGAGTATGTGGAGGTATGTGTTGTTCATCTTATTACGGTGTGGTATTGTACACTGTTGGCACAAAAAAAATACCGTGCAATAGATATTGAATAGCATCCTATTGTCTTTTACTGCGTTTCAGAGAGTTTTGCAAATGGATGCTGAAGAAATTCAACATGAATTTATATATGTGGATGAGGCTGGATTTAACCTTGCGAAAACAAGAAGAGGGAGAAATGTAACTGGACACAGGGCAATCACCAATGTGCCAGGGCAGCGAGGGGGTAACATCACCCTTTGCGCTACACAAAATGGGGTCCTCCACCACCATGCAAATCTGGGACCCTATAATGCAAATCTAAGACTTGCATTTCTTGACAGATTGCACGAGATTGTCACAGCATTAAACCAAGTGGACCAGATGCGGTACACTGTCGTTTGGGACAATGTCTCAGTCCATCGGGCTCTGTGGTCCAGAATTGGTTCCATGCGCACCCTGAATTTGAAGTCTTATACCTTCCCCCATACTCCCCCTTCCTGAATCCAATACAAGAGTTTTTTTCAGCATGGCGGTGGAAGGTATACGACCCGTTTGCCCCTCATTCAGGCCATGGAGCAGGCCTGTGATCATATCGAAGCAGCATCTGTGCAGGGGTGGATTCTTCCAACGGTGCTTGCCTTGCCAATGAAGACATAGCCTGTGATGTGGATGAAATCCAGCCAGACGGAGAGATGATGAATAGGCAAGGCAAGGCAAGGCAAGTTTATTTGTATTGCACAATTCAACTACAAAGCGATTCAAAGTGCTTTACAGAGACATTAAAACAGTAGAAATAAAAAGCATGATTTAAATTTTAAACAAAAAAGAAAGAAATAAGAACAATAGATAAAATCAGTAGTTAAAATGTGATTAAGTTTTGAGCTTTATTCAAACGCAGCTGAAAATAGGTGTGTCTTCAACCTGGACTTAAATACACTGAGTGTATGGTCTGAGGGTGCGGGGGGAGGATTGTGGAGTGATGAGTTCTTGTAAGTAGGGAGGTGCGTGTCCATTGAGACATTTGTGGATGAGCAACAGAATTTTATAGCTGATCCAGAATGGGACAGGGAGCCAGTGCAGTGAGGAGAGGATGGGGGTTATGAGCTCATGTTTTGGACTCTCATCAGGACCCTGGCAGCGCTATTTTGAATGTATTGCAGCTTCGGGATATACTTGCCAGGAATCCCGAGGAAGAGTCCGTTGCAGTAGTCCAGTCTCGAAGAGATAAAAGCATGGACAAATTTCTCAGCATTTGGCAAGGTTAAAGTGGGGAGGAGCCTGAAAATGTTGCGAAGATGGTGGAACGAGGTCTTGCATAGGTGCTTGATTATGAAGTCCCGGCGGGACCTTCCTCCTGGAACATCTGGTGAGAAAGGGGATGTGTGGCGTGAGTCTCGAGGTTTTCTGTGTGGAGTTGGAGGTGTGGCTACCAAGGAGGGAAGATGCAGGGCAAAAGGGTTAAGCACAGCTTATCCCTCAACACAAGGATTCCAGGTTGCAGTGTCCCCAACACAGTATTATCATTCACTGTACGACAGGTTTGTGTTCACTGGTGTCATTAATATATTAAGCATTGCTGCTGTGATTATGGTGGAAATTTTTATTTTGGATTACCTTAACACTTACTTGATGCTTTAAAAAATTTAAAAACTGCTCCTGATATTCCCGCTATTTCCCATCAAGGCTCCCAGTTCATCCACATGAATGCCAGCAATCCAACATTTCCCATGATGATCAATTAACAGACTTTTCGGATGTTCTCACAGTAACTTTTGGACAGGCTTGGCAAATCCGATAATAAATTTAGCATTAAATGTGAATATATCAATTCATATAGCATTTAATTAAGTTTCTCGTACGAAATAAATGTATTCACATCACATCAAATTTATATTGCACAAAAGTAATAAAGCCCTGCATGTAGAGCAGACAAACAAAGCCTGTAACCATTTGCACATCCAGTACACACCTCCCAAGTTGCAAATGAATCCTGTGCGCTACAGTACACTTATAGAGCTACAGCTCGAGTCACTGTTGCATCACTGCCATCTTTTCACTTCAGAGGAGATTATGGAGATATTTTAAGGCATCTATTGTAGTGCTCGCTGCCTTTCCTTCATTTTACAATATGTGTTTTCTTTCCCTCTCTCGATGATAGGGGATCTCACTGATGTATCATTATTCCATTATTTGTTTAGACATAAAATGGAGCAGGCTGATTTTCCTGCATGCTCAGCATGTTTTTCTGTACGGGAGAGATGAGTACAGTCAGGCTGATGACAATCAAAAACAAGAAGCCGAAAAGCTCTGTCTGGCTCTGCAGGCAGTGAGCTATTGGAGCCCGGTAGAGTTTAATCAATAGTAGGCGTATGGCAATCTGTTCAGAGTTTGTGCCCTAAATCGTCTGTTCTCACACTATAAACTGCAGTGTGTCATAATGTCAAGAATATGAAGATATCAAAGTTGTAAACTTGTTTTAGAATATTGTATCTGTGTGGCTACATGGGGGGGAAAATGTATGTGAAAATAAAAAATGCATTGTAATTTGTTTCTTGTTTTGCAATTAATATCTCTTTTAGGTAGGTAATAAAAAAAAAAAAGGAAGTTCATCACAGACGCTCAAAGCTTTAAAGCACTATACAACCTGGTAGAATTAATTTTTAATTCAATTAATTTTTATTTATATAGCGCCAAATACAACAAATGTAATCTCAAGGCACTTAGATAATAAAGTCCAATTCAAGCCAATTGGAATTCAATTAATTGTAATCATAATTATTCATAAAATAATCCAATTCGTTCATATAGAGCCAATTCAAAAATAATTTCCTAGCTAAGGAAACCAACAGATTGCACTGAAACTTTTTCACTTGTCACAAAATATTTTATTACTTCCACTCGAGATATTCAATAAAGTACAGCAGACCATCAGAATCACAACCCTCAGCTACATTTACTCAGAACAGAAAACCACTCATCGTCAAAGATATCGTTCACTCACCATATGAGTGAATTTATCGATGCGTTCGACCATCAACCCATTTACAGCTTTTCATCTGTGTCTAAGATGCTGCTGCAGCAGGGTTACCAAGATGGCTCATAGGTCTTTATATCCACCCAAACCTACTTTGAGGTTCCATTAAGGCTGATGGGGAACATAAAGCTGGTGAGCTGGTGTTCTGAATTAACAGACTGTTCTGAAATATAAAGAATTTATTTCTGCCAGATTTTTTGTTGATATGTAGATTGATGGATGGGCAATAACCATCAGAAATCTGGTCCTATGACGATTGATTTTGGTCTGTCATGTTATCAAAACATATAAGAAGTGTTTGACTTTATATCTATCTATTTGTTATCTTAAGAGTATGAGCCCTTCTAAATAACCATCATTGTTATGGGCTGACAGGACATCAGTCATTTGGCATAAATGTTAGAATCCTTTCCCTTCATCTTCATCAGCAAACAAACAAAACAACAATAATGGCATAGTTCCATGTTATTTTCCATCATTTGAGCTGTGATTTACCCTTTTAGTCGCATCATCATGTTGCTTCCAATTTGATTTGCTGGCACCAGAGTCAGGATTTTGTGCCAGTAATTGTTTTTCTATTGATGCTAACCTTCAATTAATTAAAAAATGCATTTCAATGAAAAAGGAAACCAATTTGTTAGATTTGCCATAAAAAGGTGGAGGTCAAAATCTCTATTTAATTAATTCATTCATTCATTAATCCACAAAACTACCCATAAGTCTCCTGACATCATAGTACAGACTTTTACAAACATTCAGGCATTTCCACGTTTGTTTAATAGAGGAGAGGAGAACAATCTACAAGAGTACTTTAAACTGTTTATAAGAGCAATTCAAATTCTAAGGCAAAAATTATAAAAGATAGAAACTTCTTAAACTACAACATTTGGTTGACTAAAATAAAAAATAAGTTTAAAATGGATCAAGCTAATTTCATTGTGTCAAGCTATAAACTAAAATTAAGAGTCTAAAAGTAAATGTCAGTTAAGGTGGATGCGAGGGGTGAGATAAACTTAAAACATGATAAAACTAAAAACTAAACAAGAACTAAAAACATGGCGAAAACCCCCAGACATGACAGTAAATAGCACATTTAATAGGCAAGGCAAGGCATCTTTATTTATATAGCACATTTCATACCACAGGCAACTCAATGTGCTTTACATAAAGACAAGGCATTTAAAAGAACAGCATAAAGCAGCATAAAAACAAGCAATTTAAAGAGAATAAAAAAATAAAACAAAAATTAAAACACACAGTTAAAATTAATCAAAGAAGAGGGGAAAAGAAAAATATAAAACAATTAAGAGGATTTATAGCATTGTGCTTTAAAATTATTTAAAGGAACTCAACTATAAGAGAGAATGTTTTTAACCTGGATTTAAAAGTGCTTACAGTTGGGGCTGATTTCAGTTCTGCTGGTAGTTTGTTCCAGTTGTGTGCAGCATTACAGCTAAAAGCTGTCTTTAAAATACCAGCACCTAAGTCCAAATACCTCTAAAGAGGGTTTCAACTATTTGAGCAAGGTGAAAGCTGAATTGATATATAAATGAGGATGAATGAACACCTACAACAAAAGGAACAAGATTTAGACAGCAATGCTAAGAACCTGAGTCACCAATGCTCATGAGGGAAGTAGAGTCTATCTCTGTGGTCACACTTATTGGTTTTATTGTGCAACACTGTTTATGTGAGTGGGAAGTTGACGAAAAGGATCCAAATTAATGGGACTGTTCTCAAAATGTGCTCATGTGGCAATAGTTCATGCAAGCAGATATGGTCAATAATTACATTCCAATAATGTGCAGCCTCTAGTCGTTCTCAGAGCAAGTGCCGTTTATGCAAATTGCTGCTGCTTGTAGTGAACACCACCAGTGGTTAATCAGAGGTGGACCGGTGCAAAAGCACCCATCCTTCTGTTTATCCACTAGGCCCCAGCTATTAGTTCTGTTTTGTTTTGTGTGAGTGAGTTTTTACAGATATTTTTAATTATATATTGTGATAATAAAATTGGTCTGGGAACCACATATCATGCTTTCCTGAACAAACGGACCCGTGTGCCTTGTGCACTAGTGATTTTCTGGGTGAAATGATCTCTTTTTGTCTGAGTAACATTTGGCACCTTTGTGCCTTACTCCAACCTCCTTGCTGCCACACAGAAAAACCAGAGGGGGCAATGCCCATAAAAATTGGAGCTTGTTAAGATTGCTCCTATTTCAGCCCCAAGATTCCTGTACATGAGCCAGTATGGCAGGTCTTGTTGGATCTAAAACAGATTGTTGGGCTTTTGGTTGCCCCAGTTCCCAGTGAAGAGTCTATCGCTTACCTTGAGAGCAAAGTTTCACATCATGGACAAAGGTATCAAGAGGTCTTTCCTGACAAATCTTGTGGCCCAAACAACACTACATAGAACATTACCCACAACTAATACAGCTTTTTGGGCCTTCTGGTCAGACTTTGGACCATCAGGTTTGAGGCAAAGCACAGTTTCTTTAAAAAAGTTATGAAACACACCAGTTGCTTTAAAAATGTGCCTCTGTCTCTGGCTGTGAAACATCAGTTTATGATCGGTTACGGTGTCAGATGTATCGACTGTCCCATTAGATGTTTTGAAGGAAGAGTTAGCTCAAGCTTTTAAACAGAGAGATCCTAATATATCTGAAATAAAGTTAGCAAAAAACGGTCAGAGCAAGGCAGGTATGTTTGTGGCATATGGTACTGAGGGTGGCTTGCCTGAATTTGGGGAGATCCATCAAATCTGCATTTTGCAGCAGAGGATGGTATTGTGAACATTATGGAGCCTTTCAGCTGAGAACTTTCTCTTGTGGAAATCTCTGAACTGGTTGATAAGTATCCACTGGCAGCCTTATGTAGTTGGTGGTGTGCGGATGGTGACCTTGAAGACATCGATCTGTGTGTTCAGGTAAGATAATGTAAAAATCTTGTGCTTACAGGTGCATACAATCTTTAAGAGGAGCCACAGGGTTCTCATGGACACTGTTCCAGCAATTATACTGCTTCAATAAGAACGTCAGTTTGGTTCCTTATGATCACTAAAAAAAAATCTATTTAAAAGTATTTAAAGTAAATAAGGAAATTGATTAAATATTAGGGGAATTTTATGGAAAAGCTTGAAACTTTAATGTATGAAAGCCCTGGAGAGCACTCTTTCAATTTAGTTTGAGCCTGTAGCGCACTTCATCACACATCTGATGTTGCCCTGTGCTCTCCTCAGCCTGTGAATATTACTACAAGGATATGTTTGTTGTACCCCCGTGTTTAACCTTGTTTGTGTGGGAAAAAGTGAACTGGAGAAGATGAGGGTTGAACTCCTTTCAGATGTCAAGAAGCTCAACAACAGACAGACAATTGGGGCTAAAATGAACAGAACATTTACATCAAGAAGACAAGAAGTCATTTGTGATGCTCCCATGATCAATGAGAGATGGCCAGCTCTTTTTGATGCAATGCAGCTAATTTAAAAAATGATGCCCTGACGAGTTGTGTCATAGTCAAGTCAAAGTCAAATTTATTTGTATAGCACATTTCATGTGCTTTACATTAAATAAAAGCATTGCAGCAGGGAGTGGAAGAAGCATTAAAAATACCTAAAATAATATAAAGAGAAATAAATAAAATAATTTAAATTATTAAAAACAAGCAACAGTCCAGATAAGTTCAAATATTGCGTGCAGATTTCATGCATAGACACAGCTGTTACTTCACCTTTATCTCCACATTGATCTTGTCCGTAAAATAGGCAGCAATGCTCTGGTTGTATTTTACAATTAATGAATAATAATGATATCTATACTTCCTGTGAAGTATATAGTGCTTATATAGATCAGGTTACTGGGCAGATCTGTGGATCCTGGCTTGCATGAATGAGAATAGGTTATGACAGGGGAGATATAGAGGAAGCTCCAAATTCTATTTCCTTCAGAAACAATCAGGGCAGAAAGTCAGGTGAGGCGGATGCACAGATCCAGACAATGGCTGTCAGAGAACTCCCAATACTCCAGGAGTGAAACAGAACAGGATCAGGTCCAGAATCCAAACAAGGTCGATCCACTGATCATCCAAGGGTAAACAGGTGACAGAATCCAAAAAACTTTTGACATCCAGAGATCCAAGAAAGAGGACAGTTGAGGGGTCAGGTTTCCATGAACTCAAAGACCGGGGAATCCAGAAGCAGGGATCAGGGTCAGATCCAAAACAGGAACGATAAACTGAAGCAGGGAGAGCAGGAATCGAGCAGAATGAGAGGAAAGAAATGACCAAAACAAAAAAAGATAGGCTGGTGATTGTAACAGATTTTTATGAAGATTTTTATTCTACAGAAAGTGTGCAAGAAAAAAAATTCTTATCAAGAAAGCAATAGCAATCTTACAACTAACTTTAATCAACTTTCAAAGACAGGAATACCGTTGAAACTTTTTAGATTTGGTTCAATGGCCCACTCTTTACAGTAAGGCGACAAAAAGGGTACAAAAAACTAAATCTAATCAAACTAATATATATTCTATATTCTTTTATTTTCTTATGGTGAAATAACTACAGATCCTTCCATGTAGCTCCACGGTGGTGACAGTAATCAAAAACATATAAACACCATATAATCACTTTCTGTTGCATGCATTAAGATGCTGAGCATGTCAGTTTATTCTGGTTTTGTACAGAGACAGTTATAACAGCTCTGAGAAGGTGAGTTATAACTAAAAAGTGACCACTTCCTCGGGTGTCTGTGCAGAATCAATCTCTGCATGCAAATGCAGGCAACCATAACCGTACTAAACACACCAGCAGAAGGTTGAACAAAAAGTGGCTGAATAAGTTTGAATGGTCTGCATCATATGTGTTGGATGACCCTGTTTTTCCAAGTCGCACAGCCTCTTTGTAGCAGAAAAGTCTTACAAAATCCAATGCAGTATTTGTGAATTATAAAAATTTAAACCCCAGGTCCAAGTTTTGGCTCAGTTAACCGTGGCAGCTAAATTTAAACTCTGTGTCATTAAAAATTCTGCATAAAATTATTCCTCAAGAAGCAGTGAAGAGAGAGCAGTGTACATAGAAGAGTAATGGTGAAAGGACAGAGCAAGAGAGAGGCTGACACACAATTTTCAAGGGCACTGCTAAACAATTAACTTGCGGTTTTAGCTATCTACCCCATTAGTCTTGGGGGTTTGGAAACAGCCATTGATTTTGGATGTCAGCCACTCTCATTTTATGGAAATAGCACTAAATGGCAGGGAAACAAAAACAAATTGAATTTTCTTTGCTGTTACTTGTAATGTGAAATTAGATATGTGGCCATGTGTGACAGAAGGAGCCAGTTACAGAGGAAGGGAGAACAATGACACTGTATTCATCAGGCTACATGCCATATATGATACATAATGTAGAGTGCTTTCAAAAGGGAACTATGTTTTTGCAAGGCATTATTACAGAATTCAGGTACATGGCAAATTTTGTTTAGTTGTTGGCATTAGGTCAGAGTGAAAGCTGACATGATACCATACATTGTGTTGATGAAAGGATTTAAAAAATTTGCCTAAAAACTTCAAGGCATACAGTTTCTTCCCTCATAAAAACCTTTTAAGGTTAAAGTTTTGAAATATGCTCAGTGCTCCCACAAGTTTCCAAGATAAAAGTGAGAGTCAGTTAAGCTACAGCATTTAATTGCACAGTGCAATATTGCACTTATGTGGAAAGAAACTGGATATAAGAGCAGTAAATGTGAGATTTTATAGCCACAATGGAAACGAAACACATTCAGTTATACACTTATAATAAGATATAGCTGAAATTGTATGATTTCAGTTATATTTTATTATAAGCGTTCTAAAGGCACTTCAAATTTGCTTCTTGAAAAAAAACTGCATTAAGAGATTTGGGTATTGACGTGTTCAACACCCCAACATAAAAAAATAAAAATACATGAAATGATAATAAAATGTAAAAATAATTGACACTTTCCATCACATATGACCACTCTCCAAGCAGCAAGCTCCATTTGTCAGGTCCATGGGGTTTTCCCCATGTTTTTTAGTTCTTTTGTGTTTTATCATGTTTTAGTTTTCTCCCATGCCTTAGTTTCTTAGTTCAGTGTGGTATTTAGTTTAGCCATGTTTTCCCCACAGTTTAAGTTGCTCATCCATCACCTTCATTCACTTCACCTGTAGTTTCTCTGTTCCATCGTTAGGGACCGAGCAGTGAAACTGCAAGGACCCTATCGTATCTGTAGGAGTTCTTCTATATTATTCTTATTCTTTGCAAAAGGTGCTCGAAAACTCTTTGCAAGCACCACCTGCCAGTCGACGACATGAAAAAATCTAAACTTTATATTTTTGGGAGTCGCTCATTGACTCTGTAGTGCCCCCTATGATATATCTCAAAATGGTGGCGCGTGTTGACGCAGCAACCTCTCTCTGTCCCAACCGTGCAGTGTTTTGTTTTGTTCGTTTTCAAAGTTTTTGTCGCAAAGTTTTTGTCCATCTACGCCGGAATATATGTACAACCGACAGGCTCTGTTAGACATCTGCAAGAAACAGGAGCTAGGATTACTCCGTCGCCCTGCGACCACACCGGACACGCCTGCTACTCTTCACCTGTAAAGGAGGCATCGAAAGCGGTATGCGAGGAAGCGGACTCACAGACTCACTTGTTAGCATTTATGCCTGGATCTAATGATATAAGAAATTATAGCAGCATGGTTGGAGACCACTGCTTGTAGCAGTCATCCTTGGCACAAAAGCCCAAACTGTAACCCTCTGTGATACAGTCCACTTTCAGTCATTGTAAATTTGTTTTGGAAAAGTACAGGCAGCTAAGTGAGGTCACTTAGAGGTCACTTCCCTTCAAGGTAGATGGTCAAAAAACATCTATGTTGTCTGATAGCAGCTGCTAAAGGTTCGATGAAGAAAGCAGAAAGTGAGGGTGAAAGTGGGCAGCCTTGTCTGGTACCTCTATGCAGACTGAAGCTTAGAGAAGTTTGATCATTTGTCCTGACACATGCATTTGGGGAGCTATATAATATCCTTATCCAGTTAATGAAGTACGACCCAAACCCGAATTTGTTTAATGCTGCAAATAAAAATTTCCAGTTAACTCAATCAAGTGTTTTTTCTGCATCTGTGGTTTCCAAGTTGTTGAAGGTAGAATAATCTATGAGATAAATTAGCCTGCGTGTGTTAGTGGATGAGTGTCTACCCTTTATAAAACCTGTCTGGTCAGGATGTATTATAAGGGGAGTTATTATATTTTTATAATATATATATTTTTGGCCTACTTTATTACCTAAACTGAAAGAGTGAATATGCTGGTGAAAAGCTAAAAACACGACTGTCCTTTGAAACTGCTGTATTTTAGTTTACCCATCAATCTGCTCATAGAAATCATAGAAATATCATGAAAATCTTTCATAATATGGATAGACAGTTGAACTATCAACGCCATCCAAACAAGTATGTAAAAAAAAACAAAAAAAAAACTGAATTAGTCATGTAGAAACACAGACAACTCTATCTCTGAATTAAAAAACTTATTTATTTTGTTCAAGATTACAGAGCACTGGAGTCGGAGCCAGCTGTTACTGCAATGAAAAAGGTTGCCAGTCCATCACAGGGCTACCAGAGAGAAATGAACAGCCATGCATGTGCAAACACAAACCAATGTTTGATATAGAGTGACCCAGGAACCTTGACATTCATATCTTTAGACTGTAGCATGAAACCGAAGCTGTCTGGGGAAACAAACACAGCCTCAAGGAGAACTTGCAAACTTCACACAGAAAGGCCCCGGCCGACATTTAACTCAGGAACCCTCTTGCTGTGTGGTAACACATGCCGCTCCACGCAGACAATCGAGGAGAAAAAGGAAGAAGGAAAAAAAAACGAAAAACTGAATGCCTGCAATCAATCTTGTCCTTTACACAGAAAAAAGCTTTGAGGAACGTGTGTCAGCTTTAGTTACAGGGTAACACTGTTTTCATACATCAGAGGTAGCTGTCAGCTGCCATGTCAGACAGTCCTAGTGTTAAGAGTGATCCATCCATATGCAGCCTTTCTTCGCTTGTGGCTGACATGACAGCCATGCTGGGTGCTTTGTCAAAGCTGCCATTATAATTAAAAGGCTGGTATAAACCCAGATCAAATAATAAGTGACAGGGTAAACATATTATACGGATGAATGTCATACATTTGGTGATTGAGAAGAAATGAAGGAATCCAGAGAAATGCTTTTAACAAATCAGATATTTTTACCTGGATGAATTCTGTTGGCTTTAATACATGATATATGCTAGATGTAACTGTATCAACATATGCATTGTAAGGTCATAAAGAGCAATGTACAGCATCAGCCAAAACTTTGAAAGCACCAACTCAAATAAAGGGTAGGGGTAGGTGTATGTTTATGTATTTAGCAGACGCTTTTATCCTAAGCGATTTACAAATGAGGATATAGCATTACAGAGTCACGAGTCAAGGCGGATTTATGGTCGCCTACGGAGACCCTCCCAGAGACGCTCTCTGTCGCTTGCGTGCGTCGGCCCAAATTCCTATCTATCTATCCGTCGAGGAGACGGAGACCGCAACGGTTATGATTGGTCGGCTAACGACATCATTTCCGGAATCACTTTTCCGGTTTAGCGCCTTCCTCTCAGAACAACAACACCGCCATTTCTGAAAGAGTTTACTGTGTGGCCGGTCAACATTTGGTCAAAATTATTTGCATTTCAATATCAATAAGCTCCAACAACAGTCTTTCTCTCTCGGTCGCCATCGTTCACTGTTAGGAGTGGAACGGAGCCGGAAGGTGAACAACCAATCAACCACTTTCACCATAGACGTCGTGAGATTGGGTCGTCTAACGTAATGGTGTGGAAATAGGACACGGATGCAGATATCCAAAATAAAACTTGATTTATTTTCCAGAAACAAAAGCGCGGCTGAGCCGGAATACAAAGAAACCTTAACCGATACTATGAAAAAACTTGACTTGGATTAAACAAAACAAAACAAAACCTGACATGAAACTATGACAAACCTGTCATGGACAACAAGGACAAACTTGATACACAGCATGAGTCCCGATGACAGGGTTTGTCATTGCTAATTTATATGGTCCAAATGTTGATGACCCCTCATTTTTTCACTGATTTTTCATTTCACTCTCTGATCACTCAGATAACACACTCATCATAGGAGGGACTTTAACACGGTATCTGACAGGAGGGGACAGGTGCAGTACTGCAGGAAGTCAGCGGAACTGGCAGTCCACAAATGTTGTTCAACAATATATGAATGATTTTGGTCTTTGTGATGTTTGGCGCTCCCACCACCCCACTCTCAGAGAGTACACCTTCTTCTCAGCAGTACACCACTCATATTCAAGAATAGATTATTTCTTAGTTAGCAGTTCTTTGATGAGTAATATTTCATACACCAAAATCCACCCCACCCCATCACTATCAGTGATCACGCACCAGTCACATCACACTGAAGAATAACAGAGTTACACCACCAGCTAGAAATCGGAGATTTAATACATCATTACTAAAAGACCCTGATTTCATTAATTATTTCAAAAGGGAATGGTCTGTATATCTAGAAAATAAAGACCTCAGGAATGTCAGCTTGTGTTCTCTGGGAAGCGGGAAAAGCAGTTATGAGAGGCAAAATAATCTCTTTTTCATCAAATGACAAAAAGAGGGAAAGTTTTAGAATATCACAATTAGAACTCAGGATTAAATCATTACAAGTTGTCTACAGTGCCTCCAAAGAGGAACACATACTGAATGAGCTAAGAAAAGCTAAACTTGAACTAAATGAAATTATTGACAAGCAAACAGTTCCTGATACAAAGACTTCGCTTGGAGAATTTTGAGCATGGCAATAAATCCTATTGTTAATGTTCCTAGCAAATAAATGAAGATAAACAAAGAGAAAATCACACTTTTGTTAGGGATTCGGAATTAAATATCACCCATGACCCTGATATAATCAACAATGCTTTTAGGGACTTCTGTAAAACCTTATATTCATCACAAAATGATCCACCAGACAGAAACATAGACCCGTTTCTTATCAACATCAACCTTCCAAAATTACAACTCGAACAGGCCACGGCTCTGGATTCACCCCTCTCAACAGGAGAACTCCATGAAGCCCTTCAACATATGCCTAGTAACAAAGCCCCAGGACCAGATGGTTTTCCAGCTGAGTTCTACAAAGAATTTTGGACTGTTTTGGAACCTACATTTCACAAAATGGTATTACAAGTTAAGGAGAATGGTAGATTATCCCCAAACATGAACTCTGCTAACATTATCCTTCTACAGAAACCAGGAAAAGACCCTGTACTTCCGTCCAGCTACCGCCCAATATCACTAATAAATGTAGACCTCAAAATAATTTGCAACGCCCTCGCCAAAAGAATAGAAAAAATAACTCCCCTTATAATACATCCTGACCAGACAGGTTTTATAAAGGGTAGACACTCATCCACTAACACACGCAGGCTAATTAATCTCATAGATTATTCTACCATCAACAACTTGGAAACCACAATTGTCTCTCTAGATGCAGAAAAAACACTTGATCGAGTTAACTGGAAATTTTTATTTGGAGCATTAAACACATTCTAGTTTGGGTCGTACTTTATCAACTGGATACGGATACTATATAGCTCCCCAAATGCATGTGTCAGGACAAATGATCAAACTTCTCCAAGCTTCAGTCTGCAGAGGTACCAGACAGGGTTGCCCACTTTCACCCTCACTTTCTGCTTTCTTCATCGAACCTTTAGCAGCTGCTATCAGACAAGATAGAAATATTAAAGGCATCCAACCCAAAATCATTGGACATAAAATGAGTCTTTATCCTGATGATGTATTACTTTTCCTCCAGAACTCATAGACCTCTCACTCACACGATCACACTCATGAATACATTCTCAGCACTTTCTGTCTACTCTATCAACTGGTCTAAGACCACAGTCCTGCCCATCAACGGTAGTTTCCAAAATATACCTGCGATCACTTTACAGTCAAAAAATATTAGTTATTTAGGCATAAACATTTCCTCCAGGCTCTCAGAGCTAACAAAGCTAAATTATGTTCAGCTTTTAAAGAGAGTAGAGGACGATCTACGCTACTCTACTCCTTGGCCCCACCCTCTTCACACTGTATATGCTCTCCCTTGGTCGTGTCATCAGCCGGCATGGAATATCTTTCCACTGCTACGCTGATGACACCCAACTCTACACTAAAACAAACCCAACCCCCTCTGCAGCCCTATCCACAGTTGTGGAAACTTGTCCAAAAACTTGTCCACGCCTTTGTCTCCTCCAGGCTGGACTACTGCAACGCACTCCTCATCGGGATCCCCAGCAAGAACCTCCAGCAGCTGCAGTATATCCAGAACTGTGCTGCCAGGATCCTGATGGGGGGGCGGAAGTACCACCACATCACACTCATCCTCAAATCCCTCCATTGGCTTCCTGTCCAGTACTGGATCGAATTCAAGATTTCCCTTCTGTCCCACCAATGCCTCCATGGCACTGCCTCCCACCTACATCAAATAACTCATCGCCCCCCATTCCTCCTCACGTCATCTCCGCTCTGGACAGGCCAATCTCCTCCAGCTCCAAAGGACAAGGCTCAGGACTATGGGCGACCGCGCCTTCAGCTCAGCTGCACCCAGTCTGTGGAATGCTCTCCCCGACCATCTAAGGGCACCACAGACTGTGGATTCTTTTAAAAAGGCCTGAAAACTCAACTTTTTAGAAAAGCTTTTAGTTTAACTGAAAAATCTTAAAATTCTTTTTCTGTTTGTTTATTTGTTTTGTTTAGTTTTTTTTAAATGTTAGTTTTAAAATGTAGCACTCTGAGGTCATTAAGTTGATGTAAAGTGCTTTATAAATAAAATATATTATTATTATTATTAGTATTATTATGATTATGATTATCCCACTCGGAAATTAACTACTGGTTTTCAATGATCCCCATAAAACCATCCGCTACTTGGTTTAAGTCACTAGATTTATGTATCTCCAAATTTCTGTGGAAAAACAAGCTACCACGTATTAGTTTAAAAACTCTACAGAAGACCAAGGATTAAATTTACCTAAGAAAGAACAATCTGTGTATTAACCAGTTTAGAAATGTTCTTTTAGATTATATTAGCATGGAAACAATGTCTACCTCCTCAAAACATCAATTGGCTGAATTTCATTCTCTCTGGTCTTGTTGGTAGTTTTGGGGGCTGGTGGGTGGAGCTGTCTTGCAGCATGGCTCGGGGTCACTTGGGGGCCCTGCGGTGGTGGCTGCTGGCGCTGAGTCGGGTGGCCGGGCCACTCTGGCGTGGGTGCTGGTGTCTGAGCATTGCCTTGCGCCTCGGGGTAGCCCTGCCTGTGCCTGGGGGTCTGGGTTGCCCTGAGCACACAACGGTGTGGGTGGGTTGGTGCGGGTCCTGGTGTCTGGCTGGTTACTTTGTGACCTCCTATGTGTCCGTATTTTTTTTTTTTAGGGTGTTGTGGCGTGTGGTGGGGTGTGCATTTGCTTTTCATCTGTTGGGGGCAGCTTGGGTGGGGCTGGGTGATGGTGGGTCTCAGGCCCAGGCTGCTGTGACTGTTGTGACTGCATGGTTTGGTTTTTTGGCGGGGACCTGGCGGGGCTGTCGCCCCGGTTCCTGGGGGCCTCTGCCCTATGGTTGTGGGGGCTCTGTCCGGGGGCTTCCTCTGCAGTCTTCTGGGTGGATGCGTGGTTGTCCCTGCGGTGTTTCCCAGGTTCTGTGCTCCGTGAGGGCTGCTGGTCGCTTGGGTCTTGGGGCCCTCTCTGTCTGCTTCTGATTGCTGGGGGGGGCTGTGGATCATGGCCCTATACACTTAAACACTCATGACTAATAGGGGTGCAACGGATAAAAAAACTCACGGTTTCGGATCATTCCTCGGATCAGAGTCACGGATCGGATAATTTTTCGGATCAGCAAAAAAAAAAAAAAAAAATTAGACAAGACAAATAAAGATTCAATTCAATTCAATTCATTTTTATTTATATAGCGCCAAATACAACAAATGTCATCTCAAGGCACTTAGATAGTAAGTCCAATTCAAGCCAATTGGAATTCAATTAATTAATAATAATCATAATTCATAAAATAATCCAATTCGTTCATATAGAGCCAATTCAAAAACAATTTCCTAGCTAAGAAAACCAACAGATTGCACTGAAAACTTTTTGTTTTTCGGTCCAATCTCCCATCCTGAGCGTGCCTGAGGCGACTGTGGAGAGAAACGACTCCCTTTGAACAGGAAGAAACCTCTGGCAGAACCAGAACCAGGAAGGGTGGCCAATAAACACAATTTGAAATTTAATTTTACATGTTAGTTTTTCAGTCACATGTGGCCCGTTTCTAACCTTCATGCTTTGCAGGGTCCACCTTTACACACACATTTTTTTTAGCCAGTTATGGGGCTTGCTTTTAACATTTTACACTTGTTAGGTCTGTCTTTGTAAAGATTTCCTTTAAATTAGGATCTATCAAGTTCAACCCCAACCTAACCCAAACATGCATTTGTCTGGACTTGATCATTTAATTTGAGAAAACCTAAAAAAATTTGTTAAGTGTTATTGATACTGTCATCTGGCTAAATAAACTAGAAATGTGCATTCTAAAGTATATCTGTCTTTATTCAGATTCTGGTCCATTTTCCCTGGTCACAGTCTTAATATTCTTCAATTTGTTCAGTCATATTGGTACATTTTAATATAATATTTAAATTCTTCATTTTAGCTAACTATAAAGTTCACAGGATTTACAAGAAATCATTAACTTCTTGAGTCAAAATTTAAAATGGACACATTACAAATGTAGCTAATGAATAAAGGAACTTTTATTTGGGCTGCACATATTTTATTTCAACATTTTAGCACTGAATGTGCCATATAAACATTTGCCCATGTTTCTTTCTCAGAACATTTATCAGTGAACTGAAATATACTTTGTTTGAACTTTGTCGACATTTAACATTTATAAACAGCAGAAGTGGAGCATAAAAAAAAGAACAATGACAAACAAATGGTGAAACAGGACCAGCCATGTGTTTCAACCTCTTAAGGGAAGCAAGTTCACCCATATTTTCTCCTCATGGTGGTTATTCTGTTTTTGACAAAGTACTTAACAGCTTTCCAGTCTCTTTTACTCAGTGCTTGTGGTTCTGCAGCAATGCATCTCTCACAGTCAATCTTACCAGGAACCTGATTTGTCACTATGTATCCTTAAATGTTTATTTACTGCAGCACATTCCTCTGGGGGCCAGCTTCTTTTCACAACTTTTTCTTTACCTAAGGGCATAAGAAGAGCACTTTTTAGTTTACAACTTTATTACAACAAAACTGCATAAAGGATACATTCACTTTATGTACAATAATCCAACTATCATTTAAATGAGATATTTTAAAAACTCAACTATCTTTGTCAAGGGTGATGAGCCTACAATAAACAAGTAAATCAGGTCATGTCTGGGATATTAATCCGGTCATTTAAGTTGGTAGGTGGTCTTCAGTGTCAGCTGTTTTGATATTAACAAAATAAAAAATAGATGCACAAAAGGGCAATATTAGAATGGCCCCATTTTTGGAAGTGGGGGAAAAAGGTTTTTCTCATTTTCTTGACTACTTTTAAGCAGTTTTGCATTTGACCAGGGAAAGGGTCACTGCTGGTAGCATGAGGCAATTCCTGGACCCTACAGAGGTTGCACGGGCAGTTAAACTCCACCAGGACAGCACATTGGGATGCACCATTTCTCTGACAAAACCATTAAGAACAGATACGTTGTGGAATCAGAAAAAAACTTTTTTTTCAGACTGTGTTTTACATGTACGGGAAATTTCCTTTGATAACGTGCTACACATAGACAAAAAAAGAATAAATACATTTGGAAATATATTAGGGGCGGGGGAAAATATCGATACAGGGACATATCGCAATATTTCGTGTGGCGATATTGTATTGATTCAGAGACACCACATATCGATATTTTGGTCACATACACATAAAAAAAAAAAAAGCTCTCCATTTCGTTGGAATAAATATTTGAAGTAAGATGAATTGACTGAAATTTTTTTTTTAATAGATAAACATGTTGATCAAGATTAATTATGTTGGTATCCTTTGCAGCTGAAAATTTTGCTATATATCGTGATATTTGGTATAGCAATACTCAGCATATCGCAATATCGTGATAATATCGTACCGTGACTTAAATATCGTGAGTCACGATATCGCGCTTCCCACCCCTAAAATATGTAGTGTGTAATAAACTAATGCAAGCTGTATAAGAATGTTATCTGCCTTGGTGTGTCAAAATTCAAATTCGCTAAATCTAATGCAAACATTTTTTCTCTTTTGAGGTAGATGTGTGATGTACATTACCCCTATTTAATAAAAGATGGAACAAACATCTCACATATAATTAAAATGAACAATTACCTGAAACTCACATGAGAAGAGACGGATTAATTTGCATTTTACAACCTAACATGTCTAAGAAAAAAAGTCACGTGGTGTTTAATATAGCTTGCTTGGGTCATCTAAATCTTAGTAAGCAGTAGATGTGAGGATAATTAGATACTGATACAGTAGTAACAATTAGACCATTTAAGAGCAACCGTGATAAAGTTATATATTGAAAAGGATTACTCTAAACTCACCTATCTTTTTGGCAGACTTTTTGTTTCTTTGGCCACATGATGTGGAGGTAATAGAGGTCCCTTCGATGACTTCTGGCATCAGCCCATCTGAAATTATGATTTTTAAGTACAGAAAAGAACATGTTAAACTTATCTTATTAAGCCAGCAAACACACTGATCAAGGGTAAAGGTTCCAACAGCAAACTAAAGAAGAAAAAAGAACTCTTGCTCCACCTGTGCTCATAAGGAGTTATGTATCACAATCATGTCCTGTAGAACCATCTTCTTTGAACCAAATTTGGATTTTGGTAAATACCAGACAGGAGCAGATATAAATGTAGTGGACTTGTAATATTCAAAAGTGGTGGTATTAAAAAAAAAAAGAAGAGGGAAGAAAGAAAAATCAATATTGAAAAAGAGTACTGACCCCAAACTGCAGTTTTACAAACTCACCTTTCTTTTTGGCCAATTTTTTTCTGACTTGAGCCACTGGATGTGGGGAAACAAGGTGTCTCTTCAGGAGCTTCTGGCATCTGCTCTTCTGAAATATTGATTTTAGGAACAGAAAAAACTGTTTAAACTTTCAGTGATCTACAGTGACACTACCCTAACATCAGGTTGTAAAATGTGTGTAACTCAACGAAAAGTGGCCTTTTTTATTGAACTATTTTCTTTATTATGTGAACTTTTTACCTTCTTGTGAGGATAATATGGTGTTATCCTCAGCCCCCTTAGGCCTATCATCTATGTACATGAAAGAAGAATTTTTTTCAAAAGTCAGAATTAAAATTACAATAAAAAGAAGAAAAAGAAATAGTAAAATTAACTATTGCTAGATTGCTTAGATCGATATTTTAGGTCATCCTAATTGACAAGAAATCAGGAGTAATATAGGTTTACCAGGGATATCGGTGCTCTTCATAACGTATATAATAATTATCAGTAGTTTGTTTTTGATTAATTCGCACAGTTTGGAAAATATGAAGTCTGCAACTATGAGCTGGATTTCAACTTAAAAATGATTGGTTAATTTAAAAATTAACAGCTGAAGTATCATTTATTTACTACGGATCAGAGTGAGGCCTAAACAGCAGGTAGGCAAGGACTAAAGTTTTCAGTGCTTGCGACATAAGCAAAGGGATAAACGCTCTTAGTGATAGCCTCAAAGTGTAAAGTCTATACAACACAAAACAACCAACGTGTGCCAAATTTTCTCAATCACTAATTAATAGCAGCTAGTTAATGGTTAATTTGTGTTATAAAGTGTTAAAATATCACCATGTTTGCTATCGCTACTTTGGAGTAGCTCTTCATTTAGCAACTGTCATTTCTCAACATCACAAGAACTGCCTTACTAGGGCAGACAAGGGCAACAAACGGCTCTGAACCTCATAAATTAGAATCTGAAAACCAAAAATGTGTCGGGAAATTTGTCAGATTTCCAAGCTCCACAATGTTGGGACAGACTGTTAAGACTGCAACCTTCTGACATGGTAAACTGTAGGCTTTTAAGAAAATACTGGATGACTTAGTCAGATACATCTGTCTGGATATGTTCTTAAAAAAAAAATATGCTGATCACAAAATTACTGCAATATAATGTTGCTCAACAGGGTGCTGAAGGAAATTAGACCACTTTCGGTCGACAACCAGTGAAAGGAGGGAAGGAAAGAACTTTAGAAGATGGCTAGATAAAAGGAAAAGCAGGAATGTAGAGGTTAGAGTAGGTACTCTAAATGTAGGGTCAATGGTTACTACCTCACTAGGAGGCAAAAATTGTAATAGGAACAGATTTTCATGGACTTGTTTGTGAAGGAAATATGGTTATGGGTTTTACTTATAGGATGGAAATGGCTGTAATCAACACATTTTAGGAAGAGGGACAAACAAATGGTCACAAACATCTAAAACAATAAGAATATTGGGAAAAGGTTCAATATTTTGTATCACACCTTTCAGAAAGGTTAAAGTCCTTTACACAGTAGTAGTTCATTTGTCTATTACACCTGACAGATAATGTAAGTGAAAATAAGATCACATAATATTTAAAATTATACGTACAAACGTTGTGCAGCAGCTATATTATGGCCTACACCATCATAAGGAAGACATTTAAAATATTAAATGGCTTGGCACCTGTTGTTATCTAAGAACATCATTGAGATCTTATAGCCAATGCTCTTAGTTCAGCTGACCAACCAATTAGGGCGCAGTGTTGCCCTCCCCAAGGAGGGTAAGCTCCATGAAAGCTGGAGAAGCTAGACAAGCAGGTTTTTCACAAGACTGCTGCGTCCAAGTACAAAAATGTGAACAGGTGTAACCCAGGTTAAAATAACCCTCACTAAAAATAAGCCTTTTCATAAAAATAGTTCATGTTATGATATTTTATTTGGTTAAAAAAACGGTACAAAACAGTTTTATTTGTCAGCAGCTAAAACGGTCAAGTGTAAGTAAAATATCTTATTCTGAAGGGCCACATTGATGTGTAACCCATGTGACTAGCTCCAGCCAACCGGGTTGCTACGTTCTCTGGCGCCAGAAGAAGAAGCAGAGAACGAAGAAGCTAGAAGGGTTGTGCTGTGAAAGAGAGAAAGATAAGAAAATCGACGATTAAAAGTCTACCTGCTGTCTAAAACATTTTTCCAATTTTGGAGAAGGAGCTTTCCGCAATTTACTTTTCTTTTTTTTTCAACCTGACTGTATTCGGGAGTGTTAAAAGTTACAGAACTGGACTTGGTGAGTTAAAAAGTGTATTTTATTTTCTGAGAAGAATGTATTTGTAAAATATGTATATTTCATTGAAACGCAAAGTTAAAGTAGCGCATTTATGTTTTTTTATGTTAAAAAACCGTGGTAGCAACGGATGAGCTAGTGTGGGTGAAGCACGTTCTCCCCACACTCACACACGCACGCACGATGTTCAGCCGCCAAATCAGCGAGTACATTACTTCTTTCAGTACAAAACAAAGTTAAAAGAACTTTGTTATGCTTTGTTGGTTGGCCTTTAAGGTTCTGCTGGAAATTGGACCGGGAAATTCCGAGCTGATTGCTGTGTTGGATTCCACATGGTGAGAAACACGATGGCGAGCCGTTAGGGCCATTTCAGACCGGGGCGGGAAAGCGTGGCGGAACGGAAGCGATTTTCACCGGCGGAGGCGAAAATACATGGAAACAGATCTGTCCTTGCACACCGACGCGGCTGTAGTCGGGCGGTAGCGGCGCGGGAGACGCCTCCGTCCCGCGCTGCTTTTGGAAAATAGAACTCGAGCGGAATTTGGACAGCAGCGGCCGGCGGTGTCCCGTTGAAACGAATGGGGAATGCAGACAGGGCTGGAGCGGAACTACCGCGGCCGCGGACTGTCCGGTGTGAAAAGCCAAGTAGAACACACCGCCCGATAACCAGCGTTAAGACTGCCGTCGTCTCGCTGCCGCCACGCCACGCTCTAGTCTGAAATCCGCCTTAACCAGGAGCCCTGTGACCGTCTAGCAGGAGCTACGCCCTCTGCTGGTTATTGCAAATCATCCTAACTGGTATGACCTGCCCATGTTGTCCTGCTGAAATAGCACTGGATTCAGAGAAACGGGATTAACCCTTCAGGATCATCAGAGAGAAATCACATTGAATTGAAGAACGAGTTATTCAGTCTTTGCTGGATTGATTTCTGTGTGTTTTTTTTTTTTTTCTTGAACTACATTCAGTGTCTTTGTTACATTGTGTGGAATTGAAATTGTCTGTTGGGTTTAAAATAGAAACAAAAGATGCTTAAAACAGGAAATTAAAAACCTTAACTTCTTAAAAAGAACACTAGATAACTAAAATAGAATTAAAAGGAAAACCCAAATAAACTGTAAATCAAACTATAAATCAACTATAACCTAGGTTTGATTAAATAGTATCCTTTAGTACCTAACAATAGGTTTAAATTTCAAAACAGGGATTAAATAAACTATTCTGAAAGACCCAGGGAAACTATTTCTAAATGGAATTTTGTGTCATTGTATGTCAATTGTTTGTAATATTGTTATTTTCTTTTTCAACAAATAATAAGCCGGCAGTTTAAAACTTATTTTTCTGGTCTGTGGTCATTACTACACTTACGCTTCTCACTACTCCCGTAGCCGAACCTAGCACTGGTCCTGTTGTGAGTTTTTTAGCTGTAAACACGTCGTGAGTGTTACACAAGCAACATGGACAACCACAGCCTTTACAGCATTGTCAGCAAAATCCACTCAAGAATTTGAGGGAGCACTACTAGGAGAAAACTGAGGCTTGACTTGGAACATCTAAATACGCTATGTCGAGACAGATCCGGAACAGGGACTACAAGTGTCGTACTTGGCCTAAGGAGTAACAGAACTGGGCTGCTGTCTAAAATCATCTTTTTATATAAACGTTAAGTTTGCATTTTCTTTTAAGCTCCCAGAGTCTGGAGGAAGAGAGGAATACCTTTTGCTCGGACGCCAATGTGAAGTTTCCAGTCAGTAATGGTTTAGGGTGCTGTGACATCTGCTGGTTCTGGTCCACTGTGTTTTCTGAAGTCCAGTCAACGCAGCTACTGATAGAAAAGGTCAACTCACCGGGTGGTTCGTGGTATTAAAAAAAAAATGTCGGCGCATTTTATGGTTTTCCATCCGTGTAATCCGTGTTCTTTGCTGTTCAGGAACTATTTTTCATGCTAAATCACGACGCACGTAAACATCCGCTCTATATTTGAGTCTGAGGCTCTAGCCCTGGCGCAGTGATCTGACAGTGAAAGTGAAAGTGAAAAGTCTTCCAAACGGAATACAATTGGATTACAAAATGCTAAATAAAGCAAGAAATAACTTTTATTTCGCAACGCAATTTTTTTTGGGACACACAGGAACATCCACTAACCACCCGGTGAGTTGACCTTTTCTTTAAAATTAACATTAGTATTGTTTTAAGGACATTGAACAGAGTGCCCAATGGAACCCTGTCTGTAGCAGCAGGATGGACCAGCGAAAACAGCCAAAATGGATAGAAATGAGCTATTGTTGTGAAAATGGTCTCCTCATTTCTTATTCTTGATAAACAAGCTGGAACTGGGACTCAAGGTCTTAAATAGTGAACTGTTCCTTTAAGCATATTCATCTAGCAAACTATACCTACCTTGGAGTGTTACAAGAGCAGGTATCATTTTATTCCATGTGTCCATCCAGGCAAATTGGTGTATCCAAAAGTTATTAAAAAAACAAATGATGTTATTTCTTTGTATTCACCCAAAATAATGTTAAGTGTACGGATATTTGTGCAAGTAGACCACTGACGTGCGATGCATTGAGTGGGTATCGCGGCGTGTATTGAGTGGGCCGGTCTGACAGTAACTCCCGGGCCACTTTTCTCCCTCAGTCCGCCCCTGCCCTTTATACTCTTCTAGGCGTCCTTGTTCCAGTGCAAGGAGAACTTTGCTGATTTTTGCTAACTGCAAGACACCCTCTGGAAGGCGATAGTGCTTTCTGTGAACTGCAATGTTATGCCCGAGGAAATCTGCCAACTGGTCAAGTCTTGAGTTTCAGAACTGTTGACATTGTAGCAATGTGTTTCCTGAGTTTTGTTGAGGTGAGTGCTGTAGGGTTTTTGAGGCCACTCACAAACTGCCTTATACAATCCGAACCCCTGAGGTAATGGACAGAATTCAGCAATGCAGACAGGTATTGATTTTCTTTCAGGATTCCGAATTCTTCCCGCTGTTCAGTAAGAGCATCGAGGGATTCTTTCATCGATGGACTCAGTAGAACAGGAACTTTTCTTCCTCTCTTTCCCACTGTGGTTATCCGGACAAAATACTTGCAAAGCTTTTGTTCAAGTGCTGTGAGGGCCAGGTTAACGTCCTCATGTGTTTCTGATGTGTCCTTTGATAAGTAAACTGACAAATGCATCCTGGAAACCTCCCCAGCTCGCCTGGCTGTTGAAAAGGATTACTTGTGCCAGAGTCACTTCCAGCTGGACAGTGAGGCCTCTTCTTTCAAGGCATGAAAACATTCCCACTGTTTCTCTGACAAATGGTTGTGAAGAATCTGGACATCGTGTGTGAAAGGTAAAAATAGAGGTGCATTCCATTTTCTGTTCAAGCTGGGTTAAAGCTTGGCTTGCAATGTCATATTTCCAACTTTCTTGATATAGTTGCGCAAACTCCTCTGCATTTTGGACAGTTTCCTTATCCTTCATCTTCAGTCCTTCGGGCTTAATAAACATGGCTAAAGAATGCATGTTATGACCAATTTTTCGAGCAAGAGATGGTCGTTGATATTTGCCACTTTCTTCATTGAATCCAGCCAGACGTCTTGAAGCAGCGACAAGTTCAACATACCTTTCAGGCTTTACGAGATCTTTAAGACTATTCACAGCAGCAGTATTTCTTGCTTCAAGTAGCAGTCTGCCATGCTTTCTTAGCTTTTGACGGATGTACGTGAGCTGGCTGACTACCTTCTCGTTCTTGTAGAACAATCTGTATCCAAACTCCAGTATGCATTGATCACTCTTACATGCAACTGTAATCTCATCTTGATGCATCTCACGAAGGAACGTCCAGTATGATTCACTGAACCCTGGTGGAACTGGTTCAACAAATGCACACAATGCTTGAATTGTTTCTCTCCACAGTCGCCTCAGGCACGCTCAGGACAGGAGATTGGACCGAAAACAAAGTTTCAGTGCAATCTGTTGATTTCCTTAGCTAGGAAATTGTTTTTGAATTGGCTCTATATGAACGAATTGGATTATTTTATGAATAATTATGATTACAATTAATTGAATTCCTTTTGGCTTGAATTGGACTTTATTATCTAAGCGCCTTGAGATGACATTTGTTGTATTTAGCGCTATATAAATAAAAATGAATTGAATTGAATTCTTGTTTTCCCCCTTTTGGAAGACTCATCTTGAGGTCTCAATTTGCATGTTCGGAAATGTCGCCACATGGCCTTTTTTTTTTAACAGCCCATAGCAATACAAACAATGTTTGAATATTTCTACTTCTGTTTTCTCCTGGTTTGGTTGTTTCCATGTGATGAGCTTTCCTTGGTTTCTTTCCAGAACTTAATTGTTGTGCTCAAAGTTTCCCTTATTTCGAATATAATCCAACTGGCGTCGTCTTTGTTTAGAGTTTTTTGGCAAACTATAAGCTTTTGCAACCTCTACTTTATCCATGTGTTTGCGCAGCAGATGTCTTGACATTTTTTGAACAAGTAAACCACAATACACACAGTGGTGTTTCTTGTTATATCTTCTGGATCCATCTTCCTTCTTCAAAACAGGAACAACATAAACAGATGCTTCCTCCAGGCTTTACATGTAGTGGATCTGGAATCATGACTTTCAAAGCTTGTACTCTGACTGGACTCACCCTTGCTTTGCTTGCAAAACTTGCTTCTGTTTTGACTAAATGACATAGTTTCATTCTTCTGACCTTTTTCCATAGATAATTCCACGCTGGCTTCACTGTCTGAGCTTTCTCCACATGTTTCTGGAATATATTCTTCTTCACTATCAACCTCGGAGTGTTGATAGACTCAGATCTGACTTTCAGCAGCCACATCAAAGCTGTCACCAAGGCAGCTTTTTACCACCTCAGAAACATCAACAGAATTAAAGGTTTCCTCTCCCAGAAAGACCAGGAGAAACTCATCCATGCATTCATCTCCAGCAGACTCCATTACTGTAACGCTCTTTTAACTGGACTTCCCAAAAAGAGCATTAAACATCTGCAGCTCATCCAGAACGCTGCTGCTGGAGTTTTAACCCGGACTAAGAGATCTGAACACATCACAGCAGCTTTAAAATCTTTACTCTGGCTTCCAGTCAGTCACAGAATAGATTTTAAAAGCCTGCTGATGATTTACAAATCCCAGAACGGTTTAGGCCCAAAATACATCTGTGATCTGTTCAGAGAATATAAAGCCAGCAGAGCTCTTAGATCCAAGGACTCAGGTCAGCTGGTTCAGTCCAGAGTCCAGACTAAACATGGAGAAGAAGCATTTAGCTGTTATGCTGCAAACAAGTGGAACAAACTGCCAGTGGAGATTAAACTTTCACCAAATGTAGACATTTTTAAATCCAGGTTAAAAACATTTCTGTTCTCATGTGTCTATGCATGAAATCTGCACGATATCTTTTAACTTATCTGGACTGTTGCTTGTTTTTAAATTAATTTGAATTATTTTATTTGTTTCTCTTTATATTACTTTATGTATTTATAATGCTTCTTAAACTCCCTGCTGTAATGCTTTTATTTTATGTGAAGCACTTTGAATTGTTTTGTACATGAAATGTGCTATATAAATAAATTTGACTTTGACTTTTAGACTCAAACAAGACTCCTGAAACATGCAGCCAGCTCATGTCTATTCGTCCAGTCGTTCTTCAATGCACTGACTGAACCACAGAGTATTTACTACCCCCATCTGGGGTAAATGCCCACTGCCAGTACGAGTGTACATGTCTGTCGTGTCTTGTCCTTCTGTTCAGACAGTGTTTAAACTTCATCAGCCTATGCAACACCACTGGCCTTGCACATTGGACATCTATCAGCCATGGTAGCAAACGCATGAAATGTTACTCTATCATATTAATTTCTTACTCTGAGGTGTTACAACATACCCAAAACTGTGTGGCTACTAGACCTTTAGCATGAAGACACAACCTGGGTTTTCATTAACTTTCTGAAGTGATCTTTTGATAAGTCACAAAAAAGAAATCCGAGTCAGACATGTTTCGACGTGACTGCTTTGAAGGGAGGAAAATACGCTGCGTAGTGTCAGCAGAGGATGGTGGTATAGGCTCCCTCGCTTGTAGCCTATTCTGCGCCCGCCACAGTAGGACACATTGGGCCTCATGCAAGAACCGTTCGTACGCACAGATTTGTTCTTAAGTCGTGCGTATGAGTGATTTTAACAGAACTTGCGCATTCACCAATCTTTTCGTATTTTATGTTTTCTTTCAGGTACGAACAGAATTTACAGTGATCCAGACCCGTCGTAGGAGTTTCCTAAAATAGTCCGCTGTTATTCCAATCAAGTTTGCTTGACTAATGGATTTTATATTTAATTACTTTGAAGCAAACATAAATAAATATATACATTATATTCCATAATGATGCTGACATTATTCTGTTTGACTGAAATTATGCACTAAGTGAGGGTTAATTTGACTCTGTATATAACAAGGTCAATGGGAAGCGTAACCAGCGGCTGACTTGCTACTTTTGGATGCCTTAGCCCATGTGTGCTCCGAGACCGTGTAGACAGACAAATGGCTGACATCGCGATTAAGATTCCCAAGGACTGTGCTGTTGCAAATATGCAGCTTGGTAGAGCCACAACTCCAGAGAAAAACACACCGATCAAACCCAATTCCACCACACGTCCAGGTCCTCACCACCCTTGGATTTTTGGCCACTGGAACCTTTCAGAGGGAGATTGGAGACAGATCGGGGGTGTCCCAGTCCTCTGTGAGTCGTGCGCTCCCCTTGGTCATCAAAGCTCTCATCAGTTTATCACCCATGGTACATCAGATTCCCATACAGCGCTGTCCAACAAGTACAAATTAAGAGGGACTTTCATGCCGTGGCTGGACTGCCAATCATAATCAGAGTAATAGGCTGCACACATATACGCATCAAAGCACCCGTGCTGTCGTGGAGCGCACTGAGCTGAAGGCCAGGTGGGTGTGTCTCCATACAGCGGGGGGGGGGGGGCAAACTGCTCTATAGCCCAGAGAAGGCATGCCAGATATTGCCATGAACGAGGGTCTCCCAGTACCTGAACCAACCCAGGCAGACCAGAAGGTGTGGTGCCAGAAGACCCCCCTCATGGACCACCCCATCAAAGAGCCATCATGATGAGGCAACAACTGATTGCACGGCTTAAGTTACAGTCATCGAGCGCATTTTTAAGCCATTTTCATATCAAACCATTTCTTCTTTATTTTGGTGACATTACGAACTACAGGTGACACGGAATAAACAGCACTCGTAATAACATTACGCTTTATATAATGAAATTTCTTTGCTTTAACAGGTCCTGTAATTCCACTGCTGACACTGCTAAAAATGACAGATTTTCCTTTTTGGATCTCTGAAAGCAGAACTTCAGTCTCAGAGCCCGTAAAGTTGTTCTTTTTGCGCCTTGATGCCATTCTCATGACTCAGCACTTCCTGGCACAGGAGAGAGGAAGCACAGCCTTATTTGGTATTATTTTGTGCATTTAGTATGGAGTAAAAAGTGCAAAATTTAGTATAAAAATATGAAAATGTTCTTGCATGAGCCCCATTGTTCTTACTGGAAACGAGGTGTCCGTTTAAATAGAATTTTTGTTGTTGTTTTGCTTAGGAAGGTTCCTAACTGAATTAAATGACCTGGAAGTATCTAAGCAGCATACCCTATAAGAACTGTGCAAATCATTTGATAACTAAGTAACTGAGTCTTAGTACTTCCTTTATTATCTACTCCAGCACTGGGAACACTGCACCATCCTTCATAAAAGACAGGAGATAATTCCGTCCCACAGTTCCTCACAGCTGTAAAGTTCAAAGCAACATTTGATCATTTTCATAAGGTGAGTGGGAGGCTGAGAACGACCTGTGACAACAACATGGTTCACTTTTGAAGCTTTCTTTGATTCCTTTCTATATCAAAAACCTTAATAATAAAGTTATATTTCATTTTACATCTGTGATATAGCCTCTGAGCTAGGACGTGATAAGATTTCATCTGATTTCATCAGTACCTAATGCCCTTTATATTGTACATTTTTTGAACAACTGCAGTTTTAGCACACCACTTAGCTGCAATGAGAGTCAGACCAGACTTATACTGAGTTTTCTCTTCCTAGTCCTTAAATATTTCTTCTAACATGTTAACATAACTCCATTATGTTTTCCAGAGGTCAAGTTAAAGAGCTTTGGAAATTATCAGAATGATCAGAAGCTATTTTTGTTGTATTATTCAAACCATACCCTAGAACTCTTGACTCAAGGTGGGAGAAAAAGGAAACAAACATTGTCCTGGAAACCAAGTATAATCCCAAAAAACGAACGAGTTCAAGTTTTTTTTCATGCTATCGAAAAGAAAATACATCTATTTGTCAAAATCATTTTGTCAAATAATCACATGTTGACTGTTGCTTTACATTTAATTTACAAAAAAAAGTCTGCATATGCAGGTCACAGGGGTTGGAGGATAATTGCACATTTCAAATCCAAGATCAAATCCTGTCATGAGCACTAGTGCCTGGCGCTTAAAAACTATTTGATCAAGTTCGGTAGGTGGTTAGGGATAGGTATACATCATGGGTTCCAAGGCTCTGAAGTGACCTAAAATCTGTGGAGTTTAACTATTTTGTAATTGTAATTTTATATAACAAGATCAAGGACAGATCCAAATTAAAGGCAGAAAAGCAGCAGGTATTCACCTCAGACTGGGTCTGCCAGATTCTTCATGACTTGGGGGGTGCTTTTGAAATAACAATCTATGGGCTACTCTCTGAGAGCAAGACAGGCTTGCTACTGGTGAAATGAAAACACATGCAAGCCACCAACAAGTCAAGGTGAAGAGAATTATTTTATATATTACATTACACATCCCCAATTCAGTCTTCTTTATATAGCACCAAATCACAACAAATGTCATCTCAAGGGTTAGGGTTAGTCAAAGTTAGATTATCCAAAATGATTCATTATCCCATCCAAGCCAATTACAATCCAATTGTCTAAATTCTTAATTGACCCAATTCATAGAGTACCAATAATATTTAAAAAAAAAAAAAAAGCTGCCTTGCTAAGGAAACCAGCAGACTGCATCAAAACTTATCTTTGATTCAACCCCACATCCTGAGCATGCATGAGGGAACGGTGGAAAGAAACACAGGAAGAAACCTTTCGCAGAACAAGACTCAGGAAGGGTCATCTGTCTTGACCAGCCGAGGGTTGAGGGGACGGGAAAGGGACAACAAGCACCGTAACACCAGGCCAGGGATACCTGCCGAGAGAGTGAAATCTATCAGATAAATATGACTTAAACCAGCCTAATGCAGTTCCTTTAATGCCAATAACATGTTCAAGTCTCTGTAATAAGATACTGTGATCGACCGTATCAAATGCAGCACTGAGATCCAACAGGACAAGCACAGACACAAGTCCGCTATCAGAGGCTAAGAGGAGATCATTGGTAACTTTCAGCAGTGCAGTTTCTGTGCTATGATGCACTCTGAATCCTGACTGAAACTCTTCAAACAGATTATTTCTGTGTAAGTGATCACAAAGCTGAGCTGCAACTATTTTTCAAGAACTTTAGACATAAAATACAGCGCTGAAAAGAAACCTGGGATTGTTCTTATTCTCTTCTATCAATGATGAATAATAAGCAGTTCTAGCTTTACGAAGGGCTTTCTTATATGTTATTAAACTATATTTCCAGAGTAATTGAGACTTCTAAATTAGAGGAACGCCACTGTCTCTCCAGCTTTCTTGCAGTCTGCTTTAAAGCACGCAGCTGTGAATTATACCAAGGAGCCAGCCTCTTCTGACTGATTACCTTCCTTTTCAGAGGGGCAACATTGTCCAGTGCTGTACGCATTGAAACTATAGTGCTGTCAACAAGAGAGTCGAGTGCTGCTGGAGTAAAGTTTATGTAGTCGTCCTCTGTCATATCTGCACATGGCAGTGAAGAAAAGGATGATGGAATTAATTCTTTAAATCTGGTTACAGCATCCTCTGATAGACACCTTCTATATGTAAATTTCTTCTCAGAAACTGTATAGTCAAGTAATGTAAACTCAAAGGTTATCAGAAAATGGTCAGATAAGACAGCGTTATGAGGGAACACTGTTAACTGTTCACTCTCAATGCCATAAGTCAGCACAAGATCAAGGGTGTGATTAAGGCAGTGAGTCGGTCTGTGTACACTCTGAGAAAATCCAATAGAGTCCAATATAGAATTAAAGTTCATATTCAGGCTGTCATTTTCAACATCTACATGAATATTAAAGTCACCCACTACAATGACTTTATCTGTACTCAGCACTAACTGGGATAAAAACTCTGAGAATTCAGACAGAAACTCAGAATAAGGGCCAGGTGGACGATACACAACAACAAACACAAGAGGTTTCTGGGATTTCCACTTTGCGTGGGAAAAACTGAGAATCAGAGATTCAAAAGAGCTAAAACTAATCTTGGGTCTGGGACTGATGAGTAACCCTGATCTGAAGATAGCTGCCACTCCTCCTCCTCTGTCTGTGGTTCGAGGAACGTGAACATTTAAACAGTCAGAGGGAGTTGCTTCATTAATGCTAACATGATCCTCCTGCTGCAGCCAGGTTTCTGTAAGACTAAATATATCAATATGATGATCACAAATCAACTCATTCACTAACAGAGACTTCGAAAGGAGAGATCTGATATTCAGCAAACCACATTTAATAGTTTGATGTTTTTGTTCAGTTAAAGTTTTTGTTTTAATAATTTCTTTTTGCACAAGAGGATTTGCTCCTTTTGTGTTAATTGATTGGGTGGGTAGCAGCAGGTGGGAAGCTGCAGAGAAGTGTGTAAGACTACAACTCTGCATCCTGGTCTGAACCCTGGGTTGTCATGTTTTAGGGTGGCAAATAAATTCATCCATATTTCTAGAAATGAGAGCCGCTCCTTCCAAAGTGGGATGGATGCCGTCTCTCCTCATCAGACCAGGTTTTCTCCAGAAAGATTGCCAATTATCTATGTAGCCCACGTTGTTTGCTGGACATCATCTAGACAACCAGCGATTGTAGGACGACATGCGGCTAAACATGTCATCACTGGTCAGATTTGGCAGGGGTCCAGAGAAAACTACGGAGTCCGACATTGTTTTGGCAAAATTACACACCGATGCAACATTAATTTTAGTGACCTCCGATTGGCGTAACCGGGTGTCATTAACGCCGACGTGAATAACTATTGTACTCTATTTACGCTTATCCTTAGCCAGCAGTTTTAAATAGGATTCTACATCCCCTGGAATGCATTTGGCTATGGCCGCTGGTGTCTCTAATGTCACGTTTCTGACTATAGAGCTGCCAGTTACCTATTTATCTATATAGGGAGTATAGGGAATTACTCACTGAGTCTGGTCCTTTATTTATTTATTTATTTATTTTTTCGTTAGCACAAGTTTCTTGTGTTTACCTTGAATAGGGATGGCTCAGGTAATCCTGAAACATCCCATAGTTAAGCTGCTATAGGCCTAGACTGCTGGGGGGCCTCATCTGTCACACCTTTCCTCACTTTACTCTCTTTATGTATATGTGATATTATTGTGGTCATTAACTCGTGTTTCCCTGTTCCAACAGATATCCTTTGAATGGTGTTACAGTGCCGCCGCCGCGCCCCCCCCCCCCTTTCTGTCTTCTCAAACCCCAGCTGGTGGAGGCGGATGGCCACCCTTCCTGAGTCTGGTTCTGCCAGAGGTTTCTTCCTGTTAAAAGGGAGTCGTTTCTCTCCACAGTCGCCTCAGGCACGCTCAGGCCGGGAGATTGGACCGAAAAACAAAAAGTTTTCAGTGCAATCTGTTGGTTTTCTTTGCTAGGAAATTGTTTTTGAATTGGCTCTATATGAACGAATTGGATTATTTTATGAATTATGATTATTATTAATTAATTGAATTCCAATTGGCTTGAATTGGACTTACTATCTAAGTGCCTTGAGATGACATTTGTTGTATTTGGCGCTATATAAATAAAAATGAATTGAATTGAATTGAATTACCAGGGTTTTGTCCTCAGCGGGTGTGTCGCTGAGTGGGGAAAATCTGTTTGAAGCGTGGACAGGTCGATGGTGAACAACGGGCTTGACTTTAGAGCTATGCCTCTTCCTGACAGTCACCTAGCCACCCTGTAATCCCGGCTGCTCTGGTTCTGCTAGGGGGAGGCTAATTGAGCTAGCTACGCTAGGTGGCTCCACACTGGCTAAAGGTACCTGGCTCGCTATCGGTTGATTTTCAACAGTGCAGAGCCGAGCTTCCAATTCAGATAACCTCGCCTCCAAAACTACAAAAAGACTACATTTGTTACATGTACCATGATCGCTAAAGGAGGCAGAGGAGTAACTAAACATCTGACACACGGAGCAGGTGAAAGCAGGAGATGGAGGGAGAGAACCAGTAGCCATGCTACGCTAGAGAACCAGACACACCGCTAAAAAGTGATAAAGATTAAAGATCTGTAGGAGTGTAACAGGAAGTGATGCAATACGTCTTACCGCAAAGCAAAGCGTCACAGCGTCACGATCAGCAGAGTTATCATGGCCTGGGTAATTTAACTCTTCCCTGCTCTGGTGAAAGGAGAAGCTGGAGGTAGAGGTGAACTGGGGGTAGTACCACCAGCCTCTGGCTCTGAGCCAGTCAGGCTCTGTCTCTCATGATTTCATCTAAATGTAATGCATGAGAAGGCATTAATTTAACCTTAACCGTTACTAACAGCAGGTTTTACAATGAGGCAAATGGTGCTAACATGATAGGCAGTGTTTGTTAGTTAGTTAATCACCTGCAGTGTTAGCCGAGGACATGCTAACGTTGCTAACGTTGCTTGGTTTAGATTCACCAACGTTAGTCCGGAGCACATCGAAAACATGACATTCATTCATAGTTATTGCATGTTGGTAGTATTTCCTCCCTTTGGTGAAATATTCACTTTGCAAGTTGCCCTGTTGTCGTGTTTTTTAGGGATGTGTAATCAAACTTTCGAGCGTTTGTACCGCTTGGGCGCCATGTTTACTGTTGGCTGCTGGCTGCACTGGACTCGCCACGCAACGTTGCGTGGTGACATCATTCGCGCCCACTGGAATCGATAAGGGAATCGTTTGCAAAATCGCCAAACGATTCCAAGGAATTGAAACACTGGGAACCGGTTCTCAACAAGAACCGGTTTTCGATTCCCATCCCTAGTCATACCTGCCATGAGATATTTTTGTGGCATACAGTATTTAGGAATCCAGTTTAGTTTTTAGGGGATTGATAACTTCTTGGATGGTACTTAAAGTTTTACTTATCTCAGTAAAACTTTGGTTTTCATTGTTCTTAGCCAATTAATTTTCATCCCACTCAGTTTTGTTTGTGCTTGTTCCTCTGCCTTGCTCTATCTTGTCCCGTTTTTGTGCTGTTTTGGATATTTTTTTCTCCCCTCAATGGAACAGTTTGTAATATCGCATGAAAGGTTTGTTGTTCCTGATCTGACTGCATCCTGCCCTTGCCTGTGCTTGAGTCTAAACCTTTCACATTGAATCATACAGTATTGTTGTGAGAACACACATTCTCCAGCAGAGAATTGTCCACGATAAACAGTGACTGTGGAGATGGCCACATTCTCTGCACAGTCTCAAGAAATATCCCAATGTTCATGTGTTAAAATGAGTTTTAGGCAGGCTACTGTCTTTGGGAGTTTATGTGTTAATATGTGTTATTTACATAAAATAACCTTGTACAAGCTAAATGTATCGCTTAAAGATGTAACACACTTTGGATCTTCAGTTAGTTTTAAATTATGACACAGAGCACACTTTTTTTTTTGGCCGCTGGTTTCAGTCAGATCAAATTCAAACAGTCTTCGAACCACTATGTTGCTTTATTTTTGACTTGCAACTCCATAAGATTTTTTTAAGTAGTGATGCTAATATTGATAATTAGGCAACTCAAAACTTTGGAAAAATGACTGTTTATGTGGAAACCCACAGCTGACAACATATGGTTAAACATGCATTTGGTAGAAGTGTGAGGTGATTAAAACCACAGACTTACCAATAGGTAAAACCTGAAAACATTCCACAAGTGACTTACCCGATATAATCTGATCGAATTCTATGTGTGTATAGCAGCAAATTTTATTTAGCCAAAACTGAGTAAAACACGATGATCAAATCATTCCAAAATTGATTGATTATTAAAAACTGCACACTATTTATTTTGAAGAAATTGCTATAATTTATTGATCAAATATCAGTTCTATTTCATCACTACTGACTGCCAGAGGGCGGTGCTGAAAGCACTGAATGTCCCTTCGCGCATGCGCCGTTCGAGTAGTAATACAATCAGAGGCTATATAGCCTGATGTCATCTGGCACTCTGTTCCTTTTTCTTCTCGCGTGCGGTTCGCTTGCACAGCATCAACCTTTCTTGGTCATTTCACCGTCGTTTGACGCCCCATTTACCTGTCGGCTGGAGCAGCGATATTTCGCCCTCCTAGGGGCTGTGACGAGTTACTCTTTGATCGATCTCCCGACTCACAGCTTCTGGTTGGTGTTGTGATGCGCACACTTCAGCTTGGCTACTTCCTAGCCTCTCCAGTTGTTGTTGCGCTTTAAATTGTGACGGTAGCGCCTTAACCTACCGCTTTTTCAGTTCTGACTCGAGCTACCTGTGGTAGCGTCTGAGTTTTGTTTGCTTTAATTGGTGACGGTTGCGTTTCTCCCCCTCTCCCGATATTGAACAGCTGATTGTTCAGTTCCGAACTCAGCTACCTGTGGTAGCGTCGGAGTGTTGATTTCTTTATTTGGTGACGGTGGCGTCTCGCCCCCCTCTCCCGATATTTACCGGCTGATTATTCAGTTTTGAACTAAGCTGCCTGCGGTAGCATCTGAGTTTTGTTTGCTTTATTTGGTGACGGTTGCGTTTCGCCCCCTCTCCCGATATTAAACAGCTGATTATTTAGTTCTGAACTGAGCTGCCTGTTGTAGCATCTGAGTTTTGTTTGCTTTAATTGGTGACGGTTGCGTTTCGCCCCCTCTCCCGATATTGAACAGCTGATTGTCCAGTTCCGAACTGAGCTACCTGTGGTAGCGTCGGAGTGTTGATTTCTTTATTTGGTTACGGTGGCATCTCGCCCCCCTCTCCCGATATTTAACGGCTGATTATTCAGTTTTGAACTGAGCTGCCTGCGGTAGCATCTGAGTTTTGTTTGCTGTAATTGGTGACGGTGGCGTCTCGCCCCCCTCTCCCGATATTAGCCAGCTGATTATTCAGTTTTGAACTGAGCTACCTGTGGTAGCACCTGAGTTCGGTTGCTTTGATTTGCTTTAATTGGTGACGGCAGCGTTTTCGCCCCCTCTCCCGATTTTACCTGCCGTCTCACTCTATTTTTTCGTTGAGCTTTATTTGGTGACGGCTGCTTTTTCGCCCCCTCTCCCTGTTTTAGCCAGCCGCTTACTCAGTTGTGGTTGCTTTGATTGGTTCTGTAACAAAATTCAAACTTCTGCTTCCAACCCCAAAAAACTCTTCCAAACTTTCTCATCCCTCCTCCAACCCCCACCCCCTCTCCCCTCCTCCTCCCTCCTCCCTGACGATTTCGCCGACTTCTTTGACAAGAAGGTTAACGATATCCGATCTTCCTTCCCTCACCTCCCAGCTGTCCACACCACCCACACCTGTCGCTCTCCCACTCCTCCCTCTTTACCACCTTCTCCCTCTCCACCTCCCTCTCTGTCCCACTTCTCTCCCCTCTCTGCAAATGAGGTCCTTCACCTTGTAACATCCAGCCGCCCCACCACATGTTCCCTTGACCCAGTCCCTTCCCCTCTCCTTCATTCTGCTGCACTTGATCTTCTTCCTTACCTGACCCACCTCATTAACACGTCTTTGACATCAGGCTCTTTTCTTTCTGCTTTCAGGACTGCCAGAGTCACTCCTCTTCTAAAGAAACCAGCTCTTGACCCTTCAGAGATCAAGAATTACAGACCGGTATCCCTTCTACCCTTTCTGTCCAAAACTCTTGAACGTGCTGTCTTTAAACAACTGTCATCTTACCTCCACCAGAACAACCTCTTGGATCCCTACCAGTCCGGGTTCAAGGTGGGCCACACAACTGAGACGGCCCTCCTAGCAGTAACTGAGTCACTCCAAACTGCTCGAGCTAACTCTCTCTCCTCTGTCCTGATTCTCCTGGACCTGTCTGCAGCATTTGACACAGTGAAACTCCTTCTCTCTACCCTGGAGGGAATGGGGGTTTCTGGCTCTGCACTCTCCATGTTCTCATCCTGTCGTTCTCGCCAAACATCGCATCAGTGACCCGTTCCTGCCGATTCCTCCTCTACAACATCCGGAGGATTCGCCCCTTCCTCACCGACAAGGCAGCACTTCAGGAAACACTACCCTGATCCGCCCTCTTAGGACATCACCTGCTGCGTCCTAGTTCCTTACGCACTTATTGTTTCCTCCACCACTGGCACCCTCTATATTTTCATTACCCCCTACTCGAACCAGGGTTTGAATCCCATTCCTGCGTTTCTTACCTCTTTTATTTCTTCCCCTACCCGAACCAGGGTTTGCATCCCCACCCCGCTGTGACTGGTGTGCAGTTGGTGAGAGGCTGAGGTACCTAACTTATCGCACTTACTCTAGCACTAGTTTTGCTCTTAGCTGTTTGGTTTTGGAAGGAAATGCACTTATGATTTCTTGTGACCTGAAGTTCTTTTGCCTACCGATGTTGAACGCACTTATTGTAAGTCGCTTTGGTTAAAAGCGTCTGCAAAATGACCGTAATGTAATGTAATGGTGACGGCAGCGTTTTCGCCCCCTCTCCCAGTTTCAGCTAGCCGCTTCTTCAGTTTTGGTGCTCTGATTGGTGACGGCTGCGTTTTCGCCCCCCTCTCCCAATTTTAGCGGACGTCTCACTCTGTTTTGCGCTGAGCTTTAATTGGTGAAGGCAGCGTTTTCGCCCCCTCTCCCTGTTTTAGCCAGCCGCTTACTCAGGTTTGGTTGCTTTGATTGGTGACGGCAGCGTTTTCGCCCCCTCTCCCAGTTTCAGCTAGCCGCTTATTCGGTTTTGACTGCTCTGATTGGTGACGGCTGCGTTTTCGCCCCCTCTCCCACCAGTTTTGGTGTTTTGGATTGTCGTCCTGTATTCTGGACGTAGCTGCCGGTGTCAGCTCCCCCGTTCTTTCTGCCTGCGGTTGTACTCAGGTCAGCTTCGAACATGGATGGCTCCCACTGTTGTGTGGATTGTGGGACCGTGCTTCAGGCAGATGATGGCCACGATCTGTGCCCTGCCTGCCTTGGGCATGATCACCTGGTAGAGGCTCTATCAGAAAATCCATGCATGAACTGCAGTTACATGCCCCATGCTGCGAGGGTGACTCGGCTGGCCCAATTGCGCCCCGAGGTTGGCAAGGACCTTCCACTTTCTGGGCAGGTGACCTTCCCAGGCGCTCGAAGCGCCGGAATGAGGCCACAGCCTCTGTGGCTCCTCCTAAGAGGGGTCGAGCCAAGGCTGATCAGGGCCTTTCCACAAGAGTGGAGCGTTTCTCTGCAGAACTAGCAGAAATGAAATCCCTTTTTCAGGCACACCAGCTGGATCCTTCGTTGGTTGGATTCTCTTCTCCTCCCATGCCTGAGTTGGCACCCGAGGAGGACGCGTTGTCTTTGGCTGCCTCCGCCTCTCACTTTAGGAGTGAGGAGGGGGCGCAGTCGTCTCGTACAGAGTCTGGCTCGCTCTCTTCGTCTCAGGGTGCAGCTAGTGGGTCGAGCGACGGCTCTATGCGGGCCGTCATGCAGATGGCATTGGGGCAGCTGCAGTTGACCGTCCCGCAGGCGCAGGAGTCTGCTCCCGGAAGCGCCTTTTTCAGGCGTGGACAGGCCCCTGCTCCATTCTCTGTCCCTCCATCCGAGGAGAACCTGAAGGAGTTACACGCTTGTTGGCGGGACCCTTGAGCCTTTTCACGCCTCTCCCCAGATGGTCGCGTGTTGGTTGTGCTATGTATGAGTCAGTTAAAGCAGGCTTGGATTGCATGCCTGCGGTTGAGCCTGCTGTGGCCTCACTCATTGTGTCACCGGATGAGGCTCTGCGTCGTGATGTTCGGTGCCCACGGGCTCAATGCCATGTTACAGATGACTTCCTCTGTAAAGCCTATAACGCCGGGGCGCGCGCGGGCCGACTTGGCAATTCCTTGGCGCACCTCATGTTTGCCCTTTCTTCATCCCTACAAGACTCTGGTGGGGCCACTACAGCGATTGGCTTTAGTGATGCAGCGCTTCAGGCTTTTGCGCTGATGACTAGGGAGCTAGGCGCGTGATGTCTTTCTTGGTTCAGGCTCGTCGACAGGTCTGGCTGGCGCAGTCTCCGTTGACTGAAACAGGTCGTCGGACCCTCCGTGGGGTTCCTGTGGTACCAGGGGAATTGTTTGGTCCGGCTGCCTTGGAAGCGCTGGAACGGACTGTTCAGGCGCGGAACACTAGGTGGCAGCTTTCAGGCCTGAGCAGGGGTATGCCCCCCCCTCAGCGTCCATGGCGCCCGCAGTACTTGGCCGCCACCTCGGGGTCGTGCTCGGCCTTGTGTGTTTGGTCCCCCGGCCGCACGGCAGGGGCCCAGCAGGGACTTTCGTGAGTCAGTCCGCCAACCAGCCAGGCAGGCCCGTGCCTCAAACGCTGGCCGCCACCCCACTGGGGCCCCTAGTGGCCGTGGGGGCAGACGGTGAGGCCAGCAGGCCGACCGTCGGATGTTATTCCCATCAGCAGCTCAGTTATTGGGCTGCTCATGCTGGGGATCCATGGGTGGTTGCAACTCTGACCCATGGTTACCGGATACAATTCCGACGGCGGCCTCACATTTCACGCCGGGTCAGGGTGACCATGATCACCGACCCCGTGAAAGCCCAAGCACTAGACCAGGAGCTTTCCGCCCTCCTGGCCAAAGGTGCAATCGAGGCAGTGGATCCTCTGCAGCAACCCAGAGGCTACTATTCAACATACTTCCTCGTGCCCAAAAAGACGGGCGGATTTCGTCCCATTTTGGATCTCAGGGGACTGAATCGATATCTAAAGGTGCTGCCCTTTCACATGCTCACGACAGCAGAGGTCCTTCAGACTGTTGCGAGGAACGAGTGGTTTACCTCCATAGACCTGACGGACGCGTACTTCCATGTACCTATTGCGGCAGAACATCGCCGTTTTCTCCGGTTTGCCTATCAGGGTCGCCATTGGCAGTCCCGGGTGCTCCCGTTTGGCCTCTCTCTCTCCCCGAGGGTGTTCACTCGGTGCATGAAAGCGGCCCTCTCTCCTCTGCAGGCCTGCGGAATGAAGGTTCTCCCATACCTGGACGATTGGCTTCTTTGCGCTCCATCCCGAGCGCATGCTTTTCGCAATACGAGTCATCTGATTGGTCACGTGTCCCAGTTGGGCCTCCAGGTCAACTTGGAGAAGAGCTGCCTGACCCCATCTCAGACAACCACTTTTCTTGGGGTGTTTCTGGATTCACCTTTCATGAGGGCTTACCCATCTGCTCAAAGGGTGAACGATATACTCCGGTTGGTCAGTCGATTCAGGCTGTGCCGGCAGTTTCCTTACGTCGCCTTCCTGCGGCTGCTGGGCAAACTGACATCAGTCACCTGGGTCGTGCCCTTGGGTCTGCTGTCTCTGCGCCCCTTTCAGAGGTGGCTCAACAGCTTCCGCCTGGATGCCAGGCGGCACAGGCATCGCCAACTCATGGTGACGGGGTCATGTCTTCGTGTCCTGAGGCCATGAAGAGACAGGAGCTATTTGTCCGGGGGTGTCCCCATGGGGTTAGTTGTGTGTCGCAGAGAGGTGGTCACGACAGATGCCAGCTCTACTGGATGGGGTGCGGTATGGCAACACAGAGCGGCTCAGGGCCGCTGGGGCCGAAGGGATCGCTCCAGGCACGTAAATGTGCTGGAGCTGCGTGCGGTGCATTTGGCTCTCAGACACTTTATGCCCCATCTGGAGGGGAAACATGTTCTGATCCGGTCAGACAACACCTCCACGGTCTACCACATCAACCATCAAGGTGGCACCAGGTCAGCGCAGCTTCTGGAAGTGTCCACAGATCTCCTAGAATGGGCCTCTCCTTGCCTGTCCACCCTGCAGGCAGTGTACTTGCCAGGGCGGCACAACCACGTCGCGGACTCTCTTTCCCGTTGGGTGACTGCTCCGGGAGAGTGGTCCCTTCACGGCGACGTGGTGCTCAGGATCTGGGATCTCTTTGGTCAGGCGGAGGTAGATCTTTTCGCCACTCGATGTCCTCGATGGTATTCCCTTACGTGGGCATCAGGTGCACTGGGCCAGGACGCCTTAGCTCATCCTTGGCCAAGGGTCCTCCTGTATGCTTTTCCACCCCTGTCTCTGATTTGGCCTACTCTTCGGAGGGTTGCCGAGGAGGGCCACAAACTGTTGCTGGTGGCTCCGTGTTGGCCTGCACGATGGTGGTTCCCGCTCCTACGGAGTCTGTGTCGCGACGTCCCATGGTGTCTTCCGACCAGGAGGGATTTGCTGTCCCAGTTGGGGGGACTATTGTGGCACCCCAATCCCCAACGCCTCCGACTGTGGGTATGGCCGCTGGACGGCTTGAGCAGCTGATGACCGGTCATTCAGATCCCGTCAGACGCACCCTTTTGAGTGCCAGGGCACCCTCTACTCGCCAGCAGTATGAAAACAGGTGGCGGCTGTTTTCCCAGTGGTGTTTTGCCCGCAATGATGATCCAGTCACCTGTGCAGTGTCCACTGTACTGGAGTTTCTCCAGTCTCTTCTTGACAAGGGCCGCTCTCCCTCAACACTTAAGGTGTATGTCGCGGCCATTTCATCTAGTCATGCTGGCTTTGAGGGCTGTACTGTGGGGAGCCATGAACTAGTCTCCCTTTTTATGCGTGGTGCTCGTCGGTTGCACCCACCGATGGCCCCACGGGCACCAGTTTGGGATCTGCCCTTGGTGCTTGAAGCTCTGTGCCACTCTCCATTCGAGCCTTTGGAGCTGGCGGACCTCAGGTGGCTGTCATGTAAGACTGCCTTTTTGATGGCTATTGTCTCAGCTAAGAGGGTCAGCGAGCTACATGCTCTTTCGGTCAGCTCTTCCTGTCTCAGTTGGGGTACTGATGACTCTGGAGTTACTTTGTGGCCAAACCCTGCATTTCTGCCTAAGGTGTTGTCTCGTTCGCATTGCAACCGGCCATTGAGATTGGCACGATTTCAACCTGTGTCGGAAGGAACTGCTGATGGGTCTCGGTCGTTGTGCCCAGTGAGGGCACTGGAGGCATACATTGCAGCCACTGCTGCTATTCGACGCTCGGACCAGCTATTCCTGTGTTATGGAGGCCCTAGGTTGGGTTGTCCTCTTTCCAAACAACGCCTCTCCCACTGGATCGTGGATGTCATCTGCCACGCCTACGCTACGGGACGCTGCTCCCCACCCATTGGTGTGAAGGCGCACTCTACCAGGAGCGTCTCTGCTTCCTGGGCTGCCTTGAAAGGGGTTCCGATGGAAGCACTATGTGCTGCTGCATCATGGGCTTCCCCGAGCACGTTCACCCGATTCTACAGGGTTAATGTGGCCTCCCCTCATCCTCTGGATCAGGTTCTGCGGCGAGGGTCCTCTGAGCCTTCTTAATGAGGTATTTGCTCTGGATTCCTCGTGACGCCGCTGGTATTAGTCATTCAGTGCTTTCAGCACCGCCCTCTGGCGGTCAGTAGGGATGAAATAGAACGAAAGTTACGTATGTAACTACGGTTCTATGAATCCCGGATGACCGCCAGAGCTTCTCTGTCACTCAGAATCCTTGCATTCCGCGAGACGATTCTGTAGGAACAGAGCGCCGGATGACATCAGGCTATATAGCCTCTGATTGATCATCCGACATGTCACAGGTGTGACTCTGTTGGTATTACTACTCGAACGGTGCATGCGCGAAGGGACATTCAGTGCTTTCAGCACCGCCCTCTGGCGGTCATCCGGGATTCATAGAACCGTAGTTACATACATAACTTACGTTATCCCCAACCCAGGTTTTACTGCATTGACATGGGCATCCACATTGTTGTTGAACTCACTGCCCCATCCTATGGCAGTATCCTATTGGCCAGTTTACAGCCTTCCTGCCAAGCAAGCAAATGACATGCTTAAATAAAAAAAGTGATCTTGGCTGGAATTAGAATGGGATAAAAGAGTGTGAAAAGATCAGTTTATACTTCCGAAGTTAATTGGTGCAAAATCTTTTTTTTTTCCCCTAAAATTTATTCAGATTTCATAATATGAGTGAATTTGCTTCAGGCAATTCCATCATTCATTTGAAACTCTGTGCCCCGCTGCATCAAATGTGACTTCCTTTGGCTTCATTTATAGATAACGAGGAGTCAAGTGGAGGTTCTGCCAAGCAGATGAAAGGATAATTCTTCCAAAAAGAGCTTTAACATATTTCTGCTGCCTGTATGAGTTTGTGAGTCACTGTTTGTTATGCAAAAAATATGCAGTCTCAAGGATCGCATGCTCCTCCGTCTATTGAATCGTTTGAAAGCAGGATAAAGACAGAAGCACTTGTGTGATCACAGCAGGGTGTGAGAGGCCAGGCTGCACAGCGAGGAAACAAAGCAGCCTCATTAATCCCTGCTGATAGAGGGTTAGTCACTAAATTGGTGCAACAGAAAAGTCTCAGCTTTTGCATCACTTTGTGGCACAAGAGTCAGTTATAATACTGCAGAATTCTTTTTGGACCGCTTTTCTTGATCCACTTTTGTGAGGCCTCTGTTTCTCTTTTCAGCGATGATATTCACATAATCGTTTGGTGGATTTTGAGATCCAGGTATAAATGCTTTCAGTAAGTAAATATAGCTGACTGCTATATTTTTTCATTCACTGATTACAATGTTAAACTGTAATCTTCATTGTAAACTGGTATTCTCACAGAGCCCTTTGTTGATACTGAAATTGTAGCCTTTGTTAAAAGTCATCACAGTTTTTCAGTAAACTGCTTCTACAGTATCTGAAGTAATACCAATAGCTTCTGACTGTGTGGATTTTCTATACAAACTTTTCTGATAAAACAGCAGTATGTTCCGTGGCCTCTCAACTTAACGCCTAACTAACTAATTCTCCAACTCATAAAAATGTGTACCCAAGGAGGTAAAATCCCAGTCCCAGTGTTTACAGGAAGTTCCTACAAGGTCAAGTCAGGTTTTGGTATGCATCATGACCATAACAGCACTTCTTATTGTTATATACATGGATTTTTACTTCACATATCACTTTTTTTTTCTTTACAATCATTTACCAATGAGCATAACAGAGGAACTGTAGAGTTTAGTGTCTTTGGCTGTGAAGGGGCATAGGATCAAACCACCAATTAATCAACCTGAGCCAGAGAGACACCGCTTCAGTGAGGTTTTATTGGATTTTTCTTCACCCTGCCTTTTTTTGCCTGTATTTTTAATAGTTTCTGATGTAATTCTCACTGGGACTGATCCATGTAAAGAGATGCTGAAACAGGGTATGTATACAATCATTTTTGAATTTGCTGACTTGGTTGGTGGATAATTCAGACAATAATTGATTTGCAGAGAATAGATGTAATGATTAGCATGTAAAGAGGGTCAGAGGATTATACAAAGTAGTTTCCTTCTTTCGCTCAGACTATGAGCAGCTAAACTAATCACCATTTAGAAATGCAAAAGTTTAGATACTGATGAATTCAATTCAATTCAATTCATTTTTATTTATATAGCGCCAAATACAACAAATGTCATCTCAAGGCACTTAAATAGTAAGTCCAATTCAAGCCAATTGGAATTCAATTAATTAATAATAATCATAATTCATAAAATAATCCAATTCGTTCATATAGAGCCAATTCAAAAACAATTTCCTAGCTAAGAAAACCAACAGATTGCACTGAAAACTTTTTGTTTTTCGGTCCAATCTCCCGGCCTGAGCATGCCTGAGGCGACTGTGGAGAGAAACGACTCCCTTTTAACAGGAAGAAACCTCTGGCAGAACCAGACTCAGGAAGGGTGGCCATCCACCTCCACCAGCTGGGGTTTGAGAAGACAGAAAGGGGGGGGGGGGGGGGGGGGGCTGCAGCGGCGGCGGCACTGTAACACCATTCAAAGGATATCTGTTGGAACAGGGAAACACGAGTTAATGACCACAATAATATCACATATACATAAAGAGAGTAAAGTGAGGAAAGGTGTGACAGATGAGGCCCCCCAGCAGTCTAGGCCTATAGCAGCTTAACTATGGGATGTTTCAGGATTACCTGAGCCATCCCTATTCAAGGTAAACACAAGAAACTTGTGCTAACAAAAAAATAAATAATAAAATAAAGGACCAGACTCAGTGAGTAATTCCCTATACTCCCTATATAGATCTGCTCCTCACACCACAACAACCATCTTTTTACAGCCACAAGCTACCTCAGCCTCTCACCAACTGCACACCAGTCACAGCGGGGTGGGGATGCAAACCCTGGTTCGGGTAGGGGGAGAAATAAAAGAGGTAAGATAAGCGGGAATGGGATTCAAACCCTGGTTCGGGTAGGGGGTAATGAAAGTATAGAGGGTGCCAGAGGTGGAGGCAGAACAAGACACACTAGCAGACACACTATCAGATTCAACAGACCTAACTATAAGCTTTATAAAAAAGGAAAGTTTTAAGCCTGGTCTTAAAAGTGGAAAGGGTGTCTGCTTCCCGGACATTTACTGGCAGCTTATTCCACAATAGAGGCTCTGCCTCCCATTCTACTTTTAGAAACTCTGGGAACCTCAAGTAAACCTGCAGTTTGGGAACGAAGTGCTCTGTTAGGAAAATATCTAAGAATTAAGGTGTGACATCCAGATCTGTACAAACAACAGTCAAACATAAGGGTATAATGTAAGAAAAAGAAAGTTTGTATGTTTGTCAGCGAAATATTGCTAATTCTACAAGCAGAAATACAGAAAACAGTTTGTGTGTGTATATCTATATGTATATTCCTTTCAAAGGAATCAAAAGAGACACATACACATATGTATATGTATACATACACATATATGGAGAATCATGGAGAATCATGCTTCTCCATCTGGCAATCTGATGGACGTGTCTGGGTTTGGTGGTTGCCAGGGGAACGGTACTTGTCTGACTGTGTAAAGTTTGGTGGAGGGGGGATCATGGTGTGGGGTTGTTGTTCAGGAGCTGGGTTCGGTCCCTTAGTTCCAGTGAAAGGAGCTCTGAATGCTTCAGCATACCAAGAGATTTTGGACCATTTCATGCTCCCCACTTTGTGGAAACAGTTTGGGGATGGCCCATTCCTGTTCCAACATGACTGCGCACCAGTGCACAGAGAAAGGTCCATAAAGACATGGAGGAGCCAGTTTGGTGTGGAAGAACCTGACTGGCCTGCACTGAGTCCTGACCTCAACCCGATAGAACACTTTTGGGATGAATTAGAGCAGAGACTTCGAGCCAGGCCTTCTGTCCAACATCAGTGTTTGACCTCACAGATGTGCTTCTGGAAGAATGGTCAAAAACTCCATAAACACTCCTAAAGCTTGTGGAAAGCTTGCCCAGAAGAGCTGAAGCTGTTATAGCTCCAAAGGGTGGGCCAACTGTGGAATATTTAGTAGTGTCTATCCAGGAACAACTGGACTTGTTGCACAGGTGGCATCCTATCACGGTACCACAATGGAATTCACTGAGCTCCTGAGAGCGAGCCATTCTTTCACAAATGTTTGTAAAAGCAGTCTGCATGCCTAGGTGCTTGAATTTATACACCTGTGGCCATGGAAGTGATTGAAACACGTGAATACTTTTGGCAATATAGTGAATATATACACATATATATGTGTATATGTATTATATATATATATATATGTGTATATGTATTATTTAACACCGATAAATATTTAATCGCGCATTAACGCAGGTTTTATTATTTATTTTATTTTTGTAAAAGTCTGTTGCTCACAGGTTTTTATTTTGTAAAAGTCTGTTGCTGTCTGCTGTGGAACCTGAAAAGAAAGTAATCAGCGGAAACATGGAGAAGGGTACGGAACTTTTACTCGAACATTTTCATGTTAAAGTTCTTCCAGACGGCGGAGTCGACAGAACCAAAGTCATCTGTAAACTCTGCCAATATGCCGCCCATTGATTGGATGCGAGACTCCGGTTCTTTTCACAGATGTTTATTAACGCCACATCAACACCGTAGAAATGTTCAAGTAAGCGAAGTAAAAGACAACATTAGTTGTTGTAATCATTAAAAAAATAGCTTTCTTAGCATTGTCGCTGGTACCAATAAATAATCAAAGTAATACTGGCCACTTTAGCTGCTTCTCAACCAACGGCAGAGTCATTCCCCAGAGGCAATCTGCACGGTCAAAACTAGGATTCTTTAACTTTTACTTCTCCTCTGCATCACATTCACACAGTTACAGCAAACACCACGAAGCATGGAGGAATGAAATAAAGATAAACTAGCAGGTAACATCACCGCTACAGGTGTGAAGCTTACAGAGCTAACCGGCGCTACTTCCTGTTTTACTTGTTTCAACATAAAAGCACGTATTTCAAAATAAATGTAAAAAAAAACCTCCTGCATTTACAGCCAAGTTGAATCATAGTAGTTCCAGTCTAAAATATCACTTAAAGGCAAAACACACAACTGATAGCAGCAACTCCTTCAACAAAAAAGACAGTGGAGCGAGGCTTCTACATAAAAACTACATCAAAATGCTGACGTTAAAAGTGTGTTTGCACAACAAATGTTATGGCACTTTCATTCATATGGCAGCACATTTAAAATAAAACTAAATGCTCAAAGCTATACACTACTTTTGAATTTTTGGATTTTGCGTACAAATGCGATTAATCGTGATTAATCAGGGAAATCATGTGATTAATTAGATTAAACATTTTAATCGTTGCCCAGCCCTAGTATTTATATATATATATATATATATATATATATATATATTTGTACACTATATGTAGAACATGACTGGGATTTCAAACAATAGCATGGAACAACTATAGAAATATACCATAATGCAAAGGCTGCCACATTCAGCTCTATGTAAGTGTGAAGAAAAGAGAGAAGAGAGGCCAATAGGCAGGAGTAGAAGTAAGGAGCAAAAGACTTCTAATGAATTCCATGACTCACTTTCTCTCCATGCCCTTGTCTGCTTCTTTCACTCTCAGATCTGTGGAGCCTCTGACAAGCAGCTACAAAATCTACCTTGATATGATCTGTTCTGTTCAGACACACCTCCTGTCTGATGGCTTCAGCTGACTCCCACTTCTGCTGCAATATTTATCTCACTGGAGCCTATTTACCATTTGTTTTGATCTTGAAAGACAAAATAATGAATAAATATATGTAGTGGAACAGTGCATAATGCATGGTAAAATGAGCAGGTGGCATGAAAAGCGATTCCCACTTAAGGGGTACTTGAAACGGATGAGATAATAGAGCATGCTCAGATTAGTACGCAAAGCCACGTCTGGAACCCACACACACAGGTCGATTTACCAGTATGCAGTTTCAGTTGCCTGTAGCATCTCCAGTGGCTCATGCAGTCGACAACAGGTGCAATTAGAGTCATTTCTATGTGAAAGATATTAAAGACATGCACACACACACAAACCAGAATATGCCTCATATTCTCTTATCTAAAACACTATTTCGGTGAAATTAAGAGAGTTAATTTTTCATACCATTTAGAGTGCATCTGACTATTCTCGAGAAATTAAGCCTTTGTTTGGAACTGATTATCAGGAAGCACAATTTCAATGTTTTTTTTAAATCAAAAGTGATCACATATATATCAAATCAAATCAAATCAAATTTATTTATATAGCACATTTCATGTACAAACAGTTCAAAGTGCTTTATATAAAATAAAAGCATTGCAGCAGGGAGTGGAAGAAGCATTAAAATACAAAAAAGGAAATAAATACCATTTAATTAGATTACCCAGTTACTTTTTTGCAGTAGATGTTATTGTTGTATGCCTCAGGAGCACTGTTTTCACTGGTTTATTCCAATTTTTTAGCTTTTGAGCAAGTGACTCAAACCCATCTGTGGGTAAATCCTGATGTCTAGTAGCCTCTAGTAGCCCCCTGATCACTCTGAGGAGTGATCTGAGGAGTGATCAGGGGCTGTGAATGGTTGGTCACTTGCCTCTCTGAAAGCACTCCTTGGTTAACTCTCGTTGGTTTGACTAAGCCAAGTGCAGTTCGCTAACACGTGAACTGCTGTGTCCAGTTGTGAGTGCAGCATAAAATAAGGGGTTACGGCTGAAGCGCCAGCCCTTGTCTTCAGCCCTTCTCGTGTGAAGACATTCTCGGGTAAAGACTTGCATGTCTACCTGCGCCACTGAGCGCCACTGAACTAGGCAAACCTGTCCTACTTGCCATATCCATGTTGCTCCGGCCTCAACAGGAATGGGATTGAGGCACATTCTAAAAACAGGTGTACATGAGTCTCCAACTCATGTAGAAGTTTCCACGGAACCAAACGCCACCACAATCTTAATAACCTCCGCTCTCTAAAACTCACTTCTCTCTGTGACACTCCCTTGTCTGTGGGGTTGTGGAATTGCCAATCGGGAGTGAACAAAGCAGACTTCATTACAGGGTGAGGTTGTTGTACCCGCACCACCCTGTCAGCTCCTCCACCTTCCGTCTATACTCCGATTCATCTCCCTGGGTGATGCGTCCTACCACTGCTGTGTCATCTGCGGACTTCACCACCAGGTTATTCTTGTAGTGGGCTCTGCAGTCAGATGTCATCAGTAGCGATGTGACATTTGAAGCGAGGCTCCGAGGCTTGTGTCGAGCAAAAAAAGGGGTGTGCCGGACGAAGCCCCGGTTTGAGGCTTGTGTCGTCACCGTAAAAATCACGTGACTGATGAAAAACGAGGCCTCGGATTCTGTGGGACACGTCATTGGTTCATTTTGAGTGTCGCTACCGCATAAAGAGGTTTCGAGCCTCGCAGCACTTTGTGGGTTTTGAGTTGGCGTTTGGTGTTGGTGAGAGGTAGATTGTGCGTTGGTTAAGTGTTAGTGGTTCAAGTTCAATCATAGATTATATCAGTTATGATTATTATTATTATTATTATACCTCATTTTGATAAGATTATTAGGTTAGAATAGTCTTTAGTAGGCTAGTTGACTTTAGTGTTGCTATATATCTATATTACCTATACATCTATATTATCATCTACATTAGGATATTATTATCTACATTAGTATATCATGATTTATTTTATTATTATAGAGTGTAGGCTAGTTGTAGACTAATTGTGGGCTAGGTGTAGGCCAGGTAGGCTCCTGCCTGTCACCATGGAGCCACCCAGAAAGAGCAGGACTTCTCCTGTCTGGGAACATTTTGAATTGGTAGCTCAAAACAAGGTAGGTCACAATTGTATTTGAGTTTTATTAAGTCATCATTATTATCTCCTCCATTAAGTGTTTCATTGCTACTAGAGCATGAAATTAATATAGGCTAAATATTCATATTTGTGTTTACAGTCCCTAAAGGCAATGGTGGACAAACAGTATGGGGAGGCTAAGGAGAAGGCCAAAGAGAAACTCCAACAAGTTGCTTCTGTCAGCCTCACATCAGACATGTGGACGCCCATCAACATGGAAGCATATCTTGCAGTGACCAGTCATTTCATCGATGGAGAGGACCAGCTTGGGACCATTTTGCTTGGGGTGGAGTATTTCCCAAGCGCCCATACAGCTGACAACTTGGCTTTGGCTCATACGAGGTTCATGGAGGAGTGGGGCATACAAGACAAAGTCAAACGTCTGGCGACAGTTGCTGCTGCCAACATGATTGCATTTGTGAACCATTTGAATGTCAGACATGCTCTCTGTATTGCATATTCTTTGAATTTAATAGTCAAAAAGTCCATTGATGAAGTTCCAGGTCTGTCTAAGTTGAGAGCCAAATGTTGCAAGATGTTCACTTTTTTCCGAACCAGCACCACTGCAAAGGAAACGTTGACCCAAGTACAGCGGCAGATGGGGAGACCTGTTCTGAAAATGATAAGAGGTGGACACGAGGAATAGCACATACAGCATGCTGGAGCGCCTGTATGACCCGTGAGAGCCAGTTGGAGCAGCTCTGGCCTTACTAAGGACCAAAATAACCTGCCAACATCTATGGAGTATGCCACCATCAAAGAGGTGATTCAGGTTCCTGGTCCATTTCAGCAGGCTACCGTAGAGCTTTCCGGGGAGAAATGGGTGAGTGCATCTAAGGTGATATGATGATCGATGCTGAAAATGCTAAGTCACACTACCCAGACCAAGACGGACAGCCTAATGGTTGCCAATCTGGTACGCCGGGTCATAGACCGATCATTGAAAGTAGAGGCAATAACAGTTATGACCATGCCCACTCTCCTGGACCCCAGATTTAAAAAGCTGGGATTCTTGAACTACACAAAACTGGATGAAGCAAAAATCAGGCTGAAAGGGAATTGTTCTGAATTGTGCTAAGTTCTCACTATTCAACCCCCATTCAGCTACCAGAGCCTGCACAATCAGACCAATCTTCAGACAATGTAAGTCTTTCTTCAATGTAGTTTATTGTTGTAATTGGTTGTTCAAGCATTGTGTTCATTAGCTTGCACATATAATGAAGTCAGCAAAGTTTTTCTTGGCAGTTTAATTTTGGCATGTGCCTGGCTGAACTTGGGAATAAACAAGTGCCCCCAAAACACTCTTGAATCTTAAAAACAGGAAGATGTGTGACTTTCAAAATTGCGAAACGTAAACTAATAAAGCATTTTTAGCAAATGTAATGTTTTTTTAAACATTGATTTAACTCTCTCCAGCTAGTAACACACACATGTTGCAAATACATTTACAATAAAGTTCCAATAAATCACGCCGTTCTAGATGTGGGTGAATTACACACATAAAATATATATAGCTAACTTTTTGTCTGTCCCATGAGTGAACAGTGAATCGAACTTTTGCCCCATATTCGATACTACAATTAAACAAGTGTTTCTATATACAAACCTTCATACGTAGTTGTAGAAACAGCTGGTAAAGAAAGTCGTAGTTAGTTACTGACCATGGCAATTAACCAAAACTACACTATAATATACGTCCAAAATAAAATGCACGAAAACTAGTAACTCAACTTTTCAAATTTGCTTTGACCTAAACATGTAGTATCATTTATCTAAATTTCATTTTATCTCTTTGCAGATTATTTCTGTTTCTTGCATGCGCTCACATCTTTTCTGAAGCACATTGTATATTTATTCAGCTGTTACTTAATCAGCAGTTGTTAGAATAAATTAGCTCTTTATTGGAGAAAACATTCAGCAGTTACATAAAAACAGAGATTTAAAACAAAAAACAAGATATATCTTCCCGTTTTATGATAGCTGCACTCTTCATGTGTAATGCCTGATATGACAGCAGTGTTTCCACATTACTTTTTATGACTTCTGGCCACTGCTTGAACAAAGTAACAGTTCTCCTGTTCATATATTAGTAATTGCAAGTAGCTTTTTGAACAAGTTTATTTTTTATTTCTGAAACATGAAAACTGGAAAGTGGAAAGTGGCGTCCCAACAGGCTGGCGCCGTCTAATTTCTGGCCATCCCGTTAGTGTTTTAAACTAAGCGGGCCAGAAGCGAGACACAGAAAAAACAAAGAGAATCCGGTGGATTTCCTGGGCAGGGATGTTAACTTCAAATTACACTAAAATCAACTATTTTATATCCATTTATCTTGCAAGTTAACGTCACACAAGAGGCCTAGAATAAAGCTATTTGCTAACATCATCTTCAAATTAAACGAAAAGACTCTACAATGTTCTGAAATTAGAAAAACTAGCGTCCCAACAGGCTGACGCCGTCTAATTTCTGGCGGTCCTGTTGGCTGGCCTTTCAAGCCAGAACAAGGAAAAACCACATGCAACATTATGAAAACAGAAAAGACAGAAATATCTAATCTAACCAGCTACTTGGCAAACTTTATTCTTACCTTAAAGTTCGGTCGACTCAACCATGAGCTCACACTCTGAAACGTGGCAATGCTGTTTTCATGAAGGAGCTACCCAGAATGCAGTGTCAGTTGGCGGGATTAGGAACAACGTTAATTAAACAATTTTATTGTTTGTTGAGTGTTTGTACTTGAGAAGATCGACTGGAATAACTAAATAATGCTTGTAAATGAAAATACACAAATGCACATTAATTTCAAATGATACATATTCATGTAAAGATACAGAGATTTTTATTGCTAATTTCACAGATTTCATACATGTTTATATTTACAAATTCTTGGAATCTCTTTTTTTCAGTGTGATCTTGATGAGAACCTGAAATGACCCGTTCAAAGATAATAAGCACATCTAACATCATTTCAATAATTGATGAAAATTAAACCTGAAGAGAAATGTCCCTTGATTTTTCTTTAGTGGTCCTCTTGGCAGAAGGAAGGTCTGCCTTTTGTCACTTTGATCTCCCAAGTCAAGGAATCCATCAATTTATTTTCGAGGGGGAAGAAACATTTGATCTGTCCTAAACCCCCACTCCTCTTCACATTTCATCCAGTTACTTGGATATTCAAGCTGATAGCATGTCATTTAAAGGTCTGTTGGTCTGGTTAGCATCAGAGCGTTAATGCCTCTCCCCTGAACGGTGATATTCCACATCTCTGTAAATATGTGGTTATAAATCCACAAATCCACACCTCAGTGCTGGGTTTTGTTGAATATTTTTTTTTTCTTTATATATATATATATATATATATATATATATATATGGTAGGCCTATCTGATGAAACAATCGGACTTTTTGCTGACGAAACATATCACACTTAAAGTGACCATTCGGGATTTTGGACACAGGACCTCATTTCCGAGTCAGCCAGGGTGTAAGAAATGTGTCCAGAACGTTTTTTTTGCATTCCATGCAGTCCTTGTGAAATCCCATATCCCTGTTGCTAAGCTAGCGAAAGTGAACGGCTATGCTCTAGCCTGTCCCAAAAACAGTCTTATCCAGTTTAAACAACATTCAAAACAAAACCGTAATTATGCCAGGCTCCGAATGTAAATGTTTGTCTTCATATAATGAGGTTTGAAATAAAACCGACCTAGCACTGCCTGGATTTTAGAATGTTGAGGGACTATTTTCTCGGGGTCCGCGGAATTTTACCTCGCTGTCTTCAGTTGTGATGTAACCACACTGTCATCAACAGGGAGCCGCAAGAGAGATTGATGGTGATCAAACACAATTGCAAGGTTGGTTAACTTCCTAAACGCCCCCATCAACACATATATTTGCATCGATAACCTGCCATGATAATTGAGTTGCTTTCAGTGTTAAATAAATAGGTTTAGAGTGTTTTCGGGGCAGGCTAGAGCATAGCCGTTCACTTGCGCTAGCTTAGCAACAGGAACACGAGATTTCACAAGGACCTGGACACATTTCTTACACCCTTGCTGACTTGAAAATGAGGTCCTGTGTCCAAAATCCCGGATGGTCACTTTAAGAACATAGAACGATGACTTTTCATTTAATTTGTTTTCTGTTTATATTCTGTTTTTAAGTCATTTGTTTCTCTATTGAACTAACTTTTCACTTCTGATTGACTTTTTTTCATATTGTTTTAAATTTTACCCACATGGTATCTGATGAAACAATCCGATTTTTTGCTGACGCAGAGAAACATGTCACACTTTATGCAACGGATGCATGTTCTACTTTTGCATCCAGGCATTCGGCATCTGGCTGCATTTGGCAGGTCTGCCATCTCTGGTAGATGGATTGCACCATATTTTCTGACCCGTTCTTCAGGGTGGGCTCTCCTTTTCTTCGGTACGGGGCCGCATTCTTCATCACTTGAGTCGGTGTCACCTTCTTGGTGTGACTGTGCCTGGGATATCAGCTCCTCAGCCAAAAGAATCTTTGAAGTCCAGATATTGAGCTGTTTTGTTTGTTGGTCGCTTCAAGGCCCAGCTGTCTTGCCTGTATTGTATCCAGGAGTTGGTGATGGCCAAATCAATCATATGGAGAATGGTTCGGATTGTCCACTTCCTTGTGTGGCTGGATATTCTGTAAAAACTCAGCATTCGATCGCACATGTCCACCCCTCCCATGTTGCTATTGTATTGCTGCACCACTGCAGGTCTGGGGACTTGGAGAGGCCTTTTCTCTTTTTTTGACCATCTGGAACAGACATCTTGGGGTTCAACCCCATGGACAGTTGAAGCCATGACAACAGGATTGTTGTCCAACCATTTCGTGAGTGCGATGTCTCCAGGTCTCCGCACAACGCTTTCAGATGATCCTCTCTCCTTTTTTTTTTGAACGCAGGGTCCGGGGTGAGACGGCATTCCTTTGGAATGCGGTTTCTTTGGATGGTTCCTGTAGCTGGCAGGCCTCTATCTAGGAGACTATCCAGTAGCTTGACACTGGTGAAATAACGGTCGAAGTACAACAGTGTCCCTCTGGGTACCGTCTCCGCCAACCGTAGAACCGCGTTTCCCCCTATTCCCAGGCCACAGTCCTTGAAGGTGTTTTTTCCTTGATAGGTCTCAAAATCCAGGACTAGGCCATTTGGACTTGCCAGCACAAAAACCTTCAGCCCGGTTGGGTTGGGCTTTCCTGGACAGAACTGACGAACAGGGCACCGGCCGGTGAAGGGAATCATCTCTTCATCAATACAGACCTTTTCTGGCCTGGGCAGAGACAAGCAACCTTGCAAAACACGATTCATGACCGGCCTCACTTTCCAGATTCGATCTTGCTGCTTTTGGGGTTCAGGCACCTCCAGGTCATTCACAGCTTTGATAGACGATCTGATCTTGAAAAACCGGTCACGTGTCATGGAGTTTGCAATGATCGGTACTCTTGTTTTGGCTGCCCAGTACATTTTAATGCGTGGGTAATTAAGACATGCCATGTAGGCTGAAACACCAAAGAAAGATTTCACTTCCTCTGGTGTTGTTTTGAGGGTGCTGCCTGTGTTTTGTACCATTCGTTGGTTGGTGTATGATGAGATATCTCCTAGCAGATGGTCATCAACATACTGCTCAAAGTACTGCAATGGGCCCCAGTCAGTACGACTGAGCACAGATGCATCTGGAGGAGCACAGGGTTGAACCTGAGATAAACAGAGAAGCACATATTGAGTACTGTACCTATGAATGGACCTGTACATTTTATTAATTTATCCTGACAACTAGTGTATACATTTATGTTTATGGTTTAAAGCAACACTAATTAGTCTGTTCAAGTTTACAATAATGTTTTCAGAGTCATTTCAGTTGTTCATCAATTTGTAACAGGGTGAAAGGTCATTCTGAATTCACAATGCTTCCCTGCTCAGGCCATAACCACACTAAAAAAAGCTCAGTGGAGCAATCCCTGTCTCTATTGTTTTCTATGATGAACAATTCGCTTCCAACTTATAGGGCCGAGGTAAAAAAATAGTTAGTGTTGCCTTAAATCTTTATATTATTTGGAAGAACTTCCCTGTAGATGTAACACATTATTATACAGTATATCCCTACATGTTAGTTTTGGCCCAAAGAGCACGACGACTGACTTCCTCTCTCTCTCCATCAGGGGTTTCATTCAGATGCTCCTCCTCTGGCTCCTGTTCCTCCTCTGAGCTACCATTTTCAACTGTCTCATCCTCCTTGTGGTCTCTCCCTGGTCTCTCATCATCTGACAAATCAATGTCTGAGTCTCCTTCAATGATTCTATTGAGAATCCTGAGACATATATGTATACATATATATATATAACTTTATCGTTGTCCTTAATTTAGTCCTGTTCTTGTGTTTCCTGCAGAAAGCTTCCCTTGAAGTCAGTGAGAACTATGACATCACTCAGGTAGATTCAGTTTTAAAGTCCCCATTTTGGCTCAGCTCCTGTGTACTTGTGTTTGAAACTTTACTAAAGGTATTAGAGACTCACCACACTGGTTATACGTATCATTGTCCTTAATTTAGTCCTGTTCTTGTGTTTCCTGCAGAAAGCTTCACTTGAAGTCAGTGAGCAGGATGGACCTCTCAGGTAGATTCAGTTTTAAAGGCCCCATTTGGGCTCAGCTCCTGTGTACTTGTGTTTTGAACGTCCCCAAAAATATTAACAGACTAAATGACATTGATATCGATGACATTGTCAGTTTTAGTTATAGAAATAGTCTTTGTTGATTGATGCATCAAACTGATAAATCTAACATTTTTTCCATTGGTATAATCAGCATCGATGTCATAATATTTTACCTAATATATTTTACATAATATTTTTCCAGTTGATAAAACCACCGTCAATGATTCAGTGACTAAGTGGAGAAATGTAAATATAATCACTTGATCACATTTTTATTTTTTGGTGATGAAGTTTTGTATTTCCAGCCCGGACAAACCGTTTTTTCTTTAATCATTTTTCATTTTTATCACAGTCGCGAATGTCCAAATTGCGACGTCACCATGAAGAATGCCTCAGTCGCCACAGAATTGCAGAGGAGCAGCGAAATTCTAAAGAGAAACAGCAGACCATGATTTTGATGAAACGTGCAGAATTGGTCAGAACTCGATAACCTTGTGAGTAATATTCTTCAAATTTTGCACCGATTTCTCAGTCATAGCCTCTTTTTTTATCTTTGTAAATTGGAGCTTGTTAGCTAATGTATTGCTACGTAATGATCTACATGGGTATTTGTTGCCTATGACTTGGATACACAACCAACGCTTGTGTCTCAGTCTGCAGTAACAAAAAGGCAACTGTGCATTGAAATGAAGCAATGTGACACAGTGGTTTGCATTGTGGCATACAGCTCACTTCCTAGGTATGATTCTTGGCTGGTGGAGGAATCTTCTCTTTTTAGTCCCCCTCTCCTCAAACGATGTGCAGGGATCTCTCTCAAATATTGGTCTTGTGCTGTTCATTCTTCTCTCTGATTGCATTTTGTTGCTTTCAAACTAAAGAGTTTCTTTGAATTAAATGTGGTGGATTTTATTTGCTGTTGCTCTTCCTCTCTTCTCTGAGTCATCTCATTAAAGCTGCAGTCGGCAGGTTTTCAAAATTGCGAGTCTAAAGTGGAAAATTCGAACTGATACAACTTTCAGGTCCCTCCCCCAACTCTAACAAGCTCCGAATCGCCCCCCAAACCCCTCCCCCTCTGTGGACGAGGTTGTGCACGTGAGTTCACACCAGTGTGAGCGCACACAAGCTGGGGCAGACTCACGCTCAGCAGCGTGTGCACAAGCTGTGATTGACAGGTAGGATTCCTCTCACCCTAACTTGATTGGTTAAAAACAGCCGGGAGCGCTCGGTTTTTGCAAGCATGATTACAGGCTTCAGAGGGAGCTACAGATTTCGTTATTTTTCCTAAACAGCCTATTTAATATTCTACTTCCAGAATCCCATGACAGTTCAAGCTAATATGACTAAAAAAAAGTTGCCGACCGCAGCTTTAAGTTGTATATCAGAGGATATGTCTACATGCATAGGAATATTCTGACATCAGGCAGATTAAAGATTTTACTCTGAATGTAAATAGCATTTCTATTAGTAGTCTTTTCTTAGTTGAAATGTGATGACATGACAGGCTGTAATCACACACTATTATCTCAAAACTAGGGCTGTGACTCGATTAAAATTTTTAATCGAGTTAACTACAGGCTTTGAAATTAATTAATCGAAATTAATCGCATTTTAATCGCATATACTTTATCGTTTAGAACATTTTCAACAATATTTCAACAAACACAGAACCTATCCCTATTTGAAATCTGACTGTCGCATGCATGAAAACACAGTATATAGAATCTTGGATGTTAAGCTGCGTTGGGCCCCCGTTAGCTTCCACGCTAGCTGCTAGCGTTGAGGTGATATTTGAGGCTTAATACGCTGCGGTGATACGCGAATTCCTTGTTGCATAATCTGCACACAACCACGCTCTTGTCGACGCTTCCATCCGTCTGTATTTTAAAAAAAAAAATAATAATAATTATAGTGTGCGATTAAAATGTGTTATTTTTTTTAACGCGCTAATATGTGTGTAGTTAATTAATCGAAATTAACGCGTTAAAGTCCCAGCCCTACTCAAAACACATTAATTGGGATATGTTGGAGTACATTCTCAGTCATTCAAGTAATGGTGATCCTAAGTGCTTGAGTAAAGGCAATTGGACTTCTTGGAACTTGAAGACGTCTCACCATAGCCTTTCAGATGAGAGGTGAAACGTCTTCAAGATCCAAAAAGTCCACTTGCCTTTACTCAAGCACTTAGGACTAAATGTGACATTTTGTCATCAAAAATAAGGTCGGTAAAATGTTCCTGTGCGTGTGAACATGCCCATAGTGTCTGTCTTTCTTTTGCACAGCCAAAGCAACTACAAAATGCCAACAGTCAGCACAATGCATTCTTTTTCCTGAGTATGGTCACGGGCAGTTCTTTCTTTTATTGCACACCTAATTTCAGTGCACCTGCATAGGATTTACTGGTGGTTTCTTTAACATTGCTCAGTGCAGGGTAGTTTCCCTGCTTGCTTCCTGAAGTTCTGTTTTGATTTTCTAGATAAATTCCTTCCACATTTCTCGTGACATGCCCTTTTCTTCTCCATATCCTCAGCTTAATTCCCCACCTGATGATGCAACTGAAGGGCCTTCTTGGCATGATGACATTCAGATCAAGATGGCGCTCTAGACGGACGTACTTTGGAAGCTCTGAAAATCAACCGGCGCATTTTCTCATTTCAAAGGGAGCTGTCTGCTACAAGGAGACATTCTACTATACACGGTACCATTAATAAGTGTGCAGGCACCGGAGAGTGAGAATGAAGAGTGCAGAAAGAAGAAAACACGAGTCCAATAAGTTATCCACCGCTAACTCAGCTAACAGTCCAGCTAACTCTGTACGAGGGAAGCTAGCTGGAGAAAAAAGCTTGACCGCTACCAACATGCATGATTATCTTGGCCCAGAAACTGAGGATGTAATGGAAGCGGAGTTTCTATCTCTGCCCGTGACACCCTCCAAACCTCCACCAGAGAAACAAAGGAAAGTGTATGACTCTGAACCGATGATCCTCGCAGAGTTGGCATCGCTTACCTCACTTATAAACAGCAGGTCAGATGCGCTGGAAAAGATGGTCAGTACCAACTCTGTTGTAATTATTGAGGCTAAGGAGGCAATCAAGGAAAATTCTAAACAGATAGAAGGTATTAAGGATTCATTGGAGTTCATCTGCACAGATTTAAAAGACATGAAAACCAAGGTGGAATGCTTTGAAAAGCATATTACCGACTGCCAGAAAATTTGCAGTGTGCATGAGAGTCGCATTACCCAGTTGGAAGCCTACTCACATCGCTGGAACTTGAGACTTTTCGGCCTGGAGGAAAAAGAAAATCAGAATGTAAGGAAGGATGTCATTAAAATCTGCCAGACCCTGCTTCCAGATATGAAGGAAGAACTTTCAAGCTCTATTGACGTCGTACATCGTGTTGGACCGAAGAAAGCTAACAACACCCGCTCCAGAGGTGTCATCATTCGCTACGCCCTTCGGTTTTACCGTGATGCTGTTTGGCGTTCTGCCAAGCAATCTTCCTTCCTGCGAGACAACAAACTGAAATTTGCAGAAGATCTGTCTGCTGAGGATCGAGAAAGAAGGAGAAAGCTTTGGCCCACAGTGGAAAAAGCAAGAAAGGAAAACAAGAAGGCCTTTTTTGTTGGGGGTCGTGCCTTTGTTGATGGAACTGAAATTTTCCCTTAGTCGAAGAATAAAGCTGTGACTTTTTTTTGCCAAATGGGGTACTACACCCAACAGTTCCTGTTCACACTTGAAGCCGATTTTGGCAAACGTTTTTCATGTTTATACATTATTACAGATTGCACTTGGTGCTTATGTTTGATAATACTCCTATTAAGCACAAAAGGCTAGTAGCAGTGTTCAATTCAATTCAATTCAATTCATTTTTATTTATATAGCGCCAAATACAACAAATGTCATCTCAAGGCACTTAGATAGTAAGTCCAATTCAAGCCAATTGGAATTCAATTAATTAATAATAATCATAATTCATAAAATAATCCAATTCGTTCATATAGAGCCAATTCAAAAACAATTTCCTAGCTAAGAAAACCAACAGATTGCACTGAAAACTTTTTGTTTTTCGGTCCAATCTCCCGGCCTGAGCGTGCCTGAGGCGACTGTGGAGAGAAACGACTCCCTTTTAACAGGAAGAAACCTCTGACAGAACCAGACTCAGGAAGGGTGGCCATCCGCCTCGACCAGCTGGGGTTTGAGAAGACAGAAAGGGGGGGAGGGCCGCAGCGGCGGCGGCACTGTAACACCATTCAAAGGATATCTGTTGGAACAGGGAAACACGAGTTAATGACCGCAATAATATCACATATACATAAAGAGAGTAAAGTCAGGAAAGGTGTGACAGATGAGGCCCCCCAGCAGTCTAGGCCTATAGCAGCTTAACTATGGGATGTTTCAGGATTACCTGAGCCATCCCTATTCAAGGTAAACACAAGAAACTTGTGCTAACGAAAAAATAAATAATAAAATAAAGGACCAGACTCAGTGAGTAATTCCCTATACTCCCTATATAGATCTGCTCCTCACATCACAACAACCATCTTTTTACAGCCACAAGCTACCTCAGCCTCTCACCAACTGCACACCAGTCACAGCGGGGTGGGGATGCACACCCTGGTTCGGGTAGGGGGAGAAATAAAAGAGGTAAGATAAGCGGGAATGGGATTCAAACCCTAGTTTGGGTAGGGGGTAATGAAAGTATAGAGGGTGCCAGAGGTGGAGGCAGAACAAGACACACTAGCAGATACACTATCAGATTCAACAGACCTAACTATAAGCTTTATAAAAAAGGAAAGTTTTAAGCCTGGTCTTAAAAGTGGAAAGGGTGTCTGCTTCCCGGACATTTACTGGCAGCTTATTCCACAATAGAGGGGCCTGATAACTGAAGGCTCTGCCTCCCATTCTACTTTTAGAAACTCTGGGAACCTCAAGTAAACCTGCAGTTTGGGAACGAAGTGCTCTGTTAGGAAAATATCTTACAATGAGATCTTTAAGATATGATGGAGCTCGGTCATTAAGAGCTTTATATGTAAGGAGAAGAATCTTAAATTCTATTCTGAATTTAACAGGGAGCCAATGAAGAGAAGCTAAAACTGGAGAAATATGATCTCTCCTGTTAGTTCTCATCAAAACTCTGGCTGCAGCATTTTGGATCAACTGAAGGCTTTTCAGAGAATATGTGGGACAGCCCAATAATAAAGAATTACAGTAGTCCAATCTTGAAGTAACAAATGCATGGACTAGTTTTTCTGCATCACTCTGAGACAAGATGTTCCTGATTTTAACAATATTACGAAGATGAAAGAAGGCAGTCCTAGAAACCTGTTTTATATGCGAGTCAAATGATAAGTTCTGGTCAAAAATAACTCCAAGGTTCCTCACTGTAGAACTAGAAGCCAAGGAAATACCATCTAGAGTAACTATATAGCTAGACAATTTCTCCCTGAAACGCTCAGGTCCAAAGATAACGACTTCAGTTTTGTCTGAATTTAGAAGCAGACAGTTCTGAGTCATCCAGGTCTTTATGTCTTTAAGACATGCTTGTAGTCTGACCAACCTATTGGGTTCATCTGGTTTTATAGATAAGTACAGCTGAGTATCATCAGCATAGCAATGGAAATTTATGCCATGCTGTCTAATAATGTTACCTAATGGAAGCATGTATAAAGTGAAAAGAATCGGTCCAAGCACAGAACCCTGGGGAACTCCATGACTTACTCTGGTGTGTGAGGAAGATTCTTCATTTACAAGAACAAACTGAAATCTATCAGATAAATATGACTTAAACCAGCCTAATGCAGTTCCTTTAATCCCAATAACATGTTCAAGTCTGTGTAATAAGATACTGTGATCGACCATATCAAATGCAGCACTGAGATCCAACAGGACAAGCACAGACACAAGTCTGCTATCAGAGGCTAAGAGGAGATCATTGGTAACTTTCAGCAGTGCAGTTTCTGTGCTATGATGCACTCTGAATCCTGACTGAAACTCTTCAAACAGATTATTTCTGTGTAAGTGATCACAAAGCTGAGCTGCAACTATTTTTTCAAGAACTTTAGACATAAAAGGGAGATTGGATATAGGTCTATAATGAGCCAACACTTCTGAATCAAGAGTAGGTTTTTTAAGTAAAGGTTTAATTACAGCAACCTTAAAAGTCTGAGGTACATATCCTGTCAACAAAGACAGATTGATCAAATCCAATATGAAAGTGTCAATTAATGGGAAAACCTCCTTGAACAGTCTGGTTGGGATTGGGTCTAAAACACAAGTTGATGGTTTAGAAGAGACTATTGCTGTTGTTAGCTCAGAGACTGGACAGATATCAACTGGGCAGAAGCCGTCTAAATACAAATCAGGTTCTAAAGATACTTCTAAAGCTGCTGTACTTGATGATACATCACTGATAATAGTGGGAAGGACTCTATCAATCTTCTCTCTGATAGAAACAATTTTATTAATAAAGAAGCTCATGAAATCATCACTGCTGAGAGTTAAAGGAATAACTGGCTCAGCAGAGCTCGGACTCTTAGTCAGACTGGCTACAGTGCTGAAAAGAAACCTGGGATTATTCTTATTCTCTTCTATCAATGATGAATAATAAGCAGTTCTAGCTTTACGAAGGGCTTTCTTATACATTGTTAAACTATCTTTCCAGACTAACTGAGACTCTTCTAAATTAGAGGAACGCCACTGTCTCTCCAGCTTTCTTGCAGTCTGCTTTAAAGCACGCAGCTGTGAATTATACCAAGGAGCCAACCTCTTCTGACTGATTACCTTCCTTTTCAGAGGGGCAACATTGTCCAGTGCTGTACGCATTGAAACTATAGTGCTGTCAACAAGAGAGTCAAGTGCTGCTGGAGTAAAGTTTAGGTAGTGGTCCTCTGTCATATCTGCACATGGCAGTGAAGAAAAGGATGATGGAATTAATTCTTTAAATCTGGTTACAGCATCCTCTGATAGACACCTTCTATATGTACATTTCTTCTCAGAAACTGTATAGTCAAGTAATGTAAACTCAAAGGTTATCAGAAAATGGTCAGATAAGACAGGGTTATGAGGGAACACTGTTAACTGTTCACTCTCAATGCCATAAGTCAGCACAAGATCAAGGGTGTGATTAAGGCAGTGAGTCGGTCTGTGAACACTCTGAGAAAATCCAATAGAGTCCAATATAGAATTAAAGTTCATATTCAGGCTGTCATTTTCAACATCTACATGAATATTAAAGTCACCCACTACAATGACTTTATCTGTACTCAGCACTAACTGGGATAAAAACTCTGAGAATTCAGACAGAAACTCAGAATAAGGGCCAGGTGGACGATACACAACAACAAACACAAGAGGTTTCTGGGATTTCCACTTTGCGTGGGAAAAACTGAGAAACTTGTTCAAAACACCCTCATAATCAAACAAAATATTTTGTGTTTCAGACTAAACTTCAGTCACTGACCACTGCCCAGAAGGACATGCTTCTGGAGACAGTGGTAAACAGGTCCCCAGGGCTGCTGATGGATGTGATGGCGTTCTTCGAAATGCCCCCTGGTCCTCAACCCGAAGGTCAGCCCCAGCGGTGTGTGTGGACACTGCCGTGAGATGCCCACACCGGAGGAACTAATATGCTGCCGGCAGCAACCACAGGACTGCGTAAGCAGAATGGCCTATATGGACTACTATGTCTTGGACGAGGGTGTCCTACGGTTGGCCAGAGCAGCCTGGAATGACATTTTTGCTATTGATGACGAGGATCTACCTGGTGTAGATCAACGTCAGTTCAGGCATGCGGCATACAGACAGTATGTGTTGTGCCATCATGGACGCCTGGGTGTTGGGAACAGAGTCGTTATTCCCAGCTGTTGTGTATGGAGGATCCGAGAAAAGTTCCCTGACCCCACAGGTCACTACACTGGCTACAGAGTACGGCGTTTACTGTGAGTTACTGCGAGTTACTGCAAGTATTCCAAGTATTGTAAATATGTATAAAGTTTTGTGTGTGTGTTAGAAATAAAAAGTCATTTTTGCAACAAAAAAATAGTCTTTTATTTTATTTACAAACACTAAACAATAGCTTGTCTAGTTTAGTCTTCATCATGTTGTCTGGGACTCCTGTCCCCTCGAGACACCTGGATCCTTACGAGCTCTGCTGTAGGTGGTGGCTGCTCCACAGCAAGTACTCCCAAATGCCTTGGGTCGTCTGGCCTCATTGTCTGTTTTCGGGGAAGGCCAGTCCCACTCTCCAGTCTTTTTTTCACAATGGCCCTCTGCAGCTCCGGAATGTAGGAGTATTGCTTTGTTTCCTTCACTGCATATACGCTCCAGTGCTCTGACTTCTTGCTGTATTTGCGCCTGTAGCAACAGACCAAGAAGAATGTGTTTGATTATGAAAAGGTGACACAGATCTGAACCAAAAAGATTTACAACAGTAAGTGCAGGGCGACGTCCATTATGCTTGTTGTAGTCAATGGCGGCCAGTAGAGTCCGGGTCTTGTACACAAAAGGGGTGTACGACATGCGCTTCGAAGCATACATCAGTATGTGGTTTTGGAAGTTCTCCAAATCAGAGGTGGTCCTGTTTGATTAGAGCACACACAGGTTATTACAATTACACAAATGGTACGACTGTTGTTCTGCTGTCTCAATAAGCAACAAGATGTGACAACAACCACACTAACTTCTGAGGTATTACTTATGCCACTTTGTAATAATGACCGATCATGATGGAGATCTAAAATACAAGATGTTTACCGGAAGTTTAGGAACTTCTTAAGCCTGGTTTATGGTCGGTGACGCAAGACGCAACGCAAGACGCAAAGCAAGCCCTTGCGCAATTGCAAGCCCCCCCTTGCTTGCTTGGGTGTGTCACCTCAATTTTCTAAACTTCACGCAAGACGCAAGACGCGAGCAGAGCTATAGAGTAGCCACTCTGGACGCGAGCCCAAGCCACTATCTACATCACATCCGGCGGCGTGTTCATCTTCCGGTTTCATCCCCTAATAAAAGACCGCTGTTTTCAAACGCCAAGGTAGAAAGCGAAGAAGAAGCCATCCCATCATAGACATAATATATTATGTCTATGATGAATCCACTCGAAGAGAGACTTGTCGAAGAGGTCCTGGCGGTGAATTTCCTATCGTAGTATGCTTGTCATTAAAAAAACCCGCTGCTCCACCTACTGTCCTGGCGGTGAATCGCCACGCAGCACACGCAACCGCCGGCAAAGCAAAATGAAGCATAAACGTCTCGAGCCATTAACGCAAGCGCAAGCGCAAGGGCAGTTAAAAGAAGTATAACTCAGCCTTTAGCCTGGGCCAACCATCTTCTGTCCAGCACAGTTTGGATGAGTGCCTGGTGATCAGCTGCACCTGTATCAACAAGGGTCATTAGAAAAAAATACACTCCCATAAGGAGGCCAACTACACTCAGACATTGGGTAAAATGACCTTTTCTGAGCCAGGGCTTATTCAGGCTGCCTTCATCCAGTGGGAGATGATCGCATCCTCCTCCAACCCAGGAGTGCTTATTCACTACATGACATACAACACCACGCCACATTGTCTGTAGCAAAGACAGATTGTAAATATCAGTGAACCACAAAATAACTTTGCAAACAACAAAAAAACTCCAATAAAAATGTCATTCATACATACCAAGAACACATCCACGGTCTTGGCGTGCTTACTGCAATACCAAAAGTGGTTCACAATGTCCTTGATCCATGGAACAACATCTTTGTGGTTTGCTCCAACCTAATGTGGGTACATAGTAGTAACACATGCATAAATGTAACTGTGATGAACATGCCAAGTCAAGCATACATGTATAAGAAAAGGATAAAGAAGAACAGAATAGACTTTACTGTCATACAACCATGAAATTTGTCTCTGGTCTCACTATATAAAAAAATAAATGGACATTCATTCCATTGCTGAAAACATAAATACATGCATACATCATTGCATATATCCCCTCCCTCTAACCTGCTTTCAGGTAATTGAAGCAACTGGGACAAAGGAAAAAGAATGGATGGGTACATACCCGTCGAAGCCTCTTGTTCAGACTTTTGGCTGCATGCCATATATCCAATGAGTAGAGGATCTCGAAGTCTTTGTATTTACCGCATACTGGATCTGAATCAGAAGACAGTCAACAAACACCACTTGTATGATCAACCTCATTTCACTTCATACACCGAGTTGTCATATAAGCTGTGGTGACAGTACACGCACATTATAGAAAAAATGTAATGCTTTTACAACAGCATAATTCTTACGTAGCAATGCAGTGATTTGTGGATGGGCATCAGTGACAACTTCCTTTATAGGCAGCTCTTGAAGGAGAACGTCCATCGTCCGAACAAAGCACTCCTTTTCCATGATGACGGAGTAAAAATGACCTGTGAAAGAAAAAGTGGTAAGGAGTAGACTTCAGTGTGTTGACAGAACTCATTAAGATAATATTTTGTAACAAAACAGGCCTTGATCTTCCTAACATTCTCGAGGGGCTGCAACAGATACAATGAGTACAAATTACATAACACACAAAGGGAGTTGTAAGACATTACGCCTGGACACTAGTGTGAAGCTTTGAGTTACCTTCTCCCCTGTGCTATAATTGATGCTGACCAAATAATTTAATTCAATTCTGAGCAACTATGCATGAGTAAATCTAAAAAGCATCACTAGAAAGCAAAACAATATGAAAGTGAAATAGTGCAGAAGAGAGAACTTAAGATAATATGCTATAATACTGTTGCTGATCTTGAATGGGATTCTTCCATCATCATGGTGTATTCGTGGAGTGATTCCTTTGTACTAGCAGACAATTACAAAAGTTACATCTTAGACGGATGCGCGCAGGCACTACCAACATACACGCCGCAATAAACGCAGACTAGCTCTACACTATTCCGATCACAATCATAATCCGAACAAATGAATCCATTTTCATGTGTAGATAACAATTCTTGTTCGGATCAAAACGCTATTCTTATTCTAATCAGGTCAGTCCGTGTATTTCTGAAGCTAGGCTACGTCTCGAACTCAGGAGGAATTAGAGCACCATCATCAGAAGGGCCAGGCTAACCTGTCTCTTTACGATCTAAAACGCAGATCACTATGGTAGATGAACAAGATCACGCTTGGAGAAATTTCACAATGATGGGAAGTGCCAACATCGAACGTTTCATATTCAGTCTGTGAAAGGCAGAATATGAAACGCTTGGTGTTGGCTCTTCAACGCAAGCGAACACATAGCCTACAAGTCTGCAAGCGAAGCCTACACCACGAATACCAAATGAGGGAAGAAAAGTTGCAAGCAACTCAACTTGAACATGGATTTCCGTTTAGAAAAGTACAGTTGGATTAAAACAATCCTTAATCATTGCAGTGAAGGGTGAAATATGGTAGTTCTACATAAGAAAAAACAGAGGAAGTGATCGGGTACTCACAAGTTCAAGAGCATGACTGCCAGTTCTCCGTCGGATTTGTGTCCCTCTTTCTCCCTCAAATCTCTCCATTCTGAAAATGCCTTTCCAATGTTAACACGGGTGCGAGCCCTTTCCCTGTCTCGTAACCTCTTCCTCTGACTTAAAGTCGTCAGTTCTAGGTGTCTTCCTCGCTGGCTCAGCCGTGACCCAAACGCTTTCACCGCTCGCAACTGACTGCTAATAAGCTACAAAACTACAACTAGCATACAGTACCTAGCTAAGTGCCGTAAACACAAACGACTCTTCTCGCGCATCGCGAGACTTCAGAAGCGGGTCGCTCCTGCAGAAGTTACATATGGGATTCTCAGCATACAGACCCCTGTTGGGAGCGAGACAGGCTTCATTCACTTACTATTGACTTGTTTAACCATTGGTAAACTCCTGAAGGCTATAATTTTAGGTGAAAAGGCTACCTAGTACCCCTTTAAAGTAAAGTCATTTTGGGCTCTTTTTCCTCATTTTAAGACTGGAGTTCATCCTGCAATTGCAAGACCCTCATCAACTCATGAATCACATGAAAACCAATTGCTGGAATCCTCACAAATGAGGCCATTAACCCTCTAGACCCCAACAGAATTTTACAACAATGCTCCAGATTCCTGAGAATTCCGAAAGAAATGGGCAATTTGAGAAACATTTCAAATAACCAAGAATAACTTGAAAACTAATGACAAATGTTCATTGTAAGTTTCTTTCTATTTAAAGATTGGAAATGGCTCTTTCAAATGATATGTGATCCATTAGGAATTATTCATTCATGCATTTCATAGACGACCATTGAACTGTATCAAAAAAGATATTTTGAGACTGAACAAATATTCACTCCTCTTTTTAACTTGAAATGGATAGTTATAGTACTGTAGGCATATTTAAGTATTATTTTGCATAACATATCAACATCTCAGGTGATTCTGAACGACCTCAGTAATAATAAAATGAGAGTAACGTGAATGTAATGAAATTTGTTTTTATTGAAATTCAGTGTAATTTCCCCCCTCACCCCCTGCCATACACACACACACACAAATTTACACACATGCCTACATGTAATGTAAAGCGACCTTGGGTATCTTGAAAAGCGCTATATAAAACTAATTTATTATTGTTATTATTATTATAGACCATAGGCTATAATGCAGAGAAATAGGGGCAGCTATATGGTAACCTTCCTCAGAGAAAAAAAGTTAGGGCCCACTTCAGAACTTCACTACAGTACCATGACAAGACTACCACAAACAATTTTCCACAAAATGTATTAAGTATTTCAAATACGTTTGCACAATTACATTTATAAGACCGAGTTGATCGTAGTCTAACTCTGGCAACCTAAATGCTGGGGCTATCACTTGGTGGACGAATGATGGTGACAGGTTCGGTTTGAAATTCTCGCATTATAATCAGGCACGACATCACTTTAAATGTTTGTTGATAGGCGCCTTACATAAACCAGGAAATATGTGTAGGCTACTTATACCAGGCAGGTAGTTAGATTACCAGTAGCAAACAAGGAGTTAGACTTTAAAAAAAAAAATCTACAGTTTCGTTTGACATTCAGCGTTTCGAGTTGCTCTTGCTAGCGCTGTCACTGGATTACATCGCTACAATAAGGAAGGACTTGGATTTGGAAATTACTACTACTATTACTACTATTTTGGGATCTTCAATGGTGACCAACAGATAAGGTAATGATCATCATCATCTTTGCTTTATTATCTCTTAGTTTAGGTGTAGTCTGGTGTAGGTGTAGTCTGGTGTAGGTGTAGTCTGGTGTATGCTCTGTTGAAGGACACTGACCGGCAAGCTCGCAAATAACTAACGATAAATCATCTGGAGTTAGCATGGCTAATCAAAACGGCTGTAGGTGACAAGGTTGGCCACTACGTCTCAAATTTAGGTTGTATATCTATCTAAATTACATTTACAACTTACGTTAGTGTCACTGAAATCCGAGTCGGACAATTGCGAACCGGTGCAAATTGCCAGGTAAACATCCGCGGTCTTTTCGGAGCTGTCATTTTCTTGATCTTGATTTTCTTGAATTGAGTGGCTGAGGTAATCGAGTGATAATGAACGAAGCTGGTAGCTACAAAGTAATACTTGGCACACTGCGAACCAATATCAAACATAACTACAGTAGATAGCACAATTAGCCGGCTAGTGAAGCTGCGCCCAAACGCAGAACCTCTGCTCTCATATCAGTCTCAACTGCGGCCAAGAGACATCCCTCAAAAACATGACAATATCTCGAAATAATTGAATACATACATATATATTTTAATACAACAATCCGTTCATTAAGCTGTTGTGAACTAGTGAAGCGTGTAGTTACAGTTCAGCAACATCATTTTCCCGTAGTAAGACGTGTATTTTCATGCCGGCCGGCGGCGGCCGCTACGGGGTATAAAGAGTTAAGGCAAAGAAAGGTATTTTCCATTTTAATAATCGTACTGTAGATTTTGAAGCTCTTAAAAAAGCTTTTCTATAAGGATACAATTATTTTTAGAAGTTAGCATTCTAAATCCAGTTATTTTCCTTCTATTCAAGGCCACCACTTTTATGGAAACAAATGAGGAATCAGATTACACAGACTATAGTGATGTAAGACTATACTCCAGACTCTGAAGACAAAACTTCCTCTGAGCCTGACGAGGACGCACCACTGAAACACAGCCCCTACGTTCCATGCGATATCCTTGCTTAGCGCTAGAAAGCCAAAGTAATAGTTCAGAAAGCCCTATAAAGACAAACCAAGGCACCTGTCAAAAGAGAAAGTTGTCATTAAACAGTCCAAAGAAGGGCAATACAAGCACTCCTAAGAAAAGCAGAGTTGAACAAATATCAAATCAATCAAAGTATTGCCTCCCTCAAAATCTGGAACTCGCCGTGTATATAACGAGAGGAACTACTGTCTCTTTTGCCTTAAGCCCACATCAAAAATTGCAAGACACCTGGAGACTGTACATGGGAATGTGGAGGAGGTTGCTCTAGCAACACAACATCCAAAGCATTAAAAAGAGCGAAGAAATAAGTTGAACATTCTCAGAAGACGTGGGAACTTTGCCTATCATGCCAGTGTTGTGAAGAAGGGAGCTGGAGAGCTACAGGCCTGCTACAGACCACGGGAGTCCAGACGTGCTAGTGATTTTATTCATTGTTTTTATTGTCAGGGACTCTATGCTAAGAAAACATTGTGGAAGCACATGAAACGATGTCCAGCAAAGATTGACCCTGATGATGACTCTGAAAGTGGCAAACAACGAATTCGGTCCAAATGTGCTTTGAAAACTGCTGCAGCTCGTGATGTTAGTGAGGGCTTAAAGAATGTGATTTCATGCATGGTATATTATCAGGTCACTCAAATGATCCAAAATGACCAGCTTATCCTTCAGTTTGGACAGCATCTGTTTGACCTAAATGGCTCAAGAAAGAACAGACGTGACTACATACGGCAAAGACTCAGGGAACTTGGGCGACTGCTGCTTGTTGCAAAGAAGAATACTCCCATCCAGAAGGCAGAGGAACTTATCTATCCAGCAAACTTCAATCATATGATATCTGCAGTGAAACAGTTGGCTGAATACAATCCAGAACACAATACCTTCTGCAAACCTACTCTAGCCTTAAAAATTGGGAATAGTCTGGGTGTAATATGTAAGTGTCAAGGTGAGGGTGTGGAAGGGAGGACACGGATGCGGACTTTCAAAAAAAGGTAACGGGTTTATGCACAAAAACAAAGTAAAAACAAAAAGCGCGGCAGAGCCGGATTCAAAATACTTGACAAATACTTGGAAAAACAAAACAAAACAAAATTACTTGACATGGCATGGAATAAATACTTAACTTAGTCATGGAAACGTGGCATGACATCTAACAGCTAGTGATGTGGCGTTTGAAGCGAGGCCTCGGAGCATGTGTCGAGCAAAAAGGGGCGAGCCAGATGAAGCGTTGGTTCGAGGCTTGTATCGTTTCCATAAAAATCACGTGACTGATGACAAACGAGGCCTCGGATTCAGTGTACACGTCACTGATTCATTTTGAGCGTTACTATCGCATAAAAAGGGTTTGAACCTTGCGGCACTTCGAGGGTTTTGAGTTGGCGTTTGGTATTGGTGAGAGGTAGAGTGTGCGTTGGTTGTATCAGAGTTGGTTAAGTTCAGTTATTATATCAGTCATATCATCTATTATTATTATTATTATACTGCATTAGAATATATCGTAATTAGGTTAGAATAGTGTTAGAATAGTTATATAGGATATGAACCCTCGTTTTTCGCGGGGGTTACGTTCCAAAAAGAACCCGTGATAGGCGAAATCTGTGAAGTAGTAACCTTTTTTTTTTTTTTTTACAAATAACTACTGTAGGCCTACTGTAAAATAATAATTTGAATCAATACGAACTGAAGGCTTCAAATTGTGGAGATCAGCACCGCGACCCGAGTCATTGGATTAGAACGGGAGAAAATGAAAAAATGATTATGAAAAAAAAATTCAAAGTAGGCTACAGTAGGACAAATAGTGACTCGCGTGTGTTTCACTGCTCTTCTGACTGAGCCGCTGCATCCTGACTCAGCGTTTTTTTTCTTCTAAAGCCCGCGGTGCAGTGTGTGTTTTTTCGAGAGAAGAACATAGTTATCGGTAGTTGTTGTCGCTCTTTTTTCTTCTGGGCATATTAAACCGCAACGTTATTGACACACATTTTTTAAAATAAAAACCAATAACTTATATTTGTCTTGTTGCCCATACTGCTCTGTTACAGTTTATTCCTGACTCCCGGTCCCATAAGCACTTTCATACTCCCAGTTCCATAAGCACTGTAGTCAGTGTACATCATTGATATATTTCATTTGAGTGATCAACACCATAGCACTCAATAATACTTCCATATATGCAGTTTTCACACATTTATTTTCATTGAGACACAGTGACAACAATTGTTTATTTTATATTGCAGGATGCTCTAACTCAGGGTTAATTTAGTCTGTCATATATTCCTTTTGCACAGCAGGTGTCACTAGAGAGAACGTTTCGATGAGGCTTCGGGTAATGAACCTTTTGGCGAACCTTTGGGCTGGAAAGCCTCATTGGTTCACAAAGCCTCATTTTGCCATCACTACTAACAGCAACAGCAAACAACAGCAACATGCAACAAAGATCCGGCAAAACTGAAAGGGGAGGCAGGAAACTAAATAGGGAGTGAGAGTGATTGGGGAGTGAGTGCAGCTGAGGGAAAAAACACAGGTGAAGTGAGTGAAACTGATAAACAGAGTGCAGGGAAACTAAAATGGTAAAAAATAAACATGGAGTGACACACAAACATAACCTAAAACATGAAACTAAAAACGTGAGTCCATGGGTGTGACAGTGAGCTTGTTGAGAGTGACAACTTGTCATCAGTGGACAGAGACTGGAGCCTTGTAAACTATGTTCGAGAATTCAAGACCATCAAAAACTTCAGATGGAAAGGACTGATCACCAGGGGCGCAACAACAACAATGAAAGAGTCCAAGTGGAATGCACCACAGATTTGACCTTTGACTGAAGATGTAAAATGTCTGGACCACCACATGGAGGATGTTAAAGTCACCACTGAGAGAATGCTGAGAATCATGCCCTCTGCTAATAACTATGCAACACTTGCTCAGGTGATCATTTTTAACAAGAGAAGAGAAGGAGAGGTATCAAGAATGGAGCTGTCAACCTTCAAAGAAAGAAGAAAATCAGATGCAATACAGAGGAAACAAAACCCTGGATCATGTCTACACAAACATTGCAGGGGCATACACCTCGACCCCCCTACCCCACCTTGGACAGTCAGACCACCTATCTCTGTTCCTTACCCCTAAGTACTCTCCACTTATCCAACGTGTGAAGCCATCAGTGACGACCATCAAAGTGTGGCCAGCAGGGACAGACTCTGTACTTCAGGACAAGTTCCATCACACAGACTGGAGTATGTTTGCTTCTCTGGCTACCCATGGCTCACACATGGATATCAACACCTACAATTCTTCTGTGCTGGACTACATCAACACCACCATCGACAGTGTTACAACATGGAAGCAGATAACCACCTACCCTAATCAGAAGCAATGGATGAACAAGAAAGTTCGGCTCCTACTGAAGGCCCGCAACACCGCCTTCAGATCAGGTGATGCACAGGCCTACAGCACATCCAGGGCTAACCTGAGGAGGGGCATCACCAAGGCCAAGCACTGCTACAAGCGGAAGATAGAGGAGCACTTTTCCAACTCCGACCCTCGACGCATGTGGCAGGGCATCCAGGTCATCAGTGACTACAAACCCAGTGTAAGAGCCATTCTTTTGATTTATTGTTTTCATATAAGAGCTCCTGAAAATGTTTATGTTAAGATTTAGATTAAGATTTATATTTGAAGTTGGACCAAATTTTGTGTTTCAAGCTGGACACTAATTGCACCTTGTTAGTGTGGTGTCATAATTATTCCCTGTAGGTGGCAGCTGGACTGCCACTTAAGATGGTGTGGTGACGTGGCCCAGGGGCTGCAGGGGTGCAAGGCCAAACAGTCATTGACCGTGAGCGTGGACGAGCCTGTGCGCGCGCGACTGTGCCAGCCTGAACGCGGCCGGTTGCATCAAGCCAAGCCAACCCCCATTGCATGGAACTGAACTCTGCTTTTTGTTTGTTACATTTACAAGTTTACATTTACAAGTTTATGTTACCCTTTTTGTTTATTAAACCAACCACTCATCATTAAGGAAAAACAATACTGTATCCTCGTCCTTTCACGCGTCAAGTCCATTGCATTCTCTGCAGTCAAGGAAGTGAACAAAATGGGAAAAGTTTAAAGAATAATGGAACCAAAGGAAATATGGAAACTCAACCTGTTTTAATCACTACATTAAGTCAATGACTTTGCTACGGACTTCGTTGTGGAATACTGGAGCACTTCGAAGAGGATTGTGAATCATGAAGGAAAAGGAAGGCCGATGCGCCAAACAATTCAAACAAAGGAAAGCCCGTAGAGGTATGTGCTTCTGAAACTCATTACTGGAATGAAATGCGGACTTTTGTGCATGTTATTGGACTGAGAAAAGTAAGAACACTTCATGAACTTTATTTTAAATGAATGCATGCATTGATAGAAGAAAGAAAATTGATGAAAGGAACATTGAAGTTGTGCGCGTTTAAAGGAACACAGACGTCGCCAAATTAACCTGAAAAAGGACAACACAAATGTAGGCTACTGCGGTGCTTTACGCCACATGCTGGAAATAATTTGATTTGATTAGAAATTACTTAAGTTGTTTGAGAGAAGTAAAATGGCTGAATCACAGCCAGATGAAAGCATGTCGGAAAATGATTTAAATGCTGAAGCCAGTGCACGAATGCGAGGTGGCAAAGTGTCGCATATTACGCGGCGAATGAAGATTTTAAATACCCTCATGGCTGATAATGAATCTGTTGAGGAAGTGAAGGAAAATTTGGCAAAGTTTGAACACCTGCTAATAGAATTTGAAGGCTTGCATAGCGCTTATATTGAAACTTTAAGCCAAGAGGCCAAGGAGGCGGATATACAGAATTGGTATGAGCCCCGAATGGAAAGAATTAATTCCTTTCTCTCCAATACTGCGAAATGGATCCACGCTGCTGAAAACCCAGAAGCGCACAGCACTGTAGTTCACTCCACTGCTGCTTTATTACCTGATTCGACCGAACCAAATGCAGATTTGCCTGACACTGATGTTTTGTCTGTCAGTAGCCGACGTTCCATTAGATCTAATACCTCAACCTCACAAGCGCTTATACGCGCCGAGGCAGATCAGGCTGCGCTATTGGCTAAGGCAGCGCGTCTGCAAGAAAAGCACGCTTTGGAAAAAGAGCAAGAAGAACTCGAACGGAAAAAGGAAGAACTTAGAAAAAGAAGAGAAACATTAGATTTAGACACAGAAATGGCAGCAAATATGGCAAAAATGGGAGTGCTTAAAAATGCTGAACAAGCTGTGTTTGAAAACTTTGAAGATGACGAACAACTGGATGCTATGGACGGAATGAACGAATACTTTGATGCATCAGAAAACCCATCACAATATGATGTCATGCCTGAACCAGCTACAAGGCTCAAGCAGGGAGTCAAAGTTCAGTTCCCCTATCCTACCCGTTCTTCTGTGCATGCTAATGATATTGGCCAACAGACTTATTCTAACAGGCACTCTCAGAGTTCTTTTACTCAAGCCCCTCAAAATACAGTGCCAGTCAGGCAAGCCAGTAGTCAAGCTAATGGCCACTTCAGCAGTCAAGAAAACACTGTAAGTGGGCAGCCTAGCTCAATGTCTGCTCCTGTAATGTATCAACCACCACCACAGGATCTCTTTGACATTCTTAGGAGACAAAATGAGCTGACCAATATCCTTGTGAAACAACAGGTGCTCTCTACTCTACCACAAGGGGGCATTACACCTTTTTATGGAGACATCCTCCAATACAAATCTTTTATTCATTCCTTTGAACATATGATCGAAAGAAAAACAGACAACAACCAAGACAAATTACAGTTTTTAATTCAGTACACAAAAGGGCCAGCATTGGATCTTGTGAAAAGCTGTCAACATATGGACGCAGACAGAGGATACCCAAAAGCAAAAGCACTACTGAAAGAAAACTTCGGAAACGAATACAGAATTTCTTGTGCATACATGGAGAAGGTCTTCAACTGGCCAGCCATCAAACCTGAGGACACAAAGGCTCTGCGTGAGTATGCATTGTTTCTCAGAACTTGTTGTACTGCTATGGAGGAAATTGACTACATGACTGAATTGGATACATTCGCTAATATGAGGAGTGTTGTTCAGAAACTCCCATATAAGTTGAGAGAGAAGTGGCGTGCAAAGGCATGTGATCTGCAACGCAAAGGCAGAGTCAAAATGGCCAATCTAGTTTCTTATGTTGAAGAACAAGCCAAAATCATGTCAGATCCCATATTTGGCAATATACAGGACAAAAGCCACGACCAAACAAAGAACAAATCACTGTCAAAACCCAAACCAAAAGGAAGCTTTGCAACTAATGTGAATGTGAAACCAAATCAAGCACAGAAAAGCCCAGATAGCCCATGTCTGTTCTGTAAAGGTGACCATGAACTGAAATCATGTGATGAATTGGAGAAAAAAGTGCACAAAGATAAGATCACATTTCTGAGACAAAATGGTGTCTGTTTTGGATGTTTAGTGAAAGCAGGGCATGTAAGCAAAGACTGCACAGAGCGTCTAAGCTGCTCTGTATGCAAGAAAAAACACCCAAGTGTGCTGCACATTAGGACAGATCAGTCTTCAGTGAAGCCTACCATCAGCAGTGGGCAGGTGTCACTCAGAGCTGGAGAGCATTCTGGGGCCGGTGACAGAGAGGGCAGTAGAGAATGTATGCTGTCTATTGTTCCAGTGAAGGTGAAGCACTGCAAAGGAAGTGAGGTGATAAATACTTACGCTTTTCTTGATCCTGGCAGCTCTTCAACCTTCTGTACAAAAAGTCTAGCCAACAAGCTGAACCTAACAGGGAGAAAAACCAACATCCTGCTCCGAACCATGTCACAGGAAAAGTCAGTGAGCGCAGACATCATCACAGGCTTGGAGGTGTCTGCAGTTGATAAATCCCACTTCATCACCTTGCCAGATGTGTACAGTCAAAGCAGAATGCCAGTTGACACAAATAACATTCCCAACAGTGATGATCTATCTAAATATACTTACCTCAGTAAAGTGAGCATTCCCAAAATCAAAGCTGATGTAGAACTGCTGATTGGCAGCAATGTTCCAAAAGCACTAGAGCCATGGGAAGTGGTCAACAGCCAAGCAGATGGGCCTTACGCAGTCAGAACCAAACTTGGATGGATCATTAATGGCCCTCTTAATGACAGTGGCAGCTCTAGCACTCTCAGTGCAACAGCAAATAGAATATCTGTGGAAAAATTGAATGACACATTAATACAACAATACAATCATGACTTTAACGAAAGCAAGGAAGACAAACCAGAAATGTCTGTGGAAGACAAAAAATTCATGGAAATAATGGAGGCATCTGTCTGTCTCAGGAATGGACATTACACAATGGACTTACCTTTCAGAAAGAAAAATGTAGTCATGCCAAATAACCACCAGGTGGCAGAGCAGCGTCTGGCCAGTCTAAAGAAAAAGTTCCAAAAGAATGAACAGTTCAAAACCGAGTATACCAACTTTCTCACAGATGTCATCAGCAAAGGACATGCAGAAATTGTTCCACAAGATGAACTGAAAAGAACTGATGGTCGAATTTCCTACATCCCACATCACGGGGTATACCACCCAAAGAAGGGCACCATTAGGGTGGTCTTTGATTGTGGTGCTACATTCCGTGGCACGTCTTTGAATGCAGAACTGTTGCAGGGTCCAGACCTAACAAGCTCTCTCTTTGGTGTTCTCACTAGGTTCCGACAAGAGCCTGCTGCCGTTATGACTGACATTCAGACAATGTTCCACCAGGTCCAAGTGTCAAAAGAGCACATTGACTACCTCAGATTCCTCTGGTGGCCTGATGGTGACACTAGTCAGCCTCCAGTTGAACACCGCATGTTAGTGCACCTCTTTGGTGCCGTGTCGTCCCCAAGTTGTGCTAACTTTGCACTTAGACAAACTGCCAAGGACAACAAGACCATGTTCCAGCCAAACATAATCAGCACAGTTGACAATAACTTTTATGTCGATGATTGTCTTAAAAGTCTCCCCTCTGAACAGGAAGCAGTGCAGCTGGTCAAAGAACTAACATCTCTCTGTCAAAAGGGAGGATTCCGACTGACTAAATGGATGAGCAACAGCCGGACCGTCCTGGGACACATCCCAAAACAGGACCGAGCCTCTGAGGTCAGAGAACTGGACTTGGACAGAGATAAGTTGCCAATTGAAAGAGCCTTGGGTTTGCTGTGGAGTGTTGAAGATGACATGTTTAAGTTCAACATCATTGTGAAGGACAAGCCTCACACACGAAGAAACATGCTATCCATTGTGAGCTCAATTTATGACCCACTCGGGTTTCTATGCCCTCTCACTCTACCTGCAAAGTTGTTGTTACAGGCTCTATGCAGAAGCAACCATGACTGGGATGGCAGAATACCTCAAGCTGCATCTGAAAAGTGGAGAAGATGGATTGAAGACCTGAGTGTGCTGGAGGGTTTTGAAGTGGCTCGTTGCATGAAACCACATGGATTTGAAACAGTCAGACAAGCTGAGTTACATCACTTCGCTGATGCCAGCGAGCATGGATACGGCACTGTGAGTTACCTCAGAATGACTGCTGACAATGGTGACAAACACGTCTCCTTCCTGAATGGTAAGGCAAGAGTCGCGCCGATGAAACAGATGACCATCCCACGCCTGGAACTGGCAGCCGCAGTGCTGGCAGTTAAAGTGGACAAGATGCTGCAAAGGGAGATGGAGTGGAAGCTGTCACAGTCAACCTTTTGGACTGATAGTCAGTCAGTTCTTAAGTATATAGCTAATGAGCAGACAAGGTTTCACACTTTTGTAGCAAATAGGATAGCTGTCATTAGGGACAACACAAATGTGTCACAATGGAGGCACATTAGAACGAAGCTGAATCCAGCTGACATGGCGTCAAGAGGAGTGAGTGCAAGCACATTCGTCAAGTGCAAAGAATGGATCCAGGGACCAGACTTTCTATGGAAGATGGAAGAGGAATGGCCTCAAACCCCCATGGAACCACTCTCACTCTCTGAAGATGATCCAGAGGTGAAAAGAAACACCACTGTGTTCAGTGTCATCACCAAGAAGGAAGAGGAAAACCCAACTGAGCAGCTATTGGAGCATTTCTCAAGTTGGCACAAGTTGAGAAGAGCAGTAGCATGGTACCTCAAATTGAAAGACATACTTAGAGCAAAAAGAAAAACACAAACTAAAGATGTGAAGACAAAAAAGCCTACCTGTTCCCTCAGTCTGGATGATCTGTCTAGAGCAGAAAAAGCCATCATTGTGTTCTGCCAGAGACAAAGATATCCAGATGAGGTGGCACAACTGGAAAAGACATCTGGAAGTAGAAAGGCAGTAGGCAGGCAAAGCAACATCTACAAACTTGACCCAGTGCTCGATGATGGAGTTCTGCGAGTCGGAGGGAGACTAAGCAGATCAGCAATGCCAGAGGAAGCAAAGCGGCCGATAATTCTGCCTAAAGACCACCACATCTCTACTCTTCTGCTTCGTCACATCCACGAACATCTGGGGCATGCTGGGAGAAATCACATCCTCTCCACTCTGCGAAAAAGGTACTGGATAGTCAATGCCAACTCTGCTGCACGCAAGATTCTTTCCAAGTGTACTGTGTGCAAACGCACAAGAGGCAAGATGGGGGAGCAGAAAATGGCAGATCTCCCCAAGGAGAGAGTCGAGGCAGACCTGCCACCATTCAGTAATGTTGGCGTGGACTACTTCGGGCCCTTCGAAGTGAAGAGAGGAAGGAGTCTTGTCAAAAGATATGGAGTCATATTTACCTGTATGACAAGCAGGGCTCTGCATCTAGAGATGGCTCACTCATTGGACACCGACTCCTGCCTAAATGCCCTGCGAAGGTTCGTGTGCAGAAGAGGACAGATCAGACACATCCGATCAGACAATGGCACAAACCTGGTAGGAGCTAAAAAGGAACTGGAAAAGGCCCTGTCTGAATGGAATCACAGCAAGATTGAAAAGGAAATGCTACAGAGAGGAGTACAGTGGAGTTTCAATCCGCCAGCCGCTTCACATCATGGTGGAGTGTGGGAGCGTCTTATCCGCATGGTACGGCAGGTTCTTTATTCCATCCTAAAAGAACAACATCTTGACGATGAAGGTCTACAAACATTGCTGTGTGAAGTAGAAGCCATCTTGAACAGCCGCCCCATCACCACTGTGACAGAGGATGAAAGAGACCTGGAAGCGCTGACTCCGAACCACATCCTCCTCCTGAAAGCTCATCCTGCATACCCACCAGGACTGTTTCAGAAAACCGACTTGTACATTAGAAGACGTTGGAAGCAGGTTCAGTACCTAGCAGACCTGTTTTGGAAAAGATGGACACATGAGTATTTACCCTTACTGCAGGAAAGACAAAAGTGGCACATAGAGAAAAGAGGATTCCAGAGAGGTGACGTTGTAATGGTTGTCGACAACACAGCGCCACGTGGATCCTGGCCACTTGGAAGAATTCAAAAGGTCCATCCTGACTCAAAGGGCCTTGTGAGAGCCGTGACCCTGAAGACCAAGTCTGGAGTTTTGACCAGACCAGTGACGAAGCTGTGCCTCCTCCTTGAGGCAACAGAGGGTGCTGATTGAAGACTGGTCCTCTTAGCTGTGTGCTGAATGAATAAGATAAGTGTACATTTAGCAGCACTCATCTACTTTGTTTAATGTATACGTAGATGTAAAATATTTAAGTAAACATGGCTCTGTATTCAGTATTTCTGTTGGTAATTGATGTAGACACAATTAGGGGCCGGTGTGTAAGAGCCATTCTTTTGATTTATTGTTTTCATATAAGAGCTCCTGAAAATGTTTATGTTAAGATTTAGATTAAGATTTATATTTGAAGTTGGACCAAATTTTGTGTTTCAAGCTGGACACTAATTGCACCTTGTTAGTGTGGTGTCATAATTATTCCCTGTAGGTGGCAGCTGGACTGCTACTTAAGATGGTGTGGTGACGCGGCCCAGGGGCTGCAGGGGTGCAAGGCCAAACAGTCATTGACCGTGAGCGTGGACGAGCCTGTGCGCGCGCGACTGTGCCAGCCTGAACGCGGCCGGTTGCATCAAGCCAAGCCAACCCCCATTGCATGGAACTGAACTCTGCTTTTTGTTTATTACATTTACAAGTTTACATTTACAAGTTTATGTTACCCTTTTTGTTTATTAAACCAACCACTCATCATTAAGGAAAAACAATACTGTATCCTCGTCCTTTCACGCGTCAAGTCCATTGCATTCTCTGCAGTCAAGGAAGTGAACAAAATGGGAAAAGTTTAAAGAATAATGGAACCAAAGGAAATATGGAAACTCAACCTGTTTTAATCACTACACCCAGCAACCCCACACCGACAACTGCAGACGCCTCCTTCCTGAACGGGCTGAATCACTTCTATGCTCGTTTCGAGAGACAACAGAGAGCCACAGATCACAATCGGGCCTCCTGCAGATAATCAGCCCTTCACACTCTCCTCCACTGACGTTCACGCTGCACTGAGCCAGGTTAACACCCGAAAAGCTGCTGGACCTGATGGCATCCCCGGACGTGTGCTCAGAGCATGTGCGGAGCAGCTCGCTGGGGTTTTTACGGACATTTTCAACATGTCCCTCTCCCAAGCAGCTGTGCCAGCATGTTTCAAAGCCACCTCCATTGTTCCAGTGCCAAAACACTCCAGGCCGACATGCTTGAACGACTATCGCCCTGTAGCACTCACACCCATCATTATGAAGTGCTTCGAGCGACTGGTCCTGGCTCACCTGAAGAACTGTCTCCCACCCACCCTGGACCCATACCAGTTTGCCTACCGCAGCAACAGGACCACAGAGGATGCAGTTTCCGTTGCGCTACACTCTGTGCTCACACACCTGGACAATAATAACACATATGCACGGATGCTGTTTGTTGATTTCAGTTCAGCATTCAACACTGTCATACCCTCTAAGTTAAACTGCAAACTTAGGCTCTGTTTACATCAATTCATTTCACCATCGCTAGTCTGATTCGCTAGTCATATGACTAATCAGCCATCACATCACATGATTGCCCTTGCATCTGGAGCATGCGCAACGGCTTAGAAAACACGACCTACAGGAAGAATCCCACTACCTGCATTGTGTTGCTACCTGTGGCACGTCACAAGCGTCAAGAGGAATGGCAAACATTAGTTCTTCCAGTGTAAAATGTGTGTTCTCGTGGACAGATGGCGAGGTGCAACTTCTTTTAAACACAACCATGGACTATAAAACTTCGGTTGCGGCACAGTGCATAGACTGGGATAGAATCCATATTCTTCTCGATGACACGAATAGAAAGGAAGTGTGTAACTGAAGTGAAGCACGCCTGTTTGTTTTTAGTTTCCCAGCACTCAAGTCACATGACCAACGATACCAGCCTAGCGAATCAGGGAGGAGTACGTCATAGTGATGTTGTCCAACTAGGACGAGTAGCTAGAGCTCAGCACTGTGGATCCTCGTTTCTCACCGTTTACAACTGCTAAAATCAGCATCGTATGCGAATGCTTACGTGGGCTCCGGCGTCTTTGAATCCTTCCACCTATGAAGTCGTATTCCAGTATTTTAATGTAAATGGACAGTCCATCCGCGATAGAAACGATATAGAAACAGATTAGAATAAATGGCACCTTAGAGACCTGGGCTACAGCATCTCCCTCCGTCACTGAATAATGGACTTTTTGACCAACAGACCCCAGTTTGTTAGGTCAGGACACACCTGCTCCACCACCACCACACTCAACACAGGCGTACCACAGGGCTGTGTTCTGAGCCCATTCCTCTACTCCCTGTTCACCTATGACTGCAGACCTGTACATGGGTCTAACGTCATCATCAAGTTTGCAGATGATACAACGGTGATCGGCCTCATCAGCAACAACAATGAGACAGCCTACAGGGAGGAGGTACAGCATCTGGCCGCCTGGTGTTCAAACAACAACCTGCACCTCAACACCAGCAAAACAAAAGAACTCATTGTGGACTTCAGGACAAAAAGAGGGAGCACACACGACCCCATTCACATAAAAAAAAATTATGTTAGAAATCGAATCACAGCTTTAAAGAGAAAGGCTTGTGCTAAGGACTAAATGTGTGATTGCTTTGCCACTTGGTTTCATGTAACTGCTTTCTGATACAGCTGGACTGTTCTGTGAACCTTTTTTTTTTATGTTACCCAAATCCTTTCTGCAGTGGAAGACACAGCTATGAAAGGTAGAAAGTGGCAGAATTAAAAATAAAAGCAGGCACTGTAACACCATTCAAAGGATATCTGTTGGAACAGGGAAACACAAGTTAATGACCACAATAATGTCACATATACATAAAGAGAGTAAAGTGAGGAAAGGTGTGACAGATGAGGCCCCCCAGCAGTCTAGGCCTATAGCAGCTTAACTATGGGATGTTTCAGGATTACCTGAGCCATCCCTATTCAAGGTAAACACAAGAAACTTGTGCTAACGAAAAAATAAATAAATAAATAAATAAAGGACCAGACTCAGTAAGTAATTCCCTATACTCCCTATATAGATCTGCTCCTCACACCACAACAACCATCTTTTTACAGCCACAAGCTACCTCAGCCTCTCACCAACTGCACACCAGTCACAGCGGGGTGGGAATGCAAACCCTGGTTCGGGTAGGGGGAGAAATAAAAGAGGTAAGATAAGCGGGAATGGGATTCAAACCCTGGTTCGGGTAGGGGGTAATGAAAGTATAGAAGGTGCCAGAGGTGGAGGCAGGACAAGACACACTAGCAGATTCAGCAGACAAACTCACCTAAACAGTCCTATAATCACTAAAAATACCAGCAAAAACAAAGCCATACAACTCACTCTCACCAACTGCACACCAGTCACAGCGGGGTGGGGATGCAAACCCTGGTTCGGGTAGGGGGAGAAATAAAAGAGGTAAGATAGACGGGAATGGGATTCAAATCCTGGTTCGGGTAGGGGGTAATGAAAGTATAGAGGGTGCCAGAGGTGGAGGCAGAACAAGACACACTAGCAGACACACTATCAGATTCAACAGACCTAACTATAAGCTTTATCAAAAAGGAAAGTTTTAAGCCTGGTCTTAAAAGTGGAAAGGGTGTCTGCTTCCCGGACATTTACTGGCAGCTTATTCCACAATAGAGGGGCCTGATAATTGAAGGCTCTGCCTCCCATTCTACTTTTAGAAACTCTGGGAACCTCAAGTAAACCTGCAGTTTGGGAACGAAGTGCTCTGTTAGGAAAATATCTTACAATGAGATCTTTAAGATATGATGGAGCTCGGTCATTAAGAGCTTTATATGTAAGGAGAAGAATCTTAAATTCTATTCTGAATTTAACAGGGAGCCAATGAAGAGAAGCTAAAACTGGAGAAATATGATCTCTCCTGTTAGTTCTCATCAGAACTCTGGCTGCAGCATTTTGGATCAGCTGAAGGCTTTTCAGAGAATATGTGGGACAGCCCAATAATAAAGAATTACAGTAATCCAATCTTGAAGTAACAAATGCATGAATTAGTTTTTCTGCATCACTCTGAGACGAGATGTTCCTGATTTTAACAATATTACGAAGGTGAAAGAAGGCAGTCCTAGAAACCTGTTTTATATGCGAGTCAAATGATAAGTTCTGGTCAAAAATAACTCCAAGGTTCCTCACTGTAGAACTAGAAGCCAAGGAAATACCATCTAGAGTAACTATATAGCTAGACAATTTCTCCCTGAAACGCTCAGGTCCAAAGATAACGACTTCAGTTTGTCTGAATTTAGAAGCAGACAGTTCTGAGTCATCCAGGTCTTTATGTCTTTAAGACATGCTTGTAGTCTGACCAACCTATTGGGTTCATCTGGTTTTATAGATAAGTACAGCTGAGTATCATCAGCATAGCAATGGAAATTTATGCCATGCTGTCTAATAATGTTACCTAATGGAAGCATGTATAAAGTGAAAAGAATCGGTCCAAGCACAGAACCCTGAGGAACTCCATGACTTACTCTGGTGTGTGAGGAAGATTCTTCATTTACAAGAACAAACTGAAATCTATCAGATAAATATGACTTAAACCAGCCTAATGCAGTTCCTTTAATCCCAATAACATGTTCAATCTGTGTAATAAGATACTGTGATCGACCGTATCAAATGCAGCACTGAGATCCAACAGGACAAGCACAGACACAAGTCCGCTATCAGAGGGTAAGAGGAGATCATTGGTAACTTTCAGCAGTGCAGTTTCTGTGCTATGATGCACTCTGAATCCTGACTGAAACTCTTCTGAAGCTGAACATAAATGTTCCTTTTTTAGTCACTTGATACAGACCATGCAAATATTGTATTCACACTATGCAATTTTGTCCTTATAATAGAGTTTACTATTGATCCAGACTCTTTCCCCCCAAAGGTGACTTTAATAATTTTGTGTATGATGATGACCCCAAAAATGACTTATAAAAACCTAGTCCTCATTTTGAAGGCAAAATTTCTGCATAGAAAAATTTGAGTGTAAAAGGAATCTGAGGTGATATTTGTTACGTGAAAATTAATAGTAACATAATCCACATGCCATTGTGTTTGTAAACCATTCAGAAATGGGTGTCCCCGAAGTTGGGGTGTGGCGAAGTCCGACCCCAAAGACGACTTATGCGAGTATGCGTGTGGACGTGTGTATTGGAGAAGAGGACTGAGAGAAAATGACAGCCGTGACCATAGATATGTATAGAATGGCTAGATGTGTTACGTCTGAGTTTAGAACGTCCGCACAAGTCGGCCATCTTACCACAGGGTGAGATGTCCGGGAGACAGTCAAACCTGAGGTAACCATAGTTACGGTAAGTGATCTGCTCTGACGCTATTACTCTTATCTCGTAGAAATCTCGACAATTTTATATGAGGGGCCGTACAAACCATAAATCATACTGCCACTCCCATATACATATATTTTACCTCTCATATACATATATTTTACCTCTCACATACATATATTCTCCTCTCACATACATATATTCACCTCTCACATACATATATTCTCCTCTCACATACATATATTCACCTCTCACATACATATATTCAATCTCTCACATACATATATTCTCCTCTCACATACATATATTCGTCTCTCACATACATATATTTTATCTCTCACATACATATTGTGGCAGTGCTGTGCCACTGTGGGTGCGTTTCAGCCAGTAAATGAGCCTTTCTTGGCAGTTTCAATTCTTTTATTGATCACACTTCTCGTGTGGAGTCTCCCTGCTCCGGTCCGACTCCACCTGCGTCCTCGTGTGTCCTTCCTCCTCCCCAGGTCCAGCACGCTACTGTTTTTAAAAGGGGAGAGTGTTTAGACAAATGGTTTCTGGTGTACTAATCACTCACCTGATGCTGCTTCCCTGAGCCCCTTCCACACCTCTCTCCTGCAGCTGATGCACCACGCCCCCTCCACATACCTCCACCGCCCGACTTAGAGCCGTCCGGCCTAACCCACTCCCCCCCCCCCTCCTCATGCGAGCGGGAGAGGAAGTCGGCCACAACCATCTGTGCCCCCGGCCTATGGATCACCTTAAACTTAAACGGCTGTAGTGCGAGATACCAACGGGTGATCCGCGCGTTGGCATCCTTCATGCGGTGGAGCCACTGGTGGGGAGCGTGGTCCGAGCAGAGGGTGAAGGCGCGCCCCAGCAAGTAATACCACAGAGTGCCAACCGCCCACCGATGGCCAGGCACTCCCTCTCCACCGTGCTGTACCTGGTCTCCCTCTCGGCTGAAGTAAAGCACTGGGCGGTCGACACCCTGCACCTGCTGGGACAGAACGGCCCCCAGCCCCCTGCCCGACGCATCAGTCTGCAGGACAAATGGGAGAGAAAAATTAGGTGTGTGGAGAAGAGGCTCCCCGCAGAGGGCCTGCTTTACCCTCTCAAGCGACACCTGGCACTGCTCCGTCCACTGGACCGGATCTGAGGCACCCTTTCGGGTGAGATCGGTCAAGGGGCTGGTCAGCTCCACGAAGTTGGGAATAAATCGCCGGTAATATCCGGCCAGCCCCAAGAACCGCCGCACCTCTTTTTTTGTCTTGGGCCGTGGGCAGGCTGCAATCGCTGCTGTCTTGTCGACCTGAGGACGCACCTGCCCGCAGCCCAAGTGGTACCCCAAATACCGTACCTCCCTCCGGCCAACTGCACACTTCTTCGGGTTGGCCGTGAGCCCCGCCTGCCTCAGTGACTCGAGCACCGCAGCCACCTGCTGCACATGCTCCGCCCAGCTGTTGCTGTGGATGATAACATCATCCAGGTAGGCGGCAGCATATGCAGCATGCGGCCGCAGCACCCGGTCCATGAGGCGTTGAAATGTGGCTGGGGCCCCGAACAACCCGAACGGAAGTGTGACGAATTGGTACAAACCGTACGGAGTGGAGAAGGCCGTTTTTTTCCTTGGACTCTGGAGACAAGGGAATCTGCCAGTAGCCTTTGGTCAAATCCAGGGTCGTGAAAAAGCGAGCAGTGCCCAGGCGATCCAGGAGCTCGTCGACCCGGGGCATGGGATAGGCATCAAACCGTGAAACATCATTCACCTTGCGATAATCCACACAGAACCGGATAGACCCATCCTTCTTGACCACAAGAAGGATGGGGCTACTCCAGGCACTGTGGGACTCTTCTATCACCCCCATATCCAACATAGCTTTCAATTCCGCCTGAACCACTTTTCTCTTGTGTTCAGGTAACCGATAGGGCCGTGAATGCACCGTCACACCCGGGTGAGTCTCAACCTGGTGTTGAATAAGGCTTGTGCGTCCTGGCAGGGGGGAAAACACATCAGCAAAATGCTGCTGCAACTGGGCTATGTCTGCTCCCTGGGACGGTGAGAGGTGGCTTTCACAAAGGAGCGAGGCTGGATTGGTCGATTTTGGTACCTCGGGCCCCAGCTCATCTCTCTCTGTAATTGTCAACACCAAGGAAACAGACTCCGCCTCCCTCCATGCTTTCAGGAGGTTGAGGTGATAAATCTGTGTTGCCCCTCCCCTGTCAGATCGCACAAGCTCATAATCAACGTCACCCACTCGCCGTGTGACCACAAAGGGCCCTTGCCACTTGGCGAGTAATTTTGAGCTGGAAGATGGGAGCAATACAAGCACTTTATCTCCCGGTGAAAATTGTCTTAACCGAGATCCTCTGTTATACAGCCGCTGCTGACGTTCCTGGGCCCGGAGCAAATTCTCACGTGACAACTGCCCTAGTGTGTGGAGTTTTGCTCTCAGGTCCAGGACGTACTGAACTTCATTTTTACTGGGGCTCGGACCTTCCTCCCAGCTTTCTTTAACCAGGTCCAAAACCCCGCGTGGTTTCCTGCCAAACAGCAGTTCAAAGGGAGAAAATCCCGTGGAGGCCTGGGTTACCTCGCGTACTGCAAATAGCAGAGGATCTAGCCACCTGTCCCATTTACCACTATCCCCGTGCACAAACTTACGGATCATGGACTTCAAAGTCTTATTCAGGCGCTCAACGAGGCCATCAGTTTGAGGGTAGTACACACTGGTTCGAATGGACTTGATGCCCAATAATCCGTACAGTTCTCTCAGTGTTCGTGACATAAATTGTGTGCCTTGATCAGTCAGGATCTCTTTCGGGATCCCGACTCGGGAGATAACTTGAAACAGCGCCTGTGCAACACTCTTTGCAGATATGCTGCGCAGTGGCACTGCCTCTGGATATCGTGTTGCGTAATCCACCAGGACTAACACAAAACGATATCCGCGTGCGCTTCGGTGAAATGGCCCGATGAGGTCCATCCCAATCCGCTCAAATGGGACCTCGATCAGCGGTAATGGCCGCAAAGGCGCTCTCGGGATGGCCGGTTGGTTAACCAACTGGCATTCGGGGCAGGACGCACACCAGCGGCGTACGTCTGCCCGAATGCCTGGCCAATAGAATCGGGCCATCACACGGTTTAGTGTCTTTTCATTCCCCATATGTCCAGCCATCGGGTTATAATGAGCCGCCTGGAAAACCATTTCCCGACGGCTTTTCGGGACCAACAGCTGTGTTATAATTTCCTCGGCCCGAGTGTCACGACTCACTCTGTACAATCTATCCCTGCACAATGAAAAGTGCGGATATGTTAACGCCACCTCTGGGTGCACCACGTGACCATCAATTTTCATCGCTTGGTCAAAGGCACAGCGCAGAGTATCATCACGAGACTGCTCAAGTGGAAAATCTTCCATGGAGTCAAACACGGGAACCTGTGGCGCCTCCTGTGAAGGCACCGCCGGCTCCCCCTCCCCGTCTGCAGCGTCGGACAACCTTGCGTCACCACTGAGCACGGCGCACATATCCCATGTCCCTGCTGGTCGTGAGCGCACCCCCACACACTGCCCCACTAGCTTATCAAACCCCGGCCAATCAGTACCCAGAATAAGGGGGTGCACCAAGCGGGAGCTAACCGCAGCCTTCACACTATGCTTTTTTCCCTTATAACGAATTTCCACTGGAACTACGGGGTATCTGTGAATATCCCCATGTACACACCTAATATCCACCCACCCCGCTTCTATCAAAGCCCCAGGTCGAATCAGATTCTGGTGAACTATGGACTGCGTGCAGCCTGAGTCCACCATTGCCTGATGTGTATCCCCCTGAATCCTTACCGGAACGCTGTACGTCCCTCCCGGACCGGCAGAGGGTGCTGGAGGGCCGACAACCCGGATCACTTGGCCGACCTCCATCAGCGGGCACTCGCGGCAAAAGTGACCGGGCTGCCCGCACCTCCAACACTCCTGCACTGCTGCCTGAGGGACCCTCTGCGGGTCGGAAGCAGCACCTGCAGCGGCTGGAACCTGGGGTGGAAAGAGCGGACGGGGGGTGTTAGTGCGGGACAGGGGGAATGGTCAGGCGGGTGTGTGGTTCCCCGCTTCGGCCGTGAACGGTCTCCTTCGGGGCGCTGGTGTGGGACGACCGAGGTCTGCTGGCCGGGCCTCCGGTGTCCGGCCCCGGGAAAAGACCGCCAGGTGATCCTCCGCGAGGGTGATTGCCACCGCCAGGTCCGTGGGTCGGTGGCAGCGCACCCACTCTGCAGTACCGGCCAGCAACCCTTCCACGAACTGCTCCAGGACCACTTTTTCCAGCATCATCCGCTCGCCGATGGAGTCGTCTGGCGGCAGCCATCGAGTCGCCGCATCTTTCAGCTGCTGAGCGTAGGTGAACGGACGGTCAGTGGGGCTCAGTTTTGCCCCCCTAAAGCGGCGGCGATGGTCCTCCGCTGAATACCCAAGTCGATCCAGGATGGCCCTTCTGATGTCCGGGTATTCTCCCCGACAACGAGCAGGAAGACCCAGCGCCGCTGTTTGTGCGTCCCCTGACAGGAGGGGAAGCAGTCGCACTGCCCAGTCTTCCTCCGGCCACCTGCATGCCGCCGCCGTTGCCTCGAACATTTCTAAAAAAGACTGCAGGTCATCGGTCGGCGACATCTTGTGGAGGGTCACTCCGGCGAGTGAGGGAGTCAGGGGCGCTGCTCCGGCTCAATCCACCTTGGCTTCTAGCAGCTGGGTCTGCCTCTCTGCCTGGTCCTGGAGCGCAGCCAACTGTTGCCTGCTGAGCACTGCCTGGTCCCGGTTCATCGTTGCGACCTCTGCCAACAGCTCAGCCAGCATGGTAATCGGCTGTTGTGGTTTGGTCATTTTTTTATTTTTATTTTTATTTTACCGCCGAGTCCCTGGTCAGGCGCCAAATGTGGCGGTGCTGTGCCACTGTGGGTGCGTTTCAGCCAGTAAATGAGCCTTTCTTGGCAGTTTCAATTCTTTTATTGATCACACTTCTCGTGTGGAGTCTCCCTGCTCCGGTCCGACTCCACCTGCGTCCTCGTGTGTCCTTCCTCCTCCCCAGGTCCAGCACGCTACTGTTTTTAAAAGGGGAGAGTGATTAGACAAATGGTTTCTGGTGTACTAATCACTCACCTGATGCTGCTTCCGTGAGCCCCTTCCACACCTCTCTCCTGCAGCTGATGCACCACGCCCCCTCCACACATATATTCTCCTCTCACATACATATATTCACCTCTCACATACATATATTCTCCTCTCACATACATATATTCACCTCTCACGTACATATATTTTCTCTCACATACATATATTCGTCTCTCACATAGATATATTTTATCTCCCACATGTATGTATGTATGTATGTCTTAGGTTCACATATTTGATCTCTTACATACATATATATTTTGTCTTACATTCACATATTTGAGCTCTTACTTACATTAATTTTATCTCTCATATACATATATTTTATCTCTTACATAAAAAATGAATGAAGGTGTTTGAGAGTAAGAATGTGTGTCTGTGAGAGAAAGTATAGTAGAAACGGAAGTTGGAAAATTTAGTGAACTCTGATTGGCTCAGATCACACAGGGTCATGTTCATCGATTCTCAGAATGCCACTCAACATGGAGAGGCCAAATGAGCCAGGAGCCCTGCTGCAAGCCATTGGGGTTTTAAGAAGTATTTTATCATCTCCTGAAACTGTCACAACGTTGTCCTCATCTCTTGGGCAACAAAGGGCAAGCTCATCTGCCTCTAATGTCACTCATAGCGCGATTGAAGACGAAATGAGTGCACTTTTCAGACCCAGCAACGCCTCAGGCGGACAGTCAATCCAAACACCAGGCCAAACTGCAGGGATGCAGCAGTCATTAAGATATCAGAGTCAGAGACACTTTGGAAAGTGGAGCTCCCAACCGAGGAAAAGGTAAGAAATAAGTTACTGCATTTTTGCGGCACCGTGTGTGGGTGTGTATGTGCACGCATCCGCTGACTCCGTTTCAAATGCCGCGGGATTAATGATGAGCCATCAACAAAACTAAAGCTACCGCAAATTTTTCATGAACTTCTGAATGCAGTCTATAAAGTTCGTAGTGTTGTTTGTTTACTATACTTTGCACTGCATTAATATTTCAGAATATTTCACTATTAGATGATGGAGGATTGGTGCACTGGATCAAGGACTTTTTAACTGACCGCCCACAGCGAGTATGCACCAGAGACTTAGTCTCAGATGAACTGGTCCTCAACACGGGGGCACCACAAGGATGCTGTCTGTCCCCTGTGTTGTTCTCTGTGTATACAAATGAAATGTCACTGCACCACAATGATTTTAATTTAGTGAAATATGCTGATGATATGGCTCTAGTGGGACTCTTTTATCAGGATGACAGCATATCTGACTATGTGGATCATGTTTTTAAACTAGAGCAGTGCTGTAAGACTAGCTCACTTTTACTTAATGTATCTAAAACCAAGGAGCTAAGTCTTAACTATACTGGTGTTCCTTCACCACTTTTAATGTCTAACCAAAATGTTGAAATTGTCAACTGTTTTAAGTATTTAGGCACATATATTGATTGCAAGCTTAACTTCACAGATAATGTTGATGCCATATGTAAAAAGGCCAATCAAAGGTTGTTTTAAATCAGGAAACTGAAAGGCTTTGGAGTAAGCTGCAACTTCTTGGAGAGGACTTATGTAAGCCTAATAGAGAGTGTCCTTACCTATAACATATCTGTTTGGTATGGCCACCTCACCCTACTGAACAAGAACAGGCTGTCCAGAGTGGTGAAAATGGCAGGAAAGATTATAGGACAACCCCAAAAACCACTGGACAATCTATACAGGACTGCAGTTGGAAAACTATAAACATTTTAGATGATTCTACCCATCCTCTTCACTCTGAATTTGAACTGCTGCCCTCAGGGAGGCGCTACAGATCACTCATTGCAAGGAAAAACATCTACAAACACTCTTTTATACCAAATGCAATTTCCATGCAACAAGCAATGGAAAAGCTAGAGGTGTATAGGTCTGGAACTACTGCCTGACTTGTATATGATGTGTATGCTGGGAGGGGTGGTTGGAGGGGGGTGTGGATGCAACGATCTGTATATGTGTTTTTGTCTATTTGTGTTTTTATTCAGTGAGACCAAAGGCAATTTTCATGCTGACATGACAATAAAGTCTATTCTATTCTATTCTAAATCATGACCGCGTCTGTAAATGTGCTTTATATATCAGTTTTGAACAAATTAAAGAGTCGCTTATGCATATTATATAAAATCCAAAAACTTTTTCTTCTATCTATTTCAAGATCACAGAGAGCCAATCTTTTGAAGATTTGCTAACAACAACAGAGCCCCTTGAGGAGTAGTTGGCTAATGCTGGCTGTCTGAGACAGCTGAAGAGACTGGAAGACAAGGATCGGCTTGTGGATGACATTCTAATGTTCCAAGTGATACACAGAGTACGTGGACCTTTAGAGAGGTACGTAGTTATTCCCTTTAATCATTTCTAATTAGCTAAATTCTGAAAAAACAACCAATAAATATAAACTGGACTGAATTACCTGTTGAAAGCATCAAATGGTATGGAGGTTTTGTGTTTTCCCTGAATTTAATATGGAAGAATAAACATAGAAAATTCTATTTTTCTATAAAGGTTTTTTGAAGTTTGCAGCAGAAGTGTCTGTGATATAAGTAAAAGTGATAAATGCAAGATGACACTGGATGATAATTATAAAGCATTAAAAAAAGTTCATAATTATAGCTATCAAATGTAAACCTGTTACATTTGATGTTAAAGCAAACAGTTTTCTAGCTTCATCTGGAAATTATTTTAATAAAAAGTGATTCAAGAATACTTTTAGTTCGTCTTCCTTTTTGTTTAAGGTTTCGGGATGGACTGAGGACACTTGGAGTGCTGGACAAAATTCCAGCTCACCCAGAGAGTTTTCGACCACTTCTGTGCTGGTCTCCTTCAATTCTGTCAGCTGACCTGATTGACACTCTCTTCACAATCCACTTGTCACCGGTTGGCAGCAACAAAAGAAATGCTGAGGAAATTGTAATCCCATTCTGGAGAGACTACCTTTTTGATGCTGAGGGTAAATTGACAAATTATTTAAGTCGTTCTTATAATTAAATATTTTGTTTACTTGATTTCTCATCTATTGTATTTTCTTTAGATCAAGAGGGCACAAAGAAACTGGGAATGATTTTGGCCTTTGCCACTGGAGCCAGTACTGTTCCAGCAATTAGCTTCTCTCCTCAGCCGTCAGTTGAATTTCTTCACCATTAAGCTGGTTTTGGAACGTGGTAAGTTCCCCAAAGCAAACACTTGCATTAATTGCTTGAAATTACCCTTGCATACATCCTACAAAGACTTTCAGGAACATATGGACTTTGCACTGGGCAACACCCATAGCTCTGGTATTGTCTAATTTCTTTTCTGGTCTCCACCACAGTTGTTTTAACTCTTAAGTTTGCACACTAAAGAAGTACTAAATGTAAAAACACTAAATGTTACGCACTGATCTTAAAGTTGAAAATCTTTTTCCCCTTTTTTTTATTTGTGAACGTTTCAATGTATGAGCGTTATTGTCACTGAGCTGGTTTGTATTTACAGTGTTTAACCAGGACATGGATGCCCCAGGTCAGTCCTCGAGAGCTACTGCATCCCTTTTTCTACACCTCTGAATCAAATAAAGGCTAATTACCAGGGGCCTCATGTACAAAGACTTGTGTGGATTTCCTACTGAAACTTGGCATACGCTCAAACCCAAATGCCCTCCAACGTCGGATGTACGAATCTGTGCGCACGCATGTATCCAAGCACATTTCGTTTATACATCCCAATCAACGTGGAATTGAGCGCACATGTCGGAGCACCCAACTCCTCCCTGTCCACGCCCCTACTTAAATACGCAAATCACATTTAAATGAGCCCTGCACCTGCGATTCCCCTCTGTGTACGATCAGAAAATAAAGAAAAAAGAATGAATAAGTCGGGAAAAAAGAAATTCACGGAAAGCGAGATGTCGGTGCTACTTTCTGAAGTGAAGGCCTGCTAAAATGTGTTCTTTGGCACGCTGTCCTCCGGCATAGGCAGCAAACGTAAGAGGAGTGGGTGGGAGAGCCTGAGGCTGTCAATGCTGGGGGGTCAGAGAAGCCTCACAAGCAGAGGGGAAGAAGAAGTGGTCCCACATTAAGGTGGAGGTGAAGCGGAGACTGAATGCCCACCACTGCAGTGTGGCCAAAACAGATGGGTGGGGGGGGGGGGGGGGTGACCGACTCTGTTTTGAGAGTCGGCGCCACAATGGGTGACACTGCTCTCTCATGGGGTGGTGGGAGCTCATGTGGGTGACTCTGATTATCCTGAAGTCTAAGAATAAAACCAATTTATAACACCCCCAAGCTAAATACCGATGTTTTTGTGTAACTCACAACAACGTGTTCATACAGTAACGTGCAGAAGTGCGCCGGGGGAAAGGTGAGGCTGATTGAGACATTTCACACTTTACGCACGGGGTTATTAACATTTGCCCACAGAGACGATCAGGGGCTTGTTAGAAAGATCTTAAACTGAAGTTCAACCAGCAAAAAACAGCAAGAAACTAACTTTAACCACCGACTAATATATATAATATAATAATGATGCTGTGAAGACGGGATAGAAACTGGGGGTGCACATACTCAATGCGCGTCACGGGAATAATATTAGGACCATTACAAGAATAAAGTAACTCACTAAGAAGCCAGCCATCGCGCACAGTGCCAGCCTGTAGTCTGTTCCCAACGATGCTGTTACTCAGAATGTATGAATCATGCGTTGAACCAGGCCACCTCGCCACAATGTTGGTTAATTGCATTTACGCATCACATATGATCTTACATCGATCGAATGAAAATGTTTCCTGTTAACATACAAATTCATCATGTGATTGCGCTTTTATAGCAATGTGTGCGCAGTCGATAGCTCCGATTACAAAACCGGCTGTCGCTTCAAATTGAGCTTTAATGTTGGCCTGTTGGGGATTTGATATACGTGGCTGAGATGCGGATAATTCTGTCCCACACGGCTGGCATGGCTCGGCTGGCACAGTCCCAATCGGTTGGCGACCTGCCCCTGGAATGCTCCGGTTGGAACCCCAGTGTGCACATCACCTGTGGGCACAGGCAGCGCATGCCTCCTCGCTGTGTTGCGCTCCAACGCCGGCCGCAGCTCTGCGCACAGTTCTAGGAGGGTTTCCCTCAAAACGGCTAATGAGTAATCAGTCGCCATCATATGCCAGCTAATACTCTTTGTTGTAGTGAACACACGCTCTCTTCGAATTGCACCATTTGCAAAGTCTTCTAATACTGCTAAATCAGCCATTGTTTTTAATGGTATGCATTGCACCACTTTGCGCATGCTTTTATATCCACTCGTGTAAATGGAGACACATGGGTGTATTAATTGTTTATCAGTATTAATTTTTCATATGTCTCAAATGTGCACATCACTGTCTGAGGACTAATTGTTTTCACATTTATTTATTATAACAGTTTCCCAACATCACCTTAGGTGTCGCCAAAGAATCAACAGCTGCAGAAACGTGCGTACGGCAGCCCTGAAGCTGCCGTGAGGCACCGCACATTTCCACGGTCTTTTCGTTCTTGATACATCTGATCGTTGACGTGAAAAGGTGCGTATGCCACTATTTTGTGCGTACGCACGCTTTGTACATGAGGCCCCAGGCCTCTGGTAAGACACTGAAGACTAGAGTATGGTGTAAGCAATGGGCCAAAAAGATTTGTCCATCTGTGCAAGTAATCCGTGCATATTTGGGAAATGTGTGCGTCTTTGGTTGTAGTTGAGCATAAAACAAAATATTTGTGATCTCTAAAAATGAGTCCATCTGTGTTTTTACTGGGTTGTGTTGTAATATTTGTCAGAATACAAATTGAAAAGTTACGAGTTGGAAAGTTACGAATGCAAAAGTTACACATTCAAAAGTTACGAATACGAATTTCTCAAGTGCAAGGAAAGGGGACACATATATGTCATCGCTGACGTCATCACGCCACAGGCATCACCCAGAGCTATAGAGTTACAGAGTTGCGACACGCTTTGAAGTCGCCGCTTGGGCTGTCACGTGGTTCATGTGAGCCTCCGGAGTTCCAAACATCACAGCGCTGTCAGTCAGCGCTGTCAGCTCCGTTAACCTCAATTACTCGTCAAGAACAATTACTGGTAAGTTTTTTACATTTTTAAGCATTATCTATCAGAAGTATACTCTTAGATATCGTTATTTTTACATTTGGTTAGCATGAAATGTCGATGTTAAAAATGTAATGGATTTAGGGACCTAGCTTAAAGCTTGGTAACGGAGGCTAACGTGAGGTAATTAAGGTGATCATTTCACTAAAGTCCGTTAACTTTTTATTGTCAGGTGACATAATGTAAAGTTGTTTTGATTGTTAGGTTTTAAAACATCACCAAAATACATTTAATACATTTTTGGTATTTCAGACGTATTTTCTCCAGTAAATTGATTAAATTACAACATTTTTGGCATAGTGAGGCATTAGCTGACTGGTCTTTAATTATGTAAGTTTTTTTCAGCATGACTTTGCAGCTGTGATAATGAATTTATGAATTTCTCTGTTGTTGTTGTCAGAGAGGTCAGCAGATGTGGTGGTCGCTGCTGTCATGCTGCCATGGATCAACCCTCATTAGGGCTTCAGCCGATTTATACAATGTCCAAACGCTTAAATTTGATCAAATATATTGTAATGACCTCACGGAGGCTCTGAGACTGGCGGTTGCCGAACGGCTCTTTATTACGTTAGTGTTACAGTAAGTACAAGCAGTACAATTGCCGAACACTGGCGACTCGCTCTGTCCTGCGCCGCAACCAACCCCAGGAGAACACCAAACCTGCACACCGACTGGCCCACCCCCACTCTTCTCCCCCAATCACCAGCCCACACCTGAGTGACACGACATGACCTGCGGTCCAGTGATTGACAGGGAGAGGAGGAAACAAGCCAGTCCTTGTGCTTATACCTTCATTCTGGGTCGTTACAATATTTAATTACTGCAGATTAATCTACCCAACAGTATAAATAGCAATAAAATAACTTCTTTATTAAGGCTTGTTTGACATTTTCCATGATGACATTTTATAATAAAATGTTTGGTTTAAATCTGTTTTGTTTATTTTTTTCACAACTGACACATTTATTTTGTCGTTAATATGGTTTTAACCAGAAAAAAGTTAAATTCCTATTTTAATCCATCCATCCATCCATTATACCCACTGAATCCGTCGGTCGGGTCGCGGGGGGGGGGCATTGTCCATCTGACACCAGAAAGAACAGACAGACTGAATGACATCTTCTACAGATTGAGTGTTTGGGACAACAGGAGTAAGTCCTGGGAACAGACAGTAACATCAGGCTCTGTTGAGCTGGCATGATTCAGTATTTCTTTAGCACAAGTTTCTTGTGTTTATATTGAATAAAGTAGGACGAGGTAGCTGCCCCCTGCTAGCATGCAGGGGCCCCCCTCTACGATTTAAAATGGTGATAAATGTGTCTCTACGCTCCAAAAAAGAAAAACCTTGATAAAATACATCGTCGGTGAAGTGATCAATGCACATTATGGGTCAATATTTACCGAAAATTGCGTCGTAAATGTTAAAGTTATCGTTTTTGTGCTCCGTTCCGCTAAGACCCGTTCAAACTGACTGACAGCGCTGTGATGTTTGGAACTCCGGAGGCTCACATGAACCACGTGACAGCCCAAGCGGCGACTTCAAAGCGTGTCGCAACTCTGTAACTCTATAGCTCTGGGTGATGCCTGTGGCGTGATGACGTCAGCAATGACGTATATGTGTCCCCTTTCCTTGCACTTGAGAAATTCGTATTCGTAACTTTTGAATGTGTAACTTTTGCATTCGTAACTTTCCAACTCGTAACTTTTCAATTTGTATTCTGACAAATATTACAACACAACCCAGTAAAAACACAGATGGACACATTTTTAGAGATCACAAATATTTTGTTTTATGCTCAACTACAACCAAAGACGCACACATTTCCCAAATATGCACGGATTACTTGCACAGATGGACAAATCTTTTTGGCCCATTGCTTACACCATACTAGAGGTTCTAAGAGGGCCATCAAACCTCAAAGAGTTGACGTTTATAAACTAAGAAATCATCAATATACCAGTTGTAGCATGCAAAAAGCTGAGGGAAACATAAAAAGCTTGAGAAATGCCATTTTTTGTTGATACTACTTTTACACCATTTTCTGTTTTGAGAAATGTCTTATTTCCTATGGAAACCATTACAGTGAAGATCATTTTTAAACTACATCTGCCATGGGTAAGAACAATTCTAGGCCCATCCATATTTGGCATGAGTGATTCTTTATCCCCTTTATGGAAACGGTCTTAGGAATGCCTTCTTTCAAGGAAACATACTAAATTGCAAAACAAATATATACCATAGTTTCCATCATCTTCAAATAGATCAAAGGTTTGTTGAAGAGAATCCATTATACGATCACTGATGGTGATATTAATAGATGGAACAACAACATTATTACGACTCTGTAACTGACAAATTGGTGTGTGGTCATCAAAGCCATGGTGACTGTCTATGTCACAAATACCATTCATACTTGGATTGTGTATTCCTACATTGTTGACTATGCCCCTTTGCCAAAGTTGAAGAGGGGTTTGCCCTCCTTGTGTTGAAAGTCCATGGTTATTCCACTGATTCTGAAATTCAGTTGCAGCTCTCTGAATCCGTGGCAGAAAGATGTAATGAAAACAAAACAAATGCAGTTCATTAAGTGAATCTAATACACCATGCTCCTCCATGAAGTTAAAAAGATGAATATAATGGTCAATACAAACACAACTCTATTTAACTCTGCCCACAATCTCTCTATTCTCTGATTATGCACTGACCGGCCAGTAATAACACTATTTCGGTTTAATCCTCTCCTGTAAAGCATGAAACGAGCAACTCCAGTGTTTTCTAGTCCATGGTCACATCTTACTCTGGATGGTATTCCAAAGTTATTAACGCCACTAATAAATAGTGATTGTTGTCTACACAAAGAGGATAGATGATGGTCCGGCTGAACCCGTCTACACATCCATGGAACACCATTCTCCATCTCACAAGTTTGTGGTTTCCATCTATGTGCCTAAGAAAAAACTGAAACCAAGGTAAGTCATAATTGAAAAACTTAAAGCCAAAAATGTCACAATCATTTAATAAAACAAAATAAAAAAATGTTCATATTTGAATTGTTTTATTTTTGGTTTTGGTTTTTAACCCTCTGGAGTCTAAGGCCTTTTCAGAGACTTTGAGGCAGTTTGAAACACCTTGACATTTTCAAGTATTTCAACTAACTGTAAACATCTATGCAAAAGTGACACATATGGTTATATTCTGAAAAGCCTAACAAAAAACAATATGAGAGTGAAGTGAATGTAATACAAATAAGTTTTATTTAGATTGAGGGGAAACACAACTGTACAAAAAAAACAGGTTTTAGAGGTCTTCAAACAGTGCAAGAAAACACACAATAAATATATCTAGCCAAGACTTTTGAAGGTTGAACCTTGTAAACAAAAGTGTTGGCTGCATAAAAGTAAAAAGTGCAGTCAGAAATGTTTTTTTGTTTCCACACAAACTGTAAAAAAGTGATTGTAACTCCAGGCAGTGTCTCTGTTAGTTGAATACTAATTAGATGGGTGTGTAACACCCCTGATTGCCCCCACCCCCCTGTCACTCTCCATGTGATAATTGTCTGTTTATGCTGGCTGAATGGGGCGTGTTCTCACCTGTGAATAGCCACTCAGTCACCTGGTACTTTACATGTGAATAGCGATAGGTGTGGCCTAGGAAGCTGCTGCAGTCTGAGACTACAGAAAATCCAAAGATTTCTGTTCACTCTCTTTAAAAAGGGCCAGCTATATAATTTATTTTAAAATATATATATTTGAAAACTAGAAGTTTCAAGGTTTTTAATGGTGTCACTTATATGTTTGAATGACAAAAACTCACAGAGTTACAGATGTGTTTTTGGAGATGTGTCAAAAATCCCACCGGCGGGTTTTAGTTAGTGAACTATAACAAATTTGTTCAACAACAAAAACTGAAAATATTAATCAGCAGTACTGTAGAAGACTTGTTTTTTGGTAAAAAAAAAAAAATTTAACAAACTTCTCACCATAATTGATTGGAAGTTGAAACATGGTAAATCCGTCGGCGTATTGCACGGCGTCTTCTAAAGCATCGACCAACAGGATCAATTTCTAGCAGACTTTGTCCAACACGCCATCTTTGAATGCGTAATCCACATGACCTTAAGCTCTCATGTACATAAGTTTCACCTGCGTTGGTGGTTGATTGAAGAATTTCTGCAACAAATCTATTAAGTTGGACATCAGAGATTGCTGTATAAGCCATGGTTGAATTCCAAGCCGATATCTGTGCCTATAGAGGGTCCGACTGCTTACCCCTGAGCATATTGCAATATTTTGCCAGTTCATTGCAAGAGATAGTAAATTAGATATTTAATCCTCTGAAATGTTGTAAGGAGGCCGGCCTTGGTGTCCTGTCATGACTCTTGAGGGCAAAAAGACTTCTCTGTTTTCAGATCTGCTCCTTTGATTTGATTCAGTTGCTGCCAGCACAATCTGCAGACTTGCATGCAAAGACTGTAGTGTATTGGCTACTTCTCTGTTCCTTGAAACCTGGATGATTCTTGATTGTGACAGAAATAAAGATTAAATATTTACATGGTCACAAAGTTCTCTTTGGTGCCTCTCATGAACAAAGGAATCTGCTTAATCTTGTTGCATTCGTTCCAAACATCCCAGTATACTTCTGAAAAACATTCTAATGTCATTTTCAATGCTCCTCACCCCCAAATTGTAGAAAAACAACAGATGATAAAACAGGATCAATTTGAATAGTTTCATTATGGAGTTATGCAAATAAATATTCTGTTGAAATATACCATGGAATAATTATTAATGCATTTCCTGATTTAAGAGTTACTTCCTGTTTGAGTAAGAACTTCCTGTGTCACGCAATATATAGATTATTTAATTGAAAATGCTGTATATATGTATCTGAGAGAAGAATATATGTATGTGAGAGGAGAATGTATGTATGTGAGAGGAGAATATATATATGTGAGAGATAAAATATATGTATGTGAGGGGAGAATATATGTGTGTGAGAGATAAAATATATATATATGGGAGTGGCAGTATGATTTATAGCTTGTACGGCCCCTCATAATTTTACACTATTTTACATACTAAAAGACCCTGTGCGATATTTTATTTATTCGGCCACCTGTGCAATTATTCATGTCACTACTGTGCAATATCTTATCTATTTATGGTCAGACTATGTGCATACAATGTGTAATTAACACAAATGTAGTGCAATATGGGCAATAACTCAACCATAGTGCTATAACTTATTTTATTTAACTCTCTTTACTTTGTATATCTTGTATAGCCTATATTGTTTTTTACACTTTGTTTTAGATTATTCTGTATTAATTATATTTTAATTATATATTATATTAATTATTCTATATTATACTATATTTTAGATTTATAGAGATCCTATGTGTGTGTTTGGAGCTACTGGGGACTTGAATTTCCCTGAGGGAGTCATCCCAAGGGATAAATAAAGTTGAGTCATGGGGCAAATAAACGTGAAATATTTACGTTTTAATTTAAAAAAATAAAAATGGACTTCGTCTGTAGTGTGATAATTAGCTTACTACTTTGATGTTTAGAATAACTTAAACGTTTGAGAATTAAGCAAGTTATGTCTTGAATGTTTGAATGTTTCACCATCAACACAATGTTGTCGGCTAGAGAGAGCTGCCTGTGGTAAGATGGCGGCCATCTGCGGACGAGACATCTAGCCATTCTATACATATCTATGGCCGGGACCATGTGATGGTGAGGGCACAAGATGGTGGCTGTGACCATGTGCTCAGTAAGTCATGTGTTGGCAGAAGTGTGGTGTCTGATTCATTTGACTCATCTGACTCTACTCAGAGGGTCAGCACCTCGGGATAGGAGAGGAACAATGGGGTGCCTGTTGACGGGGAGGTGCTGCTGATCCAGTGTTATCAGGGAAGGTTTTACTCTATATAAGGGAGAAGCATCTACAACACGAGAGAGATTGCTGTGGAATTTGGGCTTAGAGGATCTCTCCAGACTTGATGCATCATTCTGTAATGCTGATACGGACCTAGTGGCCAATAAAATACTTCTGTGTTCGACCAAGTCTGTCAGCAGAGTTAATTCCTCTTCCATCTACACATTGGCTGTGTGAAGGTGACCATCCCTCATACACATCAGAAGCTACAACAATGGAGGTGTGTAGCTGTTATAATTGGCCTTGTTCTTAGACATTATATTCTGTATTTTTCTAAACAATCTATGTTCCTCTCTTGTACTTGTCCACTCTGCTCATACTACACAATCTATGCCCTTAAATGGTCTTTTAAGATAGCATAACTAGACTGACTAACTGGGACAGATGAAGCTTCTCTATCTAACCTCTGTAACATAAATGTGAAGAAGATAAATATGAACTATTTCCGGATATCGGATATAGCCCCGTCTCTGTCTCTGAGTCCAGCGCTGCCATACTTTACCTGTGACCAATAATAAATTCTTTGTTTAATTTCTCCGGCTTGTTCTTGTGCTTCCAATGAAAGAATCGGGCTAACATAGCCCATGTGTTACCTGGAGATCTCTGGTCTCTTTGTCTGTGTACACATGATTGCCAGCATGTAAAAGCGAATGGTGAAAAGATACATTACAGAAAGACCTTGCAGCGCGGGATATTCAGATCCCTGTCTGGATGTTCTGGTTCACAAAGACTTCAAAAGGTTGGTTAGTTTGCATGCGATATCACAACTAATATTAACTCAACTCAAATTAACCTTACTTTTTAAACATTAACACCAAAAAACCATAGAAACTTGGATGCATGCGATGGAGCATTGCCCTGCATAAAAATCTTGCTCTTGGTCTTTTTGAAATATGCAGACTTCTTCCTGTACCACTGTGCGAAGAACGTGTCTTCTAATAACTGGCAGAAGGTCTGGGAGTTGATTTTGAGTCCATCTTCAACCCAAAAAGGTCCAACTAGCTCATCTTTAGTAATACCAGCCCATACCAGTACCCCACCCCCACCTTGCTGGCGTCTGACTCAAAGTGGAGCTCTGTGCCCGTTACTGATCCAGCCAGGGGCCCATCCATCTGGTCCATCAAGAGTGTCTAATTTCATCAGTCAATAAAACCTTTAAAAAATCTGTCTTCAGCTATTTCTTGGCCCAGTCTTGACGCTTCAGTTTCTGTGTCTTGTTCAGTGGCGGTTGGGTTTCAGCCTTCCGTACCTTGGCCTCGTCTCTGAGCACTGAACATCTGGTACTTCTGGCTGCTCCAGGTAGGTTGCAGTTATGGAACATGACAGCAGTGGAAGGTAATGGGTTCCTGGTAGCTTCACACTTGATTCTTCTCTCATCGGCAGTTAATTTGTGTTTTTCTTTCTCAATACGTTTCTTTTGACCATTTGCATAGTCACATGATTAATGATGTGATTTAGCAATTTCAAGAGAGCTGCATCCCTCTGAGAGACTTTTTGGAATTTTTGACTTTTCAGAGTCAGTTAACCCCTTAAACGTCTGAATTTATATAGCTGTATATAAAAAAACAATTGTGTGTGTTTTAGCCTTTAATTAGATGGTAAATAATGCAGAGATTATTAATTTCACTTTTGCACAAAAAATAAATAGAAATTTTGGTATGTTTGGTATGTAATTTGGTATGTTGCTTTTTTGCAACACCAGGCATAATGGTCAATAATAAGATAACAACAACACAGTAATATAACAGTGAAAAAACAATGTTTTTTTATTCACCCTTTTTTTTTTTTACATATTTATTTATATAAAGGTTCCTAGGTCCGTAGTGAATATGGACTAACCGGCATTGGCGGAATAAAGATGCTATCTCAGCTGGTTGAGTCAAACGGTTTGTAGCATATATGCGACAATAGGCGTTAAGGGGTTAAATCTCTTTTTTGGCCCATTTTGCCTGAGGAAAAGAAGTTGCCTAATAATTATGCACACCTTGATATAAGGTATTGACCTCCTTAGGCCACACCCTCCCTCATTACACAGATACACATCATCTGCTGTGGTTAAATCCATTAAGCATTCAAGTTTATAGCTTGGAGTTAGAAAATATGCATACCAATGATGATATGATCAACATACTCACTTGCCTAATAATTGTGCACAGAGTGTGTTAAGACTCTGCAGTAACAGAGAGTGTTTGGGATTTATATGGATAAATATCAGCAACATCCATACAAGCCATTAAAAAGTGTTCAAAACGTGAAGTAATTGCTGCTTTCCTGGTAAAGGAGCCAGAAGAATTCTATATATCACTGCACTGAAAGGTTTATTATGTACATTTAGCATTAGCATTACACATTATAAAATTTCAGATGCACCAACATCCTTTAAATAGAAATTTGTGGGCATCCCAACTGCACACAAAACTTCTAAAAAAAAGTCCTAAAATGACTGTTCTCTAGACTCTCGACTGCATATTGAAGCTGGAATGGTGGATCACTGGTCCATTGTTTGCCAGTGATTATCAAACTTATGTTTTATTTCTGCCTTTTGGTAACCTTTGATTTCATAATGTGTCCCTAAGACAACAGAGAGCAATGCTAACAGCATGGTTACCTCTTAACATATGGGGATCATTTGTATGTCACATGGACAACTTGTCCTTTATGGTGGTGTGCACTTTCATTCATATTACAGTGCTATTTGTGCAGATTTCAAAAGAACCTGCTATCATCAGGTACAACAAAGGAAGGGAAGGCATTTTGAGGAAGAGACAGCAAACAGGTAAACAGAATAAATAAAAAGCTAATGTTGACACATTTTGTCAAACACACAAAAAAAGAGTTTAATTATGAGAGGACAAGCAAATATGGGGGGGCCCAAGGAGGGATGACAAGAAGAGGCGACAAGTCTAAGATACGGCAGTGTCTCCTAGAGGCTGCAACGTTAGATACACGACACTGTGCAAATGATTTGGACAAACGCACACTGATGATGCAAGCTGCCACTGCAGTTTGCCTAACAGATGAAAATGGAGCTTTTATTCTGTTCTGACATTGACACATGAAAAATGTCCATGCATCATCTCAGAATGAAAGGATTCGTCCTCAAACAGCCACGTGTGTGCTTTCTAAATGCTATGGCCTTCTATGGATTTCTCTGAACTGTGATAGTTCATAAATATAAACATTATCCGTCCACATGTAACTCCACTGCCCTCTGAACAGAGCTGAGTCACACAGAGAATTCTTTCATCTTTCCAGTGTACATTATCTTTCTTACAGTATTATTTTTAGCCCACATTAGTGGTCCACTTACTGTGACAGAGGCGGTGCACATAAGCCTTTCTCAAACTATTTAAAGGGGAACTCCGGGGCATTTGAAGCGCATTTCCATTGCTAGAGGTTGTCAAATACTGATAGTAGGACACAGAGAGGTGCAAATCTGCGCTCCCTGTGTGGAGATCGCGCTGTTCGCACACCCTGTCATGCGAGGCTAATACGTGGTGGCCAAGGGGCAAGCGCTAACCCTTCCACGTAAAACAACAACTTGCACACTGCAGAAACGTCACACCACTTTATAAACCATCCGACAATAAAGTCACAAGCCTTACCATCAAAACCAAATGCATGGTTCTCACATTACTGGCATGGGGATGTTACAAAACAACTTTATAAACAGCATGTAACTCACCGGTTAGTTGTACGCTCGCGCATGTGAAAGCCCAAAAGAGTCGATGGAGAATAATCCCATATACAAAACAATTATCTTCTCTAGAAAAACTGCGTTCAAGTATTTAAAACATTACAACAATATTACTGGGCATGTATTGTTGTAATGTTTTAAATACTTGAACGCAGTTTTTCTAGAGAAGATAATTGTTTTGTATTTGGGAGTATCGTCCATCGACTCTTTTGGGCTTTCACATGCGCGAGCATACCAACAACCGGTAAGTGACATGTTGTTTATAAAGTTGTTTTGTAACGTCCCCATGCCAGTAATGTGAGAACCATGCATATGGTTTTGATGGTAAGGCTTGTGACGTTATTGTCGGATGGTTTATAAAGTGGTGTGACGTTTCTGCAGTGTGCAAGTTGTTGTTTTACGTGGAAGGTTTAGCTCTTGCCCCTTAGCCACCACGTATTAGCCTAGCATGACAGGGTGTGCGAACAGCGCGATCTCCACACAGGGAGCGCAGATTTGCACCTGTCTGTGTCCTACTGTCAGTATTTGACAACCTCTAGCAATGGAAATGCGCTTCAAATGCCCTGGAGTTCCCCTTTAAGGTGGCCCGATGAAGGCCATTTCAACAAATTTAAATACAGAAGAACATTGGATAAAAATTAATAACATAAACATTTACTCACCAAACCTTAAACAGCAGAGACTCACCACATAAGATTATTAAAGCATGTTATTAAGCTGACAGTTCAAATGAATTTCTTATTCAGGAACCGCTCCATTCTGGCTGCATGCAGCTGGACTGCTGAGGGGCATCTGTTCTACATTAAAAGAGCGAGTTAGAATTGATGTAAATATAAAGCTACATATTAAAATCATATTTCCAAACATTATCAGTATTTTATTATGAATATATACTTTCACTGAAGTGGTTCTGATTGTGGGCACCCATTTACAGTTCGAGGTTCTTTCTTTTCTCTAGCCATGAGGACGACATCTGAAGGTTGTCCTTTATAAGGGAGTTAAGCTTGTCATTTTTGGTAGTGTGTTTGCGGGCAGCTGATGAAATTAAATGAAAGCCCCTTATCAATCCTAAGTTAATACTAAGTTGGCTTATTTCAACCACATTTCTAAACTTTAAAAAAAAAAAAACATTTGTTACCATCAGTAGGATCTGGTACTTTATTTCTGAGCTGCCTTCATTCTACACCTCCTCACTTCACATTGTTTTCTGTGTTATTTATTGTAAGACATCTGACAGCAAGCGTGCCATGAAAATAGAAAAAACAAAAAAAATCTTGTTTTGTTCCAAAGCTTTGTGCATGTCAGCTAAATATGTTTCAAAGCACTCACTCCCCAGTTTAGTGGGCCAGCTGTACAATAACGTGCTAAAAGTCATTGTACCTGACTTAAAGTGGCTGTCTGAGCTGCACAGACTCGTGTTTGAGGCTAGGAAACAGAGATGAAAACTTTGTTTGAATACTTTCACATCTGGATGCAACTGAGCCAAAAGTACACAATAAAAAACAACTAAACAACATTCATCAGTGTTGTATCAGTACCAGTGCTGCTGATGTTGATGTCATAGTGCAATGTACAGGCAACAGCACTGAGACCACATCCAATAAATAGGGGACTAAGATGAGTGCTAATTTCCTGCTGATATCCTTTGTCTTAACACACAGCAGCTGAAACAGCCTTCAGTCAAATGTGTGGCTTTCTACAATTATCCTGAAACCATACCTTTAACATCATTACCTAAAGGCACTTTGTGCAGAAATCACTCAGAACCACATTTGGTTGAGTAAAAGCACCATAGCTATAGAATGGGCTTCTCCGTGCGCAAAGCCGGTTAAAAGCAACCATTAGAAAGTTAATGGATTTTATTTAGCTTGGTGCTATGAATGATTTATTTAACAGCACCATTACCAGAGGGAAAAGACCTTTTTTTAAAAAAACCTAGACAGACTGATGTAGCAGTAATAGGCAAATTTTTGTCCATCAGTCACTATAAAAATATTAAAAAACCAGATTGATTATAGAGCAGTAATGAACTCTTACTTACAGTCTTCCTACAGGCACATTTATTCTGAGCTTTTTTATCCATAAATTATGGATTATGTCCAAAAGAATGGCTTGAATCATGAGACTTCATTAGATAAAGTGGGGTTTGTTTTTAACCATCGCCTGTAGTAGTTAATGGGAAGAGTGAAGTCCCACACTTATGAACTATATCAGTGTCAGCAGGTGACGATTCAGATTTTAAATGCATTAAGCTCTTGTTTTTGAGAAAAAGCTGATGAACCCGTACAACTTCGAACGCACCCTAATATACTGTGGGTCTCATGCATATTTTCATAAAAGCCTAACATAAATCTAAAACGACTCTCCAGCTCTTCAGTGTAGTTTTCTGCATGAACTGAATCTTTTTTTTTTCAAGTATATTTTTTATTCAAGAAAGCAAGATTCATTTAAATACAATATCTTGAATTGGATTTGTTTTCTTTTTAACAAATAGAACCCACCCATCCACAACACCCATATACTGCTATAAAGAAAAAAACCCACATATAAGCATAGATAGCAAAGTTAAATAAATGAACAATGCAATAAATTAAATAAATAAATAAAGGGAAAAACTGTAATAATGATAGTAGTAATGCTTGTAAGAATTAAAGTGTCCATACAGTGATGAGAAAATTGAGAAAAATAAATAAATAAACAATAATAATAATAATAATAAAAATAATAATAATGACAGACAATGGGGGCATTACATATTCAAGTACATGTCAATAATTAGGCAAAATCAAATATATATCTCAGGGCTCCATAGGCTTATGGAAGGGTCTTGAGATTTTTAAAGTACTCAATTAGAGGGTCCCACATCTTGTGAAATTGTCTTGTTGAGCCTCTAGAAAAGTATTTAATTTTCTCTAATTTCAAGAAAAACATTAATTCTGTGAGCCAGACAGACACTTTGGGTGGTTCAGGGGATTTCCAATGTAAAACTATAAACTGAATTGATTTTCAAAACATTTCTGAAATATAATTCATATAATTGAAATGACAGTAGGGTTCCAGGTTCAACTCCCGGCTGGGGCCTTTTTGTGAGGAGTTTGCATGTTCTCCCCGTGTATGCGTGGGTTCTCTCCGGGTGCTCCGGCTTCCTCCCACTTAGAGTTCTAAACGGGTCGGGTCGGCCCGAAAAACCCGACGGGACCCGCGGGTTCGGGCCGGGTTCGGGTCGAAAATATAAGCAGATGACTCGGGTCGGGTCTGTCCTCGGGCTTAATCTTTTTTATCATCGCTGCTGTTTACCGTGAATCATGGTGAATTTCCCTTTGGGGATCAATAAAGTATCTATCTATCTATCTATCTATCTATCTATCTATCTATCTATCTATCTATCTATCTATCTATCTATCTATCATAACGAAAGTCTGCATGGAGCGGGGACAGACATGACACCGCTGCGTGCACGCCTTTAGCGGAGAAGAAGATGGAGTTGGTGAAGAGCAAACTTGCTGCAGGTGAATTCACCGTCGCTACACGAGTGGGAAAATCAGAGGTCTGGAAAGTGTTTGGAGTGGTGCTGGATTCTGATGGAAATTCCACAGGTTATGTGCAATGCTCAAAATGCAAGGTGCTGTTAAAATATGACAGCAAAAAAACAGGGAAGTCCAGCCTGAGCCGCCATACAGTAAGCGGTTATAGCGGGTATAGAAAATGGATGGATGCATGAAATAACTGCACAGTGGTGTGGTGGTTAGCACTGTTGCCTCACAGCAAGAAGGTTCCAGGTTCAACACCCAGCTGGGGCCTTTCTGTGTGGAGTTTGCATGTTCTCCCCGTGTATGCGTGGGTTCTCTCCGGGTGCTCCGGCTTCCTCCCACTGTCCAAAAAATCATGCATGTTAGGTTGACCACCTGCTGGTGGTGGTCGGAGGGGCCGATGGCGCCGGTGCTTGGCAGCCTCGCCTCCGTCAGTGTGCCCCAGGGCAGCTGTGGCTACAATACAGTAGTCTGCCACCATCAGCATAGCACTTTGAGATTCCGTATGAAATGAAAAGTGCTTTACAAATGTAATTGATTATTATTATTATTAACAGTCAGAAAATTTGAACTGTATGAAAACTTGGTTTGGTACGATAGAATATTTGAAGATTACAACAGCATTTTATTGTAGAGTTATGAAGTAGGGTGAGTCTTACATTTGGAAAATGTTGTCTGTGCGAATATAAAACTAACTAGAGGAAGGTAGAACACAAAATCAATCAACTATTATAGGTTCATACATTATGTGTGGGAGCGGGCCGTGATGGTCACAAATCCATCTAAAACATGGATATGAAACCCCACACAACCCTGCAGGTGGGTACTGCACTGCTGGATGTTATATGAACCTCTGCGGTCCCTTGTTTGGACTTGGGGTAAAATTAAAATCCTTCTCTTTTTCGTTATTTGCTCACAAAAATATGGGCGGCAACATCCAATCCGACATCCCGCCATTCCGACATGCAAACGTCCCACCATTCCAACAAGGCTTTCCATATAAGGAAATGTGCGTTACTCAACAGGTGAGTCCCTTCTTTCTGTTCATGCATCTTACATGTTTTAAGACATGTGCACAGATGTGATACGGTCTTTAAAAGCGTAAATAAAGCCTCTCCCCCTCTCTCTCTGCCTGTTATTCTTCAAAGCTTCTGATGTTTGAATGATATTAAATTGATACTGACTGATGATTTAAGGGTCAAATCTACAGGGAGGATCAGGTGGATGTGGGCTTATTTTGGATTTTAGAAATAAAAATAAAAGATGCCCATATAAAGGAGTCCGGCACTCCTGACCCCTTGATATGGGCAGTTCGGTCTCTGTATGACCGGTGTCAGAGTTTGGTCCGCAATGCCGGCAGTAAGTCGGACATGTTTCCTGTGGGGGTTGGACTCCGTCAGGGCTGCCCTTTGTCACCGATTCTGTTCATAATTTTTATGGACAGAATTTCTAGGCGCAGCCGGGGCGTTGAGGGGGTCCGTTTTGGCGACCTCAGAATCGGGTCTCTGCTTTTTGCGGACGATGTGGTTCTGTTGGCGTCGTCGGGCCGTGACCTTCAGCTCTCACTGGAGCGGTTCGCAGCCGAGTGTGAAGCGGCTGGGATGACCATCAGTGCCTCCAAGTCTGAGACCATGGTCTTCGGCCGGAAAAGGGTGGAATGCCCTCTCCGGGTCGGGAATGAGATCCTTCCCCAAGTGGAGGAGTTCAAGTATCTCGGGGTCTTGTTCACGAGTGAGGGACGAATGGAGCAGGAGATTGACAGACGGATCGGTGCGGCGTCTGCAGTGATGCGGGCTCTGCACCGGCCCGTCGTGGTGAAGAAGGAGCTGAGCCAGAAGGCCAAGCTCTCGATTTACCGGTCAATCTATGTTCCTACCCTCACCTATGGTCACGAGCTGTGGGTAGTGACCGAAAGAACGAGATCGCGAATACAAGCGGCCGAAATGAGTTTCCTCCGCAGGGTGTCTGGGCTCTCCCTTAGAGATAGGGTGAGAAGCTCGGTCATCCGGGAGGGGCTCGGAGTAGAACCGCTGCTCCTCCGCATCGAGAGGAGTCAGATGAGGTGGCTCGGGCATCTGGTGAGAATGCCTCCTGGACGCCTCCCTGGTGAGGTGTTCCGGGCCCGTCCCACTGGGAGGAGGCCCCGGGGAAGACCCAGGACACGTTGGAGAGACAAAAGCCGCTTTCGGACTGTAGGAACCTTTGGCAGTTCTAATAACCTTTTAATCCGCGGGGCCGTTTTCTCCCGTGTTCGGACATACAGGAACTCGGGGCTTTCTCCCTTAGTTCCTATAACTATTTAGCTCCTTCTCCGAGGTCGGGTCTTTTCATGGTTCTATAGAACGAATATGACGGAGGTGTGTGGTGGTCGGTAGCTACGCCCCATGTCATGCTGCCACGGCTGAAATGTTTCATCATACCACACAGACAGAACCGGCGGGTGTTTAATAAGTTAAACTTACACTGGTCTCCTTTGTCTGCGGCGCTCTGCTCTCCTTTCTTACTTCATGAAATGAAAAAGTATCGTCTCCTGACTCTCTCTGTGAGCTGTTCCAGCCTCGATATTAGCTGATGTGATCGTCCATGATTAATATCACCATCATGCAGACCATGAACACGGTGGCCTCCCCGGAGAGCGCTCCATGTTAGCTTCTTTGTGGTGTTTTTTCTACTTTTACCGGTTTTGTTTTGTTTTGTTTTGTTTTGTTGTTGAATGTGGTGCTAAACGGCTAACGTAACACGTCACTGACGCAGACGGCTGCGCGCGGCGCATCAGTCCCTATCAGGTCCCGACTCATGTGCGAATGCAGACTGAAACAGTTCCGCTGGGGAAGGATAGTTATCAGAACGAAATTCGAGTAGGACAGTTCTGATAACTGCGTTCTTAGAACGGCTCTGTCTGAAAGCGGCTTACGTTTCACGGCTGGCCTGGGAACGCCTCGGGGTCCCCCCAGAAGAGCTGGAGGAAGTGGCCGGGGACAGGGACGCCTGGGTTTCTCTGCTCAAGCTGCTGCCCCCGCGACCCGACCCCTGGAGCAGCGGAAGATAATGGATGGATGGATGGATAAATCAGGCCAGGAATGATTTATCAACAAATCCTTCTGTAAATATCTTCAGAATACTGCTAAGTGTATAACTGGAAAGTTTGGTGTTAGTAGGTGCTAACTGATACTGGAAAAATACAAAAAAATGATTTTGAGAAAACAGCATTTAAAGATTTAAATAGGGGAATTCATTTTGGTAAATTTGGGCGAAACGTACTGCCGCGATTAAACAAAATGTGATGAAAGAAACATTTTGATTTATGTTTTGAAATAACACATATTGAAGGAAATCACTGTTTTTGCCTGCCGTGTCTCGCCTTAATCTAACATGTTTCAGACTCGCCCCATTTACTTTAATACTTGTATTTTGATATTTGAAATTTTGATAATAATTTATTATAGTTGCTTTGCGAGGTTGTGGAGTTCCTCTAAAGAAAAGCCTTTACTAGGCTATTAAAGGAATTGTCGGCATGGTGGGATGTTTATAAAAAATAAAACATATCGCGATTCCGACAATGGGAGGAAAAAAGGACAATTTGAGGCCCATGTCGGAATGCGACATGTAACCCAAAAACACTGCCTCCTTGAGAGGCACATTTTGTTTAATGAAACATTCGTTTATTTTCCATCCCTGCTTTAACCTCATTAGGGTCACAGGGGGCTGGAGCTTTAAGCCAACATGCATATTTTCAGACTCTTTTCGGATATTTTCGGACGCCAAAGTACAAAGTAAGAGGGATGCACAGGGAGAACATGCAGACTCCACACAGAAACGACTGTGCTGAGATTCAATTCAATTCAATTAATTTTTATTTATATAGCGGCAAATATAACAAATGTCATCTCAAGGCACTTAGATAATAAAGTCCAATTCAAGCCAATTGGAATTCAATTAATTGTAATCATAATTATTCATAAAATAATCCAATTCGTTCATATAGAGCCAATTCAAAAACAATTTCCTAGCTAAGGAAACCAACAGATTGCACTGAAACTTTTTTTTTTTTTTTTTTCGGTCCAATCTCCCGGCCTGAGCGTGCCTGAGGCGACTGTGGAGAGAAACGACTCCCTTTGAACAGGAAGAAACCTCTGGCAGAACCAGAACTAGGAAGGGTGGCCATCCGCCTCCACCAGCTGGGCTTTGAGAAGACAGAAAGGGGGGGAGGGGGGGCACTGTAACACCATTCAAAGGATATCTGTTGGAACAGGGAAACACGAGTTAATGACCGCAATAATATCACATATACATAAAGAGAGTAAAGTGAGGAAAGGTGGGATAGATGAGGCCCCCCAGCAGTCTAGGCCTATAGCAGCTTAACTATGGGATGTTTCAGGATCACCTGAGCCATCCCTAACTATAAGCTTTATAAAAAAGGAAAGTTTTAAGCCTGGTCTTAAAAGTGGAAAGGGTGTCTGCTTCCCGGACATTTACTGGCAGCTTATTCCACAGAGAGGGGCCTGATAACTGAAGGCTCTGCCTCCCTAACTGGCAGCTGGTTCCACAGAGAGGGGCCTGATAACTGAAAGCTCTCCCTCCCATTCTACTTTTAGAAACTCTGGGAACCTCAAGTAAACCTGCAGTTTGGGAACGAAGTGCTCTGTTAGGAAAATATCTTACAATGAGATCTTTAAGATATGATGGAGCTCGGTCATTAAGAGCTTTATATGTAAGGAGAAGAATCTTAAATTCTATTCTGAATTTAACAGGGAGCCAATGAAGAGAAGCTAAAACTGGAGAAATATGATCTCTGCTGTTAGTTCTCATCAGAACTCTGGCTGCAGCATTTTGGATCAACTGAGATCTGAACCAGAAACCTTCAGCTAACCATCATTGCTAATCACGCAACTTTTATTGTTCCAAAGCTTTAAGCCTTTGTAACCCCTCTTTGGCTGATGAGGCCACTAGTAATAGTGGTAGTCCGAGATTTCAGCTTCTTACAGGTTGGACCGGTTATCAGAGTTCTAGAGTCGCTCGTGGAGCCCAGGGTGGAACAGCAACATCAACCACACTCGTAAAAATTTAGGTTTCAAGAATATATTCTCGGTCATCAGAGGAACAGTATGACAACAAGTCAATAGTACCATTTGAATAAGAAAATGAATAAAATGCGCACAAGAAAAAAAAAAAGTGTGTTCTTTGTTGTAGTGTATAGTCTTTCGTGTCTCTTTTTTTTTTTACTTTCTGAGCTCAGTTCTTTTTATTTCGTTGGGGCCCTTTTTAATCTGTTTCTCGAGTGTCCTACAACACCACAGGTGAAGAAGTGCAACTCTGGCTCGCCATATTTTTCTGAATCCGGTCACTCCAGCAGGAGATCAAGAAGCCGCCTCGTGGCTTATTGCTGCTGGTCTCTTTTCGTTGAGTCGACCGAGTGGATGTCCTCTCTTGACATTAATCAAATCCCACAAAAAAACCTGACCGCCAAGCAGAAAACAAACTGAGAACTCCGTGGCTCAGTTATTGGTGAACTCCGACCGTCTCCCTACGGTTTCTATTTTCAACTCCGGGGAACTTTCGGGGACAGAGCAAACCTCACACGGCCGATAGATGGTCTATCACCCAGAGTGCTGTGCACAACTGCAACGCGCAACGTTGTGACGCCACACTCACACATACATACATAGAAACACATAAGACTTCTGCTTCTCTCTTAATGATTTTTTTTTTCACAGCTTATGAAGCCTGGGCTACACCTTCAACACAATACGAGTTCAATATCCAAATTCCAACACAAATAGCTTAACCTTGTAGCACCCACAGTTGCAGATATGCAACAAGCTTTTTATTTATTTACATTATATTTTTATTTACATTACATTATTTGATTTTTTAAATTTACATACATTATTTACATTCATGTGTAATATTTTTTTACATTACATTTTTTGTGCCGACAGTTGTCACAGCAATCATTTTCTTGGCTCACTGAATTACACTCTGCTTTGCGGTGGTCTGTTCTAGTTCGTTCTGGTCTCGTTTGGTGTGGTCTGCTTTGTCCACCTTTCACAGCGCTAATGGGAGGTCAGAGGTCCGTTTCACGAAGCAGGTTTAGTGAAAACTCTGAGTAGGTTAACCCTGAAATGAGGGAAACCCTGAGTTTTCCGTTTCACAAAGAGAGGTAACTCAACCCCGAGAAAGAGGGGTAACTCTAGCCTGTTTCACAAAGAGAGGTAACTTAACCTCTCGGTCAGTTACCATAGTAACAGACTCTCTGAACCTAACCTGGTCGGGACCAGGTTTTACTCAAGAAACCTCGAGTTTCTCTCTGTCTCCGCCCTCTTTCAGCCACACACGACATTTGATTTCCTCATTCATTCAGTCAGCAGAGCGAGTTTTGGCGTAGCAGGTAGTTCTTCTATTTCTAGAAGTCGATTTATAATATATAAGATTTATAATATACAGTAAGAGGCGACTTTTTCCACGAACATGGCATGTCCGTTTATCAACGATCCCGTGGATGAAGGTGCAGCATTATTGCGCAGAGAATTGAATATTCGTCCGGAAATGGTTATCAGACCACGCATAGATGTTTTAGCATTTCCAGACAATTTTCTTTTTGAGCGGTACCGTTTCACGTCACAGTCCATCATTTATACACAACATAATCCGTCCTTACATTGGCAACATTACCAACCGCAGTCATGCTCTCACATCTCAGAAGATATTGTGTGTTGCACTGCGTTTCTTTGCAAATGGAAGTTTCTTATACAATGATGCAGAGCACTTAAGGCAACTGTATGCAGGGCGGTCAGAAAAGTGTGCCTCATTTTACCCATGTTTGTGGTTTTCCCTGGACATAAACCTGTCAGAGCCATCAAGGAGGAGTTCCACAGGATTGCAGGTGAATGATGTAGAGATCTGTTAAATTATATTCTGTTAATGACATTGTGCTGCAACCTCAGACTGGGATTAGTAATTTTACTTTCTTTTAGGATTTCCCAGTGTGATTGGCTGCATAGATGGTACACACATCCCCATCACGGCTCCCTCACAAAATTAAGCCGATTATGTGAACAGGAAGTCCATTCACAGCATTAATGTGCAGGTACATGTAGAATGACTACAAGATGATCTTGAAAGACTTTCAAGATGTTAAAGACTGCATCAGAGTTCCAACATCTCTCATTATCTGCACTGTCAAGATCATTTGTGATGCAGCAAGCATCATTTCAAATGTGGAGGCCAAGTGGCCTGGGTCTGTTCATGACTCAAGAATTTATCGCGAGTCTAACCTGAGCAGCAGACTGCAAAATGGTAAGCAGCCTAAAGATTTGCACAATATAATCTCCCTCCTTTAATACACTCCAATGTATCCACTATGCATTACAGGAGAGTTTGATGGCCTTCTGCTGGGTGACAGGGGTTACCCATGCCAACCTAGGCTGCTGACCCCTGACCCTGACCCTGAACCAGGCCCCCAACAGAACTTCAACCGGGCTCATTGCAGGACAAGAGCCCGGGTGGAGATGACCATAGGCCTGTTGAAAGCCTGTTTCCAGTGCCTACGTCACGTCAGGGTGACCCCTGAGAGGGCCTGTGATATAATTGTGGCATGTGTTGTTTTTCATAATATCACCACTATTAGAGGAGAGCAACACCCTGCCCTACAAATTTAAGACGCTGATGATGACCCCATCCACCTGCCAGCTCACCAGAATGACAGAGCAGTCAGAGACACCATAATCACTTTAGAGTTTAAGTCACCATCATCACCACCACCACAGCAGTCAAATAAAGAGAGAATACAAATTTCATTTGGTCTTCTTTATTTCCTACAAATACAAGAGCTAGTTCAGTTAATGTTCCAATAGTTAACATAATTTACCTGTGACCATGCACCCACCTTTAACTTGTGCTCCAGTATTTCAATTTCCAGATCTGTCTTCCTCATCTGGCGGTCTAAGTAGAGCATTTCTTTATCAGTTTTTTGTATTTTTTTCAGCAGGTGAATTCTGTAAACCTCTTTTACCGTCAACTGGAAATACATAAGGACGACATTAAATTATACAGTTACACATGCATTCCACAGAATGAACCTCTGGTGTTTACTGAACATCCATCTCACTGTGTCAATCTGTGCAGGGGAAGTTGAGGGACCCTCCAGCTGCTGCCCAGACATGCTCTGTTAAAGAATGATGAGAATGTGTTAATACTTTAGTGTAGGCTAAAAGTCATATTCCACCAGAATGTTAAGAAATGGGAATGGGAAGAGAACTATCAGTATAATGAAGATGTTACCTCAATAGACCTTTCTGGATCCCCCTCAGTAAAGGCAGCAGACATAGTTTCCTCATCCTGTTCATCCCAGATGACTGGTAATTTTCAGTATACTTAAACTACTATATGGTAAAATCATTGGAGTATTGCTAACTTACAGTTACAAGATCTGTTGTGGCGTGAGGGGGCTCCACCAGGCAGAGAGCACCATCAGAATCTGTTGGGACAAAAAAAAAAAAAAGACAAATAAATATTTGTATGAATAGGCTTAAAAATATATATCTATAGGCCCATTACATTTTATAAAGGCACTTGTGTCTTGGGGGGTGGACTCCCTCCAGGGATTCCCTCAGCCACTGGCCTTCCAATATTCTGGCTTAGGGCCAGCTCCTCTGCCTCCGTTAGAGGTGGCAGTGCTGGACCACCACCCGTTTTACGGGCATCTGCCTTCTTTCTGTTGGCTCAGTAGAAGTCTGTGTTAGTTTAAATAGGCTTAATTATTTAACAGAACATGATATAGATGAGAAGACATTTATGTGTGTGAAAACAGCATTATGTTGGGGATAAAATAACTGCACAGTCAAATAGCCACTTAATATTTATTTTACAGTGTAAAACATGATCAAAATGAGGTACCTCCATGCCGAGGTCTCACCTGTTTAAACAATGTTTTTATATTTCATCTTAAACTGCTGCCAAGTGAGCTTCTCCCCCGCGGGATTGCACCTAAATGAAATAAATGAATGGGCTACCATTCAAGCAGTTTTCCCCTGTAATACTATTGTGATGCAAAGGACTATATTTAAACTTAAGCCCCATACACACACGTCGCTGCTATTTACTCGCTCAGCGAGTGAAGTCAATAGAATGTCTATGTGTTCACGCGAGGCAAGGAGAGTACAAGCGAGTACAAGCGATGCGATGTGGGCGGATTCCGAGATGAACATATTTCAACTTCGAGCGACGCGAGTAAGCGAGTAAAAGCGAGTAGCCAATTAAAATGCAGAATACAGATTATTGACAGGTGACGTTCCCCCAGTGTTCTCCAAACAGTGGCCACCCAACTTCTACACACCAAGTCAGCAAAAGCACCCAAGCGAGTGGCGAGTAGGCGAGTGAGCGAGTAGCGAGTAAATAGCAGCGACGTGTGTGTATGGGGCTTTACACATTGACGCGAGCAGAAATGTTCTCCCACGCGGTCTCCCTCTCCTTTGCAGCTGCAGCAGTGTTGCACTTCTTTTTAAAAACGTGTTGAAACTCGCCGTATGAGCGCACTAAAATTTCTAATTCGATGTTTGTAAAATATGTAGCCCGCCTCTTCCCCGTTGCCATGGTGACTCATCGAATTGGGGCTCCATTGATGCTGGCTTTTTAAAGTGTTGGTGCACGATCTAAACTCAAGGTGAAACTACTCAGAGTTGATTAAACTCACTCAAATCAGCGTTTCTGGAACCGAAAACTCAGTTTTCTATCTCAGAGTAGATCAACTCAGAGTTCAGTAATAGACTCAGAGTTGGTTGAACCTGCTTTGTGAAACGGACCCCAGGTCTCCAAATTGTATTATTCTGATTATTTTTTTGCATTTTTTTATGAGCTTCACTTTTTCACAACAAAGATCTGTGAAATCTGTTTGATTTGTTGTTGAATGGAAAGTTTATGATGGTTGCGTTCCGCACTTTGTATTAAGAATGTTCAATAAAGGTCTGTTATACACATTTTATTGTGGTAGCAGCAGTTACTGGTGAACTGTCACTATACCTTTTTTGCCAAACGATCTGCAGAGAATGACTTGGTTTTGTGAACAAAATTAATCAGGAAAGCCTAAAATGATCAAAAATAGCCCAATTCCAAAAATATTGGTTTATTCCCACCCAAAAAGATGCAAGAAGAGCCAAAATGATTTTTTTTCAATGATTATTCATATGCTTGTGTGCTACAAGGTTAATAACTACAGAAAATAACTCGTGTCTAGCTGAGTAGCTAGCTCTAAGCTCAACATTACTCATTGCCTACTTTATCATCATAGGTTGATTTAAGTCTGTAGATCAGCGCTGAAGGCAGGAAGAAATATTGGAGGCAAAACATCAACATTTTTAAATGCATTCTTGACATGAAACCAAGTCTCATCGTCATACCAGGTGGTTGCTTTGCTTGGCTTTGGCTCAATTCATTTCAATTCAATTCAATTCATTTTTATTTATATAGCGCCAAATACAACAAATGTCATCTCAAGGCACTTAGATAGTAAGTCCAATTCAAGCCAATTGGAATTCAATTAATTAATAATAATCATAATTCATAAAATAATCCAATTCGTTCATATAGAGCCAATTCAAAAACAATTTCCTAGCTAAGAAAACCAACAGATTGCACTGAAAACTTTTTGTTTTTCGGTCCAATCTCCCGGCCTGAGCGGCGTGCCTGAGGCGACTGTGGAGAGAAACGACTCCCTTTTAACAGGAAGAAACCTCTGGCAGAACCAGACTCAGGAAGGGTGGCCATCCGCCTCCACCAGCTGGGGTTTGAGAAGACAGAAAAAGGGGGGGGGAAGGGGGGGGGGGGGATGGGGAGGGGGGCAGGGGGCCACCGCGACGGCGGCACTGTAACACCATTCAAAGGATATCTGTTGGAACAGGGAAACACGAGTTAATGACCACAATAATATCACATATACATAAAGAGAGTAAAGTGAGGAAAGGTGTGTCAGATGAGGCCCCCCAGCAGTCTAGGCCTATAGCAGCTTAACTATGGGATGTTTCAGGATCACATGAGCCATCCCTATTCAAGGTAAACACAAGAAACTTGTGCTAACGAAAAAATAAATAATAAAATAAAGGACCAGACTCAGTGAGTAATTCCCTATACTCCCTATATAGATCTGCTCCTCACACCACAACAACCATCTTTTTACAGCCACAAGCTACCTCAGCCTCTCACCAACTGCACACCAGTCACAGCGGGGTGGGGATGCAAACCCTGGTTCGGGTAGGGGGAGAAATAAAAGAGGTAAGAGAAGCGGGAATGGGATTCAAACCCTGGTTCGGGTAGGGGGTAATGAAAGTATAGAGGGTGCCAGAGGTGGAGGCAGAACAAGACACACTAGCAGATACACTATCAGATTCAACAGACCTAACTATAAGCTTTATAAAAAAGGAAAGTTTTAAGCCTGGTCTTAAAAGTGGAAAGGGTGTCTGCTTCCCGGACATTTACTGGCAGCTTATTCCACAATTGAGGGGCCTGATAACTGAAGGCTCTGCCTCCCATTCTACTTTTAGAAACTCTGGGAACCTCAAGTAAACCTGCAGTTTGGGAACGAAGTGCTCTGTTAGGAAAATATCTTACAATGAGATCTTTAAGATATGATGGAGCTCGGTCATTAAGAGTTTTATATGTAAGGAGAAGAATCTTAAATTCTATTCTGAATTTAACAGGGAGCCAATGAAGAGAAGCTAAAACTGGAGAAATATGATCTCTCCTGTTAGTTCTCATCAGAACTCTGGCTGCAGCATTTTGGATCAACTGAAGGCTTTTCAGAGAATATGTAGGACAGCCCAATAATAAAGAATTACAGTAGTCCAATCCTGAAGTAACAAATGCATGAATTAGTTTTTCTGCATCACTCTGAGACAAGATGTTCCTGATTTTAACAATATTACGAAGGTGAAAGAAGGCAGTCCTAGAAACCTGTTTTATATGCGAGTCAAATGATAAGTTCTGGTCAAAAATAACTCCAAGGTTCCTCACTGTAGAACTAGAAGCCAAGGAAATACCATCTAGAGTAACTATATAGCTAGACAATTTCTCCCTGAAACGCTCAGGTCCAAAGATAACGACTTCAGTTTTGTCTGAATTTAGCAGCAGACAGTTCTGAGTCATCCAGGTCTTTATGTCTTTAAGACATGCTTGTAGTCTGACCAACCTATTGGTTTCATCTGGTTTTATAGATAAGTACAGCTGAGTATCATCAGCATAGCAATGGAAATTTATGCCATGCTGTCTAATAATGTTACCTAATGGAAGCATGTATAAAGTAAAAAGAATCGGTCCAAGCACAGAACCCTGGGGAACTCCATGACTTACTCTGGTGTGTGAGGAAGATTCTTCATTTACAAGAACAAACTGAAATCTATCAGATAAATATGACTTAAACCAGCCTAATGCAGTTCCTTTAATCCCAATAACATGTTCAATCTGTGTAATAAGATACTGTGATCGACCGTATCAAATGCAGCACTGAGATCCAACAGGACAAGCACAGACACAAGTCCGCTATCAGAGGCTAAGAGGAGATCATTGGTAACTTTCAGCAGTGCTGTTTCTGTGCTATGATGCACTCTGAATCCTGACTGAAACTCTTCAAACAAATTATTTCTGTGTAAATGATCACAAAGCTGAGCTGCAACTATTTTTTCAAGAACTTTAGACATAAAAGGGAGATTGGATATAGGTCTATAATGAGCCAACACTTCTGAATCAAGAGTAGGTTTTTTAAGTAAAGGTTTAATTACAGCAACCTTAAAAGTCTGAGGTACATATCCTGTCAACAAAGACAGATTGATCAAATCCAATATGGAAGTGTCAATTAATGGGAAAACCTCCTTGAACAGTCTGGTTGGGATTGGGTCTAAAACACAAGTTGATGGTTTAGAAGAGACTATTGCTGTTGTTAGTTCAGAGAGATCAACTGGGCAGAAGCCGTCTAAATACAAATCAGGTTCTAAAGATACTTCTAAAGCTGCTGTACTTGATGATACATCACTAATAATAGTGGGAAGGACTCCATCAATCTTCTCTCTGATAGAAACAATTTTATTAATAAAGAAGCTCATGAAATCATCACTGCTGAGAGTTAAAGGAATAACTGGCTCAGCAGAGCTCGGACTCTTAGTCAGACTGGCTACAGTGCTGAAAAGAAACCTGGGATTATTCTTATTCTCATCTATCAATGATGAATAATAAGCAGTTCTAGCTTTACGAAGGGCTTTCTTATACATTGTTAAACTATCTTTCCAGACTAACTGAGACTCTTCTAAATTAGAGGAACGCCACTGTCTCTCCAGCTTTCTTGCAGTCTGCTTTAAAGCACGCAGCTGTGAATTATACCAAGGAGCCAACCTCTTCTGACTGATTACCTTCCTTTTCAGAGGGGCAACATTGTCCAGTGCTGTACGCATTGAAACTATAGTGCTGTCAACAAGAGAGTCAAGTGCTGCTGGAGTAAAGTTTATGTAGTCGTCCTCTGTCATATCTGCACATGGCAGTGAAGAAAAGGATGATGGAATTAATTCTTTAAATCTGGTTACAGCATCCTCTGATAGACACCTTCTATATGTAAATTTCTTCTCAGAAACTGTATAGTCAAGTAATGTAAACTCAAAGGTTATCAGAAAATGGTCAGATAAGACAGGGTTATGAGGGAACACTGTTAACTGTTCACTCTCAATGCCATAAGTCAGAACAAGATCAAGGGTGTGATTAAGGCAGTGAGTCGGTCTGTGAACACTGAGAAAATCCAATAGAGTCTAATATAGAATTAAAGTTCATATTCAGGCAGTCATTTTCAACATCTACATGAATATTAAAGTCACCCACTACAATGACTTTATCTGTACTCAGCACTAACTGGGATAAAAACTCTGAGAATTCAGACAGAAACTCAGAATAAGGGCCAGGTGGACGATACACAACAACAAACACAAGAGGTTTCTGGGATTTCCACTTTGCGTGGGAAAAACTGAGAATCAGAGATTCAAAAGAGCTCAAACTAATCTTGGGTCTGGGACTGATGAGTAACCCTGATCTGAAAATAGCTGCCACTCCTCCTCCTCTGCCTGTGGTTCGAGGAACGTGAACATTTAAACAGTCAGAGGGAGTTGCTTCATTAATGTTAACATGATCCTCCTGCTGCAGCCAGGTTTCTGTAAGACAAAATATATCAATATGATGATCACAAATCAACTCATTCACTAACAGAGACTTCGAAAGGAGAGATCTGATATTCAGCAAACCACATTTAATAGTTTGATGTTTTTGTTCAGTTAAAGTTTTTGTTTTAATAATTTCTTTTTGCACAAGAGGATTTGCTCCTTTTGTGTTAATCGATTGGGTGGGTAGCAGCAGGTGGGAAGCTGCAGAGAAGTGTGTAAGACTACAACTCTGCATCCTGGTCTGAGCCCTGGGTTGTCATGTTTTAGGGTGGCAAATAAATTCATCCATATTTCTAGAAATGAGAGCTGCTCCTTCCAAAGTGGGATGGATGCCGTCTCTCCTCATCAGACCAGGTTTTCTCCAGAAAGATTGCCAATTATCTCTGTAGCCCACGTTGTTTGCTGGACATCATCTAGACAACCAGCGATTGTAGGACGACATGCGGCTAAACATGTCATCACTGGTCAGATTTGGCAGGGGTCCAGAGAAAACTACGGAGTCCGACATTGTTTTGGCAAAATCACACACCGATGCAACATTAATTTTAGTGACCTCCGATTGGCGTAACCGGGTGTCATTAACGCCGACGTGAATAACTATTTTACCATATTTACGTTTATCCTTAGCCAGCAGTTTTAAATAGGATTCTATGTCGCCCGCTCTGGCCCCTGGAATGCATTTGACTATGGCCGCTGGTGTCTCTAATGCCACGTTTCTGACTATAGAGCTGCCAATTACCAGGGTTTTGTCCTCAGCGGGTGTGTCGCTGAGTGGGGAAAATCTGTTAGAAGCGTGGACAGGTCGATGGTGAACAACGGGCTTGACTTTAGAGCTATGCCTCTTCCTGACAGTCACCCAGCCACGATGTAATCCCGGCTGCTCGGGTTCTGCCTGGGGGCGGCTAATGGAGCTAGCTACGCTAGGTGGCTCCACACTGGCAAAAGGGGCCTGGCTCGCTATCGGTTGATTTTCAACAGTGCAGAGCCGAGCTTCCAATTCAGATAACCTCGCCTCCAAAACTACAAAAAGACTACATTTGTTACATGTACCATTATCGCTAAAGGAGGCAGAGGAGTAACTAAACATCTGACACACGGAGCAGGTGAAAGCAGGAGAAGGAGGAAGAGAACCGGTAGCCATGCTAAGCTAGAGAGCCAGACACACCGCTAAAAAGTGAGAATAAAGATTAAAGATCTGTAGGAGTGTGTTAGAACAGAACGGTAAGCTATAGAGTTTAACTATGCAAAATTGTGTAAGTTATAGATCGAAATAAAGTGATTATCAGTACTCCAAGCGGAGCAAGAAATTCCACAGTGCACAAGCAAGGTAACAGGAAGTGATGCAACACGTCTTACCGCAAAGCGTCAATCCGTTGACAACGTTTTCAACCACAAAAACGTATTGTTTGGACTGTCCTCACACTCGGGGGTGAATGAGAGAGCAATTTCCTGCCCAAACTGCAGCAGCAGGTTAGCCTGGCTGACGCGTCCACAATCTCGATGAGATGGTGGTCTGGGAACTAGGTGTGCATTTTCTCGTATTTGAGGCGTGGTTTACGAATGCCTAGAGCCGTTTATTGGGCGCTACGAATGTCTATCAAATGACGTCAGGTTCTTCCCATGCTGCTTTGCGCGCGATTCATAGCCAATTGTATCACTTATACCAGATGACGACAGAAATTCGACGAGGAAGAAGAAAAAAAAGGAAAATAAAAGTAAACTTGCGCTCTAAGCTACTTAAATTGACAACAAAGTAGGCATATATGCTATATTCTACATGAATTTTTATGTTGTAGAGTTGTGAATTTATTTTAATAATGGAGAAATTGAGCAGCCTTGCTTTGTTGTCTACAGTAGTAGATCAACCCTCATCTTACTTTGAAGCTCCCAGCTCTCTGAAGTGACGTCAACGAAGCTTTAGCAGCAGAAAAGCTATCAGGCTTGTGTTGATGATAATAATAAACTCCTGGACTATGTACAAACTTCCAAATGCATCGTTTTGTGAGTACAGACCATATTTGTACAACTGTAGAAGTTTGGTGTCATGACATGTGATTTTAGTGTGGTAATTTTGGAGATACTGCCAGGGTCCGTTAGCGCTTGTACTAAGCTATTCGGGATAACTCGGTAACTCAGCTGATGTTCAGCCAATATCGGAAAAACTTCGGGTGGGCTACTTGGCTGGATGTCACGGTTCAAATGACCCTAGGGTGAATCTACTCCGAAACACTTTCAGAGGCTGCATTGAACGGTAACGTTGTGTCCGCTGTCATGTTGGATTAACGCTCTACAAGCTTCGGTGTAGCGCATAGACGTCGTCATCGTCTTGCTGCTGCCCCCGTTCTGTGATTGGTTCCCAAACTCTAGCAAAAATAAGGGCGGTGGTTTCCAGGCTGACTTTGCAGTGAGAATGAAATCGAGCGCAAAGCAGCATGGGAATTCCCAGGCTAGCAGCAGGTAGCATCCCTGTGAAATGGAAAGGAAAGGTCAAGTGCTAGACATACTCTGGGTGCCAAATCCTAAAATGTTTTCTACAGTTGAGGAATAGATACGATATTATCTCTGGTGCCAACGTGAAACTTAAATTCAACCTGGGGTCCGTTTCACGTAGCAGGTTCAACCAACTCTGAGTCTATTCCTGATCTCTGAGTTGATCTACTCTGAGATAGAAAACCCTGAGTTTTCGGTTCCAGAAACGCTGATTTGAGTGAGGTTAATCAACTCTGAGTAAGTTCACCTTGAGTTTAGCGCGTGCACCACAACTTTAAAAAGCCATCATCAATGGAGCCCCGATTCGACGAGTCACCTTGGCAACGGGGAAGAGGAGGGGCTACGTTTTTCACCAACCTCGAATTGGAAATCTTAATGCGCTCATACGGCGAGTTTCAATACGTTTTTAGAAATAAGTGCAACACCTTTGCAGCAGCAAAAGTGTAAGTTTAAATGTAGTTCTTTGCAATCACAATAATATTACAGGGAAACTGCTTGAATGGTAGCCCATTCATTTATTTCATTTAGGTGCAATCCCGCAGGGGAGAAGCGCTCTTGGCAGCAGTTTAAGATGAAATATAAAAACATTGTTCAAACAGGTGAGACCTCGGCATGGAGGTACCTCATTTTGATCATGTTTTACACTGTAAAATAAATATTAAGTGGCTATTTGACTGTGCAGTTATTTTATTCCCAACATAATGCATTGTTTAAACTCCTCCCTTCTGCAAGGTGCTACAGAACTCTGTACGCCAAAACAACAAGACACAGGAACAGTTTCTTCCCTCAGGCTGTCTCTGTGTTAAACAGCTAAAACCGGACTTCAGTGTTTCATCCTTGCACCATGCACCAATTTGCACTTCTGATTTAATCTTGTTCTATGTCTATTTTTTTGTCTATTTTTTTGTAATTGTTGCACTAAAGAGAGTGAGGTGTAACCGGAGTCAAATTCCTCGTGTGTGTCCACATACCTGGCAATAGAAAGCGATTCTGATTCTGATTCTGATAATGCTGTTTTCACACACATAAACTATGTCTTCTCATCTATATCATCCATCCATCCATTATCTATACACCGCTGAATCCGTCAGTCGGGTCGCGGGGGGGCTGGAGCCTATCCCAGCGGTCAATGGGCAAGAGGCGGGGTACACCCTGCGCCGCCAGTCCATCACAGGGCCACATAGAGACAAACAACCATACACACTCACACTCACACTCACTCCTAAGGACAATTTAGAGTCATCATCTATATCATGTTCTGTTAAATAATTAAGCCTATTTAAACTAACACAGACTTCTACTGAGCCAACAGAAAGAAGGCAGATGCCCGTAAAACGGGTGGTGGTCAGCACCGCCACCTCTAACGGGAGGCCAGTGGCTGAGGGAATCCCCCCCCAAGACACGAGTGCCTTTATAAAATATAATAGGCCTATATATGTCTTTTTTAAGCCTATTCATACAAATATTTATTTGTCTTTTATGTCTTTTTTTTCTTTTGTCCCAACACATTCTGATGGTGCCGCTCAAAAAGATAATTGTCTGTCAATGCAAAAATCTATGTGCGGTCTGATAACCATCTCCGACGAATATTTATTTCTCTGCGCAATAATGCTGCACCTTCATCCACGGGATCGTTGTCAGAAGGACATGTTCGTGAAAAAAGTTGCCTCCTGCTGTGCCTAATGGACTTCTAGAAGTAGAAGAACTCGCTCTGCTGAATGAATGAATGAGGAAATCAAATGGCGTGTGTGGCTGAAAGAGGGCGGAGACAGAAAGAAACTCAAGGTTTCTTGAATAAAACCTGGTCCCGACCAGGTTAGGTTCAGAGAGTCTGTTACTCCGGTAACTGACCGTGAGGTTAAGTTACCTCTCTTTGTGAAACAGGCTAGAGTTACCCCTCTTTCTCAGGGTTGAGTTACCTCCCTTTGTGAAACGGAAAACTCAGGGTTTGCCTCATTTCAGGGTAGAGCCCAGGAAGGAGCGCCTTATATGTGGATCTGGATGGTTGATGAGCGATTGCCAACACCTGGTGAGTCTGCCATGTTGAATTTGCGGCTAGCCTTCATTTCAACCTGGAGAGACTCACACGGAGAGATAGGGAGACAATTGCAAGGTTTATTGTCAATATTTCTTTGGCGCTCGGGCCCCGGCGGAGGACATGCAAGCTGAACCGCTGTGAGCTTGAAAGTCCGGCATAGGTAGATAGATGCTGAATATCTTCCCCCCAAAAACTGAGCCGGGGCCGAGCTGGTGAGGGACTGGCTGCAAGGTGAGGAAGGAGCCTGTGAGAAGGGTTGCCCCCCCCCCCAAAAAAGAAGTGAGCCCGCCTGGGCTGCCTGAGGAGAGAGAGAACGGGAGAGTGAGCCCGCCTGGCTGCAGTGGATTAAGCCCGCCTGGGCTGCCTGAGGAGAGAGAGAAACTGAGGAGAGAGAGAAAGGGAGAGTGAGCCCGCCTGGCTTCAGGGCGTGAGCCCATCTGGGCTGCCTGAGGAGAGAGAGAAAGGGAGAGTGAGCCCGCCTGGGCTGCTGGGGAAGTGAGCCCGCCTGGGCTGCCGGGGAAGTGAGCCCGCCTGGGCTGCCGGGGAAGTGAGCCCACCTGGGCTGCAGGGGAGTGAGCCCGCCTGGGCTGCAGGAGAAGTGAGCCCGCCTGGGCTGCAGGGGAAGTGAGCCCGCTTGCGCTGCAGGGGAAGTGAGCTCGCCTGGGCTGCAGGGGAGTGAGCCCGTCAATATTTCTTTGGCGCTCAGGCCCCGGCGGAGGACATGCAAGCTGAACCGCTGTGAGCTTGAAAGTCCGGCATAGGGAGATAGATGCTGAATATCTTCCCCCCAAAAACTGAGCCGGGGCCGAGCTGGTGAGGGACTGGCTGGAAGGTGAGGAAGGAGCCTGTGAGAAGGGTTGCCCCCCCCCAAAAAAGAAGTGAGCCCACCTGGGCTGCCTGAGGAGAGAGAGAACGGGAGAGTGAGCCCGCCTGGCTGCAGTGAATTAAGCCCGCCTGGGCTGCCTGAGGAGAGAGAGAAAGGGAGAGTGAGCCCGCCTGGCTTCAGGGCGTGAGCCCGTCTGGGCTGCCTGAGGAGAGAGAGAAAGGGAGAGTGAGCCCGCCTGGGCTGCTGGGGAGTGAGCCCGTCTGGGCTGCCTGAGGAGAGAGAGAAAGGGAGAGTGAGCCCGCCTGGGCTGCTGGGGAGTGAGCCCGCCTGGGCTGCCGGGGAGTGAGCCCGCCTGGGCTGCAGGGGAAGTGAGCCCGCCTGGGCTGCAAGGAAAGTGAGAGAACGGGGAGAGTGAGCTCGCTTGATTTGCCATAGAGATAGAAAGCCCCCTTTTGCTGCCAAAGAGATAGTGCTGCCAGAGAGAGAGAGAAGCGACAATTAGAGCTGAAGGACTCCACCACCAGTAGTTGATGCGAGAGCTTACCTATAAGCTGAGTGAGCGCTGAGCAGCGAGCACGGATTGAAGGTCTGGACGGATGTAGGAGGAGTAGGCTGCCGAAGACCAGCAACCGAGCTGTTGGAGAGATGCCTCGGGAACACCTTGGACGGCTGCGGAGATAGCTGCCCCAATCCGAAACGAATGTCCGGAGTATTGGAGAGGGGGAAGGCCAGCTAGAGCCAGGGATTTCCTAAGGAATCTGATGAACCATGCTGCAGTCATGGGGGAGCCGTCGGGAGTGAGGAACAAGGGGCCAATGAAGGGGCGGAGCTTATGGCGTTTGTCAGCAAATTTAATCATGGCTAGGAAGGGACAAAACGGGCCGCCGAGACAGGCTATGGAGATGACGGCAGGGCCTTTGCCCTTAGAATGTTTGAGGTGGAGGTCAAAGTGATCGGGAAAAAAAAAACAAGTCGTCGGGCATCAGATCTACTGACGGGTTGAAGACGCCCTGAGATGTGAACTCGCCTACCCTAAGGAGTCCGTAGAAGGCCAAGAGAAAAACGCTTGACAGGAGTGCTTTAAGGTACGAAGAAAAGGGGGACGACCTCAGGGTTAAAAGAAGGCTCTTAAGAATAGAAAAGTGATGGGTTTTCTGCCATCGAGCTGGGGAGGAGAGTGCTTAGCCATGCCCTTCAGGAGGAGCTTAATGGCATGGTTAGAGAACAGACTCGGGCATGGGCCCAGATGATAGAGTTTTGCATGGAAGTTAAAGCCAGCTAGGAGGGATCGAATATAAGGGAGCTTGAAACGTCGCTGGTCAAAGCTATCCAGGAGAGTCTAAATAAAACTATTAAATGTAAAACGTTTTTTGTTTTTTTTTGTCCTTTACAAAAGGGGAAAATTAAAAGGAAAGGTTAGCAACCCTGCAACCACTGACATGGATGCAAAACACGAGTAGCTGAAAGACAAAGTAGAGCCAGCAGATCAGCTGCTACACAAAAGCACACATTTACTTATTCAAATATTAAGCAGCTACGAGTGGCTAAAAATCTTTTAAAATCAACAATATTTCATTGATCCGGGACAAAAGTAGCTGTGTGAGGTGCGCCCAGACACAATGAGGGATGACTGCTGTCACACTGCCTTGGGAGCGGCTGATTGAGAATACGGTGGCGTCGGTGTAAAAACAACTAATAACCAAATCTATCATGCGGCACAATACTCTGCAAACGTCCCGCAGATCAGTGTGGCCTTGTGCAGGATGCAGAAGCGTCACAACATTCGAGCAGCTGCCAGCAATAAAGATTAAAGCCCTGTCTAACGGGGCAGCAGCAGGGCATGAGGCAGTGCCAAGGAGCATAGCCGAGCAGAGCAGGGCAGGGCACTATAGAGCAGAGCAGGGCAGGGCAGGGCAGGGCAGAGCAGAGCCGGGCACGCAGCGCAGAACCGGGCACAGCAGAGCAAAACCGGGCACAGCAGAGCAGAGCAGGGCACGGGAGAGCAGAGCAGAGCCGGGCACGGCAGGGCAGAGTAGGGCTGAGCAGAGCAGAGCACAGCAGGGCACAGCAGAGCAGAACAGAGCAGGGCACAGCAGAGCAGGGCCTGAGCAGGGCAGGGATATGAGCACAGTCACTCGCTGTGATGGCTACTGCTGTGGTTATGTCCAGCTGTAACAGTTTATGCTTCTTATGCTGCTCCAGAACACAGCAGCTTAATGCTGCATTAAAGGAGCCGTCGCTTTACATCGAGCTGTTGCATGTCATCAAACACTAAAAACAAATGTGCTGCAGCCATGATCCTAACAACGCCAACAGCAGCCCCAGTGACAGCTATTTCATCTCAAGGCTGCACTCACAATCGCAGCTAGCTGTTCAAGGAGCTCCTCTATTACCTTTTTGAATGCAGTGGTGTAGCTTGTGTACATGCAGCCACAGCTGAAGGACTCTTTATGTGGTCTGCAACATATCCGCATACCAAACGTATTGTGTCACAGCACAGCCCTGACTTCCCTTGTGGGAGATGCAATGTGAAGACCGTTTAAGGTAATGAGAAAATATCCTCCAATTGTAAAGTTCTGCCTTCCAGACAGCATGAGAAAAATACGCCTGCATTTCTCACTTAATACACACACGACTGTTTTCACATCATAGTCAGTTCCATCGTTATCAATATTTCGGTCACTTCCTGGTCTGATTTAGTCAATATCATTACAAGTTAATAACCTATCATAGTTGAGCTGCAACACTTTTTAAAACATGGCGTCACCAACATCTTTTACATGCTGATCATGTGTTAACAACGCCTTACCCAAACAGTTTGGTCAGTTCTTGCAGGCTTTGGGCTGCAACATCATTTCGTTAGACTAAGAAATAAATGGTCCTGGTTAGCAAGACATCATGGTTTGTGATCATTCAAAGAGGCACCACCTAGGATGCTGTGATGGTGGTAACAGAGCTGAAATTTGACTTTAAGTGCTGGATCAAACAGCTGTTGATTATTAACTGCTACGCCCAACGTAGGGCTCGAACCCACGACCCTGAGATTACCAGTCTCATGTACTACCGACTGAGCTAGCCGGGCTGTTACCTGTACGGTGATCAGCTGGAGCAGCGGAGGGGGCCGGCTTAACGGAATGGAGGGACAGAGGGCGCTACGATGGCCGACGGCCGAGCAGGAGAAGTATGGGATTGCTTGAGTCAACATAACCAGGAGCTCGGTGTCCAGGACGGATCAGTCCAGGCGAACACCCGACTGTGACAGAACAGAGGCGGCTTCTTTTTTTTTTTTTTTAAGAGGAGAACGCCTTGTGGTAATGGTAAAATAGGGACTGCCATTTTATAGGTTGAGATCGGCAATCAGAGCGAGATAGGAGTCCAGCTCGACTCGGCGCTCGGGATAAACAGAGCAATAACGTCCCTGTAGACCCCGAATGCAGCTACAAACTCGCCGGTGGAATGATCCCTTGACAGCCGGGGATCGGCCGAGCGGAACACAGCCGTGAAATCAGAATAGGAAGCAACCTGCCAGTCGACCACGGGAGAGGGAAGCAACAGGGAGACCAAGTTGATATATTGCCCCTGCAGGATCTTTGGAGCGAAGACGAGGCGAGACATGGGCGTGAGCGGGCACATACGGCTGGCCTAGGCGAGAGAAGCAAGCGTGAGACCGGGAAAACATATTAAAACAATGAGACAGAGTACCATATCTTACCCTGCGATGGGCCGGGCGGGCGTCAGCGAGGGAACACGCTCCTTCGGAAGAGCTGAGAAGCCGGCTGGTTCGGCTGAACCGAAGAAGTCGAAGCGGAGACTGCTCGACTGCTACGTCGGGCTGGAGGTGGGTGGAGAGAGCGTCTCTTTATATTTACCGGGCTGTTTACCGGCTGTTTACCGGGCTGGTTACGGGGCTGGTTACCGGGCTGGCTGGTTTCCGGGCTGCAATTTGGCTTGGCGAACCATGCAGCTTGCTGACGAACAGGTAGAGCCCAGGAAGGAGCGCCTTATATGTGGATCTGGATGGTTGATGAGCGATTGCCAACACCTGGTGAGTCTGCCATGTTGAATTTGCGGCTAGCCTTCATTAGTATACTGGTCTGAATTTGTATTTATAACCTTCTTGCAAAGCACCTATGAAAAAGAAAAAGGGAACACATAATGGAATATTTTTAGAGGGTGCCTTTAAAACTGATGGAATAAAAACTGGGTGCCGAGAAAAGATAGAAGAGTAAATTCCACTGTAGGATTTTAATATCTCAGAGATAAATGCTAAATATGAGTAGTGTCAGTTTTCAGAGGACGCCTGTGTCAGAATAATTTCTTTTATGTGCTACTTAAAAAAGCATCATCAAGCTGCTGTATATGGAAAACGGTCAAAAAATCTCATCCAACATAACCCAGAATTCCCCATAAAAAAAGGACTGGACTGGTCTCTACTTCTGTAGAATTTATTTCATTTGGACTAAAAGGACCTTTTCAAACCTCAAGGGGAAATTCTGTGACAAGGGATATTTCAAGTTATTTTAAGTGGGATTGTGTGATGTAGAGTAGTGATGGGATAGTCGATTCCTTTTACTGACTCGAGTTTGTATGAGTCACTCACTAAAGTGAATCGGGTTTTTGAGTCACTTGAGTCAATCACCCAGAGTGTGCGCCACGGAATGTACAAACAAGTTCCAAACCACGTCCCAAATCATTGTGAAAAAGGCTAAAAATCAAGAAGTCTCCAAGGCGAAACATTTATTTTTCTTTCTTCCTCTCTAAATAAATTCAAATAGCCCAAACATGCAATAAATTAACATTCATTGCAAAACAGTGCAAAATTATAATAAAATGTATGAAACTGTGCACAAATAGAACATTTAAATAACCTAAACAATAATGCAAAAATAATAATATTCTAACATTCAACAGTGCACCATTAGAATAAAATAATTATGTACAGAATGAATGAACTCTTGCTTCCTTCAAAATAAAGCCGGGAGGGAAAGGGAGCGAGTGAGCTGTGAGTCGGGTATGAATCATGAGTCCTGAATCATGAATCATGAGTCCTGAATCATGAGTCCTGAATAGGGATGGGAATCGAGAACCGGTTCCCAGTGTTTCAATTCCTTGGAATCGTTTGGCGATTTTGCAAACGATTCCCTTATCAATTCCAGTGGGCGCGAATGACGTCCTCACGCAACCTTGCGTGGCGAGTCCAGCGCAGCCAGCAGTCAACAGTAAACATGGCGCCCAAGCAGTACAAATGCTCGAAAGTTTGATTACACATCCCTAAAAAAGACGACAACAGGGCAACTTGCAAAGTGAATATTTCACCAAAGGGAGGAAATACTACCAACATGCAATAACTATGAATGAATGTCGCGTTTTCGATCTGCTCCGGACTAACGTTGGTGAATCTGAACCCAGCGGCGTTAGCATGTCCTCGGCTAACACTGCAGGTAACTAACTAACTAACAAACAACTGCCTATCATGTCACTACTGAGAGCAGGGACAATAGAGGAGCTCATTTTTGCCACCTAAAATCTGAAATCTCAAAAATGTCAAGTTATTGATGTATAAAAACTTAAGACAATAGAAACTCTTCTTGTTTTCAAGACAAAAAGAGGCTTACAACAAATAAAGTTTTCCTTCAGTGTGATTTGAGAAGGCTATTGGTAGATGGGGGCTTTCCAGGCACGGAAAAGTCGTATCACCGCTGAGAAAGGTGCTGTCGGGGTGTAAATCTCCGCTGCTGACACATGTCGTGTCTCATCGCAGACAGCTCCTCACGATGTATGCAAGGTCTCTCAAGAATTTTATTCATCTGTTATCTCAGATAACCCTGGTAACTCCAAAGTACTCTTTTCCTCCATCACTCAAATCCTTCAGCCACGAACAGCTTCTATCACTGACCCTACTAATGACCTATGCAATAAATTTCTTTCTTTTTTCCATAATAAGATCCAGACAATCAGATCAGCCCTCACCACTCTCCCCCCAGCACTTAGCCCTACTACCAATTTACGGCTCAGGAGCTCTCCCCCCTTTTGCTCGTTTCCAGAGGTCTGTGTTAAGGAAGTTGAGGCCACCGTCAGGGCCATGAAACCCTCTACATGTGCCCTTAACCAGGACTGTTGGGAAGGGGTCAAGGCCCATATTGCCTCTCTCAGTCCCCTCATCACTACCATACATCCCTTCAATCTGGTCACATTCCCCCACTTTGAAATCTGCCATAATCAAAACCCTCCTTAAAAAAACCTACCCTGGACCCCCAGGACTTAGCAAACTACAGACCCATCTCCAGCCTTCATACCTTCATACCTGATGGACAGATCCGAATTTGTCTCCATTGGTTGTGCCAGATCACTGAGCCATCCCGTCTCCTGTGGTGAGCCCCAAGGATCAGTTCTTGGACCTCTTCTTTTTAATCTATATATGGTCCCACTTGGGGCATTATCAGCAGCTATGGGGTCTCTTTTCATTGCTATGCTGATGATACTCAGCTTTCCCTTAGGCTAGGTAGCAATGTGTCTGAGACCCCACCCATTCCATCTTCTTCATTGCCAGCCCCCTCACCTTGCCAATGATCCTCTCTCTCCACACTTACAGCTTGTCTGTAGGAGATAAAGGCATGGATGCAGCAAAATTTTCTCCATCTTAACAGTTCAAAAACTGAAATAATTCAACTTGGTACTTTATATCAAATTCAACAACAAAAAATTCTCAACATTACCTTCTCTGGCCAGAACATTTCTCGTTCCAGTATGGTCACCAATCTTGGTGTTATTTTTGATCCCCCTCGGCTGTGGAATGCTCTGCCTCCACATCTGAGGGCTCCACAGACTGTGAAACACTTTAAAACAGGCCTGAAAACCTTTTTTACCCAATGTTTTTAATGATCTCCCTTTAAATGCTCTGTCCTGTTTTTATTTTGTTTTTGTATTTAAATGACTCACTACTTTTATTTGTGTATTTTATAGTGGTGGGCATAGATTAATTTTTTTAATCTAGATTAATCTCACTGAAATCTTGAAATTAATCTAGATTAATCTAGATTAAAATGGCTCATTCAGAATATGCGTGCTACCCAAGTAATGACTAAAAATCAGTCATTGAGATAGGGTTTCTTAATACAGGGGGTGCATTAAACCAGGGGCTCATTTCCTGTTTCCAAAACCCATCACTGATTGCTTGAGAAAGCTGTTCTACTTTGATATTTGGTGAAGAAAAAAAAACATGCTCAATAAAATGTACTTGTGTTAAACGGGTTATTCAGTTAAACATGGAAATTAGTACGGTAAGCCTACAAGGTTTACATCAGTAGCTTTTTGTTAATCAGTCCAAGCGCTACTTTTCCTTCTTCTACCAGTCACTAACCCAGCTTATTCACATGCATGGCTCCAGCAGTTTCTCTAGCTTTGCCAACTTCTCATATTCAGCACTTGTTGGGAGGGCCAGATGGTGCTGCTGTTGAGATAGCGTTGTGTGCAGTGCGTCTCTGTTGCGCCTCACACGCATCTCAAGGGTGGAATTCCACCGTGTTGGAACATCTTGCACGAGCGGCTCCTGAACTTGCCCAAGGGAGGTTTGCTGGACTTTCAGCTCGTCTGCGTTGGCCGGACTGTGTTTGAAATGTCCCACCATTTTACGACACTTGAACTATCCCCGACCTCCATAAACTGCCTAGCACAGGCTTCTGCAAAGTGGCGTTCTTCTGTTTTCATAACGGCAGACAAAGTACATCGGCCTACAGCTAAAATATCAAGGTAAAAGTCATCATAGTTTGCTTACCTATTTTGACCCAGTTCCCAACCCAATTTTGAGAATAGATTAACAGCGATATTTTTTATATCGCCCGATAAGACTCTCAAATTATCGCAGCACGTTAACGCCGATAACGGCCCACCACTAGTATTTTATTTGCATTTTACTGTCCCTGCTTTTGATCTTAATATTTGTCTTTCATCCCACTGTAGCACTTTGAGATTTTGTTGTAAATGTAAAGTGCGTTATGAATAAAATTTATTATTTATTATTATTATTATTATTATTATTATTATTATGATCCTGAATGATAAGTCAGGGGAGTTAAATTTACGGTTTATTGTGCGTGTAGATGATTTTGACTACACATTGTTTGCCACCTCTTCTATCATGAAGTGTTTTGGCTGTGGGGTGGAGGGTCATCTCATCTCGGGTAAGGCTGGTCCCAACCGAGCCAGTCCGGCTCTGATGGGCTCCAGCGGAGCCTCAGCTGCCAAGCGGCCCGGTCCTGGTGCACGAGGGCGAGTTCCTGGTGCCGCAGGGCGGGAGGGTGATGCTCACACCTTTGGCTTGGATTGAGGGGTGGCTGAGCGTCCGGTAGGACAGACACAGAGCCGTCAGGAGGTGAGCAGCGAGAGGGAGAGTGAGGAGGGTGTAGGAAGAGAGCTGGGTGAGGTGACCGGTGAGACAGGTGAGGTTAGAGGTGAGGTTAGAGGTGAGATGTTAGAGGTGAGGTTAGAGGTGACTTTAGAGGTTAGAGGTGAGGTTAGAGGGGACTTTAGAGGTGAGGTTAGAGGTGAGGTTAGAGGTGAGGTTAGAGGGGACTTTAGAGGTGAGGTTAGAGGTTAGAGGTGAGGTTAGAGGTGAGGTTAGAGGTGACTCTAGAGGTTAGAGGTGACTTTAGAGGTTAGAGGTGAGGTTAGAGGTTAGAGGGGACTTTAGAGGTGAGGTTAGAGGTTAGAGGTGAGGTTAGAGGGGAGGTTAGAGGTGAGGTTAGAGGTTAGAGAGGACTTTAGAGGTGAGGTTAGAGGGGAGGTTAGAGGTGAGGTTAGAGGTTAGAGGGGACTTTAGAGGTGAGGTTAGAGGTTAGAGGTGAGGTTAGAGGGGAGGTTAGAGGTGAGGTTAGAGGGGAGGTTAGAGGTGAGGTTAGAGGTTAGAGGTTAGAGGTGAGGTTAGAGGTGAGGTTAGAGGGGAGGTTAGAGGGGAGGTTAGAGGTGAGGTTAGAGGTTAGAGGTTAGAGGTGAGGTTAGAGGTTAGAGAGGACTTTAGAGGTGAGGTTAGAGGGGAGGTTAGAGGTGAGGTTAGAGTTGAGGTTAGAGGGGACTTTAGAGGTGAGGTTAGAGGGGAGGTTAGAGGTGAGGTTAGAGGTTAGAGGGGACTTTAGAGGTGAGGTTAGAGGTTAGAGGTGAGGTTAGAGGTGAGGTTAGAGGTTAGAGGTGAGGTTAGAGGGGAGGTTAGAGGTTAGAGGGGACTTTAGAGGTGAGGTTAGAGGTTAGAGGTGAGGTTAGAGGTGAGGTTAGAGGTTAGAGGGGACTTTAGAGGTGAGGTTAGAGGTGAGGTTAGAGGGGACTTTAGAGGTGAGGTTAGAGGTGAGGTTAGAGGTGAGGTTAGAGGTGACTTTAGAGGTTAGAGGTGAGGTTAGAGGTGAGGTTAGAGGTGAGGTTAGAGGGGAGACGGGTGAGGTTAGAGGTGAGACAGGTGAGGTGATGAGTGTCCTCCCTGCAGCGTATGAAGATGCTTTAGCTGCTGAAGCTGGACTTATGGAGACCTGTGAGTCTGGGGAGAACTCTGCTCCTGCAAAGCGTCGCAGCAAGATTAAAAATGTGGTCAAGGTTGTGGGGGGCTGTAAGGCCGGCCGGCTGGAGGCTGGAGCAAGCGACGCAGATGGCAGCGACAGCGGTGTGTCTGACTGCAGCGAGCTGTCTCACAGTCAGATAACCGGCAGTCAGGAAGGTGAACTGTATCCTGATGAGATCTTCCAAACCTTCCTGCAGCAGACCAAAGGCATGAAGGGCCTGCATCTGGAGCAACGTTTCCCAGACTCGCTCACGTTTTACAACTCAGCGAGACAGATTATTAAGCACAAAGCGACTTCAGGCCTCACTGATCGAGAGATATACAGGCTCAGAAAACAGAGGATCAAGGTGAGAAGTCAAATCGGGCTTTAATGAGGGTTTTAGAGCTGGTTTTACTTCTCTATTTTACTGTCTTTGTTTCTAACATCTCCTTCACCACGAAGACTTTAAGAGTGGGGACGTTAAATGTTAACGGAGCCAGGGAGGCCTTAAAAAGAGCTCTGGTTTCTGACACAGCATGCAGGAAGAAGATTGATGTATTATTTTTACAGGAAATGCCCAGCGATGACAGCAATGAGGCAGACTGGAACAGAGAGTGTTTTTAAGCCATCGCAGCACTCACAGCGCGGGAGTGGGACTTCTTTTCTCCAGAACATTCACTCCGTTATCTCTGGAGGCCGAGCAGATAGTCAAAGGGAGGTGCTTTTTAGTTAAAGCAAAGTTTGAGCATCACACCCTGGTTTCTGTGAACATTTCTGCTCCAACCAGTGGTGCAGGGAGGGAGAGCTTTTTTAATCAGGTCAACGATGGACTGAACTGCTGTGACTGAGGACTTTTTATTTTTTGGGGGGATTTCAATTTTACTGGAAACAAAGTTTTAGAGAGTAACCATGCAGAGCCTCATCCAGGCTCCCAGATCGCTCTGAGGCAGCTGGTCTGCTCCCACGGCCTGGTGGATACGCAGAGAAGGATGCACACAGACTGCAGACAGTACACATGGTGGATGTGCAGAAGGATGCACACAGACTGCAGACAGTACACATGGTGGATGTGCAGAAGGATGCACACAGACTGGAGACAGTACACATGGTGGATGTGCAGAGAAGGATGCACACAGACTGCAGACAGTACACATGGTGGATGTGCAGAGAAGGATGCACACAGACTGCAGACAGTGCACATGGTCCCGCCTGACAGAAGATAGCATCTCCTCAGCCAGACTTGATCGCTTTTATTGTTTTAAACATCATTTTAATGTTTTTAAGGGCTGTACCATCATGCCGGTTGGTTTTACTGAACATTCTTTGGTTGGTTTTACCCAGGACCGCGTATTGGCATTTTAATTCAGCGCTAACATTTGATAAAGGTTTTAAAGAAGCTTTAAGTTATTTTTGGGCCATTTTTAGACGTAGGAAAGGTGATTTTACATGTCTCAGGCAGTGGTGGGACCATGGTAAAACTGAGATAAAACTCTTGTGCCAGCAGTATACTCTCAATGTTACACGGGATGCCTGTCGATCTATAAAAGACTTGGAGACTGAGATAGTGGAACTGAAGATGATTAACACTTCCACAGGAAATCGAGGATATATTGAAGTCCTCAAATCTAAAAAGATGGCGCTGGCCAACCTGCTGGATACAAAGGTACAGGGTGCACTGGTCCCATCCCGGATCCAGAACATCTCAGAGATGGATGCTCACTTTAGCTTTTCCTTTGGCCTGGAGAAGAAGCGGGGTCAGAAAAAGGTGATCCACTCTCTGCTCTCTGACACAGGGCAGGAACTCACAGAGACTGAAGAAATAAGAAGGCGAGCTGTGGATTTTTATACATCCCTCTGCGAGTGCATATGAGGAGAATGACGCAGTACTGGAGGGGTTCTGTGGTGAGCTACCTCAGGTCTCTGAGGAGACCAATGCACAGCTGGAGCAGCCCTTACAGCTGGTGGAGCTGCAGGCTGCTCTGCAGAGCATGCAGGGACGGAGGGCTCCCGGCATCGATGGTCTGAGTGTCGGATTTTATAAAACCTGGAATATTTCAGCACCTGATGTTTTAGAGGTTTTTAATGAAAGTTTGGCTTTGGGTTCTCTGCTGCTGTCCTGCCGCAGGGCTGCTGTCACCCTCCTGCCAAAGAAAGGTAATCTGCGAGACGCCCTGTGTCCCTCCTGTGCACGGATTATAAGATCCTTAAGGTCTTGGCGAACAGGCTGAGAAACGCTATGGTGGACAATGTCTACCTAATTCGGGATGTTTTGGAGGTTTCCAGCTCATTGGGCATTGATATTGGTCTCATTTTAAGTGCCTTGAGATGACATTTGTTGTATTTGGCGCTATATAAATAAAAATTAATTGAATTGAATTGAATTTTGTTAGACCAGGAAAAGGCTTTTGACCGCGTTGAACACAACTTCCTCTGGAAAACCATGGAGAGGTTTGGGTTCAGCGCTGGTTTTATTGCCAAGATCCAGGTGTTATACAGTGACAATGAGAGTATGCTGAAGTTTAACGGCAGTTTGTTGGTGCATAGAGGCATCCGGCAGGGCTGTGCTCTGTCTGGGATGCTCTCTCCTCTGTAGGATTCATACAAGCATTAATGGCCTGTTTTTACCTGGTTTTAGAGAGAACATTGTGTTATGCAGATGATGTTATTGTTCTGATAAACTCACAGAAAGATGTTGATTTGTTGAACTGGAGAAAGAGTGAAGCCCTTGCAGTTGGTAGATGGTGTGATGGTCTCCCAGTTCTTCCCCAACACCTGCAATGGAGCACAGAGGGTTTGAAGTACCTTGGCGTCTTCCTCGGGTGCGAGGGAATGACCAGGAGAAACTGGGAAGGCGTCACAGCAAAAATTGAAGGCAAACTAGGTAAATGGAAATGGCTGCTGCCCCAGATGTCCTACAGAGGCAGAGTTCTGGTGCTGAACCACCTGGTGGCATCTTTGCTGTGGCACCGCCTGGTCTGCATGGACCCCCCATCAGGTTTACTAGCTCAGGTCCAGGCAAAGATTGTAAACTTCTTCTGGGATGGTCTGCATTGGGTGCCACAGGGGGTGCTGTTTTCACCCAGAGGGGGGGGGGGGGGGGCAGGGCCTCATCCACTTGGCCAGCAGAGCTTCCACTTTCAGGCTACAGTTTATTCGGAAGTTTTCGACAGGTCCGGCAGACTTAGTATGGAGAGAAGTGGCCGACTGCATTTTTAGACGTGTGAGTGACTTGGGACTGGATGCTGCTCTGTTTTTAACCAATTTTACTTTATTAAAGTTAAATGTGTTGCCTCTTTTTTTTAATCAAAGTGTTTTTAAGTCATGGGTCCTTTTTAAACGTGATTCACAAAAAAGCTGTAACTCCCTGTTCTGGCTGCTAAAGGAGCCAGTGGTGCATTGAACCCGGCTGGAGACGTGTCCAGCTGGACTGATGACAGTGCCATACAAAAGAGAAGTACTGGAGTTCAAGCAACAGGTGGACACTGGGGGGCCGGAACTGACGAACTCGCAGGCTGTGGGCTCTCTCCTGGGCATCAGGTCTGCCAGGGTACCAAAGAGGGTCCTGGAGCTTTGGAGGCAGAGGCTCTCTGACAGAGACAGAGGCCTCCTCATGGACTACAGCAGAGGGGTGGAACTGGACTCTGGGGACCCTTTTCCAGAGGTCCATGTGAGTCCCCAGCTTGGGGAACTCGGTGGACATCTACTCAAGGACCCCAAGAGCCTCAGCTTTTGCACAGCTGAGAAGAAAGATCTTTACAACAACTGTGTGAAAGTCTTCAACAAGAGGGGTCTTTGTGACAGAGAGCCCACTGCATGGAGCGGCAGGTTAGGAGCAGATGGAGCTGGTCCACAGTGGTGAGTTCTGTATAAACCTCCCATAAAGAAGAAAACTGCCGACCTCCAGTGGAGGATTTTACATGGTGCCATCGCCTCAAGCCGTCAGGATCCGTGTTTTTGGTCACCTTGTTCTCTCCTGTGTTTTTGGTCACCTTGTTAATTTGCCCCAGATGTTTTGAGTTCCCCTGATTACCCTCATGTGTATTTAAGTTCAGTTCTGTCCCTTGTTCCCTGTCGGATTCTTGTATGTCTCCCAGTGTTTAAGTTCTGTATATGTTTGCGCCTTTTCTTTGGATTGTTGAGAATAAACACATTCCTTACCTTTCCTCTCTTTCTGTCTCCTTCGTGAAGCAGTTTTTTATGTTTTTATTGAGTGTCAGACTCACAGTGCTCTTCGCTCTTTTAACAACCGTGTTTAAACTGTTTAACGAGTCTTTTAGTATTACGCGTTTTATTTATGGCGCAGGGTACAAGAAAACAAACCAAAGGAAGTTTCTGCTTTTAAATTTTATCTTGGGTGAAGCTAAGTTGGCTATTTATGTTTCAAGAAAAAACAAGGTACAAGAAAAAGCAGGTCGGGAGGCAGTTTCAGTGTGGTGCTGCAACATCAGGTGCAGACTGAGGCTGGAGTTTAGCTTCTACAAGCTCACAGCTGATCTCGAACGTTTTAAAAGCATCTGGTGTTCTAATGATATGCTTTGTACTGTTGGTGATGATGAACTGCAGTTTGCACATTTTCTTGAAAATGAATTGATCCTGTTTTACATATTAAAGCGGCACTATGCAACTTTTTCATGGTCATAAAATTGCTTGGCAATCATCAGATTGCTTGGCTGACCCGTTCTGATGAAAACGGTGACATTTCCATCTCCATCTGGTGGCCCTAGCCCGAAACAGCGCTTGCAACTTTGCCTGTGGCGCCGCGTGCTTTGTTTACCTCTGGAAGACACACGAGAGCCGAGAACTACTGCTTCACGGCAGGTCTAAAGGGCTCTGAGCCGAGCCAGGGAGCCTGATAAGACACACCTCTCTCCATTAGCTGTCGACGGCTAAATTGAATGCGGTTAGCTTCTAGAGTAGTAATATATAATATGGCTAGACTGTCGCCTTATTTTCTACGGAGCTCCCCCTACAGCTTTGGGGTGTGTATTGCATGGTAAACAAACCCCGTATTACAGAAAGTTGCATAGTGCCGCTTTAACACAGTGTAATGTATTCTGTTAAAATGTAACTAAAATGTTTTCATAAAAATCACCAAACTTACTGTGCTCCAGATCGCACTATAATGGACAACCTATTTGTTATTAGAAACATAATTGACCAACACAAGTTTCAGGATATAGATGTCGGACTTTTCTCCATAGACCAAGAGAAGGCGTTTGATAGAGTAGATCATTCGTATTTGTTTAAAACTCTTGATATTTTTGGGTTTGGGAAAAATTTCACCTCGTGGATTAAGATATTGTATTCAGGGGCCACTGTTTTGCTGAAAGTTGGAGGAGGACTCAGTAGACCAATTCCTGTACAGAGAGGAATTAGACAGGGGTGTCCCTTATCTGGGATGCTGTATGCATTAGCAATTGAACCTCTCCTAAATCAGCTGAGAAAGAATCTCCGTGGATTGACATTTGGAAATAACAAAACAAAATCAATTAGTCTATCAGCTTATGCTGATGATGTGACGATAATGATTACCACACAAAATTATATTGAAATTATAAAACAAAAACTATCATTGTATGAAAAAGCTTCTTCTGATAAAGTACTGTAGAATGGTTAAAAAGTGACGTTTTTTTACTTGGGGAGTGGCGCGATAAGAATCAGCCAATTTTAACGGCAGGCTCACAGTGGGGTAGAGATGGCACAAAATGTTTGGGTGTTTTTTTGGGGAACAGTGACTTCCAAAACAAAAATTGGGAAGGTATTGTTGAAAAAGAATCAGTGCCCGATTGTTTTCGATGGACATGGGTCCAGCCTCAGCTATCTTATAGGGGGAGGACCTTAGTGATCGACAACTTGGCTGCCTCTATGCTTTTTCATAGTTGTGGTACCTCCAAACGACATCATCAAGGAAATCCAAAAAAGACTGCTGAACTTTTTTGGGGGTGGACACCACTGGACTTTGCAACTGTACTCTTTCTTCCTGGAGAACAAGGCCTAATCGATCTCCGTAGTTGGTTAACAACATTCCGCCTTCTGTCTGCAAAACGCTTTTTATACCAGAAACAACATCTACACTACTTCATAGAGTACAAAATCTGTCGTATGATAAACCTTTGTTCCTGTCAGATCTGGACAAAGTAGACATTGCACAAACTTCACTTTTTTAATCAGTCAGTACTTCATGCCAGGAGAACCACATTGAAGGCCAAGAGGAGCTCCATTGTTTCACAATACATTTTTCAGAAGTAAGATGCTCAACTCCATTACAGGAAGAAGGATTTTCCCCACCGCAGGACTAACAAAATTAGCAAACCTACGAGAAGCTGGACAGTGGAAGACCACTAATGAACTAACTGAAAAAACAGGATGCAAATCTCTTCGTCTACTGCAAAACCTAATACAAGAAGTGAATGGGGGGGCTTCCTGTTTTTTTCAGACAAACTCTAGGGATGGAAAATAGGGAAGTTCAACCTATCCCATCCACAGACTTTCCATCACTAACTATCAGGTTCCGCAGTGGAAGGGAGCGATGAAGAAAACGGGTTGCTATCTTTTGGAACACAAGTCCTGTCAAACTTCAATGATACATCCAAAAAAAGTTTATATGGAATTACAGAAAAGGTTCTCAACCAAGCATCACTGGCCAGTGTCTTAGAGTCGAGGTGGATTGGGGTGTTGGCGCAGGGGTCGTCTCCCAGAGGTAGTTGGAGGTCCCTGTACAAACCTCCCTTGGAGAAACGCAGTGCGGATCTCCAGTGGAGAATAGTACATGGGGCTGTGGCTACGAGCAGACATGTGGCACATATAGACCATAGTTTTGGAGGTCACTGTTTGTTCTGCCAGGAAGAGGAAACACTTGAACATTTATGGTTAAGGTGTCCCAGGCTGACATCTCTCTTCACTCTCCTACAACAGCTTCTAATAAAACTAGGTCATAGTTTAGAGGATAACATTTTTGTTTTTGGTCCAAAAAACACAGTTGCAAAACGTCAAACTATCTGTTTAGTTAATTTCTTGATAGGACAAACAAAAATGAGTATATGGCTTATAAGGAAAAATAAAAATGAAAGGTACCGGCTCAATAGACGCAAAACTTATTTTTAGGAGCTTAATAGGTACATGGATTAAGGTGGAATTCAAATATTATAAAATGGTGTCCAACTTAGAAGAATTTGTTTCTATTTGGGGAGAAGGGGGTAGGCTATTCTATGTAGTGTAACTGGGGGATTGCTTACTATTACTATTTAAAAAAGAAATTTAAAACATTTTTAAATTTTGAAGGATTGAATGTGTGTTATAATATCTATATATACACACACATGTTGAGTTATATTATACGTGTGTGTGTGTGCGAGCGAGTGTTTCTAGGTATATTCTGCAAATTTCGATAGGATAAGTGTGTAGTTAATACTGAATGGTATTGTGTATTGTTTTTCTTTTTTTTCTTCATGTTTTCTTTGTCTTTTTCGGTATTTTTTTCTATTTATTTATTTATTACATTTATATTTATTTATGTATATATTGTATTTTTCTCTTCTTTTTCTAATGAAAAATAAGTTGGAATTTGAGGGGGAAAAAAAGGACCAATAAAAGGCTGGTTAAAGGTCAAAAGTGAGCTCTTGACGCTCTTGCTAGGGAAGATATGTCCACAGAGGTGTACCCGTGAAATCTCAAAGCTGGCAGCTTCACATGCACAAACACAAACCTCGCTCGACTCTAGTCTACTCTACTCTCGTCTACTCTGATTTGTCTTTACCCAAGAGAAGTTGCGTGCAATCCCTACACCCCATGATTGAAAAGTAAAATGATATTTTACTATTTATTAACCGAATCCGTTGCACAAACACAATGCGGGAGCCATTTGCTGCTCAGCGGGGCTGGTCTCCTCGAGTCCCTGAGAGCCGTAGCTGAGTCTTGTAAAGGAAAATGAATTCTTATATGCATTGTATTGAGTGTTACTGTGTATAACCTATAATAACCTCCTGCAGGGATACTACCCTGTCCTGTTTTCTCTCAGATCCTGTTTTACAATGGTGGGCTTGTTAGAATAGATAGAGAATCAGACAGCTGCACTTTAAGGAGGATAGTAGATGATGGTAGTTGGAGCGGTGTCAGTGTAGAATTGGCTGTAGTTGTCCGACTGAGGGTCATGTTGAATGCATCACTGCTGGTTATATTTGTTTTCTATTATGTACCGTATTTTGTTAACTGCATGTTTTGTTTATTAATCTAATTTTAGGTTTGTTTTGGAAATTTCTTCAGTTATGATTGGTGTGGTTATTTTCTTTGCTTTGAGTTACATGCATGTTTTAGGAATAGCCGTTTATGGTTTTAGGCAGTAAATGCAACCTCTGACCGATAGCTGCAGCAGCCAATCGGCTGCAGGTAAGACTACGAGAGCCATCCGGAGAGAACCATCAGCATCAGTGTTGTAGGAGCCTGGGTCCTATTTTGGGTTTATTGATATTTGGACATAGCCTGGCTGACGCGTCCACATCTCGATGAGATGATGGTCAGGGAACTAGGTGTGCATTTTCTCGTATTTGAGGCGTGGTTTACGAATGCCTAGAGCCGTTTATTGGGCGCTACGAATGTCTATCAAATGGCGTCTGGTTCTTCCATGCTGCTTTGCACGCGATTCATAGCCAATTGTATCACTTATACCAAATGAAGTATGTAGAGCGACAGAAATTCGACGAAGAAGAAGGCAATGAAATCTTTCAATGCCAAACGTTGCTCTTTTTTAAAAGTAAACTTGCGCTCTAAGCTACTTAAAACACTTTCCAAGGCTGCATCGAACGGTAATGTTGTGTCTGCTGCCATGTTGGATTAACACTCTACAAGCTTCGGTGTCACGCATAGACGTCATCATCGTCTTGCCCCCCCCCCCCGTTCTGTGATTGGTTCCCTAACTCCAGGCTGCCTTTGCAGTGTGAATGAAATCGCGCGCAAAGCAGCATGGGAATTCCCAGGCTAATTTGGAAAGCTATTTGAGTTTAAATGTTGAAATATGATTTACATTAATTGTAATAAAAAAGGAGCTATTTACAGCATTTATAGACAGATAATTCATTTAATAAGTTAACAGTTTAATTCATGTCATTTATGTGTGCATTATTTAAAAAGGTTAAAAATTGCATACATTGCCTTTAATTTGTTGTTAATCTCATGAGAGTGTGGTTACCGGAGTCATTATGGTCAGGCGGCTTAGAGCAGTGTTTTTCAACCTTTTTTGAGCCAAGGCACACTTTTTTAATTGAAAAAAATCTCGCGGCACACCATCAACCAAAAATGTTAAACAAATGATACTCTGTAGCCGCCTATATTAACAATATAGTCATTCTTATCAAAGTGTCTTGAAAAGCAATCAAATAAACACACAACTGTATTTTTATCATCTTTTATATTTCTTCTTTCAAATAAAAAGTGCACTTAACATGTTCACTTCTTTAAGAAGTAATAGAAAACTTAAAAGTAGCCTATTTACAAACTTTAATTCTGTTCAAAAGCATTGTATTAGCAGGAATACAGAAAGTAATGCTTATTCTGATATTGGGAAGGACTTGATTGTTACAATAGGAAGATGCATGTGCAAAATGTCAATCTCAGTATATTTTACTCAGTGTGAAACCTGTGCTTGTTTGGATGAACACAGAGTTGATATCCTGGCGGGAATTGAAGAAAGACACACACGAAGCTCTCCCTCAACAGCTCTCAGTCTCTCTCTCTTTTTTTAGTTTTTATAGCAGTCAGGCTTGAGAAGCTCACTTCACACAGATATGTTGTGGAAAATGGGAGCAATGTCAAAATAGCTTTGTTTGCCAGAATGGGGAACTGCCCAAAGGTAGATCAGCAAAGCTCAGCTTTAAACCACGATTTTGTCTCAGTTCAGTTAGTTCTTCCTACTCCTGTAAAGACATGTCCTTTCCAACAACTGCTGAGCTGTATGGGTCCCTAACCCAGTCAAGGCATTCAATGAAGGCTGAAGGGAAATAAAGTGACATCTTTGAGTTCATCGCGCAGCTCATA